>NC_044328.1:72797956-73408796 GCF_007399415.2 Gopherus evgoodei
GGCTGCAGCCCAGAGATCCAGTCCCAGAGTAGTTGGACCATGTGGTTCCACCCAGAGGGAGGGGCAGGAAACCAGGCCTAGCATCTGAGGAGTGCACTTGAGAGGGACTAAAAGGGGTCTAGGTCACAATTTGCCCTGTAACCATGATGTCCCCATTGGAATCAGTGAGGCAGCTGCACTTTCAGAGCCATTGTGTCAAGTTCTGCAAACTTAGGCCAATGTCACTGCAATCATTAGCCTCTAGAGCATGAGCTGGGATCTCACAACCATGACATGCAGACACTTTCAATGAACGCTTAGATTCTGGCTAACAGAACAGCCTGATGAAAGAAATGGTAAAACTCCATTCTGCTGCATACAGGCCCAATCTGAGCCCCAATTTTAACAAGTTCATTTGTTATACACCAGAGCATGACTTACCACCTCGGCAGAGCAACCTGGAGCTTTTATCAAGCAGCTGCCATGAGAGGTCTGAAGGGTGAAACATATGGGTCTTTCCTTCTGATCTGGGACTAAGAAATAACCCCTAAGAAACTTACAAATTTCACCCCTCAGTCCTCAAACAACCATGAGTTTTTTCCAGCACCTGCTTAGCCTGGCTAGTTTTAAGACAAGGGAAAGTGGATTTTGCCCCTGCCCCCAATTTTCAGAACTGATCCAAACCACAACTGGGCTGCTGACGCAAAAGTTGCTGCAGCATGGTTTGGACTTCTCTGGATCATTCCCTGCTGCCATTGCTCAGACTCAGAGCACTGTGACCAGGGCCGGTGCAACCATTTAGGCGACCTAGGCAGTCACCTAGGGTGCTGGGATTTTGAGGGCGCCACTTTCTTCAGCAGTGACTGCAACGGCCAGATCTTTGGCCGCCCCAGTCACCGCCAGCATTTAGGCGGAGGGAGCTGTGGTAGGGGAGTGCGGGGAGGGCTGCCTGCAGCAAGTGGGGGTGGGGGCAGGATGCAGGGGAACTCCCCGCCCCAGCTCATCCCTGCCCCACTTCCTCCCCGAGCATGCCGTGGCTTCTTCACTTCTCCCACCTCCCAGGCTTGTGGTGCCTAAGTTGATTGGCGCCACAAGCCTGGGAGGCAGGAGAAGTGAAGCGGCCACGGCATGCTCGGGGAGGAGGTGGGGCAGGGGTGAGCTGCTTCACTTCTCCCGCCTCCCAGGCTTGCGGCGCCAATCAGTTAGGCACCAGAAGCCTGGGAGACGGAAGAAGTGAAGCAGTGACGGCGTGCTCGGGGTGCCCATGTGCGGAGCAGGGGTGAGCTGCAGTGGGGGGGTGCCTCAGGGCGGAGGGTGGGGGGTGGGGAGCTGCCGCAAGGGGGGCACCTCAGGGCGGAGGGGGGACCTGCCTCGGGGGGGGGGCGCCTCAGGGCAGGGGTACGGGGAGGGGAAGGGCGCAAGGTGGAAGTTTCATCTAGAGTGTGAAACATCATTGCACTGGTCCTGACTGTGACACATTGCCAGAGTGGGGATCCAGGGGGCATACGACATCTTCCTCTGCCTCTCAGCCTGCCCAGCAAAGGAATGGGGATGCTTGATACTTCTCCTCCCCATCTCATGGAGACAAGAGAAAAGCAAGAAATCCCCAGTATCTCCCAGCAGCGAGGTGGGTGGAACCAGGGGTTCCTTCTCTCAGTAACTTTAGCAGGGGACAAGAACGCTCCAGCCCAGAGAAGGGAAGAGAAGAGGGACTGAGAAAAAGGACACTAGGGCAATGGGAGAAGTTCAGAGGGCTAGCATAAAATGTCCCATTTTTTTTCTTGTTTCAGAGATCTGTGTCTCCCATTGCAGTGTTGGGAGCAGTACTGGCACAATATAGAAGTGGCATTAGCTTTGACGTCCTGGCACTCCCTCTGCTGGCTGACAACACCAGAGAAAGAAGCAAAGTTGGGTAGAGGCTACAAAGGGAGCAGAACCAATGAAGCACGAGAGAAGGAAACACTCACTCAGCTAGGGAAAAAGAATGACAGAAGGGCAGTGACTAGAGACGTTTGCACTGTGAGTGTTGTGTGTATCACATACTCCTGGCATTTCATTCACAGTTAGTCATTGCTGAGAAGCTACTTTTAAGGGAAATACAGATCAGCAGCAAGGCATCACCCCTTCATGGCCTTTGAGATAAAACAACCACAGCATGATCTGAACTGAACTCAGAGGCAAGTGCTATAGGTAGCCCAAGTTTGGACAATTGAGAGGACAGGAACCATTCAGCAGAGCAGTGGCCTCTTCTGTGGCTGAGCCCAGGGGTTTGTCCTTCTCCTCCTCGCAGTTTTGGATGGGTCTTTGCTCTGTGGGGCTCACTCACTCCTGTGAAAGCAGTAGCCAACTTGCTGAGGCCAGTCTGTGGCTTCACCCCAACTGATGTTAATGGGAGTGGCAGCCATTTTGGCAAAGGGCAAAATTTCACAAGTAGGCAGAAATCAGAAGATCCAGACTTGAGCCCTTACAAGCCCCAATAGCACAGCCCAGCCTCATTAACATTTTCCAGAGTGACTATCAACTTGGGGTGCCCAACCGGCCTCCTTTGGTGGGGCTGATTCAGGGAGCAGTCACCCAGCACTTCCTGAAGACCAGGCCTCTTTGAAGTGTCAAGTCGGATACCCATAATCTGGTGTCACTGCTGAAAATCTTGGCCTTGACCTCTCTGACTCAGTTCTGCCCTTCATCAGAGGGGGTGAACTGCCACCTTCTCAGGGAGGTTGCCAGCTCAGCAGAGTTTGAGAGCCCCACTTTGCCAGCACATAATGCTGACTCAGCCCAGTGCTCCGTCCCAGCCAGCGGTGGATCAGCCACAGAGATTGGTGGCTCTGCTACTGTCTTGGCTGACAGTTGGGTCTTTTTAGCTCTGGCTGTGGTGTTGCCAATTCTTGGGATTTGTTTCATGAGTGAGGGGAAGGGGATAGGGCTAGGCCTGGAGCTCATCCCACCATGACTCAAGAAGCTCCAGCCTATTTGCAAAATTCAGCCCTGCAAGAAAACAGGCAGAGTCTCTCCCCTCTGCTTTCCATCCTCACAGGAGAGAGCTAAACTGACCAGCAGCTCCGGGCAACTCCCTCCCTTCACCCCCAGAGCAATGAGACAGCATCTCTGCTTCTCCCCTCATTGCAACATCTAGCTTGGAAAGGGGCCCCTGCTGCAGCCCTGTGAAGAACTGCAGGAGCTAGAGGAGAAGGAGCAAAGGTGAGAATGGGGTGTGGGGGGGAGCAGAAGCAGGACTGATCGGAGCTGGGAGCTGGGCAGATGTGGGACTGGGGCAGATGTAGCAACTGGGTGCAGCACTGGTATGGGTGCAGAAATGATGAGGGGACTGGGGGACAAACAGAATGCATGTGACAGGCCAATGCATGGGCAGAATGGGTGTGGGAACTGGGAGGACTGGACTGATTTGGAGGTGAGGGGGTAGAATTAATTGCTGGGTAGGGGACAGGCAGATGAGGGCAGAAGATAATTCCCAATGGTTACTGTCGTTCCAGAAGTGGGGCAGAGTTAAGGGTTGTGGGCAGTACTTTAACTCTGAATTGCCTGGTTCTTTTAAGTTGGAGTTTTGCTGAACTCAAGGTTCTGGAAGGACACGAGATACCAGGACAGCTCAAGCAGCAGGGGCCAGAACCACCACGGAAAAAAAGTATTGGGTGCTCAGAACCCATCAGTCACAGCTCTTTGGCCGGGCCCTGCTGATCAGCTGTTTGGCATTGGGGGAGGGGCTTGAGGGAGAGCGGCAAGCCGCAGGCAGGTGGGGGGCTTGGGGAGGGGGCGGAGCAGGGAGGGGAAGAGACAGAGTGAGGTAGTGGCCTCAGGGGAGGAGGCAAGGGAAGAGGTGGCTCAAGGGTGGGGTGTCAGGGGAAGGGACTGAATGGAGGTAGGGCCTCGGGGCAGAGTGGGAGTGGAGCAATAAAAGTCAGTGCCTGTGTGGACGGCAACACTGATTGCTGCAGCCATGCTGGGGTCAGGGGGAATTCAACAATCAGGAGACCGGCCAAGAACAGAAGAGAATCTTTCTTTAAAAGAATGAATGATTTGGGGGCCAAATCTCAAGATTCAGGGAGAGGTGTGACTCATGACTTCTGAGTTCTTGAAACTGGCAGTGCTGGGTTTATGCCTTAAGATCTTCTGAAACTAAGTTTGATCCCCACCACCAAGAACCCACACGGGTGCAGTTTTAAATCCTCCCACCAGAACCCAGAGTATTATGAGTCAGAGTTGTGCTCCAGCTCCCCCTTAATTAAGGTGGCCAAATGTCCTGATTTTATAGGGACAGTGCTGATATTTAAGACATTTTTTTATATAGGCTCCTATCCCTCCACCTCCCCCCCCGATTTTTCACACTTGCTATCTGGTCACCCTACCCTTAATTTCAGTTTAGTCAGTGTGAGTCCCCCATCTCTCGCTGCACACCCGAATGTTTGTGATTCAATTAAATTTTAAATGGCAAAAAATGTCATCAGTGCAGAGTTAAGGTTTCCAGGTGCTACCTCGTGCCCTTCCAGAGCCTTGAGCTGTATTCATTGTGTTACGTGTAGCTGTACTGAATGGTGGAGAAATCAACTGAAGCAGTTTGGAAGAGCTATGATTGAGATAAGTGGTAATCTGGGGATTTCTGGCCCTCTGGGCAAGGTATAAACCCCTCTCTCTGCCCTCATGAGTGTGATCAAACTAAAGAGCGGTATGTGTACCCTGGGAGATCCAGTATGCCTCATTTCACAGCTGCATTGTGTAGGTTGTGTCATGAGCAGGGCACAGGAGTCTTCTTGCAGTGGGGATTGTCAGCAGTGAGCTGAGAGATGAGTTCAATGAAAGGTAAGTGAAAGTGTAGCATTAGGTGGCATCATGTGCGTGGTGAATACATCAGGGTTGCCAAAAGGGGTGAAGGAGCCGTAACATATAGCTGATGTGGTGGCCTTTCTGTGACGTAGGCAAAAGTGTATGAGTGCAGGGTAGGGGTAGGTAGCTCCTGCTCTATACAAGGCAAAGCGAGTGAGCGTATGAGTTGGGGCATCGCTCACAAAGAGGAGAATTAAGGTTGTGTGGGCATCTGCCTTAACTTTATTTTTCTTGGTTTTCGCAAGTGTAGCTGAACTCGACGTTCTGGAGGGGCACAAGCTAACTCTGGGTTAATGATGGGCTTTCAGAAATGTCACTGGTAGGAGTTAGCGATTATTTAGGCCGGGGTGCCCAGTCTATGGCCCATTGGCCGTACGCAGCCCATGCATTTCACAGGGCCCACAGCCTGCTTCAACACAATATATTAACGGCCAATTCACTAGGGCTTTGTTGACATGTTTACATCATTTTAGTTTACACAAGTGTGTATATACACATTACTGTACATAGAAACAACTAGGGCTGTTGATTAATCGCAGTTAACTCACGCGATTAACTCAAACAAATTAATTGCGGTTTTAATCGCACTGTTAAACAAGAGAATACCAATAGAAATGTATTAAATATTTTGGATGTTTTTCTACATTTTCAAATATATTGATTTCAATTACAACACAGAATACAAAGTGTACATTACTCACTTTATATTATTTTTATTACAAATATTTGCACTGTAAAAATGATAAACAAAAGAAATCGTCTTTTTCTATTCACCTCATACAAGTACCGTAATGCAATCTCTTTATCATCAAAGCGCAACTTACAAATGTAGATTTTTTTGTTATATAACTGCACTCAAAAACAAAACAATGTGTGGAGCTGGGCTCTGTCGGTCGCGATCCGATGCTCTGAGGCTTTGCAGGACTGAACCCAGAGTTCCATGGCAAAACACCCCAGCTTTATAGTTGTAAATTCCCCCATTTGAGTCCATGCATTTTGCAATGTCATCCTGTAATCATTAGTCCTTAAATGGTGTTAATCTTGGGGTTTTCTGCTGTTATCATTTGATGGTTATTGTTGGGCTTCCCATCGTTATCTTCTATTTGTTGTCTCACCTTTGAGGGTGCCTGCCTCACCTCTGAGGTCGTCAATGCTGCTAACATGTTTAGCATTGGATACAATGGAGGTTTTCTGATTGTGTCCTGGTTTTTCCAAGTCTCTCACTTTTTCTTGACCATCTGGACATTTGTGATAGCTTTCACACCTTATCTGTTCCTGATGCATGCATTCCTCATTCACATAAACAATCTCTTACAGAAACCTTCAAAGGTATATAGACAGCTGTATTGTATATACAGCAGAATACATTCTAAATCAAGCCTTGCTAAATCTTATAACTAAAACAATTCACATTGGGGAACCACGGCCAATGGGAGCTTAGGGGGAGGTACCTTGAGGCATGGCAGGGGCAGCACGCAGAGTACTGTGCCACCACCTCCCACCTCCAGGGGCCATGCAGGGACGTGGTGAGCAGCGCAGTGTGGGGCCAGGGCAGGCAGGCAGGGAGTGCGCTGCTGCAGATAAGCTGTGCTGGGTCGAAGCCTGAACCCCTCGTTCACCCTGCCCCCCAACCCCCTGCCCTGAGCCCCCGCCACACCCCGCACCCATCCTGCACCCCAACCCCCTGCCAAGCCCCGTCTGCACCTCGCACCCTAGCTCCCTGCCTTGAGCCCCTGCTGCACCCTGCACCCATCCTGCACCCCAACTCCCTGCCCTGAGCCCCCTGCCTGCACCTCGCACCCCACCCCCTGCTCTGAGCTCCCTGCTGCACCCTGCACCCCCATGGACCCCAACTCCCTGCCCTAAGCCCCCTGCCTGCATCTCGCACCCCAACTCCCTGCCCTGAGCCCCCTGTCTGCACCCCACACTCCTCCTGCACCCCAACTTCCTGCCCTAAGCCCCCTGCCTGCACCTTGCACCCCACCCCCTGCCCTGAGCTCCCTGCACCTCCATGGACCCCAAATCCCTGCCCTAAGCCCCCTGCCTGCACCTCGCACCCCTCCTGCACCCCAACTCCCTATCCTAAGCCCCCTGTCGCA
Organism: Gopherus evgoodei; assembly: GCF_007399415.2. Taxonomy (NCBI): domain Eukaryota; kingdom Metazoa; phylum Chordata; order Testudines; family Testudinidae; genus Gopherus; species Gopherus evgoodei. The sequence continues at coordinate 72,804,877 of NC_044328.1, forward strand.
TCCCTCCTGAACCCCAACACCCCACCAGGCCCTCTGCCTGCACCTTGCACCCCAACCCCCTGCCCTAAGCCCCCTGCTGCACCCTGCACCCCAAATCCCTGCCCTGAGCCCCCTACCAAACCCTGCACCCGTCCTGCACCCCAGCCCCCTTTCCTGAGCCCTCATTCACCCCACACTCCATCTCTGCCCCAATCTCTTGCTCTGAGCCCCTTCCTGCACCCCGCACTCCCTCCTGCACCCCAACCTTTATGTTCGCCTCTAAAATAAAAAAAATACAATTCCCTAGGTATACAACCTAATGAAATGTGTTGCGCATGCCTATGATGATTTTATAGACCTCTATCATATCCCCCCTTTTCCAAGCTGAAAAGTCCCGGTCTTATTAATCTCTCCTCATATGGAAGCCATTCCATACCCCTAATCATTTTTGTTGCCCTTTTCTGTACCTTTCCCAATTCCAATATATCTTTTTTGAGCTGGGGCAACTACATCTGCTCGCAGTATTCAAGATGTGGGCATACTGTGGATTTATATAGAGGCAATGTGATATTTTGTCTTATTATCTGTCCCTTTCTTAATGATTCCCAACGTTCTGTTTGCTTTTTTGACTGCCGCTGCACACTGAGTGGATGTTTTCAGAGAACTATCCACAATGACTCCAAGATCTCTTTCTTGAGTGGTAACAGCTAATTTAGACCCCATCAGTTTATATGTATAGTTGGGATTATGTTTTCTAATGTGCATTACTTTGCATTTATCAACACTGAATGCCATCTGCCATTTTGTTGCCCCGTCAGCCAGTTTTGTGAGATCCTTCTGTAGCTCTATGGAGTCTGCTTGGGATTTAACTATCTCGAATTAAGCAGTGATTTGATTGCAGAACAAAGGCAGGGGGACAGGAACTGATGAGGGAAAGTGGTGGGGACTGTGAGCCAGTTGGCTGTGGGGGGAATCACAGAGGCTGGAAGAGGAGCTGGGGAAGGTGGGGAGACCGGCTGGATATGAAGACAAGGGGAAATTTGGATTCAGTTTGTTTTTTATTTTTTAAATCTAGGAAATCACACACAAGAACTGCGTTAAAAGAACATTAAGATTACAACATCAAGCACCCCAAAGTTAGCAAAAGCCAGCCTTTCCAAAAGGCCTCAGTGCAGCCACGCGGCTGCTCCAAACTCTTGGCTCCCCCTTCCCAGTTGGCATGTGCCTGGGGTGCAGTGCCGCAACAAGGGCAAGGCGAGTGAGGCACTTGCCTCAGCCGCAAAAAGTCGAGGGGCACAGAAAGTGGTGGAGAAAAGAAAAAATAGCCACTGCCACAGAGCGATTTATAACTCCGGTGATTCCCCGCCCCCCGTCCTGACTTGCTTCCCCCAGCCCCTTCCCCACGGGGAGCAGAGCAGTTCCATGTTGCCTCCCTGCAGCAATTGCTGCCACAGGGTCCTAGCGCCAACCATCTCACTGCCAGGGCAGACTGACTCTGAGCCTGCCCTTCCCCCTCAGACTCTTTCATTTTCCAATGGGACCCTCCAGCAGCACAACCTCTCCCCCCTCACCACTCCTGCCCCATGCTGGGCAAGGAGGCAGCCCCATCCCTCACCCCCAGTGAGGCTACAGTCAGGGGAAACAGCAGGGGAGGAGGCACACGCAGCACCGCACGGCACCCAAGTGCCACGGGGGAGGCGAGGGAGATTCCTGGACCTGAGAGAGGCCCTAGAAGCACCTGCAGTGCTGGTGGTGGGGGGTGAGTGTGCTGCTGGGAGGACAGGAAAGGTGGGCTCCTCCCCCAGAGCTTGCTGCTGCCGGTGTAACGACGGAAACAGTGACCGCTCCAGATTCCCGACTTTGGCTGCACCGAGCATGCGCAGATGAACTGAGCATGCGCAGTAACCTTTGCTGTCGCCGCTGCCCTCTCTCTGCCCTCACTTCTGCGTACGATTTGCTGCCTCCTCTTTGGGGGTTTAAAAGCACCAAGGGGGCCAAATCGCAGCGGGGGGGCTGCCAGGGTCTGAGCAGGGGGCAAAAATTTACTGGCCAGGGGGGATCAAACTGCTGTAGGTAGCGGCGGGAGAGGGGCTGAAGGGGGAAAATCGGGGGTGGGGGCAGGAGCATAGATGGTTTTCTTATGTGACAGAAACTGAAGCTAGTTGCAAAACGGGAGGGTTGCTCAAACTGACGTTACACCTGTTACACCGGCAGGGAAAGGGCTGGGGGGAGTTGTCCTCTCTGGCCCCTGTCCCGGAGCAACCTGCCTGCACCCCAAACTCATCCCCAGCCCTGTCCCACCCCAGAGCCCAACCCCCCACCGCATCCTCAACCCTCTGCCTGAGCCCCTCCAGCATCCCAAAACCTCATCCCCAATCCCAGCCAGAGCCCTCACCCCCCCACTCCAACCCTCTGCCCCAGCCCTGAGCCCCTCCCACACCCCAAACCTTCCATTCCCAGCCACAGCCCTCACCCCTACTCTCACCCTGAGCCCCTCCCACCCCCAAACTCCTCGTCTGCAGCAACCACCCTCTCCCCTGCACCCCATCCCTCTGCACCTCTTCCATCCCCAAACTCCCTCCGAGAGCCTGGCACCCCAATCCCCTGCTCCAGCCTAGGGCCTGCACCCCCAACCTCCTCCCTCACCCAAACTCCACCCCCCACCCGCCCAATGCTCTGGGAGGGCATTTGAGTGGAAGTGAATTCTTGGCACCACCAAAACTTCTACAGACCTGCCACCCCTGCAAGCCTGAACTCCCAGCGTTCTCAGGACACATGCTGATCCCCAGTGGCCACTGCTGACTTCCAGCACCTCCCTCCTCTCTTAACCTGCGAGTCTCTCTCTGGATTGGAACTAGACTGGAACCAATAACCATCTTGGAAGCAACATTACGAGCCCAAACTGTCAAAAACCATGAGTTGACCCCCCCCCAAACCCAGGCTCCACCCCCCCCTTCATTCATTCTTCGGTGGCAATTCAGCAGCAGGCCCTTCCTTCCGAGAGGGACCGAGGGCCCCGCCGCCGAATTGCCAGCCCTGGGGGAGGGCGCAACTTTATATTCTTGCCTCGGCGCAAAAATACCTAGTTAGGGCTCTGCTGGGGTGGGCTGGGTGAGCTGCAGTGTGCTCAGATGTGGGGCAGCCCAAAGCTGTGCCCGAGCAGATGCTGGAGGCGGAAGGGACATTATTACTCTTCACCTCCCTCCCCGCCAGTCTACCATGGTACCTTCCTACCCTCGCACTGGACACCGCCTCTGCCTGCCTTGCGCAGCCGGGTGCACTACAGCCGCTGGCCCGACAGGTGGCGCTCTCGGCGAGGGAGGGGGCCGTGCTCCTGCCTATAACAAGATGGCGAATACATACACCGAGTTCCTCCCCTCCGAGGCCCCGTTTGACCTATGACCCCACGACGTACTGCGTCTCCCCAGGCCGGAACACGTGGTAGGTTCGACCGGCTGACGGCGTGGAAGCATGGCGGAGCCGCGCGTGGTGCCCAGCGACCTGTTCCCGCTCGTGTTCACCTTTCTGCGCGACAACCACTTCGAGGGGGCGGCGCGGGCCTTCGGCAGGGCGGCCGGAGTGGTGAGGGGGGCCCTGAAGTGTGGGGCGCAGGGGCTGGCTCGGGGGAGACCTGAGGGAGGGGACGGGGGGCTGAAGTGAGGGAACCCTGCGGGGGAGTTGTGCTGTGGGGTCTTGGGGGCTGTGTGGGAGGCAGGCCCTGAGGGTTGGTGGGTGCGTGGGGGCTGTACTGGGACTGAACCCTAAAGGCCCGGAGTCCTGGTAGGGACGGGGAACTGCCAGGGGGGCCATGAGGTGAGGGGAGGTTGTAATTAGGGGATACCTGTACAAAGAGGGGCTCTATGGGGTGGGGCGGGGGCTGTTCCATGGGGGGAGTAGGAGGTTGTGCATTCAACTAGAGTGTTTGAGGAGCCAAACAACACATGCCCCAGGACTCTCGATTTATGACATGACAAGTTGCCTCCACCCATGTGCTGTACTTTCACATTTACCTTCCTCTCAGGCCAGCTGCGTGTTGTATTCGAGACACTAGTCTCTGCACTGAACATCACTGAAATTGCAACAAAAACAGTGGAAAGTCATTGCAAAATCGAAAGGACTCCCCCAAGCTTTCTGCAGAGCTCCCTGCTCTCTCCCAACTTTTTCTTGTCACTTCATAATTGGATACTAATAGTGATAACTCTTCTGGAATTTTTTTTGTTATCCAATCAATAAGTTAAGTAGCTATTTTCTCCTCCCATTAGGTTACATTATTGCAAGGCTTTAGCATATGCTTAACTCTACATACTGAGTTGCCACATTAACATTAATGAAACTACTCAGTGCACAAAGTTAAGAATAAGGCTATGTCTACACTACAAACTTCTGCCAGCACAGCTTTGTCGGGTTGGTCAGGCGTCTGAAGAGGAGTGATCCCTGATTAACAGCTATGCCCACAGAAGTTGCTGCTGTGGGCACAGCAATTTTAGCAAGCTGCACTGTTACTGATGTAGCTTGTTCCGCTTCTGGGGAGTGGATTTACTATGCTGGTACAAAGCTGTGTCCACACTAGGAGCACTCCTAGTTTAAGAGCTCCTAGTGCAAATGTAGCTGAAGTGTCTGCAGAATCTTGGCCTTAGATTTTAATACATCTATAGCTGGTGGAATCTTGTGTCCTAAATTACCCAAGTTGTCTCATTTTTAAGATCACGCAGAGGCTTCTTAACTTCAGCTTTTAATGCTTATGAAGGTATTTTATGAGCAACACGCTCCACTTGCTAAGTCTACCACCTGTTATACATCAATGCAGAAGCAGTTGCCTGTGGGGCAGAGTTTTTCATTCCACTGACAGTATAGGAGGCACTCCATGGAGAAGTCTATGTGGTTTGTCGGTGCTAATATTCCTGTATGTTTCTGGTTTTCAGACAGACCAGGATCCTAATGCTGCTTCTCTCTTGGATGTCTTCAACTACTGGCTGAAGTAAGTGTCTCTCCTGGAATATCTGTTGAGAGAGACTTAGCCTGTCCATATCTGGGACATTTCTTTTGGTTACTTTCTACTGCAAACTGACAGAGCTCCCAATAGAATCCCTGAGACTTCCCAAAGGTGCTCCAGCAAAACCCAGGGAAACCAAGCTTCTGGTATTTCTGCGGTAAAGATATAAACAATAAGTTCCCAGTCATCTTTATCCATCATAAAGAAGGCCTGTTTTTAAAAAATATTCGCAGAGCACTTCTAATCTGCCTTCTACCCACAAAGTTCCAGGCTGCCATTTCAGCAGCAGCTTATGGCCCTTTCAGCCACTTTTAGCTCTATTTCAAGTGAAAAGCTAAAATGTGAGTTGTTTGGTATTCCATACTTAGGGTATGACTTCTCTGGGCAGTTACCCGCCAGCTGGATAAGCAACTTTGGGCTTAAAGAATTCCAAATCTGGGTCACAGGTTTTTCTGTGTAGGTAGAAGTGGTAAGGCTCACACCACGTAAGAATCCATGTTAACTGTGCAATGAAAACATATCCTTAGTTTTTGTAAAATAATGTCCATTAAAGTTGGCTGCTGGGCAACAAAACAGCTGTTGAAAGGGCAGCTGATCTCAGGATAAGAGGCTGGGGAGTGGGGAAAATAAGCCAGATAGTTCAGGAAACCTTAAAAGGATTAGAGAAACAGTAAAAATAAGGTATTACAATGTTTTCCCTCTTTCATTATTAGGGGTTACTATCTAGTAGATATGCATGGACCCCACAAAACTACTTGTTTTTGAGAATTGTAAGATGAGCCATGCTGCAAGTTAATCCAGCTGTGGCCATTAAGAAGCTATTGGTGAACTTCTTGGGTAGTTAGATCCTATGTCTTCAGCCTCATGACATAGCTGAGGCATGTACCTGCAACCTGCTGATCCACACCCAGCTATGATACATTGCTGTAAAAGTACTACGTAAGCCAGTTGATTGGTCTCAAGTCCAAGTCTGGTAATTATGCTATGACCCCCAAATCCTCACACCATAGTGCTGCACTGCTCTCAGCCCCTGAGTCTATTTATTCCACACCAGAGCTCATTGCTGTTTGAGACAAGAATTTATCCAGTGAGCTTAAGGTGAGGTTATTAGGGACTGAACAACTGATGAAAGAGCAGGAAAGAAGCATGGGGGACCAAGGGCAATTTGAAGCAGAAATGTATTCCTGCAAGCTGGAAAGGTCTGCAGGCTCATAATCCCAAGGGTGCTACCTCAGTTGCTGTGTTCAGGAAGGAATTCAGAGGGTGCTGTTATGTTTAAGGCAACTGCCAGTGCTTCAGAGGGCTATGTGTGGTAAGCTTAGGAACCCCGATCTGATCTCTCACATGAACCCCAGAATGAGAATCTTGTTTAAAACAAACTATTCATACCTCAGAGATGCCTGGGAAAATGAGATCAGGCAGCATGTGACTCTCCTACCCCTCAGTGCAAGGAGAGGAAATATCCTGATAAACTCCTGAAGAGATAAGCATTCTGCTTTTCTCATTTTCTCACAGGTTCTGTTGTTTTTCTCTGTCCAGCTCCATCTTGTGTTTTAAAACCCTAGACGCACATTTCCAGATTCAGGGTCTCTTGAACAAAGAGATCCCTTATTTTGTGTTGATTAAATCTATTTAGTTGGCAGGTTCACCCTGATGTAGAGGAGACTGGTATGCAAATAACTTGTACCTGGCAGTTGTGACGTTATGTACTTCTCCATTGTAAGAATCCCCTATTTTTATTATCTAGTCTAGCTGATGCCTTCAAAAGGGGAACTGAAAAGCAAAGCTGAAAATTAATTGCACATATAAAACATAAATTAAAACTTAAAAGTAAGGTAACTATCAGAAAATAGGGAAATGAAAAATCAATAAAAGAATGCATAATTCAGTGATTGCGTTTTTCAGAGTATAAATGCAAAGTATAACCTGTGGCTTCAATTTATTATCCTTTGGTGTAAGCATTATCAGCACCTTCAGTTGCATCTTTAATAAGCATTAAAGGTACTACTGTAAAATAATAGAATTGAAAACAACAATCTGTAATAAGCCATATAAGTTAATGAAATCCTTTAACATACTGTGTGTAAAATCTTTGTCTAGTAATTTTAGCTGGAGGACCTCTTAATTAGCATCTTACCATAGCGCTAAAGAACTAAGTTATCTATTGTATAAAGAGAACTCTTATTAGTGCAAATAGACCAGGTCTTGAATCCTCACTAAGTGGCTGTAGCCACTTTGTATATTGTTGTGTGCAGTGGCAATGAAAACAGTCCTTTCCTGTACCTGCAAACATCTGAGTACAACTGAACACCCTGCCCACCAAGATATAAAAAAGAAAACTAACATGATATTGGCAAATTGTCACGTTGTTCATTCTGTTTGTACTATCCCTTCCTGCAGCCCCTTGTCTGTCTTTTCTATTCAGATAGTAAGCTCATCAGGACTGTCTCTTACGCTGTACAGTGCCCAGCACAGAGAGGCCCCAGTTCTGGTTGGGGCCTTCAGGTGCTGTTGACAGGAATGTGGGAAGGTCCAGTGTTCTCAAGGGATAAGCTGCTTTGCTTGTAGTAGAACAGGTGAAATGCTAGGAAGCTCTCTGGAGCTGGGAGAAACTGTTTAGAACTAAGTCTTTCTCCTCTACAGATCCCCTGATGCTAAGAAACGGAAGGCTGTTCCCAATGGACCCCCTGCAAAGAAGTCCAAGAAAGAATCTTCCTCAAGCAGTGATGAGAGCTCCAGTGAAGAAGATGAGAAAACCACAGCCAAGAAGCCAGGTGGGGTTTGCAAAAGGCCTTTGGGCTGGGCAAGTGGGCACGGTAAACTTGGGAAAAGTTCTGAGGCTGGATTGAGAGCTTTGCAGGTTGTGTGTAGGGCTTTCAGCAGCAGTCTTGGACAGTTCTAGTAAGATCTGTACCTATCCCCGATCACTTGCACTTTTCACTTTACATACTCATCCTTCATAATGGTTTTTTTTCCAGTTTGATTGTAAGTAAAGTACTAAGCTCGCTATGAGTATAAATCAGGCTTTGTAGCAGCTGGAGGCATATTGTATCTGCACACTGGCTGAGGCTGGGTCGATGCTTTAACTGCGGTTGTCCTGTGAATTGCCGAATACCAGAACTGATTGCCTATCATGGGGCTTTCTATAGCACTCATCGCAGTAATATGTAGGTAGAATTAGACTCGTGACTGCTCCAGTGAGTTCTTCCTGATGGTTGGTCATGGTAGAGCAATCTGAATCATGATTTAAATAACTTGATTTTTGATACCTGATATAAATTAGGTCGAGACTTTGTAAAACTAATGGGAAAATTTGTCCTATTGCAATTTTAGTCAAAAATGTATAATGAGCTAAATCAGGGGTTCTCAGCCTTTTTCTTTCTGAGGCCCCTACAGCATGCTATAAATACTCCACAGCCCACCTGTGCCACAATAACTAGTTTTCTCCATAGAAAAGCCAGGGCCAGCATTAGGGGGTAGCAAACAGGGCAGTTGCCTGGGACCCCATGCTGCAGGGGCCACCGCAAAGCTACATTGTTCAGGCTTCAGCCCCAGGTGTTGGGGCTCGCAGCCCACGGCTTCCACCTCATACAGTGGAGTTTTGGCTTTCTACCCTGGGCCCCAGTGAGTCTAATGTTGTCCCTGCTTGGTGGCCCCCCTGAAGCCTGCTTGCAGCCCCCCCAGGGGGCCCTGGACTCCTGGTTGAGAACCACTGAACTAAGTTATAAATGTTTTTAAATGCCTTTTTAAAGGGTATTTTATATGAACTGCTGTCGGCAAAACAAAATACTGAAAATAAAAACCTTGATCTTGCAAACACTTAGGCAGGTACTAACTTTCCCCACGTGAAGGGTCCCATTCACTTAACCAGGACTACTAATGCTCTAAGGCAGAGGTTCTAAAAGTTCATTGCATCATGACCCCCTTCTGACAAAAAAACATTACTACATAACCCAGGAGGGGGAACTGAAGCCTGAGCCCATCTGATCCCTGTCACTCCGAGTGGGGGTGCCAAAGCCCCACTGCGCAGAGGTGGCAGGGGCAGAGCCAAGGGCTTCAGCCCCAGGCAGGGGATCTGTAATCTCAGCCGCACTGTCCAAGGCTGAAGCCATCAGGTTTCAGCCCCAGACGGTGAGACTCTGGCTTTGGCCCCTGGCCCCAGCAAATCTAAGCCAGCCCTGGCAACTCCATTAAAACGGGGTCATGACTAACAATTTGAGAATCACTGCTCAAAGTTAAATGTGCATGAGTATTTGCAGCATTAGAGATAAAGACTGCAACCCTTAGTGGTCTGAAGCCTGTCACTTTAAAACAAAATTGCTTTATTGTTAATGAAAATTTTAGATTTCCAGTACACTAACAAAGTTACTTTGAGCTTGTCCACAGTTCAGAATTTTCAAAAATATCTTATTTAGGCTCCTGTGCTCATATTTAGGCATGTAAATGATGCAGGAACAAAAGTCCTGTTGATTTCAAACCCTAATGGAGGTAAATAGCAAGGAATTTCACTTGGAGAAGTTTAATGTTTGGAAAGGTGATGTGATTTTGCACCACCTTGCTTTTTAAAATGCTTATCAATTTTGAGTTGGTGTTCTCACAGTATAGATATTAATGAGGCCCCGGACTTGTCTTTTTCAGCATAGATGAGCATCCACTGTGAAACTTCTTAGCAGAAAACCTTTGGGTTGGGCAAGTGACACACAAATTAACTTGGGAAAAGTTCTTAGGCTGGATTCAGAGCTGGTGCTTTGCAGTTGGCATTTGGGTCTTTGAATAGCAGTCATGAACTGCCTGATCTCGGTTCTGGCAGGATCTGTGCCATCCACCAACATTTGCACTTTTCACTTTACATGCTCATGCTGCTAGTGTAAAATCCTAAATGTTATTAACAATTAGGAAACTAATTAAAAAAAATACAAAACATCAGCTTCAGAAATAGGATCATAAAATGAGAAGAAAGTGAAGAACTAGCATTATATAAATAAAACACTGATTTAAATTAAAATCATAATTAAGAAATTTTTTTCATTTTAAGTTTTGTTATCCAGCTTGTTGGTGCTGGAGTACCAGTTCTTCGCTACCCTGAACCTCATTGTGTTTGGACATGCTATTTCCCATCAGTCTTCTCCATCCCCTGCCACTGCCCCAGTGCTCCTAGGTGTGCTTCCATCAACTCCTTTTCTTGTCTAACTTACTAGGTTTATGATATGAGAGGGAGAACTCCCCTGGTGCTTAAAGTATGCTGCCTTGTTCTGCCGCTGTATAGTGGGTCCAATTCAGCCCTGGCTTAAGGTTTTGCAGGTTAGCTGAAGTGAAGAGAAATGTGCCTGCGCTAGGGCTGAGCTGAATTTAAGCCATGTCAACACTAGCACTTATGTCGGCAAACCTTATGTTGCTCAGGGGTGTGAAAAAACGTACCCCTGAGCAGCATAAAGTTTGCCAGCGTGAGCGCTTGTGTGCACAGCATTATGTTGGCAAGAGATGCTCTCCAACCAACATAGCTACCGCCACTTGTTGAGCTAGTTTTATTATGTCAGTGGGAGAGCTCTCTCCTGTCAGCATAACGCGGCTACACAAGCAATCTTAGTTATCTCGGTAGAGCTGTGCCGCTGTAAGTTTGTAAGTGTAGACATGGCCTTAGTAACTGCAGTGAGGGCCCTCAGGGAAGGAATTAAATTGTCTGAAAATTTGAAGGAAAAAAACTCAAAGAGGAGGATTGGGCCACAGAGCAGCCAGTCAGGAAGTACTTAGTGAAATTTCCTGCACTAGCCTCCATTGATCAGGCTTCTCTTTGTATTGCCCCGCCTCATGACCTCCTGGTGGATGGAGGACAGCTGGGGTTCAGCTAGGGAAATTGAAAACCCTGGTGTCTGATGTGTATTCTGCCAAGGATGTGAGACTTCCCCCTCTCTCAAAGTCCCCTCCAGTGCCCCCCTGGGTTAGGTCCCTCACTTGTAATGTGTAGAGTGCTTCCCTGATCTCTAGCTAGACAATTTGCATGCAGTATCCAGCAGAGGAAGAAAGCACTGGCCAGGAAGGAATGGATTTGGCTAAAGCAGGTTAAGCCAGTAAGATGGCAGTTCCATAGGGCCCAGCAATGCAGTGAAGCAGTTTTCTTTGCAAACCATCATCAAAAAGCAGCTCTCTTGGTTTTAAATGATATGATCAAATACCTGGATCCTGTAATGAGCACTCAGTGCAGAAAGTATGTCCTTTTCAGTGACACAGCTTGTGCATGGCAAGAAAGGAGCAGTTTCTGTCCCTTGGCTAGTCATTGTGGAGGCTTCTGCTGCACTTTGTGGGAAGCTGTGGTATACACCTGAGTCTCTCTGAACAGGAAATGATAGCTGCAGTGAGGCTGGGAATGAATTTGTCATCAGTATCTGTTCTCCCCAACACAGCAGCTAAGTCAGCGCCTGTGCCGAAGGTGATAGCAAAGGCAGTGCCTCCTGCCAAAAAAGCAGAGAGCAGCAGTGAGGACTCCAGCGATGATTCGGACTCTGAGGAGGAAGAAAAGAAGCCAGCACAGGTCAGCTTTTCCTTCCTGTCCTTTCCAAAGCACGTTCCACCGTAATAGAGAATGTTAAATGTGACCAACACTGTGTGGGGATTGGAATTACTCTTGGGGCTGGGGGTTGGCTACAGAGCATGGGTCCTGGATCACTTATTCTATTTATCAGGCCTTAATCCAGACTCCAAGCAATTTTGCTTACATACTAAACTTTTTGAGGTAGAGGACATGTGTTCTTAGCTCTCTATAAAGCACTCAGCATGTGACTAGAGCTCTATGAATAAGTTAGTCCTGTAACATGAAATCTGCTGGTGGATTGGTTCTAATGAAAGCAGAGGCAGATCCATAGGGTGCATTTCCCATCTGGTATTGCAATCTGCTTCTCTCCCATGAGACTGAGACAGACAGACTGCTGTGGCCCGCTCCTTTAACCCAAGGGGAAGTCTGCATTTGTTTACACTGCCACCAGAGTAAGCAGTGTATAAAATGCCCAGGACAAGAGGGTGTTATCCCTAATCACCATCTATAAATGAAATAGTAGCATGTAACTAGTGCTGGGGGAGAGTAGTTGTATTTCCTCCCTTTTCCCTGTGTGCTGATGCCACCAGGCTGAGAATTAATATCTGGAGCTGTGTTCTTCATGTGCAATACCAATACCCAATTAAGGCTGAGGACAAGGGCAAAGGTGCCCAGCCAGCAGAGTTGAGCCCTCAGACTCGTGCTTTCTCATAGGGAAGGGGACCACCAGACAGCTACCAACTGCAAATCCGTCCCTTTTTGATGGCTGTGGGTTGGGTTCTGAAAATTCACATGCATGGAAGAGACCCTGGGTGGATTGCAATGGGGCATCTAGGATAATCATCCATGTGTTGGGATTTTCAGACCCCAACTTGGAGCCATCCCTTTCTGATGTTCTTCTTCCCTCTGGGATAGTCACTAGTCTGAGGGTCTAGTGCCCTGTTTGGGCCCTCTGACTCTTTGCTCTCCTCATCCTCAGGTCTCTGGGTACATCTGCTCCCTTTCCTGTTAAGTGGGAGAGAGATCTTTCCAGCTTGGAAGTATCGGGGCGCAGGGAAAAGTGTCTCCTGCTGCTGAAGCTTAGGGAATTTCCTGTACATTTGGGGTTATGCTCCTAAAATAGAGCATCAGCTTTCCAGAATAAAAACTCCCAACTCAAGGTTGTCTAACATTTGACTGGAAGTCAATACAGATAATCGGTATAGAATGGGTGTGCCAACTGGACTGTTGTCCTGTCTCTCACTCCTCTGTCCCTTTAGGCCTTGTTGACTAGAAAGGTCTCTGATTAGTTTTTCCTCTCTTGATAGAAGGTAACCAAAGCCCAGGCCAAGCCAGCTGCCACCAAAACCCAGCCCCAGAAGAAGACTAAGAGCTCCTCCAGCTCAGACTCCAGCAGTTCAGAGGATGAAAGACCGAAGAAACAGCTGCTGAAGCAAGTGGCGGCTAAAACAGCAGCAAAATCAGGTATCTGGCTGCACTGAGCAAATGTGTGTGAATTGGAACCCTGGGGAAGAACCTGGGGTCTAGGTGACCAAACACCCTGGTAGAGAAGATACCAGCCTACCATGGCTACTCAGGTGACCCAGTCCAACTTGCTAGGATGATGGAGACCTGGGGCTGCACTGGTAGCAAATATTAGGCTTTGATTTCTGGAAATCCAGATATAAATCTGATCACAGGTTAATTGAATTTGATCCTAAATGGATAATTACATCTCGTGGCCTAACTAGATCCAATGGTTGTCACCAAATGACTAATTGCTTGGGCCATGTGCTGCTTGTTAATGCTTTCCACTCTGAGACAACACTAACTTAAGTTAAACTTAACCCTCAGCCTATAGTTATGGGACTTGGAATCAGTGGTATCACAATAACTTCCCCCAACTGGTATTAGACTAGTCGGGTTGTCAGAAAACTTAACGGTAAGAGGCATTTTTTGTTAAAAGTTGGCAGTGAGTCTTTTTAAGATAATTAGGTTGTACAGAATCCAAATATGGTTGTTCCCAAGCTGTATGTTGTGTATAAAGGCCTCTACAAAGAGAACAAAGTAACATGTGGAAATCACTTAAGTGATCTTTATTTACTTTTAGTTTAGGATCAACATATTTTTGTTGGGTCTTAGTGAGTTGTAGGATGTAATAAGTGATTAAATACGCACAACCTTTTTATAAAGCTATTGAATTTCAGTTTATTTGCAAGAGGTACTGGACATACTTTAATACAGTATACAATCATGAAAGGGCTTGTTTACATGGCTTGTATAACTTGAGCATTCGCCCCTTAAAAGAAAAGCGTACAAATACAACACACAATCTCAAAACACCTGTTTTTAAAAACAGATAAATATTTTCACGACAAATCATTAGTAAACATTTTAATTCACACAAGTTAAGCACATATTAAGTTGTACTGGCTGTCTACAATGCAAGCAGCTGCATCATCCTTGCTGATACTGAAATCTTTGTGACCAGTGTGTGACAAAGCATCGCCCTGAATTTTCAGTGTAACATGTACCTGTGACAGAAATAGGTCATCTTGGGGTAGCCATCTCATCATCTTGGCAAGAATCCATTGTTTGTGAGAGAGGTACATATTTATACTTGATTAGAACTAAGAGTGTCTCAGCAGCCGATTGATCAGGCAATACAATGACATAAACCCCAATAGGAGCTTGAAGTTTCCGAGTGTATGATGATCTACAGCAGATGTAGGAGTGTGGAATTTCCATGCCAGTTTTCTTTGCAAGATTGCCATAATATTGCCACGCCATGGCCTTGACTGGCTGCATACTGAAGCTCATTTTGAAGCTAAAGTATTGCTGTGTCAGTAATTTTGGTGCCCTCACTTTTTTTCATCATGGACTTCATAAATGAGATGTAACAAGTCAGGTAGTACTTGCCTTCAGGAGCTATGAGGTCACTTCCTCCAGTTAAACAAACACTGATTTTGTGGTCGAATAGAGCTGCCTTCATTATTTGTTCATTCATCTTGAGTGTAGTTACAGAAATGAGTCTCTGTTTAGAGTGTACTCCTTGACAAAGCATACAGCATCTCCAGTCCATGAGTTTCACAGCATGGGACTGTCTTGTATGTATTGGGATCACTACAGCTTCCCACATGTGATTGTATCAGTTGCAGATGTTCTTGTTTTCTATAACCTCTTGATTTTTGCCTTTGTCAGTGTAATGGGCATAACAATTTCTGTGTCACACGACTGATACTCTATTCTGAATGAAAGATGCACTCAATTTTGTCAATGGCCTCTCTATATTTGCTATCTTGTTTTTTCTTTGTAATGGCTGTTGCCTCCCTTAGTCTGTGCAATCCTTGTTCACCTGCTTCATGCATGTCGTCTTTACTTAATTCTTGGCAAATAATGCAGAGATTGTAGGAAACTGGCATGGAGCTCTTGAGACTCCTTCAACTGTAACCAACATAAGTGTCATAAACCACCACCTCATCTAACTAGTGGTGCTCTCTTTATTTGTAAAAATATATACCATCACCTCTGTTAACAGTACTCTAACTTCAGAGCATTATGTATACTAAAACAAGTACTAAGCATGAAGGAAGATGAGAATTATTTAATGTTACAGGAAAAATAACTTGTTATGATTAACTTATTTCTAATATAAGACAAGATGGGTCAGGTAATATCTTTTATTAGACCAATATTACCTCACCCTCCTTGTCTCATATCCTGGGACCAATGTGTCTTCAACTAGACTGTACACAACTTATTTCTAATATGATACAGTGATTACTAAATGCTCTACAAAATTGAATAAAAGTGTGAGGGGTCTAAATGTCAAAATTCAGTTTAGTGACAATCCATTTCTGAAAGTAGCAGGTTCAAATTGTGTTGCCAATTTATAATAAAAAATGCCTCTAAACCTCTTTAGAGGATTGAGTCTGAGATTTCTATTTGGTCTATAATGAAAAAAGCAGTCTGCAGAGAGATTGTTTAGAGCTACCCTGATAAACAGGAGGAGAATGAGTGGCTTCAAAGGAGAGGGCTGGAGAGTCTTGCCTTGTGCAGTGTGGGGAGCTGGTGCTGTCTAGGACATTTTTTTGCATTGAGTGTGATTACCATTCCCTACCTCTCATGTTTTCTAAACCCTTTCTTCGCCTTATCTCCAGCAGGAAGTAAAGCTGCCTGCAAAGCGGCCAATGGCAAGGCAGAAAGCAGCAGCAGCAGCAGTAGCAGTAGTGAGGATTCTGACAAGGAAAAAGTGGCATCAGCAAAGGTAAACTGTGATACAAGCATGGATGACTCTATTGTCGTGAGAGAAATCTAAGAGTCTCTCTGTCCTTGATCTAAGGGTTGTGTAAAGTAACCCCCAAACTGCACAGCAGCTGAGTGCACGCTCATGCTGTCATTGTAGCTTTTTGCGACATCTTGCTTGAGCTTTGTGTCTTAGGAACCCCACCAACAGTCTTCTCTGCTACTGGGTGATCCATTCCTCTTTCCTGAGCCAGGAATCCCTTTATAGCTTCTGCATGTTGCACCCTCTTTATGGCTTGCTTTCCTGTTGCCACATGTGCTACTCTACCAGCCTTACAAATTCCTGCACTGCTTCTGCAGTCCCACTGGGGAGAGTGTTAGAGCAACTGCCCTGAAATAGAGCTGGACCCTAGCTCCCAGAGAGCTCTGACTTCTCCCAGATACCTCACTGCTAATGTCTCAGCACCCCTGACAGTGAGTGGTGGTGCCACATCTCTCTTGCTCTCTAGTTACTAATGTTCTGTCTCACCTCTTCTCAGCCAAAGAGTCTCCCATGTAGGAATTTAATGTGAAGTAAGAAATCCTGATGCTCTGATGATGAGGCCTGTAATGTGCTTCCTGGCATTTGAGAAATTTCCCTAGTTCCTGGCTCTATCCTGGAAATCTGATGCCCAGTGAATAGGGCAGAGAGGTGAAGAGGGGACTCTGTAACGCAGAGTAGGGGTGGTGTCTGGGCAGCACCTATCTCTCAAAGCTCAGCCTCCTTAATGAGGAAAGGTATTTGTCTGTCTTGCTTGCAATAAGGCTGTTCCCAAGAAAACACCACTGCCCAAACCTTCAGCCGCCCAGGTGCCCCCAGGTAAAGCCAGAGCCCCTGCCAAAGAGAGCTCCAGCAGTGAGGACTCTTCTGACAGCTCAGAGGATGAAAAGCCAGCCTCAAAATCAAAGCCGAAACCTGGTGAGTACCAAAAACATTGCTGGTACTGTGGAGAGGAGGCCTTCTGCCACTACTAGCCCTAGAGAGGTTTAGCTGCCCATCTCTGCCTGGTGTGGCCCAGAACGCTGAGTGGCAGTGGTGTCAGCAAACGTGGAACTGCAGGGGCTTTGTTCAAGCTGCGTCCAGTTGAGACATGGCTTAAACCTCAAACCCACACCTTCTCTTGAGGTGAAAACTACATTTGGTTGCATCTCTTATGTAGTCATTGTCTCTGAGCATCCTGCTCTTCAGAGAGCTATTAGAGGCTGTTCTCACGCATGATTCCCGGCCTGACTTGAGTTGAGAAGAAAATTCCCTGTGGGCAGATGAGTCCATAATTGTGCATTACAGGGCTTCATGCACCTTACTCTGAAGCGTGTAGTGCTGGCCAGTATTAGGCCGGGTAATGAACTAGGTGGATCCTGTGCCCTGGTCTAGTATAACAGTTCCTAGGACTTCAGTAAACAGAAGCAAGCGTGAAATGTAGATGGATTTCTTTACCTGGAGGGGAGTTGGGGCACAGAGCAGTAAATGAACAGCAGCAGCAGTGGAAGTGTTGCAACAAATTTTTTGGAGGCCTCATAGTGCAGCACTCAACAAGTAATATGCACATATATACATCCAAATCACTGTTACTTATTTATGTAAGGTTTGGGGGGGAGGGCGGGGGTGGTTTGTTGTTTGTTTTTTTTTTTTTTTTTTTGCAGACTCAGTAATAAAAATAATGCACAGTTACTGCTATTCTTTACTGGACCTAACAGAATAGAAACACAAATAAGGTGCTCTGCACGTTCTCGTCTCTTTTATTGTTTCTTTTGAACTGGTTATCTGTACAACAATTCTATTATGTCAAAGCATTTTTAAATTGACTTCAGAAGTCCAAATAATAATGACAAACGTCTGGGTGCCTTGAATCTGGGGAGGGGAGGGATGGCTGTGGCTGCCCCGGGATGACTTTGGCCAAGTGGGAGGTCAGGACTTTGGCCAGCCTGGAGCTCCTCAAGGGGGGCGCTCTGGGCTTCAGCCAGCTCGGGGCTTCTCCAAGCAGATGTGGGGGTGGGGACTTGGGGCTTCGGCCAGCCTGGGGCTTCTCTGGGAGGGGTGGGGGGCTTGTGGCTCCAGCAGCAGGGGAGACATGGGGTCTCAGGGCTTCTGGGCAGGCGGGGGCTAGCCTCCCCAAAGGGAGGCTCCACCTGCTGCCCATGCACCCGCTGCTCACCTCCTGTGTCCCTCCTCAGTCCCCCACCTGCTTCTCATCTCCTTATCCCCGCTACTTGCCTCTTCACTCCCCTGCCCCACATGCCCCCTCTTCCCGCCACAGACCCACCCCCGCCCATCATGAGAACCCCTGCTCACTGAATGGCTCACCGCTCACCTCCTCACTCCCCTGCTCACAGCCAGACCTTCTGCCCGCCTCCTCACCCTGCTGCTGGCTTGCCACTCACCTCTTTACTCCCCCACCACGCCTGCCTCCGCCACTCACTTCCTCTCTCACACCCCTCTCACCCCCTGCTGCTTGCTTCCTCTCACACACACCACTCCCTTCATCGCCTCCTCACCTTGTTCCTTAAGTGTTGTCTGTTCCACCTAGGGTGACCAGATGTCCTGATTTTATAGGGACAGTTCCAATTTTTGGGTCTTTTTCTTATATAGGGTCCTATTACCCCCACCCCCTGTCCTGATTTTTCACATTTGCTGTCTGGTCACCCTAGTTCCAACACTCTTCAAAGAGGTGACACATGCAGGAGTAACAGGGATGCTTTCCCTCCCCTCCAGTGCCCAGGAAACTGCTGTAGCTGCAGAGAAACCCCCTGGTGATCGCATGGGGCCCGCATTTGAGAAATTGTGGATTAGACCACCCAAATCTAAAAGGGAGGAATGCTACGGTGACACCCCAGCAACGGAGAGTGGTGCTGCTGCTGAAGGAGTCAGGAGTGGCAGTACTCTGGGGATGTCCCCTCCCACCATACTGAATTATAAAACCCTTGTTGATCACAACTGTGCAAGTGATTAGGAGCAAGTAGCGTAACTCGCTTGTTCTATATCGTCGCCTGGCTAAAACAGGGAAGTCCAGCATGACGTGTGCCGTATTTGCCAGCATGCAGGGCTGGTGTGTCTGCATTGGTGTCCCCGCTGATCCTGTCTCTTTGTAGGTCCATACAGTGCGGTGCCACCCCCAAAGGTCACGGAGCCAAGAAAGGGCAAAGCAAAGCCCTCTCTTGCAAAGGCTCCTGGGAAAAAAGCCGAGAGCAGTGACTCCTCAGACAGCAGCTCGGACAGCAGTGATGAAATGGAGCAGGCGCCCAAGAAGGGAACGACAGGTGGGTTGTGGGGAAAGGGAAGCTAGGAAGGGGTCATGTTAGATTGTGCAGGAAGTGCCTGTGTGGGGTGCAGTCGGTTCCCGGCCACAGAGTGGCTTCTGACATTACCTGACAATTGTGGAATATGCTGCTGTTTTTTGCCTTTTTAAAGGTCTCAGGGCAGCTAGTATGTGTCCCAAAACAGGCTCCAGGAGCTGAGCTTGAGTTCCAGACTGTGCTCAGTCCCATCTCTAATTTGGACACGAGGTCAGATGAACCGTACTGGAATTCTATTTACTTCAGTGGAGTTATGCCAGGGATGAGTCTGGCCCATTATTGAAGTTGGCAGAGGCCTTGCATTGGGTTACTGTTTCACGTGAATGAAAATCCCTTATGTATCTGACCCTCTGCGTGTGTTGAGAAGGGGAGCATGTGCTCATGTGTGATGCTGCATTTGCAGCCCAAGAATGGGCTGCAAGTTAGGCCTGGTCTGTAGTGTGCCATGCGAGGGGACAAGGAGCCCTGACATCTACCTACTCCAGATAGTTAGGATTCCCAGGGGCTGGGAATCTGGAGTCCTAAATTATTTGCAATGCTGCCCACGGGTGAATTGCCTGTCTTTTCTATCCAAGAGGATAATAACCCACCTTCCTTTTTAAAAAAAACAAACAAGGAGTCCAGTGGCACCTTAAAGACTAACAGATTTATGGGCATAAGTTTTCGTGGGTAAAAAACCTCACTTCTTCAGATGCATGGGGTGAAAGTTACAGATGCAGGCCCCTGCCTCCTCTGGCAGCCGGAGTTCTGAGGACCCCTGCCTCTCCTGTGGCAAGAGCCACAAACCCCGCACTCCTCCCGGGTCATTCTATAATAGATTTAAAAGTCACTGTTCTTGAACAAAAAACTTCAGAAACAGACTTCAAAGAGAAACAGCAGAACTAACATGTATTTGCAAATTTAACACCATTGATCTGGGCTTGGATAGGGACTGGGAGTGGCTGGCTCATTACAGAAGCAGCTTTGCCTCTCCTGGAATTGACACCTCCTCATCTATTATTGGGAGTGGACTGCATCCACCCTGATTGAATTGGCCCTGTCAACATTGCTTCTCCACTGGTGAGGTAACTCCCTTCTCTTCATGTGTCATTATATAATGCCTGAATCTGGAACTTGCACTTCATGCATCTGAACAAGTGAGATTTTTTTTACCCACAAAAGCTTATGCCCAAATAAATCTGTTAGTCTTTAAGGTGCCACTGGACTCCTTGTTGTTTCTGTGGATACAGACTAATACGGCTACCCCCTGATACTTGCCACCCTCCTCTGTAAAGCTCTTGCAGATCCCCGGATGAAAAGTGCTGTGTGAGATTCATGGCAATTATTTCTCTTGCAGCCAAAGCAAGTCTGTCTAAAAAAAAATCTGCCTCAGCACCCACTGTTGTGACCAAGAAGGGTGGATCCAGTTCGGACAGTGACTCTGGTGAGTGAGGGAGCAGGGATTTGAACTTTTGGTGCAGTCACTGCACATGTCACCTTTCAGGCTGGGGTCATTCAGCAAGGACCCAACCACCTCTTTGCTAGGACCCTTAGTAAGAGTGAGTCTGAGCTTCCTGCAGTGTCCATGGCAAGGTAAAGGGCTCCCTCTGAAAACTGCAGCCTTCTGTATTGATGTGGTGGGAAGCACAAGTGAGTGGCACAGACAAGAACAGTGACTAGTCCAGGAAGGTATGCAGATTGCAGGGTGTGAAGGATATTCCCTAACAAGTACCTATGGCAGGATTAGGAGGGTTTTTTTTTAATCCATTTCTGGGCTCTTCAGGTCCTCCATAACAGAGTCATGTCAGGAACCAGGTGTAAATTCTCTAGGTGAAAAATATCCCCCTTATGCCAGGTCCAAGGTGGGGAGAAAGGGGAACCTTTTTTAAATAAATCTTCAATTCCATTTGGACCACTGCTAAAACACAGTCTGGCGTTGGGCCTGCCTCCTGCTGCTGTTCCTCATTCTCCCAGCAAAGAAGAAACATGGAAATCTTTAGGGCACATTCTCAGCCCTATGTCCTCCAGCTCCTGTTGCCTCCATTCCCTGGGACGGGAGCAGAAACATAGGCAGGACTACATGCTGTGGTGCTCTCTGCTGGCCATTCAGCGTGCTTATCACACTTCTCTGCCCACCCTGCCCCTTCTCTGGCTCTGCTGCTGGCCTCATCTCACCTAATTTGATGATAGTAGTTCGGTGAGTGCCAAAAAATCCAGTGGCAGTGGTGCCTCTGTAAAGTGTGAGGTTCAAGGCCACAGCTTTGCCTACAATGACCAACGTCTGAGGTCCCTGGTTGTATGCCCCTAAAACGCACTGACACTTGTGGATGTGCTTCTCTTGTCTAGATTCCAGCTCTGAGGAAGAAAAGGTAGCGACCAAGCTCACTGCCAAATCACTTGCAGCAAAGAGTCCTGCCAAGCAGGCGAAGAGTCCTGCCAAGCCAGGACAAGCAAAGAAAGGCTCCAGCTCCTCCTCGGACAGCTCAGGTATCAGGACAGGAAAGGATGGGGATCTCAGCCCCACCAGTACTGAGCAGGTGTGAGTGCCGTGCCTACCCTCCTAGTCTGTGTTCCCAGCTGTGGTACCAAGAATACAGAGGCACAGGGACACTGTCTAATCAAACAGACCTGATATTTGGTGACCAATTCCTGATGATAAAAGTTAAGTGTGCAGAACCAACCCCATGCAAAATGCCAGTTCTCTTGAGCATGAAGTGTGGGGAAGCAGGCACCCACTAATGCTTCATCACTCACAACTCCTACACCTCTGCCACATAGCGAAATACAGGGTACTGGAGAGCTGTTCGGTGAAAAGCCACTTTATTCTCCAGTGGGGAAAATACAGGGGAAGGAGGACAGTCCCATCCCTAAACCATTTCTCCAACAGCCACTGTCCATGATAGTGCTTGTAAACCACACTAAAGAGCTGCATCATCGTTTAGGAGCAGCTTGTGCATGGTGCTGCCTTGAAACTGTAAACCACCCTTCTGAGGGGTGGGAACGGGAATGGCCCCAACTCAGCTCTGATTGTTAGTGCCATTTCATTCTGTGCTAGCAGCAAGTTCCCAGGGCTCTTCAGCCATGTTGCCCAAAAGTCGTTCTTGTTTGGCAGTATGTGCTGTTCAGTCCAGTTCCTAGGGGGCAGGTGTTTAAAACAACCACTTGTCCCCCTGTGGCAGTCTCAGCAGAGGTAAAGCATCACTTGGAACATGGAGACTGAGCTCCCTGTTGACTTGGAAGAGCCACTTCTGAGGGTCAGAGTTGAGATGTGCTTGTGGGGGGAGGAGATGGCAGCTTTCCAAGCTACACCTGCTCTAAGCAGAGCCCATAAATCTCTAAGGCTGTTGTTCTGCACCTTTCACAAAGTCCCAAACCAAACAGGTTTTGCTTAGGTTCTAGTGTGGAAGGGACTCCAGTTACTGCTCCTGCTTGTCTAGTTTGGTCTGACTGAACGAGTCTGTTCAGTATTTGGCTATTCTCACTGGAATCTTCTTGTATTGGAAACTTCCCTCCTAGATTCTGACAGTTCTGAGGATGAGACCGCTGCAAAGCCTGCAGCCAAACCAGCACCACCTGCAGCCAAGAAGCCTGCTGCTGTGGCAAAGAAAGCCCAGAGCAGCTCTGACTCAGATAGCAGCTCCAGCAGCTCTGAGGAAGAGAAGAAAGCCCCTCCAGCTAAGCCAGCCAGCAAGACAGCTAAGCCAGGGTCCAAACTGTGCACCCTGGGCCCCAAAGCCAGCAGCTCAGATTCTGACAGCTCAAGCAGTGAGGAGGAGCAGAGCAAACCAGCAGTGAAACCAGCCAGCAAATCACCAGGGGGCACTAAAGCTGCTGCAGGGAAGAAAGCAGCTGCGGCTAGCAGTAGCAGCAGCTCATCTGACAGTTCCAGTGATGATGACGGGAAGCCCACAACAGCAGGGACTCCAGTCGCCGGGTTGAAGCCAGGGAAAGGGGCGCAGAACAACTCCAGCTTGGTGAAAGAGAAACCAAAGGCTTCATCCACACCTGCAGCCAAATCCCCAAAGAAGCCAGAGCCTAAGCCAGCTGGTGGCAGTGAGAGTAGCTCTGAGAGTTCCAGTGAGGAGCAGGGAAAAGCAAATGGAGGTAATCTCTGCCAGCCAGGAAGGGTGTTTGTCAGGCAGTGGGTGTTGGAGGGCAGAGCATATGTGGAGCCGTCTTCCAGAAGCAGTTTCCTAAACAAAAC
Organism: Gopherus evgoodei; assembly: GCF_007399415.2. Classification (NCBI taxonomy): domain Eukaryota; kingdom Metazoa; phylum Chordata; order Testudines; family Testudinidae; genus Gopherus; species Gopherus evgoodei. The sequence continues at coordinate 72,828,118 of NC_044328.1, forward strand.
TTTGCATGTAACCAGCAGCCACCTCCACGCACTAGAGGATGGTTGCCCAGGAGTTTCTTATCCAGTGCTGCTGCTCTAGATTGGCCATTAATGGAGTGTCTGTCGTTGTTCCTGTACCACCCTACTCCAGACAGCACATGCTCATGGTGCCAGCATACCTCAGTCTGACTTGTGTCCCAGTGGAGAGAAACACTGCTCCCCTTCCCCGGGGGAAGTCTAATTGCTGTTGTTTTTAGCAGGCTCGATTAAAAAGAAGCGGAAGAGCAAAGATGACCAAGAATTGGAGACACCAGACAGTAAGAAGATTAAGACCAAGCCACACTCATTTCCCAAAGTGAAGCAGGTGAGTGAGGAGAAAACGTGCTGAATCTTTCTTGTGTCTCAGTCCTAGCAATCAGCACTGCTTTTCCCTGGTGGTCGAGGCTGCAGGAGATCATCTCCCCCTCCTCAGCCAGCGTAAGTGCCCCTTATGTGGAGCCCAGAGAAGATGCACATTGTGTCTCCAGCATCTTTCTGGCTGAGGATGACTGTATAGACTCCCTCTGGATCCCCTCTGTACTGCCCTTACTGTCAAAGTGAAAGATCACAATTGCATGTGGCCTGGAATATTGGACCAGGGAGCAACTAGGATTTCCCTCAGTTTAGTGTCCTGCATTGCTATGTGGGCCAGCCAAGAGAAGGCCATGTGCAGGTATTGATTTAGGGCGACCTATGTTTTTCTCTAACAGCCAGCTGTTCCATTCCGAAGAGTGAGAGAGGAAGAGATTGAAGTGGATTCCCGTGTAGCTAACAATTCATTCGATGCAAAGGTAGGGACAAGTCCAGCCAGAGCAACAAACTGGCATGTTTTGTCCCTAGAACACAGGTCATCTGGGAAAGGGTTTTCATGGTGTTTGTGGGGAGCTCTCCAATCTGAACCTTTCCCACCAGGAGGCTTTACTGGGAAGTACATGGGCTCTGGCTGTGGGGGGCTCCCAGCCCCTCCCGCAGAGGAGCTGGGTAAAAACTCCTTTAGCCCTTGGAAGTCATTACTGGGTAGTATACAAAGCAGGACGTAGTGTTTGCCATGTTGGCTGTTGAGTGCTGATCTGGCCCCCCTCTTCCTTATCTCACAGAAAGGAGCTGCAGGCGACTGGGGAGAAAAGGCCCACAATGTACTGAAATTCACCAAAGGCAAATCCTTCCGCCATGAGAAGACAAAGAAGAAAAGAGGCAATTACTGCGGAGGTGCTATTTCTACCCAGGTCAATTCCATCAAGTTTGAAAGTGACTGAGCGTCAGTTGGCTTGGGAGTCCATACCCCATCCATCCCCCAAAGCCAGCTGGATGGGCATGTGAACAGAATGGACATGGTAGACTCCAATCCTGCCTGGAACTTAATCCTCCCTGCTGTCTTGTGGGGAGAAGGTAGCCCTTGCCATAGGATGTGGAAGAGCGGCTGGATGCTCCCACATTATTTCTAACTAATTCTGGCATAGCACCTGGTAAGAGCCTTCTTAGAGCTGGTGACACCAGATCCTACCCGGGTGTCCTAATTTTGTACAGTTTTATTTTAAAAGGCTGGTGGTGCCATGGAGTTCAGGTTCCCACCCACCTTGTAAAGCAAAGAAAATTTATATTTTCCATGAATCCGTTTCTTTCTTTTCCAGACAGTTTAACTGTTGAGACCTGTGAACTTTAAAGTACTGTAGCTTGTTTGTCGCTAGGCCTGATTGACCTGCGGTTACAGCTTCCTCACTGTGCACCTCCAGCTTTACAAAGCACAGCTCCAGAGGGGTAGTTTCTTCTACTTTCCTCTCTCTTTAAGGCCCCCTCTTTCAGTGACCTTTTCACCCAGGGCAGACCCTGCTGGTGCCATTAGGTAGGGTAGCTAGAGAAGCAAAGTGCTTTTCAGCCTGGGGCATGTTGCCACCAGCGTGAGAAGCTCAGGGTTCAGGTTGGTAGGACTTCTCTCTCCCTCCTGCACCTTTGGCACTGATGTCAGAAGCTCAGAGCCCCAAACTCTGGGGGAGTTCCAGATGTGTCCTTCTTTCTTAGGGAAGGCATAGGCTATGGAAGAAGTGGGGACACTCCTGGCTGCTTGGCCGCTTTGGGGTTTGGAGAATCCCTTGGCCCAATAGGCAGGACAGATAAAACCTCTGCCTCCAGCCCCCTTCCTCACTTATCTCTCCACTCCCTTAACTCTGTTTTATTTGGGATGTTCTGACATCGGTGATTGCCCCAAGCCCTCTCTAGGAATCTGACTCCCCAACACATGCTTTGTCCTAGCCATGTGCAATGCAGCTGGTGGGAGGTTGAGATGAATGTAACACGATTTGCCTTAAACTTCTCCCCTTGCTTGGATCAGTTGCTCTTTTCCTGCCTGAGGCGCCCCTTTGCAGAGGTAAAATGCCTGTTGCCCTCCGTGCTTTAGTGTCTGAAAGACCCAGTGCCAAAGTGGAGACAGCAAGCAGAAGTTAGTCCTGGCTTTAAGTACAAGACAGGCAAGTTGCTGCTTGGGGCCCTTTTCCATTGCAGCGCAGCCTGATCTCTAGCACAGTTGAGAGCCAGAGGGGCAGGTAGCCCAAGGCCTCATTTCTGTCCTCCTCCTCCCTCCCAGCAGGATAGAGCCCTACAGATCTTACAGCTCTGCCCCCAGCAAAGGGCCCTGCTGTTATAGGAGGCCAGGTGTGTGTGAGAAGCAGTGCCAGATAATTGAGGGTTGGAGGTGACTAACAAGCCACCCCCATGCACATTAACTAACTGCAACTTTGTTGGAAGGAGCATCTCAGCACCGCGCCTTCATGCTTGCACAATAACCCTCGTCACTGGCTTCTTTCCATGCAGCGATGCACATGCTCAGGAAACCAGGGCTATTCTATAGAGTTGGAGGGTGGAAAGAAATTACCCTCTGCCTTCCTGGGCAGGTTTCTGGAATAGAATCCCAGCTGGGACCTGTCAAGTACCCTTCTCTGTCCTCCTTACCTGGCACGTGAATGACTGAACTGTCGACATTTTAAAGAGTTTTAAGTTTGGGGGGGGTTGATGTGTGAGCACACAAGTGTCTCCTACAATAAAGAAGCTTGTGTTTGTAAGTTATGTGCATTTCACTGATGGGTTTTGACACTCAGAATGGGGGTGGGAAAAGGAAGGGAAAGCTATTTTAGCTGTGATAGGGTGCACCACCATGTCTGAGGGGTGGTCAATAGGTCTAACTGCATTTCTCTGGATTAAGTAGTGGTTAGTCAGCCTCCAATAGCAGTGTTCTTACCTGAAGGTGGCATTGGACAATGTGAGATAAGGGATGGTCCAGGCAGCTGGGAGCTAAGGAAAATAGGTGAGCGGAGGATAAATACCTGCCTTTATCAAGAACAGAAGGATGGGGAGGAATAGAAATATGTAGGCATGTGCTCTATGCAGGAATATGAACAGGTATAATGAGAGTGCACAAGAAGCTAGCCTGGGCTCTGGTAAGCGGAGTGAGGAGCCCCTGTACTATTTGTCTTTCTGTAGTGCTAGGACCCCCATTTGTGTTCCTGGAACTCATAGTGCTTGGTGCTGTACAAAGAAAAAAAGGCAGCTCCTGCCCCCAGGGGCTTACAGTCTAAGTTAATGCAGGTTATGTCAATGGATCTGGTCAGATGCTGGTTTTAACTAACCTTTTATGCAGCGGTGATGTCTCTCTGCTAGATAAATCTGGCTTCCCATGTGCCACAATGCAGCAAAACCTGTGTGCAAAGAACATAATGGGGAAAAAAATCCTTAGGTAAATACCCATGTAAAGAAGTTGTCTGCGTGCTTCACCTGCTATCTGAACACATGTGCAGGGGAGAGTTCTTATGCCTGCATTAATTCAAGGGACTGACCAAGGTCTTATGTACTGTGGGTTTGCTGCGATGTTTTTTTGCTGCACTACAGGAAGTGCTGCCAGGTGGTGGTGATGGCAACATTCCCTGTAAAGCAGCAATTTTCAATATACTGGGCATGTCACAAACATGCTGCTTGCGACTTTCTCTGTTCCCAGGGCTGGTGAGGGCTGGGCGGTGACTTAGGCAGAATGGGGGCTGAGGCAAGCTCCTGAGGAGCAGGTACGAACCAGGGTGGTCAGGCTGGGGCCAGGCATAGGTGGCTCATGTCTCTCACGCTGTGTCACAAGACCTACCTTCCCAGCCTGGAGCCACTGCCCAGTCTCAGTACCTCTCTTTGCTCCTCTCCTATCCCTGACACCGCAGCTGTCCCCTGCTCCCCATTATAGTGCAGCAACCCATACATCCCCTCTGGTCCAGCCTCCCTGTACTCCCTATTCAGAGCAGCCAGCCTGACTTCACCCCTGCTGCCCTTGACTCTCCCATTGGGCACAGGCTGCATTGCTTAGCAGCTTCCTGTGGTGGAAGTGTTGGTGCGGGACACCTGCCTGTGCCCTCTCTCTGGGGCTAAGCTGGCCATACTCAGTCCCATCTGGGGCAGGGGAACAGCCCAGGTGGTGGGAGCAGGGCAGCCAGTAAGCTCCCTCAGTGACCCCCTCCCTCTGTCCACAGTCCAGAAATGGATGTATGGGGGCCTGGACACCAGTCTTCCTATGGCATGTGGCCTGGGTCCAAAGTTCCCTGTAAACTGTTTGCACAACATTGTGTCCACTTTTGTCTGGTCACCTTTGCAATTGTAGTCTGCTATAGTGTAGGATAACTACAGATGTTTTCTTCTCACTTGTAGCCACACAGCAGTGAGCGAGTCCTGTGTAAGACCCCATTGGGTGGTGAGGTTAAGGGAATTGGTAAGCCATTTTGGGGTAACACACTTCTAGAGCCCTTTACCTCTGCAGTTGTACAAGGTTCAGTCCTCTCTCATCTCATAATTTTGGTGTGAAGTCATTAGGGGAGCTGGTCCAATAACACCAGCTGAAGTGCCAGCAGTACGTGTCATGTACTGCAATGCCTGGAGACCAGTACCACATCAAGCTGAACACATGCAAGACAGCCTTGATGCAGAGGGGAAGAGGGTACTGCTAATTCATCTGTGACAGGTATGACAATTTCTTGCGATATCTTGGACAAAGCTTATTGAACTAAGTTTCAGTATCCTAGGAGCTCATTGCATTAAAACTGCAAATGTTTTGTTTCTTTGAGATTGTGTGTAACTTGCCCAGGAGCCATGATTAATGTGAGCCTTGGCCGGTGCTACGGGCTGCAAAGGACTCTCTTAAACAATGGGCTAAAGAATGAACTGTTAGTTGTTAGGAAATACTTGGAAAGAGGGGAACATAAAGGTCTGGAAGAGGGCATGATCTTCTAAAGCTTCACCCTGGGGATGGGACGTTGGGCTAGGAATTATCTACTCCCCGGATCAAGAGGCCCAAACTGCATAGAGGAATAACTCTCAGCTTGTAGTGACAGGAAGACACTTTCGGGTTTGAAAGACATTCACTGGCCACAGCACTTACTGGGGGTGATCTCTGGTGAGCTTATTAGCATGTGTGTAGGTTTTGGTTTTCTCTGTAATGCTTTTACAGTAAACTCAAATAACTAAAAAGCTGTGTGGTAACTTAACTGTGGCAATGACATTTGCTGACTCTGGGAAGTAAAGCAGGCCTGCTTAGGCAGTCTGACTTTGTTGAGGAGCTCACTCTTTGGCTGGGAGCTGTGCAACCTGAAAATACCCTGATCAGGAGGAGGAGAAAGGTGGATCTTAACCCAAGAGAGGTGATGGCTGGAGAGCCAGAAGCCTGAGTGCCTTGGCTGGAGCATAGAAGGGAAATGTAGGTGCTCTGAACTGTAACAGTATCCCTGGCTGGAGGTTTTTGCCCACACCCTTGAGGCACGTTTGGACTCAATGCTTTTTGATCACCAAAAAGCCATCGTGCAGGAGGGGGAGAAACTCCACCCCCTTGCACGTGTGGCTGGCTGGAACTCTGCTCTGTTGTAGAGGCTGCAGAATTTAGCCACTTGTATATGCAGGTTTGGCTACACTTGCAGCTGTACAGCGTTGGGAGCTAAAGCTGTCTTCATACAGCTGTGTAGGAAAAGCGCTGCAGTGCGGCCACACTGACAGCTACCAGCGCTGCAATGTGGCCACATTTGCAGCCGTGTTGGGAGTGGTGCATTATGGGCAGCTATCCCAGCATTCAAGTGGCTGCAACATGCTTTTCAAAAGAGGGTGGGGTGGAGTGTGACAGGGAGTGTGAGGGAGAGAGAGAGAGAGGCTTTTTGGAGCTGACACTGTGTCAGCTCCCTGTCTTTCAAATTCCGACCACTTCCCCAATCCCTCTCTCATTCACTCTTAAATGCAAATAGCCTTCAGACCAGAGAAGCAGCTGCTCCGAGGGACCCCCGCGGACCCCCGCGTACTGTTTCTCTCCTCAAGCAAACACTAGCTGTGGACATTCCCTGCCTACCTCTGCTCAAGCAAACAGGAGCTGTTTGTTTTTTAGATAAGCAGCTCCGGGACCCCCGAGTTCACAACAAAACAAAGAGAGTTCTTTAGTTAAAAGCATAGTAAGATTAATCACTGTTTACACTGGCACTCCAGCGCTGCAGCACCAGTGCTGTTCTCTTTATTCCTCTCGTTCATGTGGAGTACAACCAGCGCTGTAGCCAGGGAGATAAAGCGCCGTATGTGCCTTGGCAGTGTGCACGGGGAGTAAGTTGCAGCGCTGTAAAGCCACTACCAGTGCTGCAACTCTCCAGTATAGGCAAGGCCTGCATGTTGTGATCAGTCTTGTTCAGTATCAGAGGGGTAGCTGTGTTAGTCTGGATCTGTAAAAGCAACAAAGAATCCTGTGGCACCTTATAGACTAACAGACATTTTAGAGCATGAGCTTTCTTAGGTGAATACCCACTTCGTCAAATGCAAGTAGTGGAAATTTCCAGGGGCAAAGGAGGTTAGTTTGATCAGGGAGGATGGGCCCTGTTCCAGCAGTTGAGGTGTGAAAACCAAGGAAGGAGAAACTAGTTTTGTAGTTGGCAAGCCATTCCCAGTCTCTGTTTAATCCTGAGCTGATGGTGTCAAATTTGCAGATGAACTGAAGCTCAGCAGTTTCTCTTTGAAGTCTGATCCTGAAGTTTTTTTTGCTGCAGGATGGCCACTTTAAGGTCTGTTATAGGGTGGCCAGGGAGGTTGAAGTGTTCTCTGACAGGTTTTTGTATATTGCCATTCCTAGAGAATACTTCAGCCTCCCTGGCCACCCTATAACAGACCTTAAAGTGGCCATCCTGCAGCAAAAAAACTTCAGGACCAGACTTCAAAGAGAAACTGCTGAGCTTCAGTTCATCTGCAAATTTGACACCATCAGCTCAGGATTAAACAGAGACTGGGAATGGCTTGCCAACTACAAAACTAGTTTCTCCTACCTTGGTTTTCATACCTCAACTGCTGGAACAGGGCCCATCCTCCCTGATCAAACTAACTTCCTTATATATATATATATATATATTTATATATATATATATATTTATATATATATATATATATATATTTATATATATATATACACACACATACATACATACCTGCCCCTGGAAATTCCCACTACATACATCTGATGAAGTGGGTATTCACCTAAGAAAGCTCATGCTCTAAAATGTCTGTTAGTCTATAATGTGCCACAGGAGTCTTGTTCAGTGCACCTAGAAACTGAGCCACACCCCCTTCAGGAGTACATGAGTTTACAAAAGGAAGTAAGCTGTCTAAGTTGTGTATAGTGTAGTGCATGTAGTTCCTAGTTTTGCCCTGGTTTTCTGGGGTGCAGAGACCAGTTCCATTTGAAAAATCTTTATTGGCTGTCCCTAATTCTGGAGGTATGCGGCTGGGCGGCTACAGGACTGGTCTAAGTAGAGCAAGGATCAACTCTACCAGGCGGGGCCCCTAGTGGAGCCCTACCCCGAATCCCCGCCCCATGGCAGAGCTAGCGCCAGACTCCATCGCCAGCAGGGTGCTGCTCTGTGTAGCTGCGCGCCCAGCACATGATTAACGCCTAAGCTCCAGCGCCGCCGTTTCATCCTCCTGTTGGGCAAAGGGCTGCGCAAGACCTGCCCTTCTCTTTCAGGGGGTGCAGGCGCTGGGCGATCCTAACACACCCCTGGCCCTAGGGGCTGCGCCTGGCTCCCTGTTCCTGCCGAGCTAGTGCCCGAGGCGCTGAGGCAGGTGCCACCTCCCAGACCCGTCCCGCCGGCCCTGCATCCCTGGGCGCCCCTGACCGCCCCGTAGCGGGGCCAGAGGGCGGGAGACTGCCAGCTGGGGGCCTGCGGCAGGGCGGTGTGCGGGGATTCCGGGGCGCGGGGAGGCCGAGCCGCTCCGCTTGCCAATGGGAGCCGGGCGTGTGGGCTGAGAGGCGGGCTCCGCCTGTGCCGGCCGGCCGGGCTGAAAGAGGCCGGAGGGGGAGGCCAATGCTAGTAGTAGCCGCCGCATCGCTGCGCACCTCCCCGCTGCTGGGTGGAGGGAGGCGGCCGCCTTTGGAGACGCACAGGTGGGTGAGAGGCGCTACGGGCTGGTATGTGGCCGGGCCGAGGGGCTGTTCTCTCTGGGCCGGTGTTGGGGGGCAGTTTCTCCGTCTCTAGTTCCCCCCGGGCCCCGATCACCCTGTGCCTCGCTCTGCGCCAGTCTCCCGGGGGTCCGAACAGGCTAGTGGGCTCCAGCCCGGACCGTCACCCCGGCCGCAGCAAGGGAGCGCCCCCCAGCCCATCAAAGCGGGGTTCGTGATCCGACCGCCTGGCTAATCTCGGCCCCAGGGCTGGGATCGCCCCGGTTCTGGACGGGACCTCCGAGCGCTCCAGGTGTTGGAAGGGAAGCCCAACTCCTGGAGCGGGCTGGAGGGTAGCAGCCAGCTCGGAGCACGTGGGCGAGGTGTGAGCTGGATAAGCTACAGCTGAGTTTACGAACGGCTCGCGCTCCTCGGAGCCCTTGTAAAGTAATTCAGCCAGTGGTGTTCCCAGCGTTGGCAGGAGTGCCTTTGGCAGCATTGCCCGGGAAACGGGACCTCCACATACACGCTACCCTTACCTGGCAAGCTGTGCTCTTTGGCTACTGCAGTGAACCAGCCAGTACAGTAGCTGGTCCTGTTTTACAAGCCTTAGCCTGGAATCTTACCCTGCTGCTGCAGACGGGCGGAAGCAGCTCCCTATCCTCATCTCCTTGCCTGCTAGTGCGCGGAAGGGGGATTTGGCCTTTTGTTTCATCCGCAAATGTCTCCTTTCCTGCTGGTGACTGCCTCCTCTGTGTTAATCAAGATGTTAAAATAAATCTGGGCAAATTCCTGCTGAATAACTTGGTAAACTTGGCCCTGTTTTCAGTTTGCAAGTCTTTCTGCAGAGATGTTGTGAAATTCTCAAACTGGCTAATCAAGATTATTCACCAACTTCTTCAATTAATTCTTCTTGGTGTGAAGTGCTGGGTTTATAATCAAATATATGATTAGAAATGTTCTCACTCTTGGCTGGTTACATAAATAGGTACTCAGATAGTGTGGAGCTGGGTGTGGTCTAAGAACCTAGAGGGATAAAGTAGGCAGAGTTGTTTCTCTTTTCTGTGTGGACTCCTTGCCTAACTAGCTGTGTGTAAACTTTAGTTGTGAATTTAATTCTAAAATTCACAACCTTGGTGTTTGGCATCGCTTATGAATGTCCCAATGAGACTCTCTTGTGACAAATACTCGTGCACTAAATTTAACATCCTGTACATTAATAGTAGTAAAAAGTAACCAGAAAAATACTGCTAACATTCAGACTGAAACTCATCTAGACCTTGAGTCTGCAAAGATTTATACCTGGGAGTAGTCTCATTAACTTCAGTGGAACTAAACATATGCATGAGTCTTTGCAGGACCCAAACCCATGGACCACAGTGATCAATGGCTTCATGTCTAGTTGGCAGGCGGTATCAAGCAGAGCCTCAGGGGCTTTTGTTCAGTATCTTCATTGATGATCTGGAGAATGGCGTGGACTGCACTATCAGCAAGTTTGCAGATGACACTAAACTGGGAGGAGTGGCAGATATGCTGGAGGGTAGGGATAGGATACAGAGGGACCTGGACAAATTAGAAGATTGGGCCAAAAGAAATCTAATGAAGTTTAAGTGCACAGTCCTGCACTTAGAATGGAAGAATCCCATGCACTGCTACAGACTAGGGACCAAATGGCTAGGCAGCAGTTCTGCAGAAAAGGACCTAGGGGTTACAGTGGATGAGAAGCTGGATATATGAGTCTACAGTGTGCCCTTGTTGCCAAGAAGGCTAATGGCATTTTGGGCTGTATAAATAGGGGCATTGCCAGCAGATTGAGGGATGTGATCATTCCCCTTTATTTGGCATTGGTGAGGTCTCATCTGGAGTATGGTGTCCAGTTTTGGGCCCCACGCTGGAAGGGGGATGTGGAAAAATTGGGGAGTCCAGCGGAGGGCAACAAAAAGCACTAGGGGGCTATAGCACATGATTTATGAGGAGATGCTGAGGGAACTGAGATTATTTAGTCTGCAGAAGAAAGCAGCTGTCAAATCCCCCCTCATTCTTCTCAACTACTTGAAAGGGGGTTCCAAAGAGGATGGATCTAGGCCAGGGCCGGTGCAAGGATGTTTCGCGCCCTAGGTGAAACTTCCACCTTGCGCTGTCCCTGAGCCTCCACCCTGAGCCTCCCATGGCAGCTCCCACCCTCCACCTGAGGCACCCCCCACCCACTCCAGCTCACCACTTACTTATGGAAGTGAAGCAGCTCACCCCTGCTTCACCTCCTCCCCAAGCACGACATGGCTGCTTCACTTCTCCCGCCTCCCAGGCTTGCGGCGCCAATCAGCTTAGGCGTCGCAAGCCTGGGAGGCGGAAGAAGTGAAGCCAGCCACCGGCGTGCTCGAGGAGGAGGCGGGGCAGGGGTGAGGTGGGGTAGGGAGTTCCCCTGCGTGCCACACCCTTCCCTTACTTGCTGCAGCCGGCCTTCCCCATGCTCCTCTGCCCCAGCTCCCTCTGCCTAAATGCCAGTGGTGACCGGGGTGGCCAAAGATCGGGCCGCCGCAGTCCCTGCCCGAAGAAAATGGCAACCCCCAAAATCCTAGCGCCCTATGCGACCGCCTAGGTCGCCTAAATGGTTGCACCGGCCCTGATCTAGACCGTTTTCAGTGGTAGCAGATGACAGAACAAGGAGTAATGGTCTCAAGTTGCAGTGGGGAAGGTTTAGTTTGGCTATTAGGAAAACCTTTTTCACTAGGAGGGTGGTGAAGCACTGGAATGGGTTACCTAGGGAGGTGGTGGAATCTCCTTATTTAGAGGTTTTTAAGGCCCGGTTTGACAAAGCCCTGGCAAGGATGATTTAGTTGGGGATTGGTCCTGTTTTGAGCAGGAGCTTGGATTAGAGACCTCCTGAGGTCTCTTCCAATCCTGATATTCTATGAGTCTAAGAATTTCAACAGATCTTCACCAACATTCTTCTGTAATTGACTCAGCTCTGCTAAATAAGATTAGGATTTATCATCCATAGGATATCCCCTGGACAGTGGGTCCCTTTTCAGACCATTTCTCATTAACCTTTGTTTATGGTAGTTCAGCCAATTTTCAAGACTGGTAAGCTAATTTGAATAAGCCTTTCTGAGATACAGTATTAACTACTTTACTAAAATTCAGCTATATCTACTGCTGCCCTAATGTTGTAATGTTCTGCTGAGCAATCAAGCTTGTCTGGCAAGTATTATTCTTTATAAATCCTCAGTGCCTCCTACTTATGGTTTCATAACCTTGTAGGATGTTTAATTACTTTTTTTAAATACACTGTCTTACTACAGAAAGAAGCTGTAATTACAGGGCAGTAAGTGGTAGGATTGCTTCTTTCCTTTGCTGAAGCTGGACACTGGTATCTCCTTAGTTCTTTATGGATTCTAAAAAGAAATATTGTTAGTAATCCAGTAATTTAAATTCTTGAACACCTTTACTATCCTAGCATACATTTTAGCTGAGCCTGTTCCTTGGATGTGTGAACCTCCAAGTATTCTATTAACTTGCTCTCAATCAAGAGGTGAGTTTTCAAGGCTTTTGTCCCTTCCTGTCTTTCTAGACCTTTTTGTCTCTGAGTCCAGTATCTCAGCTGATTGGTCATTTAATCCCTTTCTTGTTTGTTTGTGACCTACTAGTATCCCAAAGCCAGGTGTAATTTGTAAAGTCAAGTGTTGTTCTTTTTTTTAAAAAAGAAAAAGCTAAAAATGTCTGAACATTTAAAACTGGACAGTATCAGACTGCAAATCCCTGCTATGATTAAACCTGATGATACTCTAAATTGCTGTCAACCATGCTTGTAGCAGTTTCCATTGCCTCACACTGACTCTATGGGCATTCTAGGCTTCGGAGTGATATATGTGTGTGTGTGTATGTTGATGTGTGTGTGGTTGTGTTGTGCTGGGAGAGTTGTGTGGATTTGTGTGGGTGGCAAATAAGGATGTGTGCTGCAGTTAAGGGCCTTATGTGTTTGGAGTTGTGTATGCTGATTGTGGTGGGGAATGGGTGGCTGTTGATTTGTATCTAGGGGTGTGTGCTGTGAGACTTGTGCAGATTGCAGTTGGGTGCACGAGTGTGGCACTACCCCTCATACAGCCGGTGACACTGTTGCATGCAAATTAGCTGTCGAGAGGAAGGGTGGTGAATGGTTGACTTATCTCTGATATCATAATGGTCTAGGTACACACATGCCTTACTGTAGCTAGCCTGTACACCACATGCATGTAATTTGTCAAGTAAAAGCGGATGAGAACCTGAAAATTGGATGGTGGTAGACTGTGAAACCCAGTGATGATTGAAACTGGTCATATTCTGAATAAAAAGAACTCTCGACCATGCTTGTAGTTGCTTCCATCCCTTCACATTGGTTCTACAGACATTTTAGGCTTTAGAATGACACACAGAGTGACCTTCTGGAATATTGTGTTAGACAGTTAGAGATTCTCTCTAGTACTTCATTTTTTTTCTGTTATGCATAAGAAAATGACTATATCCGTGACAGTTTTGTGTTTAAAATCTCTCCCTCTGCTGCTTGGGTAAATCTAGCCTTGCTTTGCTATAGACCTTTGCTGGAATGGTTTGTGCAGAATGCTACAGGGGCGTGGGTTCGAGTGTCACACAAGAATCTCGTAAAGGTAGTGTCACTGAATGGGTGACTAAGTCAGCCTTGTAAAATGATGACCTGGAACCAGTGGTGATGAAGTCCACCGAAATATCAAAACATTTGTTCAAAAAGGGAGCATTGATTAGTCTTTCCTGCCTGAGAATGTGCTCCGTACGGTATTTTGTCCTGGAGGCTTTTTACTAGAAGTGAAATATTATCCTTTTGCCTGTTATATAGCAGAATTTCCAATATTGCTTCAGTTTCTGCAAACTCATGGTAGCCGCACTTGTGGCTTTCTTAAGGGAGCTGCTACACCACAACCAGTCCAGTAGCCGCAGCCTGTTATTAGCAAGCTGTTGAAAGCAGCTGCAGTCACTCTTTCTGGATCAAACTAGGGAGAAGAAGCAAACACTAATTTACCACCCAGGTAAGAGCCTCTGGCATCCTTGAGACAAGTCCTCTCTTTCCTTCTGGCTTCAGATGAGCTACAGCTGTGCTGCATCACTCGGCTCACCATTTAAATAAGGAAACCAAAAGGGGAGATCTATACCTTCCTGCTCTGGGGAAGAGTTGGAAAGACAGCAGGCTGCAGCAGAGAGAAATGCTTCAATGCCTTTCGTCCACACAGAGCACAGAAGGGATTTCTGGTGCTGAGGAACTAGACATTAAAGTGCATGGGCGGGTGGAATATTTAAAGGGTCACATCCCAGGCGCTCTGGAGAAAGAAAGGAATGGACTCCCACCTTCTGCATTTAGAAATTCTGCTCTTCTGAAGCCTTTATAGGTAAATGCATTGGGGGGAAACTTTTTTTTTTTTTAAAGGAGGAAAGGGCTCAAGTCTACATCTGGTGTGTGAAATATTCTTCTGGGTGTATTTGTCAAACCTCAGACAGGTCTGGTATATAAAGTCTCTGGAATTTCTTCTATTTGCTATAGGGCCCTCTAGAGAACTAGAGTCGAGAGGCTCTTTTCCCAACACTACTTTTAGAGGGAATGGGTGTAGGGAATCTTCTCCTAAGAGCTCTCCTCCCGACCAAGTGTCAGAAACATGAACTCGGCCAACAGGCTTCAATGCCAATGAAGCAATCTGTCCGCCCATGTGCTCCCCCTCACTTGGTGAGAACTGGCATGGCCAAATTCTCTAGTCTTTCTTGGAATCTCTGCACTGTAACAAAGAAGCCAAAACCTGATTTGAAAGCAGCTAGAAAAAAACTTGTTCTGTATCAAAAATCTAAAGGGGCTTTATTTTGCTTTGTAGTTCACTTTTCTGCTTATTCTTGGATAGGCTGTTCCTTTTCTCCATTCTGTTGGTGCAGAGCTGCACTTCAAAAGGCTTAGTAAAATCTTGGCTGACCAAAACAGGTTCTCAATTTGATCCTCATTCTGGGATGCATCAGCGGGAGTCTTGTGAGAAAGAAAGACACGAGAAGTAATTCTTCCACTCTACTCAGCATTGATAAGGTTTCAACTGGAGTACTATGTTCAGTTGTGGACCTCACATTTTGGGAAAGATGGGGACAAATTGGAGAAAGTTCAGAGGAGAGAAATAAAAATGATTAAAGGTCTAGAAAACAGGTTGGAAACAATTGTGTTTGTTTAGTCTGGACAAGAGAAGACTTAGGGAGGGCGGGTGGGCAAGTACAGAAAAGGCTGTTATAGAGAGGAGGGAGAAAAATTGTTCTCCTTATCCACTGAGGACCGGACAAGAAGTAATGAACTTAAATTGCAGCAAGGGAGATTTAGGCTGGACATTAGGAAAAACTTCCTGTCGGAGCAGTTAAGCACTGGAACAAATTACCTAGGGAGGTGGTTGAATCTCCATCATTGGAGGTTTTAAGAACAGGTTAGACAAACACCTGTCACAGATGGTCTAGATAATACTTAGTCCTTCCTCAGTGTAGGGGACTGGACTAGATGACTTATTGGGGGTCCCTTCTGTCCTATGATTTTATGGATTTCTTCACACTGGGAGAGGCGGGGGGGGGGGGGAAGTGTCTCAAATGTAATAATATCCCCATGTCTAGATTACGTTGTTCCTTTAAATTTTTTAATTCGAGCTAAACCAATATTAGAATGAAATAAGATGGTGCAGCCCCCTTTCATGGACACACTGACTGACAGTTTCTAAATTAATTAAGATAAATTGCTATAATTTTCCTGTGTAGACAAAGCCTAATGGTCAGATTTAGCGAATATAGGAAAATAGAGAGGTAAACAAAACCTCCCGGTAATAGTTTCTACTCCCAATAAAAATCTGACCTCTGGGCAACCTCTCCTGCTGCCTTTATCTTTGACACAGCTGGGTTTAATCTTCTAATCTCTGCTGTGGCCTCCCCCTCCCCCCCCCCAATACTCTGTCTGAGCTGTCTAGTATAAACTTGATGGTCAAACACATTTTCAGTGCTTCATACAAGACGGATCTTGTATGCTCCAAGTGATGCTTCCAATCAGGTCAGTACAATAACAATGATGAGAGAGATTTTCCTACATATCTCTGGAGCAACCAGTTGATTTGGTGTTGGAATATTGCTGGCATCCCAGGTACGCAACAAGCTTAGTCCTGAGGTGGTAAAATTCCATGAAGAAACAAAAGCTGTTTTACATTGTGACCTGTTGTGGGGGGTAAATTTGTCAATCTGTGTGGTTCAGATTTTACAGTTTATCATCTTAGGGTATGGGGTTTTGGTTATTATCCTATACACTGAGAAGTACTCTCTTCCACCTGTAACCTCATATAGGGAGGCAGGACAGGTATTGACAGTATTATAGATTCAAAGATCTTACAGCCAGAAGGGACCAAGAAGGCTGTCTAGACTGATGTCCTGCATAACATAGGCCAAAGAATTCCTCCCAGTTACTATGAATGGTGAGCTCTTCATATTACTTATTTTGGTGCTCTAACTCATTCTGCTTTTTCTGCTTTTTTTTCCCGCAAGCCTTAGCAGGGTGTTTTGTATGGGTTTTTTTTCCTGTTTCCTGTATAGACTTGTTTTAATTATCTTATTGAAAGCAATCTCTCATGAAGCCACAGCGGCCTCCTCCTTTTCCCTTGTATTCCCTGTTGGAATCTGTTATTACTGGCCTAGGTACAGTACAGACCTGGATTGATGCGTTGGGCCCCTCAATAGTGCCCCCAGGTGCTAGCCTCACTATAGACTGAAAGACAAGGAAGGTGAGGTACTGTTTTGTTTTTTTTATTAGAGCAGCTTCCGATGGTGATAGAGACAAGCTTTCGAGCCACACAGCTCTCATCTGTAATGGTTCTAGTGTGCACAGTGCAGTACCATCTGCAAGGGAACTCCTTGCAGCTCCAATGGCTGCGATACACCTGGCTACCCCTAGGGGGCAGGCAGCTGCTCCACCAGAAGTCCCTGCAGGCAGCAGGCCCAATCGGAACCCAGGCCGGAGTGGGGTTAATCTGGATTAGCAGGGCTAGCTATGGTCCCTCTACTCCTGCATCTCCAGGGCCAGTGGGGTGCTGGAAGGGGGCAGGATGGGACTAAGCTGGTGAGGTGTCTTAGTCTTGTAGAGGGGGAAGGGATTGCCTGAGCTGGGTGTGTGTGGGATCTGGGCCTGGAGAGGGCTAGGCTGGGAGAGAGGAGTGGAGGGAAAATAAAGGGGTGTATGGGGCAAACATAACTGGACCAGGAGAAGAGACCTGAACTGGGGAGAAAGTGGTATGTGACCCTTTCCCATATCCTCCCCCTGACCCTTTGCTGTAGAGCATCCAGCTCATCAGTCCAAAAAGGGGCTAGACTCTCTTTCCCACCCCGCACCAGACCCCTCCCCTCTGACACCTCCACCCCAGGCTCCCAGCGCTGAACTTGTCAAATATGACCATCCAGCCTGCAGAGCGAGGATTGGGGTGGGGCGGTACCTGCCACAGGACTGGTTGTCAGGTGCTCAGATGCTGTGGTGACGTGCATGGTACAGATAGAAGGGGTTCCATAGATGCAGTTAGCAGGAAGCCTGGACTAAGACATGCCTCTTTCTTCATGTTCTAAACCTAGTCCTGCTTGCACTGTGAGCTGCAGCCAGTTCCCAACCAGAGCCCATCCTGGAGCACCTGGGGAGTGCGGAGTTTTGGCAGGGCAGAGTTGAGTCAGTTATGAGGGGGGTGGAAGAATATCCAGCTGGTGGAAACACATGTGGCTGACTCAGGGAGAAGGGGAGGATTCCCGTAGATCCCATCATGCCTTGCTGAAGGGCCTGTGGAGAGATGGCAGAGTCCTGGGTCTGGAGGCAGCTCCCTCCATTGCTAGGGATTGATCCCCCAAAGAGGGGACACCAGCACCACCTGCAAGGCCCATGGATCAGCAACAGCCCCCTGCTCTGACACACCAAAAGCTTATTTATTTGGGTCGCCCAGAGATCAGGGCTCCCTTGTACTCGGGGCTGTACAAGGTTTTTGTCCCTGCCTTACGAAGCTATCTCAGGAGACATGGCAGACGGAAGAGTATCAGTGCGTCTAAAAAACCATATCTTCATTTCCTTGATTTACATGGCAACTCACATCACTCAAGTCTCCTCCTCAAGTTATACTCCCCTTCTGACCTGTTATCCCCATAGACACCCTCAGAAAACCCACCCCCTCTCCCAGACCTCCCTGCATGTTCTCCAAGACGCTTGTCCAGCCCAGGCTCCGCAAGCTCACATTCACACACCCTCCCCTCTAATCAAACCTCCCTCCCCAACCCTAGCGTCTGCAGAGTCTTCTCAAAAAGTATCCCCAGTGCTTGTATATTCTCTTCCACGTGGCAAGCTGGAAGGAGCCTTGCTCTGACTTGGCAAAATTGACCTGACTCCTCGGCGGACCAATTCTCTTTCCCCTGGTGTTCCCTAGGGGAATCGGGGCTCTGGATGGGAAGCTGTAGCCCAATGAGTTGAGGATCGGGCTGGCTTCATTTCCTGGGTGAGGGGAGGCTGCCCTGTCATTTTGCTGACTGTCAATTGTTCTCTTTTCTGCAGCTCAGCCAGGAGAGAAGAGCCCCTTTCATTCAGTAAGACGCAGGTAAGTGGGGGAGTAGAATGAGGTGTGGGGGCGTCTCCTTTCAGACTCTTGCAGAGCTCTGTGGTGCAGCCCCCATCCTCTGCCTTTACTGTGTGCCTGTCCAAGGTCCCTTTCAGTATCTGCACTTTCCCCGCTGTGTGGACCTGGTGTGAGCCCCACTCCCAACCTAATCCTCTTCCTTCCCCCTCCTCCAAGCAAACATTTAATTTTCCCCAGTGCAGTCACCACAGCTGTCTCCCCCACCTCTGCTCCCCTCCCCTCACGCTTTCCAGAGTGGAGTCATGATAATTCCCGCCCCCCACTTGCATCTGTGTGGCATGGTGCCAGGGAAGGGTCCTGGCAAGCAGGTGCCGAGGCTCTCTGAAATAGGCTGTAGTTATGTGTTGCTGACGGAAGTTGGCCAGGGAACACTGGCAAGAGAATTTCCCATCCCCACATCCCCTTCACCTCTCTGGGCTGAATTCCCCTTTCAGCACACGTCCTTATTAGGCAGCACCAGAGTTGCATTTAGCAGGGGCTTGTTTGTTTGCCTCTTTTGGGGGTAGGGGGGAAGGAGAGAGGGGGTTGATCAAGTTAGTATGTGAGGCCTGGATAAGATCTTAGGCCAACTTCTGCTCTGTCATGACACTGCAGCTCCACTGATTTCCATGGGGTTTGGTGGGTGTGAATGAGGGCAGGAATCTAAACAGCCAAAAATTCCGTCATTTCTATTCTGTTTGTAACATCTCTGAGGGCCCGTTCCTCCCAAACCTCTGTGCTGGATCTGCCTCAGGACAGTTACTTGCTTATGAACGTTCCCAGATAGGGTCCCCTTTCCCAGAACGTGAGCTCTGGCCAAGGCCTCGTGTTTTGAGGCACATTGGTTTCCAGTGATGAGATGATGCCCCTGGATTTGTGCAGTGGCGCTGTGCTGAACTTTGCTTCCTATGGGGAATTATGTAGCAATATGAAGGCGTTCCCTGGGGAACGGGGGTGTCTTTAGGAATGCTGTATTGCTGTCACGGCTTGGTGAATCCTCCCCATCCCACTTCCCTCCCACCCTTGCAAGTCCTGTGGGCCCCTTCTGCTGCTCCGTCCACATCTGGCTTTCCCCTTCCTCCAGCCAGCTGTACAATCCTGTACACCCTCTTTTGGTGTTCCTATGGCCACAGGAGAAGCTGCTGTGTGGCTCCTCAGATGTTCAAACTGTGCTGAGGCCCAGTTGCCTCGTGAGCAGGTCTAGTCAGGCCACAATCTTGCACCATCGCCACAGTTGGGATCTCACTGCTTAGTGCTCTCTCCTTCAAGAGTGCAGCTCCTCCCTGGGAACCAGGCTGAACACTTGTTCTGTCTCAGCCTTCTTCAATTGAGTAGTAGTCGCCGCCCCTGCAACATGTAACCTGGATCTGAGGGGAGAGCCGAGCGCTTTCTGTCATGTGCACCATCACCAGTAATAAAGGAGTTGCAGGCCTAACTGTGCTGTCGGTGCAGCCTCTCTGAGCCTGCTGTCCTTTCAGCAGGCTTGCACGGACATCACGGATTGGAGCTTCGTAAACAGGCCTGCTGTAGGTACATAAGCAGGGATAGAATCCAGCTTCCTTACCAGGCTGCACTGGCTCTGCCCATGTGTAATGAGCGGTAAAGACTTATCAGACACACCCAGGGAGCTGGTCTGCTGTGAGGGAAAGTGCTGCTTTTCCAGAGCAGCCCCAGGCTTTAAAAAGTAGTGGTGGGAGAAGAGGCAGGGGAAATCCACTTAGAACCTCTTTGTGGGGAAACTACAGAACACAGACAGATGAGGAGGAAGAGGGGAAAATGATGCATGGAGAAGCCTGAGTCGTATTAAACATGTGACCCTGCCTGTGGAAAGTCTCCATCGGTAGGTGGTGACGACACAGGGCACCTTCCCTTCTCCACAGCCCACAGAGACACTGTCTAGGGCCTACAGCACAAGTCGGTCAGTAACTGCCCGTTTCTCTCTCTGCAGCGATGGAGATGAGGCTCCCGCCGCACCCCATTGCTGTCCTCCTCATGGCAGCCACTTTCAGTCTGGACTGTTGCCATGGTGCCAAAGTGCTGGTGATGCCCACTATCATCTTCGACAGCCACCTCCGGGTCTTCATGCGGGTGGCAGAGGCACTGAACGACCGGGGTCACAACACCACGCTTCTCCTCCATGAAGGTCGGGAATCCGAGCCCTTCCTGCCAGGCCTCCGAGTGCAAACATACAGGGGGATCTTCAGCATGGAGAGTGCGGATGCCTGGGTGCAGGAGAAGATAAAGCGTGTCTTCCAGGGGAAGAAGACCTCCCTGGAGATCTTCTCCTTTCTGGAAAAGTACTTGGAAAACTGTGATCTAGTGCTGGGGGATGCAGTCCTCCTGCGGCAGCTCCAGGGTGAGGGCTTTGACTTGTTCTTGGTAGACCCCAACGAGATGTGTGGCTTCATTCTGGCCCACCTCCTTGGCGTCAAATACGCCGTGATCTCCACCGGCTTCTGGTACCCGGCTGAGATCGGCGCCACTTCCCCTGTTGCCTATGTCCCTGAATTCAACTCGCTGATGACGGACAGGATGGGGCTGGTGGGCCGGACTTGGAATCTCCTGGTCTACGTGATCACTCGCATCGCCACCAAGCTGGTCATCCTGCCCAAGTTCGACCGCCTCATGCAGAAACACGGGGTGGAGCCGCAAAAGTCCATGCTGGAGCTTGTCTATGGGACCAGCCTCTTCTTCCTGTGCAATGATGTGGTATTAGACTTTCCCAGGCCCACGCTCCCCCATGTCATTTTCACTGGGGGAATCCTCGCTGAGCCTGAAAAGCCCCTTCCTGTGGTAAGTACAGGAGGAGGGGCTGCTTACAGGGGCTGCTGGCTTTAGAGTTCTGAGGTTAACTTTTCTCATCCTGGCCAGGGCATCTAAGGGCTTGTCTACATCAGAAAGTTGCAGCGCTGGAGAGGGAGTTACAGCGCTGCAACTTTGAAGGTGTACACATCTGCAGGGCACCACCAGCGCTGCAACTCCCTGTTTGCAGCGCTGGCCGTACTCCCGTTTTGTCTCGGGTGTAGAGGATCCAGCGCTGGTGATCCAGCGCTGGTAATCCAATGTTGAAACTTACCAGCGCTTTTCTTGACCTCCGTGGAAGAAGGAAGCCTCTGGTAATCAAGCTGTTCTCCTTTCCCGGTTTGCTCTCTCGTTCCCGGAACCCCGAGCAAGCAGGTCTCCTTCCCTGCGGTTTGCTGGGTGGCTCCGGGAACGCGAGAGCAAACCGCGGCGAAGCTGGTCTCCTTTCCCGGTTTGCTCTCTCGTTCCCGGAACCCCGAGCAAGCAGGTCTCCTTCCCTGCGGGTTGCTGGGTGGCTCCGGGAACGCGAGAGCAAACCGCGGCGAAGCTGGTCTCCTTTCCCGGTTTGCTCTCGCGTTCCCGGAACCCCCCTTGAAGCCGCCCAACAGCGCTGCAGTGTGGCCACATCTAACACCACTTGCAGCGCTGGTTGCTGTAAGTGTGGCCACTCTGCAGCGCTGGCCCTATACAGCTGTACTAATACAGCTGTAACAACCAGCGCTGCAAAATTTTAGATGTAGACATGGCCTAAGAGCTGTGATCAGAGATCAATCCAGGGTGTCTCTTCCCTTGAGGGACCTGATCAGCACCCCTGAGCTTCACAAATTGTGCCACAGGCTGTGAAACCTGTACGGTAACTCTCTGCGGTTCACAAGTGTGTGTATTGGGGGTGAGGGGGAGGTGGAATGCAGTTTTGGGTCCCCCATCCCATGTTGGGAGCATGTAACACTGCCTCCATCTGACAGTGCTGGGGAGTTCTGCACTGGCAATGATAGTCCCTATACCAACCTGGGAAAAGCCCAGTATTGATGGCTTTGGGGCTTTGAACTGAGCAGTCTCCTCTCTGTTGTCCTATTGCTTCACCTGTCTTTGAAGCTTCCCCAGGTTTTCCTTTTTAATCCTGTTCTCTCAGTCCTCCCAACCTCCATAAGTTACCTATTTAAAATAAAAATTTTGCCCGGGCTTCCTGCTTATTCTCGCTCTGATCCCATATTGAATCTGCTCCGTTTACAAGTTAAAAGGAGTTTCTCCCCTCCCACAGCTGCCAGCCCTGCAGATAGTGGGGATTCGGTGACAGATGATGGATCACTTGAAATTGCCCTGTTCTGTTCATTCCTTCTGAAGCATATGTCACCAGCTACCATTGGAAGATGCTGGGCTAGATGGGCGATGGGTCTGATCCAGAATGGCTGTTCCTGTGTAGCATCACCAGTACTAGATTCTGGAGGCCAGACTTTGCTCCTCAGTTTCCCCTGTGTTAATCCTGTTCTCTTCAGTGGGGTTGTACAGATGTGACACTTCCCTGCAATTGGAATTGAGTGTCAGGAGCCCTGACTACACTAGAGTTCCCATAGCTGCTACCCCTGGTGGAGCTCTGCTACTTGGAGGAGTGCTGGAAATCTTCAGCGAGAACAGGCTAAGGTGGCCTGGCTTGCCAGGAGGGTCCCCACGCCCAGCCAATGGATTGAAACTGAGACAAAATGCCAGCCTCCGATGACAGGCGTGGTTAAGATTGTTGATAAATATCAATGAAATCGTGAGTGGTAGAATGTTAGGTGCAACCGAGGGTGAAAGTAGAAATAGGGACTTTACCAGTATGGGGCTGGGTTGGGGCCAGCTCTGGCCCCTGGGAGGGGTGGGGGCTCGGGCAGAATTGGCAGGGATGGCGGGGGCTCAGTGCCAGTCCCAGCCCGCCCTGTACTGGTAAGTGCCCTCCCCCGCCAGAGTAGCAGCAGCAGCTGGGAGCTCCAGCAGCAGTTTAAAGGCCCCAAGGGTCGGCCGCTGCTACTGCCCTGGGCCCTTTAAACTGCTGTTGGAGCCCATGGCTGCTGCTGCTGCTCCGGGGGCTATTTAAAGGGCCCAGGACTCCCCTGCTTCTACCGCCCCGGCCCTTTAAATAGCGCCAGATCCCTAGGGTAGCGGCAGTCGGGCTTTGGTGGCTATTTAAAGGGCCCAGGGCAGTAGATGCAGCAGGAGCCCCGGCACTTTAAATAACTCCCGGAACCCTGCTGCCACTACCCCAGGGCTCCAGCAGTGGGGCTCTGGCAGCAATTTAAAGGGCCTGGGGCTCCAGGCACTGCTGGGAGCCTCTGGCCCTTTAAATTGCTGGCTGGGGAAGCTTGAACACCCCCGGTATGGCGCACCAGCTTACTTTCAGCTCTGGGTGCAACACTCTCTCTTTTTTAAGTTGAGAACTTTGGAATAAAAGTTCCACAACTATCCTTGACTCTGCTCCTGTGGGTAACCACCCTTCCTCATGGTGCATGAGTAATGTGAGGAGGCTACAGATACAGTCCGGAACACCCCACGTATATATCAGAAGGTGGATGAGGCCTGGGGCCAATCCTGCCAGGTGCTGAGCCAAATCCAGCAAAGCGCTTAAGCACATGCTTACCTTTAAATATGAGTTGTCCAATTGCCTTCCGTGGGATTACTGGTGTGCTTAAACATTCTATTCTGGATCAGCCATATGCCCAGCATCTTGCAAGACTTGGCCTGTATTGGAATACTGGCTGTGAGATGCAGTCATCAGAGGGTTAAGAAGTGAGATGGTTGGTGGTTCAGCTGTTTTTTATTTGGGCTGTAGGATGCTAGGGCTGGGGAGAGGAAGGCATTTGTAGACCTGCATGTAGATTAAGATATTTCCATTTTGAGCTGGGGCCCAAACCCTGATGTCCCAGTACGGAAGCAAGTCCAGTAGCTCTGGTTCTTTATATCCTTATTGTATTTAAGATAGAATCATAGACTATCAGGGATGGAAGGGACCTCAGGAGGTCATCTAGTCCACCCCCCTGCTTAAAGCAGGGCCAATCTCCAGACAGATTTTTGCCCCAGATCCCTAAATGGCCCTGTCAAGGATTGAACTCTCAACCCTAGGTTTAGCAGGCCAATGCTCAAACCCCTGAGCTATCCTTCCCCCCTCAGGTAGCTGAGAGTTTCTGGTCTGTGCTGGAAATGTGGATTAGTATTTGTGTTAAAGGACAATCTTGGTGAGTGGGTGGATTGTGTGATGGCTCCTGGATGGAAGCTGGAGGCATGTAGGTAAGTATAGCGGTCAGTAGGTTTCCGATATAGGGTGGTGCTTATGTGACTGTCACTTACTTGCACTGTAGTGTCCAGGAAGTGGATCTCTTTGTGTGGACTGGTTCAGGCTGAGGTTGATGATGGGGTGAAAATTGTTGAAATCCAGGTGGAATTCTTCAAGGGCCTCCTTTCCGTGGGTCCATATGATGAAGATGTCATCAATGTAGCACAAGTAGAGGTAGGGCACCAGAATTTCCTGTTTCTTGAAAAATATAGGTTTTGCAGACAATTGCACCTCCAGAAGAAAACCTTTCCTTGACATTCAATCATTTAATTTAATCTCTGACCTTCTTGCTCACAGAATGACCCATGCTGTCAAGAAAGGGTTAAAAACCCAATCAGCACTTGCCAGGGGTCTTAAAGGGTCAGATACTGTATGAGAATAACTCTGGAATAGACCCTTTCACTTGCTGACACATCATACTCTGACAGTAGGCCTTTTTGAGGGCAAATGCAAGATTTGCAGTTTCTAGATGAAGTTGCTTTTTCCCACCTTGAATCTTCCCTCATACTCCATTCTTTTGTTTTTTTTTGAAAACTGGAAGAGGAGGAAAAAATTTCCCCGCACATATTAACTAAGGCCTTGTTAACATTTGTTTTTAAGGAAGTTGGAGGTTAGAGAGAGAGTTTTCAAAGGTGCTTGATGGGAATTGGACATCCCCTTCCTTGAAGTAGTTTTGAAAATCTTCCTCTGAAATCCTCCTATATTAGGAGAAGAGTCTTGGGAAACCTGAGGGGTCAAGGAGGTGGAGATAAAAATTGGGATCAGTCCAAGAATTGGGAGCTGATAAGGGAAAACTGGTTCCCTTTGTTTGCTACTGCAGCTCCATAATGAGCCAGCTGGCTAAATTCCCTTTGCTAAAGAGAGTCAGGGATGTGTGCCCACAGAGCCTTTTGGCAGCCTGGAAAACCTACCTACACCCAGGAGTGCTGGGAGAATTTTTATAGTGGGGGGTGCCAATGATGAAAATCATGTATGTGGTGTTTGTTATTACTGTGTCAAGCCAGGGGTGCGGCAGCACCTGTAGTTCCAGCACCATTGCCTACACCTAGTAACTGGGGCCCAGAGCCTCAAAACTAGTGGAGATTAGGAGACTAAATACCTTTTGAGGATCTGGGCCTGAAGGATTAAATCAATTAGCCAGCGGTGGGTACTAACTAAAGACAAGGATGGGCACGTCCCATCAGCAAAATCCTAATGAGACCCCTGAGATCCGCAGCCACTGCCAGCTGCTGGGAGAGGGGCGTTGCTGGGGTTTGTCAAGTGCTGTCCCTTGGCCCTGCTTCAAGAGCTCCTTTCTGATGCTGGGATGGAGAAGGTGCCCAATTCTCCTCACATCCCTTCCAGACCTGCCTGGTTTCTAGAAAAGGACAAGTCTCCGCTCCTATCCAGGCCTGGGCCTGTATTTTTGGGGTCCTCCTCACTGGTTAGTGACCCAAGTCCCCGCTCCTGCTGCTCAGAGCTTTCCAAAGCAGCATCATGAAACTGGCTCTCTTGATAGTTCCCAACACCAGCTGAGAGGCTGACCAGAGCGCAGGTAACTTTGCTCTTGCCTGGCAACGCTATGATCTGAAAACACTCTAGAACCGTTTGCCAGCTCAGTGAGATCACCTTGTGCCGGGTTCAGTGGCAAAGGCATTCTTTATAGTCAGACTGTGTCCATGAAAGCTGAAGTTCTACAGGTACTAATGGGTGAAGCTTCTCCCTCTACAGACAGGCTTTCCCCTGGTAGTGGTAGGGTATCCAAGCCCTCTGGAGGACAGGCTGTGAGGCACAGCTGTGTGTGTTTACCTGCAGGACCTTCACCACTGGGTGGAAGCTGCGGATGCTGGTGTTGTCGTCGTTTCCTTTGGCATTGGGATCCGAGCGCTCCCGAGCGGCTTGGTGGAGAAGATGGCTGGGGCATTTGCCCGCCTTCCGCAGAGGGTCGTGTGGAGGTGAGGGGGAGCCTTTATCTCTGGATGTAGTTTGATGGGGAATTGCGTTTCCAAGGGTGATTCCAGCTCAGTCTGTTTTCTCTTGGTTTCCCTTCTCTGTTTTTTCTGGCAGATACTTTGGTCAGAAGCCAAATAACCTGGGTGAGAATACGCTGATGATGGAGTGGTTGCCCCAGAACGACCTGCTTGGTAAGACAGGGAGAGAAATACCGTAATTCAGGGTTTTGCTCATAACCAGAGCAAAGAAAATGCCACTGTAGTGTGTGTCATCCAGAGCATGTCTGATCAGAAAGCAATCGCTTCCTTATCTAGTGAAACCAACCTCTGCTCTTCAGGGTCTGACCAGCTCAATGTCATGTAAGGTGACCAGATGCCTGATTTTTATAGGGATAGTCCCAATATTTGGGGCTTTGTCTTATATTGGCACCTATTACCCCCCACCCTCTGTCCTGATTTTTCATACTTGCTGTCTGGTCAGCCTAGTGTCATGGCAGGAGATGGTGGGGTCCTTCAGGGTTCTACACCCTCCTCCTATCCCCAAGACATGCCCTGTTTCTCCCAGACTTATTCGGGTACAGTATGTGTTAGTATGGAGCAGGCCTGAGCAAACTGGAGCATCTGCAGGGGGGTCACCATTTCTTGCTTCTCTGTAGGTCACTCCAACGTGAAAGCCTTCGTCAGTCACTGCGGGATGAATGGCATATTCGAAGCAATTTATCACGGGGTGCCAGTTGTGGGGTTTCCTTTCTATGGGGACCAGTTTGACATCATGACAAGAGTTCAGGCAAAAGGGATGGGAATTCTCATGGACTGGAGCCGAGTAAGCGAAGAGGACCTTTACCAGGCCATAGTCACCGTTCTCTCCAACCCCAGGTGAGACTCTCTGAGTGATGGAGCTGTTGAGTTAAAGGGGAGCAGATGAACAGTTGGTTGCATCCTCCTTTTGGAAGCCTATAACAATTGGCTCAAGCAGTGGTCCATCAGGTGCGTCGCTCACTTGCCTGGACACTCCAACGCCTTCTGATTTTTAAGACTGATGCCGGCAGCAGCCAAAACCACATCTCTGCCCGTCTTTATGGTGAAGGGGAAACTGATCTGGTTTTATTTGGGTTTCCCTTGGAATGCTCTCTGAGATGCTGCTGTTCAAAACTCCTCCCTTCTCAATAGCAGCATGTTATCGGGTCCACCTAAGTCCTCACCTTGCAATCTGCTTGGTCGTGCCCAAACTACCTTTATGCAGAGACTAGTAAGCACAGACAGTGCTAGGGCTTGTATCTACTAGATACTATTCTTCACCGGCTTTTTAAGACCCTTGGGCCAGCAAGTGACTTCTGGGTGATACTGGCTAGAATGTTCCTGAGAGGACTTGGCAGGATCCTGTGTATGAAGTGCTGTCATGTGCCCGCTCCCGTAAATTACTAAGTACTTTCAACTGCTGTTGATGTCAGGGTGCTTGGCACTATGCAGGATCAGGCCCAGAGTCAGAAAAGGACCTCTGCCACCTGCCTGCTCCCCCTAGGATGTGAGAATCCAGCTGGGTCCTTCAAGCCTCTGATGGTGATGCCTGTTACAAAGATTCTGTTACTAGAATTTAGCTGACTGCTCCACTAATGATGCGTGAGGTAGAATAGACTCTGGCTGGCATGGCCATAGCTGCATCAGCTCTGCAGGGCTAACAGGAGTAAAACTATCAGTGATGGTGATTGTAGGGACCTGGGGAACAGATCTAGAGCCTGTTCATGAGAGGTGAGAGATGAGGCTGCTTGGTTCCTTGTAGGCTTCGGGCCCGTTGTGAGTCAGAAGGGGCTGTTCTGCCCAGAGAAGTGACTGACTGTGAAATAACAGCGGGTGACTTTTTTACTTTTTTTCGCTTCCCCTCTTGCAGCTACAATAAAGCAGCCAAGCAGATCTCAGCCCTGCACCGAGACACGCCTATGCATGCTCTGAACCGCACGGTGTACTGGCTGGAGTACATCCTCCGCCACGACGGGGCGTCATACCTTCGCCCAGCCGTCTACGACCTCTCCTTCTACGAGTACTTCTGCCTGGATATCC
This sequence comes from Gopherus evgoodei, assembly GCF_007399415.2. Taxonomy (NCBI): domain Eukaryota; kingdom Metazoa; phylum Chordata; order Testudines; family Testudinidae; genus Gopherus; species Gopherus evgoodei. The sequence continues at coordinate 72,856,291 of NC_044328.1, forward strand.
TTGCTCTCTTCCTTCTCTGTCTGGCCTGTGTTGCCTATGCCCTGTACAAAGCCATTGTGTGGTACCGGGGAAAGAGTGCCAGCCCCATGCATTTGAATGGCAACTGTCTGAATGGCCATCTCATGGAGAGGAAGAAGGCGCAGTAGTGCGCAGTGTGCTCAGGGCGCGAAACAGACTCCGGTGCGAGCGCACACACCGCCCAGGAGCACGTAGAGACTCAAGCTTCTCCAGTGATCTGGTTGCTGCTTGTATGGCTGGGAAGAGGGGGAAAGTGGCGCAAAGGCCAGTGTGTGCCTCTGTGTACAGCACGCATGAGTGGGGACATGGGTCAAGGCGTGGGTGGATGCATTTGGCCAGGACTGTGGGAGTGTTGAGGCGGAACACGAGTAGGTAGGTTTCCAGGGAGGGATGTGGGATTGCTCCCTTTATTTATGCGCGATGGTTTAGATGCTGGTGTTACCTTTCTCGCTTGCTAGGGTCTGCGGTGAGGCATAGGGAGCAGGCGTGGCGCTTTGTCTGGGGTAGTCACCGTTTCTCCCTGGCTCCATTAGCAAGGCCCTGGGAACTCAGGACTCCTTCAGATGCAGCGGGGCAGCAGACTTTGACCAGGGGAGGGCACCCTAATGGTAGTTTAAAAATCAGTCTTTGTTTTAAATTTCTTGGGCAGATGTTCTGACTGCTTCCCTTGGTGCTCTGTGCTCTAGACTGTGTTTGTGCTAACTTATTTTTTAATAAACTGTCTTCTTTCCCCTGAGCAGTGGTGTTTGGTCTGTGTGAGGAGCACCTCCTTCAAGGCAGAGGTAGCTGTAGCTTTATTCGGATCTTACTCAGAGCCAGCACAATTGAGGGTCTCTCCCGCTGCTGTACAAGCCCCTGCTGCCTCCCCACACATCTCTGCACGTCCTGCCTCACTCCTCAGCCAACTCTTCCCTCCCTGCCATGTTGCACACTCCTCCACTGGGTTTTCAGGCAATGCTCCCATCGTCCCCTATTTGCGAGGCCTTGTGGTCTGTGAGGTCAGTCGCACATGTTTGACGTGGGGATGACTGAGGAAGATGCAGAGCACAGAGATGGAGGCAGGAACTCCAGTCTGCAGGGGGAGAAGAATCCTGTGAGAGAGCAGCTAGCTCAATATGGCTCAAGGACAAGCCCAGTGGCCTTAAAGCCAGTGCTTTTTAAAGGTAACAATACTCTTCATAAAGGAAACCAAGCCTCTGATGTGACTGGGCCTGCCTGTTCCCCACCCTGAGGGCGTGGTATGGAGGTAACGCCAAGGACCAAGTGCCTGCAGCCACCTGAGCTGTGCGCTTGGGAGCCAAGTTGTGCTCTAGTCTTACAATCTACCGGCAACTGTATGGAAAATGCACTCGGCGATGCCTTGGAACCAGCATGAATGTTTCTGCGCTGGCAGATTGGCCAAGCCTGTCACAGGTCTTGCAATAGCTGGCCCATTATCCCCCCTCTGCCAATTGTTCTGCTGTGTTTCCTGGGCCCATCTCCCAGTCTGTCCTTATCTGAGTATATCTGTGGGACAGCACCTAGATTGCTGTCCTGAGTGTCCTGTATTGGAACCGGGCTCCACTGATGAATGGGTAGGGGCACTTGGCGGTGCTTGGATTTTAGCTGGCTCAGACTCGTGTCAAGTTTCATGTCCTTCCAGTGCTGCTCAGGTTCCTATGAGGCACGAGTAATCACCCTGTGTACAACAGGCCAAATTCTAGCCCCTCCCTTACATCTTCTTGACATCACTGGGATGATGGAGAAGAAATGGTCAGCTGGTGTCCTCTGCTCTCTAGGACAAATCTAGAGGGCAAACTGGAGGGCATCTGTGCCCCCTCTCAGTTACACAGTGAGAGATGCTGATGTAGACCCTTGTCTGCTTACTGATGTGTCATTTATGCTTCACGGGGATTCTTGCACTTTTCAGATGTACCTGTTCCTGGCTGCTGTCTGAGACCAACAACTGGGCTACCTTGGACCCCACTGGTTTCATTCTCTGGCAGTCCTATATAACTTGCATCCCTTCTAACTTGAGACTGCTGAGTCTGAATGGGTGTAACTTGCATGCTGATGGGGCAGACAAGGAGCGTGGCAAGACAAGCAACTAAGACGAGGTGTATGGAGGAAGAATAACCTGCTCCTAGCTGGTGGTAGAGGAAAGAGGACTATGAGAGTCAAGAGCGCTGGCCTTCATGCCTTGGCCTAGAGATGGTTGAGATAAAAGGACTAGATGGCTTTTCAAAAACACAGTGTAACAAGTTTCACAACATGCCTGTCCTAGTGCAGCTGTGTCTAATACATCAACTATGGGTCACTGATCACCCTGGAGCAACTTGGAATGCGTGGGTGTCTCATGGTGGGAGGGGAGCTCATGTACTTCGTTCAGCTCTTCGGCCCCCTGAGGGATGGGCTGTCGGTAGTTCCTTTGCAGCCCATGTCGTACCTCAGCGACTTAGTTCAGTGCAGCAAGGTTGGGGTCCATGGCTTAGCTGTGTTCCATATGCTGTTTGTAGCCTGAGCCAGCAAGGAGGCCAGTGCTCAGTACTGGTTCCCAGTAAACCTCGCTGCTTGGGCAGATTCTCTTGCTGTGCGCCGGGTCTGTTTTCACTGTCTATTCGCATTCCAGGTACAGAGCTAGTGCTGTGGAGCCGAGAGGCAGGGTTGGCCTTGCTTTCCTCTACAGCGCCCTCTTTGGCCAACAAAGGAACTGCAGGAGGCGCACCAAAGTCAGGTCTAGCTCGTATTCATCCTGGAAAGATATTGGTCACAGTTTTTCCTGGGGCAGGAACTCAGTGTGCAGGGAGTGGGCTCAGTCAGGGAGGGGATGTTCCCATTTCCCTCTGCGAGTAAAAGGGCAGCATGTTTGACCCAAATGTTCCCTTTGTGACCTGCAGGGGGCTAAGCAAGAACCCAACTTCACCCGTGACTTGCTGTGTCGCTGTCAGCAAATCACTTAACTTCCTCTGTAAATCAATTTAATTGTCTGTGAAACGGTGCCCTCCTCTGTCGAGAGCTACAGAGGACAACATGCTGTTGTATATCAAGCCAAAGCTATGATTTGTGGGGTACCAAGCAAGAGAGGTGCCCACTGGGAGACATGCCTCCCCATTCCTATCCTGGGGTCAAGAGGGGCAGGGCAGCTAAGCTCAGGAGCTGGGAATCTGCTCTGGGCCCCATGCTGCTATTTTGTATACAAAGCTGGCCGTCTGTCTGGCTGTCTGGGTTTCTGGAACAGAGTGCTTCAGGGGAATGCTGAAATGGTAGCATTCTTGCTGGTGTATGCAAAATCCCTCAGCAGGGACTGTGGGCCTCTTTAGGGGTGGAGATGTGCGTAGGGAGTGAATTAACTTGCTTTTCAGGTCTAGCTTGCATGGTCAGGTTCTTCAGAACCCCACTTAGCAATGAGGAAAGACCAGCTTGTGAACAGAGATCGCATCTCAAGACTTGGTGGGAAAGTTACTTTGGAAAGGACCAGTACAACCCTACATAGGCACTGCAGAAACTCTGGTTGGGAGAGTGTGCAGCTACTCCATTTTCTAGGCATCTCCCTGCAGCATTGGCAATGCAGCCATGCTCTAACTACTGGGCCTTTTCTGCAGCTTTCAACACCATAGACTCCAGGGTACTGCTAACCTGGCTAGTGCAGCTGGAGAAGTCAGTGCATTGCTACAGTGGCTCCAGCTGATCCTTTCCAGTAGTCACAGAGAGCAGTGCATAGCTGCTGCTTCTCCCACAGGCCTGTTGTGCTGTGCTGCAGAGACCCAGCCTATCTCCCCTTCTGCATATACACAGATGTTATGGGCTTTGCTGCCAATAATGTGATGCTGGCATTTAGTTGGGTGCCTCATTTTTCACAGCTGCAACTAGGGGCACTAAGCCGTCCATGTTCAGAGAAAGCAGCTCTTGCCTGAAGAGCAGCAGCTCTAAATCTGCACAAGCAAGGATGAAGCTGTACAAGCTGGCTGGAAGGGGGAAACGTGTGGACAACCTAGCAGTGGTAACCCTTCCCTGAGTGGTACAAAGAATTAGGCCCTTTGTCTCCTCCATTTAGCATCAATAAGCTGCTAGAGTATAACTAAAATCTTCCCCCTCCAGCTTGCTTGAAAACTTTCCTTCCTCCTAGCTGACCGATGCAGACTGTGCAGTCTCTGCAGATGCACTATCCCCCCCCTCCCTCCACCATGCCTTAGGCTGCTGTGAGATCATCACTGCTGTGTCATAGTGTGGTGCTTTTTTGGGCAACTAGGGTTGAGAGTCACCTTGTCACTGGCTGCCTTCAGCGGGAGGGAGTCGTGCCTGTGCCAGCTGGGTGTTAGCTTCTAGCACAAACCAGCCTGTCAGCCACTCCAGCACTCTTCTCCAGGCTCTGCCATCTGACAGTAGATGCACCCCTGCCAAACATCTGCCTATGGTATCCAGCCCCTGATCATCAGCTACCCCAGAAATGCCGCTCCTCTGTTCCCAAAGCAACAGTGTGTCCCACTTGATAAGTTTCATCTTAGCCAACCACTCCTGTGTCACACACAGCACATGAGTCTGATTGTAGTAAAACAAAAGGAAATGTATTTTTAAAAGATTCAAATAGAAACAAAGGCAAGTGATGGAAACAAATGGTCACATACAAACCCAAATCCTAAACCACAAACTAGGGCCCACCCTTATAAATTGTTATCTTTTTTAGCTAATAGATTCTAACCCAAAAGTTCAGTCTTTTGCAGCCTTGGCTGATCCCAAGGAATTAGGCCCTAGTCTTTTACATAACCCCTGGCAACCCCTGACAACTGGCACTACTATGCCTCCATGTCACAAGGAGTCCCTGCACTAGCTCCCAGGCAAAAGTTTTTACTCTCTGTGTATAAGGCACAATGCAAGACCCTCCTCTTTGATGCTTTTTCCACTGTTATCAGAATGTTACCCTCCCCCATCTCCAGCAAGAAACCCTATCCCAGCCAAGAACTTTCTGTTGGCAGTATCCCACTCTAACCACTAAGTGGCGCTGCCTCCTAGAAAACCTGGGATGAGCTCAGAACTGTCCTTGCCTCTCCCACCAGGAGACACTGGGGATAGTGGTTGAAGGAATGGAGTGTTCCAGTCTAAGCCATCCTTTGGCAATAGGGATAATGTTCTGTTTCTCTAGCCTGGTGTCTCCTGTTCAGGGGAGTGCGGAAATGCTGAGCTTCTTCAGGGGTGGCCCCACCAGTAGGGGTCATAGCAGGACAGTGACTCAATTTGTTTTGTCCATGAGCTATGAAATGACCAAAAACTTTGTCCCGGGACCCACCAGATCCTGCAATCCTTTCTGCTCTGTGAGCCTGGTTTGCCAGCCATTTTGTGGATGGGAGGAATTGGTAGGGGGTGGCTGCAGTGTCTAGTTTCTGCTCTCAATGCTCAGGCCTTGGAGCTCAAAGTCAGCTCATGTTTCCTGTTGTCCCAGTCTCTCCAAGGCACTGCAAACAGCTGACGTGGATAAGCGGGGGTTGTGCTGGGAGATTGATGTTGATTTGTGCAGGTGATGAAGGAGGGGTGTGTGCTGCGGTGAGGGGCTGCATGAGTGTTGGGGTTTGTGGTGTGGGTGGCAGTGTTAATGTGTGGGGTCGGTTTGTGTTGAGTTGTAGGGGTGTCAAAGCAACCTTTGAGAAGCTGTGGCCAAGTAACCCACCAACAGTGCAATCTCCCTCATTTCACGGACTCAATGCAACCTGTGAAACTGTTATATGCAAATTAGCTGCAGAGGAAGGGTGGTGATTGGTTGAGTGACCTATGATGTCACAATCATCTAGGACCATTGCTGCAGATAGATACATTGCGTATTGTTTTATTATATGGAGATTCTCTCTCCCTCTCTCTCTTCCTGACATAAATGAGCATGAGCTGTAGTTCTGAGTTAATGCCAAAGTTTACATGAGCCTTATCCAGTGTCTCACTCCCTATTTGCATTTCATGCCATCACATCTGTTAGCAGAGGTCAAGATTCTATTGTCCGTTCTCCTTTCCCTCAGCTGGTGAATGCAGAGAATCACCACAAAGAGATCCACCCATTCGTAAGCCAGGGAGAGTGATCCTTCTGTCAGATGCGAGCTGAAGAATGAGGAGGTCCCAGCCCAATCCAGGCAATGGGTAATAGAAAGTGAGCATAGCTCACAGTAGCTGGAATACCTATGTGAGATCTGAGCACCTCCTTCCATGTCTGAGAGACTTGTTCTGGGGGTGACAGTAAACCTGTCAGATGGGGTTTGGATCAATTGGGAATAATATGATCAGCCCAATTCCAGAGAGAAAATCACTTGTCCAAGGCAGAGTAGAGTTTCCTAACTCTAGGTGCACTGTCCATCAAGGGGAAGGTTAGCACCCCGGCTCCCATGGCAGAATTTGGACTAAGCAGGGTGGAACCTGTACCCAGATATAGCCTCATTCATTGTAATTCAATTTGATTGGCTGATGGGTGACCTCTTTGTATCAAGAAGCAGGAACACAGTGCCCTGATGCCTCTCAATGTGTGTGTGTCAGGATCAAAGATACAAAGTGCTGTATGATCTCTCGCAAAGCTGGGCGAGGTTTCTGCAGCATGTCCTCCTGTCTTTGCTGCTGCTCTTGCTCCCCGGACTATACAGGAGAGCAGGAGAGTGCCAGTGATAGTTTATCCTGACTGAAAAAGCTGAGATTCTTAACTTGCATTAAACTGGCTGCTGTGTGAAGAGCCAAAAAACAAGCCTGTAGACAGGATCAAAATGGGCACTTGGATGAGATGATTAGGCCAATCACAGATCTTAGAAAAAGGTCAAATAGAACTTATCCTACTAGCAGAAGCAAAATCCATAGTTTAATTGCCACATTGAAGTGAAACAGCTTTGAATCCCTCTAGCAGGGCTCTAATGCTGGTGTATGAGTGTCCATCTGAAATGGTCCAGTGTGTCCATTCTCTGCCTGTTCAAGAAAAGGAAGTTTGGTGCAAGCCCCTGGCATTAGAACCTCACTCTGGTCCTTACCTGCCACACAGGTTCAACTGTGTCATACTTCCTATCTATTAAAACAGGCCTCCTGGGAGCTACTACCAGATGAGTTCATGAAGCTGCACTCTCTCAGCTTTTAATTCAGACAAGTTGTCCTTAAGTGTCAGAGCCTTCGTTCCCAAAATAAATGGAAGAAATATTCTTCTGTCAGGCATCAGAATCCAGTTTGTAGGAGCCACCTAACCAAGACAAAGAACACCCACCCAACAACTTCCCTCCCTTGACATTTGAAAAATCTTGTTTTCTGATTGGTCCTCTGGTCAGGTGTTTGGTTCCCTTTGTTAACCCTTTACAGGTAAAAGAACATTAACCCTTAGCTATCTGTTTATGACAGCAATAAAGTTTTGATGGCTACTTTAGCCCGTGCCTCAAGCCTCATACCAGGCCTGTGATACAAGGACTTATGTTCTTTGAGTGGTTTCCTGTGGGTGCTCCACTTCAGGTGGTGGTGCATCCTGGTGCCATTGGAGATTTTTGCTATCAGTGTCTGGTCAGGAGGCCCGTGCACAGGAGCTGTCTCACTGCGCTGCCAGCACCTCTTCTGGCAGGGGCACACCCCAACCCACTCAGTTCCTTCTCAATCGTCCTTGACAACCAGCATATTTACCTCAGCAAAAGCACTGAAAAAAGTAAATCTCAGATTTTTTCAGTGGAATCCCATTGTATATGGCATGTATTTCTCAAATATTTATAGGCGACCGCTTATCTGGATTGGTATGAATTGATGTAATTGTTGATATAAATCAACATTTAATTTTCTTATTCATATCCAGTGTCCAGTTTGAATTATGTGTATTGCTGCTGGCACTTGAGAGCTTATTTCCTGAGTAAAATACATTTTTATTTCCCAGGCTGACAATCTCAGCTTTCTACTCGTGAAAGTCACTCTCGTTGGCCATGGTATCATTGTGAGTGACGGGTCTAGCAGGTTTTTTGCACCTGTCTTGCACTTCTGACATACAAGTCCGGGCAGGAAAGCCCAGCAGCAAGACACGAACCTCTCCCTGTTTGACATTTCACATGCTTGCAGACACAATGAACTGCCTGCAACTAGGGTGACCAGATAGCAAGTGTGAAAAATTGGGACAGGGGGTGGGGGATAATAGGAGCCCATATAAAAAAAAAGCCCCAAATATTGGCACTGTCCCTATAAAATTGGGACATCGGGTCACCCTACCTGCAACATACTGTCTGGAGCTGGACTTCTCATCACCCAGCTGATAGCAAGCTCCTTTTTTTCTAAATGCCATCCATGCCCAACAGAGGAAGGAGCATTCGTCCTGTTAACAAGAGAGTGCCTCATTGTAGCAGCCTAGTAATTTGCCCACTTGCTGTGTTGGTGTAGAGCAGCACATAGTGGTGGCATGCTCTGTTCATTCAGAAAAGATGATACTGGGCAGAATACCTTGTATGTATCAGGCATCACTGATATCCTGTGTTGGAGCTTGGTCATGCAGATGGACACACATTCTCAAGGACAAGGTCTGTATGTGTGGAGGCTGGTAGGGGAAGTTTGCTGGGAGAGAAGCTAAGCCCTGGTTAGGGGGCGGGGCTTCTCTGACTAGGCTTCTCTTATAAAGGTAGCCAGCCAGCCAGTCAGACAGCGGCATAGACAGCTGCAGCGGCACCGGAGCCAGCAAACAGAGCTGTGAACAGGGGAGTTTGACTGGGAGTTTGAGGGAAGACTGAGAAGCATGCAGAGGAACAGACAGGCTACTGAAAGGGAGAGTGTGGTGTTCTAGCAGTGTCTTGGTGCTTGTTGGGGGTTTATTTTGCTGTGGGTGGTGGTGTTTTGGGTTGGTTTGTGTTTCCCAGATATACAGGATTTAGGTGGGAAACCTATGACAGGTACAGAGGCAGCAGTTGTAGTGACCCAAGCAGTGGAAGATACAATGAAGATGACTGGATGTGGAAGCTGCGGCATGTACATGATCCTGGAGGGGGTACCTGAAAAGAGTTTAGTCTGCATGAAGTGCCACCTGATGGAGCTGATGGAAGAAAAAATCCGAGGATCTGAGGTGCAGGTGGAAACTCTGGTCGAGTTTAGAAGGGAATTAGAGTGGATGATGGAGCAAAGACATGATGAGACTGAAGGGAAAAGCTCCGGCTTGCAGATGGAAGCAGGACCAAAGAATTCTGAGGGGGGACTGCTGGGTGAGGAAAGTGGACAGTGGAAGCATGTGACTAAGCGAACCAGGTAGAGGAAAAGACAGATTAGTGAAGGAGCAAGACAGCTCAGGAACAGGTTTGCGGAGTTGGAAAATGAAGAAGGGGCACAGCAGGTGGTCACCGAAGGTCAGTGGGCAAGGAAGAAGAGAAGAGCAGCTAGTCCTACAGGAAAAGGGGAAGAGTCAATGGAGATGACATCAAACATGAGCCCCAGGAGGATATGGGATGGGTTGCAGAGGATTGCAAGGGTGAATAGGAATCAAGAGGACTTGCAGCCAGAGGGAACAGGGGATAGACCAGAGAATCGCACTGTCACCAGGAAAAGGCAGGTCTATGTGACTGGGGACTCCTTACTGAGAAGAATAGACAGGCTGTAACCAGAGCTGATCCAGAGAACAGAAGGGTGTGCTGTCTGCCGGGTGCTAAGATACAGGATGTGGACCTGAGGCTGAAGAGGATCCTAATGGGAGCGGGAAAGAATCCGCTGATTGTCCTTCATGTGGGAACAAATGATACAGCTAAATTCTCGCTGGATCGTATCAAGGGAGACTATGCCAGGCTAGGGAAGATGCTTAAGGAAATCGAGGCTCAGATGATCTTCAGGTGGGATTCTGCCTGTTCCTAGAGAAGGGCAACAAAGGTGTTACAAGATTATGGTGATCAACAGATGGCTCAGGCAGTGGTGCTATAAGGAGGGCTTTGGGATGTATGTTCACTGGGAGGCATTCATGGACAGATGACTGTTGTCTCAGGATGGACTTCACCTGAATAGGGAGAGAAATAGACTTCTAGGATGGAGGCTGGCACAACTGATTAAGAGAGCTTTAGTAATTGGGGGGAGATGATTGAGAGATGTCCAGATAATCTCCACACTGGATTTTAACATTGAGAGGGAAGAAAACGAAGCAAGAAAGGATACAGCCATGGGTAGGACAATGGACATAACGGAGAAAGGGTAATGTAGATACAATTCTAATAGGTGATACTGGTGATAGAACGTCTGGGCCTAATTGAGTAAAGAATATGAGTGAAGCCAAGCAGGAAGAATTAAGATCTTTGCACACCAATGCGAGGAGCCTAAGTAACAAAATGGAGGAACTAGAGTTGCTGCTGCAGGAAGTGAAACTGGATATTATAGGGATAACAGAAACATGGTGGAATAGTAGTCATGACTGGAGTACAAGTATTGAAGGGTATGTGCTGTTTAGGAAAGACAGAAATAAAGGCAAAGGTGGTGGAGTAGCATTGTATATCAATGGTGAGGTAGACTAAAGAAATAAGAAGAGATGGAATGGATAATCACACTGGGGAAGAAAGCTACTAGAGCCTCCCCTGGGATAGTGCTTGGGGTGTACTATAGACTGCTGGGATCTGATTTGGATATAGATAGAGACCTTTTTAATGTTTTTAATGAAGTAAATACTGATGGGAATTGTGTGATCATGGGAGACTTTAACTTCCCAGATATAGACTGGAGAACAAGTGCTAGTAATAATAATAGAGCTCAGATTTTCCTAGATATGATAGCTGATGGATTCCTTCACCAAATAGTTGCTGAACCAACAAGAGGAGATGCCGTTTTATATTTGGTTTTGGTGAGTAGTGAGGACCTCATAAAAAAAATGGTTGTAGGGGACAACCTTGGTTTGAGTGATCATGAGCTAATTCAGGTTAAACTAAATGGAAGGATAAACAAAAATAGATCTGGGGCTAGGGTTTTTTATTTCAAAGGGGCTAACTTTAAAGAATTAAGGAAATTAGTTAGGGAAGTGGATTGGACTGAAGAACTTGAGGATCTAAAGGTGGAGGAAGCCTGGAATTACTTCAAGTCAAAGTTGCAGAAACTATCAGAAGCCTGCATCCCAAGAAAGGGGGGAAAATTCATAGGCAGGAATTGTAGACCAAGCTGGATGAACAGAGAGGCGATTAAGAAAAAGCAGAAAGCCTATAAGAAATGGAAGATGGGGGAGGGATCAGCAAGGAAAGCTACCTTATTGAGGTCAGAACATGTAGGGATAAAGTTAGAAAGGCCAAAGCCATGTAGAGTTGGACCTTGCAAAGGGAATTAAAACCAATAGTAAAAGGTTCTCTAGCCATATAAATAAGAAAACAAAGAAAGAAGAAATGGGACTGCTAACACCGAGGATGGAGTGGAGATTAAGGATAATCTAGGCATGGCCCAATATCTAAACAAATACTTTGCCTCAGTCTTTAATGAGGAGCTTAGGGATAATGGTAGAATGACAAATAGGAATGAGGATATGGAGGTAAATATTACCACATCCGAGGTAGAAGCCAAACTCAAACAGCTTAATGGGATGAAATCAGAGGGCCCAGATAATCTTCATCCAAGAATATTAAAGCAACTGGCACATGAAATTGCAACCCCATTAGCAAGAATTTTTAATGAATCTGTAAACTCAGGGGTTGTACCATATGGCTGGAGAATTGCTAACATAGTTCCTATCTTTAAGAAAGGGAAAAACGGTGATCCGGGCAACTACAGGCCTGTCAGGTTGACATCTGTAGTATGTAAGGTCTTGGAAAAAATTTTGAAGGAAAAAGTAGTCAAGGACATTGAGGTCAATGATAACTGGGACAAAATACAACAGGGTTTTACACAAGGTAGATCGCGCCAGACCAACCTGATCTCTTCCTTTGAGAAGGTAACAGATTTTTTAGACAAAGGAAATGCAGTGGATCTAATTTACCTCAATTTCAGTAGGGCATCTGATACAGTTCCACACAGGGATTATTAGCTAAATTGGAAAGGATGCGGATCAATATGAAAATTGAAAGGTGGATAAGGAACTGGTTAAAGGGAGACTACAACGGGTCGTACTGAAAGGTGAATTGTCAGGCTGGAGGGAGGTTACTAGTGGAGTTCCTCAGGGATCGGTTTTGGGACCAATCTTATTTAATCTTTTTATTACTGACCTTGGCACAAGAAGTGGGAATATGCTAATAAAGTTTGTGGATGACACAAAGCTGGGAGGTATTGCCAATACAGAGAAGGACCAGGACATCATACAGGAAGCTCTGGATGACCTTGTAAACTGGAATAATAGTAACAGGATGAAATTTAATAGTGAAAAGTGCAAGGTCATGCATTTAGGGATTAATAACAAGAACTATTGCTATAACCTGGGGAGGCATTAGTTGGAAGTAATAGAGGAGGAGAAGGACCTCAGAGTATTGGTTGATCACAGGATGACTATGAGCTGCCAATGTGATATGGCTATGATGAAAGCTAATGCGGTCTTGGGATGCATCAGGTGAGGTATTCCCAGTAAAGATAAGGAGGTGTTAGTACCGTTATACAAGGCACTGGTGAGACCTCATCTGGAATACTGTGTGCAGTTCTGGTCTCCCATGTTTAAGAAGGATGAATTCAAACTGGAACAGATTCAGAGAAGGGCTACTAGGATGATCCGAGGAATGAAAAACCTGTCATATGAAAGCAGACTCAAAGAGCTTGGCTTATTTAGCCTAACCAAAAGAAGGCTGTGGGGAGATATGATTGCTCTCTTATAAATATATTAGAGGAATAAATACCAGGGAGGGAGAGGAATTATTTAAGCTCAGTACCAATGTAGACACAAGAACAAATGGATATAAACTGGCTATCAGGAAGTTTAGACTTGAAATTAGATGAAGGTTTCTAACCATCAGAGGAGTGAAGTTCTGGAACAGCCTTCCAAGGGAAGTAGTGGGGGCAAAAAACATATCTGGCTTCAAGACTAAGCTTGATAATTTTATGGAGGGGATGGTATAATGGGGTAGCCTAATTTTGGCAATTAATTTGTCATTCACTACTAGCAGTAAATATGCCCAATGGCCTGTGCTGGGATGTTAGGTGGGGGAAGGATCTGAGTTACTACAGATAATTCTTTCCTGGGTATCTGGCTGGTGAGTCTTCCCCACATGTTCAGGGTTTAACTGATTGCCATATTTGGGGTCAGGAATGAATTTTCCTCCAGGGCAGATTGGCAGAAGCTCTAGGGGGTTTTCCCCTTCCTCTGCAGCATGAGGCACGGGTCACTTGCTGGAAGGTTCTGTGCACCTTGAAGTCTTTAAACCATGATTTGAGGACTTCAGTGGCTCAGACACAGGTTTGATACAGGAGTGGGTGGGTGAGATTCTGTGGCCTGCATTGTGCAGGAGGTCAGACTAGATGATCATAATGGTCCCTTCTGACCTTAAAGTCTATGATATAAAAGAAAGCCCCAAATATTGGCACTATCCCTATAAAATCGGGACATCGGATCACCCTACCTGCAACATACTGTCTGGAGCTGGACTTCTCGTCGCCCAGCTGATAGCAAGCTCCTTGTTTTCTAAATGCCATCCAAGCCCAACAGAGGAAGGAGCATTTGTCCTGTTAACAAGAGAGTGTCTCATTGTAGCAGCCTAGTAATTTGCCCGCTTGCTGTGTTGATGTAGAGCGGCACATGGTGGTAGCATGCTCCGTTCATTCAGCAAAGATGATACTGGGCAGAACACCTTGTATGTATCAGGCATCACTGATATCCTGTGATGGAGCTTGGCCATACAGATGAACACACATTTCTCAAGGACAAGGAATGTTGAGTGTTGAAGTGTGAAGTCTTTCCCAGGGTCTGTGAGAGCATCAAAGAGCTCTTCACCCTCAGAAGTCACAGCAAATGCCTCTCTCTTTCCTTACCCATAGAAGCAGGATTGGCGCTAGTGTTTTTAGCGCCCTAGGCGCATGGCCATTTCACCAACCCGCGCGCTGGTCCGCGGCTCTGGTGGAGCTGCCGCAGGCATGCCTGTGGGAGGTCCACCAGAGCCGCGGGACCAGCGGACCGTCCGCAGGAATGCCTGCTGCAGCTCCACTGGAGCAGTGGGACCAGGGGACCCTCCGCAGGCACGACTGCGGCAGGTCCACTGGAGCCGCCTGCCGCCCTCCCCGGCAAAATGCCGCCCCCTAATAGTCCTGGCACCCTAGGCTATTGCCTAGGCCGCCTAAATGGAAGTGCCGGCCCTGCATAGAAGGCACTTGCAGAATCACAGCCTGTGAATGTGTGGAGTCCAGTCAAGGAGGTACAGACTCGCGGGCCTTGAGCTGCAATGACTTTCTCCAAATCAATAATGCAGCTTTGGTTCCCAATGTCAGTGAAGAAATTCGAATTGACTGGCAGTTGTGAATGAATGCTGATGCCTATGACTGCAGCATCTGTAGCTGGGCTCAAAATGATTAGTCATGCCTGCCATCACTTCAGTCTCCTTATAACAGTGCTCTCATGTTGTGACAAGATCCAACGATAAACTGCTGAAGGGTTGTGTGTCCATCCAATCAAACCATCTTTTTGTGTTTGAATCTTTATTGCAGGTTTGTTTGATTGCCTGGTCACATGCGATTCAAGAGAATCCATGTCCACTTTGACATTGGACTGTCCACTGTCCTCGAGCACTGTGTTCTGTGTAACATTCTAGGTGTATGATGGGCAGTTTTTCCATTTCCAGTAAATAATACATAAGAACATAAAGAACGGCCATACTGCACTTCCTCTGGACAAAGTCTTCCTATTTCATGACCAGGTTGAGGAATTCATCAGCTCTACACAGAACTTCAAACAAGTCAACAAGGAATGCTCCCTTTATTTTTTTGATAATCTTTAGGTACTCATCTGCTTTGCCCAGTGATAATGATTTAAGGAAAGTCTGTAATTCCAGATGCTGCATGCTTTCATACAGAAGTTTGTGTGCTTTTGTAAAGTGATTATAATGGTGATCATTCAGAACACCATTGACCAGAGCCGGCTCCAGGCGGCATTCTGAAAGGGGCAGCAGTCCCTGTTGTTTTGCCCTTAAGCAGCGCGCTGAATTGCTGCCGCGGGCAGTGGGGGCAGTCCGTGCGCCTTTAGGGTGGCAGGCGCATTTCCACGGTGGCGGCAATTCGACGGCAGCTTCTATGTTTAGCTGTCCGTGGCGGCTTCAGCTAAACATAGAAGCTGCCGCTGAACTGCTGCTGCTGCTGCGGAAACACGCCTGCTGCCCTAAGGATGCACGGACTGCCCCTGCCGCCCGCGGCAGCAATTCGGCTCGCTGCTTGGGGCAGCGAAAACTGTAGAGCCCGGCCCTGCCATTGACTGATCCTTGGGTGACAACTTCTGACTCTGTCAAGATGTCAGTAAGTCCTGCATCTGCAAATCTTTTCCAAGGTAATCTAAAAGTCACATGCAGTAATGGAATTTGCCAAGCTGTATGATCAAACATCTTGTATACTCATTGCCTTTCCATTGGATTTGTTGTGATTTAGCATATATTGCTTGGTCAAAGATCAAGATTACATGTTTAATTTCATGTAGCTGATCAGCAATATCAATACTTTGTTTTAGAATAGTGTAGAAAGGCATTACCTACAGAGATATCTACTCAGTGACGGGAAGGTAATGGATAGCTGACATCTCAAGTGTACAATCACAATGAAGAGCAATATGAAAACCTGTCCAGCCAGGAAGTGTATGAGCCAGCATTGAGAGCCTTCATAAAAATGTATGCCAGTCTGGTTCTCAGTCCTGGTTCCAAATTTGATATGCACCTGTCACCTCTAATAGAGCACGTGCAGCACAACTCAGATTTTTTGTACCTTGCCTCTTGTTCTGATGGTGCTGCTCTGTCGCAAAACTAGAGAGACCTTTAAGAGAACACACTCCTTTTGGGAGTGGGGCACTGCCTGATGTTTGTGTTGATTCAGAGATGTGGCTCTGCAACATTATCCCATTTGTATGGTGGGTGGTGCCATGCCCAGATAGGGATTCTTCTCCAAAATCAATATTATCCCAGTATAGAACTTTTGGCACCTTCTTTGCAAAGCCTGCTGGAACCTCATCAGAACTTTTTTAACAAGCTGTAACTGAGCCAGGCTTGTGTCATGGCTAATCACTGTATTCCAACATGAGCAATGTCCCAGCTGGTTTAGTATGGAGGTCACTGAGATGAGCCTGTCAAGTGTCTAATTGTCAATCCAAAGCAAAGGGATTTCGGAGTTTATTTTTGACCTTGGATGCAAGGTAAACAATGTCTTGGAAAAATGATAGGTGTTTAAGGTTGACATCATCTGGAAGATCACATAGTCAGCCAGACTTGGTGCCTCTGATGCTCCAGTAATCCAGACCATCAAAATGTAAAGTTCAGCAAGCACGGCAGACTTTGCAGCATCAACAGTTAAATCAATTTGATGTTGGTGACCAGAAACAGCTCATTCCAGGACTGTCCTCCAGTGTGCTCTTTTAATCAGTGTGGCATTATACAGAGTTCTCAGTGACTTCACACCAGGAACTGGTGTGCGTACTGTTGATCTATAAGATGGTAGATCAGCTTGTGAATTCATTCTCTTCATTCAGAGTTGACTCTGTATCTCTTCCTATCTCTGATGGCTGCTTGTTATAGAGTCCCTGGGCTGGAAGCCAGTATTGAGAGTGGCCCTGGGTTCCCCTACCAGCCACTGGGAAGTGGCAAAGGCTTTGGAGATGCCAGCTAGCCAACTGGTCTGGAAGGACTTTGAATTTGCCAGAAGAGGAGGACATTAGTGACCTGGTTGGAGGGCCAAGCGATGAAGAGGAGACTCCAGATCCGAGAGTGAGTGGGATCGCAGAGCAAGACAGGACAGGGGAAGACACAACTGGAGTGCAAGCCTAGTGGAGCCAATTCCCAAGATGGCCAGCAGGAGGTGCTGGTAGCAGTGAGAGTACCCTGTGACTTTGTCATAATTGGTTGACAGCCAGGTAATTTTGGATACTGTGACAGAATACTTCAAGGTTTCTTGGAGAGAGCTTTTAACACAAGATCTCTCAGGTTATTGCCTACATCAAATAGCATAGACTACATAGTGCCCCACTTTGCAGGAACTGAATGACTCAATAATAGACCTCACCATACAGCTTAGGAAATACCAGAAGAAGGTTACTAAATTTTGCATATTTGACTTTGCAACCTTAATGTTCTTTTAACATTGCTTATATGCCACTCCCTAGGTTTTTAGAAAAGTAACCTGAAAAAAATATCAAGTGGCATCATCTTGACACCCACACGATTCATCAGCTGGGCTGGAACCTTTAGATCCACAGCACAGAGCTCTGCCTCTTGAGGTGATGGAGTAGTTTATAGTATTAGTAGGTTGCCATGCTCCATGGACCAGCCACTGTCGGGGGATCAGACACTTTACTGGTGGGTGTCACATATTTGCTGGCAGCAGAGGAATGGTGAGATTCGGGGATTGCATTCCAGGTTCCAGAGGAGAGTGTGCTCTCCTGATCAGACCCTTCTGCCTCTGTTCCTTCTAGCTTGACCTTGTCCCAGTCCCATCTCTTCCCCCAACCTCACTGGCTCCTCATTCCTCTATCGCAGCCTGCAGTGTCTTTCTCCCAGTCTTCTACTCTGCTAAACTGACCTGCTGCAAGGCCTCAATTACTGCTCCATCAAAAGGGCAACACTAACAACATTCCTGTTATTTATTCCCTTATGTGATCTGTGTTCTCAGCTCAGCCCCTGTGTTGCTGGTCTGTGAAGGTAATTATGGCTCTGGTCTGGTAAGTCCTGGGCTCCCACAAATAGAGATTCCATCTTGGAGGTCTAAACTCTCCTCTAAATGTGTAAGCTGAGTTTCTTTGTCCCTAGCAGAGGAGGCTATGAAGGACTCCTAGCTAGAGACAGGTAGGGCTAGCTGCTGGTCCTATTAATCCCAAGAGCAAGGCACAACAGGCAGTGACTCCACTCTTATAGAAATTGCAGCATTGGCTCTTTTCAGGGACTGATATTGACTAACTGAAGTCTCTTGAGTCCTCTCTTACTGCACCTTAATTGGTTTTAAGAGTTTTTCTGGAGCAAACTCCCAGACTAAACATGACCTGAGGCAAAGCTAAGCAATCTCCATATAAGATTGCAGGGCAGAATTTCCCATAACCATAGATGGTACCAGAAGCTCAGAGTGACTGACTGAGAATATTTGACAGAACAGGCAAGAGTATTTAAGGAACTATGCAAGTCAGCTGGCTCAGGTGATACAAGTATGAAGGAGGTTAGCTAAGTTTCCTAACCCTGTCTTTTTGGCAGTAAAGTGACATGCAACAAAGATCAGCGCAATCCTGACAGTCATCATCCAATGTGTGTCATTTCAATCCTTAAAAAAAAAATAGATCTTGACGTGATAGCTGAGCCTCTATTCTAAGGAGCATAGATCTACTTCCAAATCATGCCAGAAAATTTTGAGAACAAAATTGATGCCCTGTGCATGATAGATGCAACGTTGATGCTCTGTTCATGGTAGATGTGGCACATTCAAGATAACTGGATAAAATTCTAGGGCCTGTGTTATGCAGGATGTTAGATTAGATGATCTAATTTTCTCTTATGGCCTTGAAATCTAGGAAAGTGAATTTAAAATTTACAATTGTTACTCTGTAATATGCCTTACTGAAATGTAAGGGTTGCATGTGTTGAAGACTGGCTGAAGAACCCAAGGCCAGGTAACTATCAATCATCATGCATCGTGGTGAGGCAGAGACTGTTGCAATGTTGTTAAGGCCTGTATTGTTTAACATCTAAGTTACTTGAGAGAGGGATTATATTTGTTAATGAAATTTGCAGGTGCAAACAAGTTGGTAAGAAGTTGCATGTACCAATGAGAACAGAAACACAAATGGATGGATTAGCATAATGTATGTTTAAAGGTGAGTTTCATTTTGTTTCCCCAACCCATCTTCAGGGGCTGCATGGGGAGGAGGGAGAATTCTAAAGAGATATTCAATAGGAGCGAAAAACTTGGAAAGCAATAAAGTTCAAAGGGACCTGGGGGTGAGAGTGTAGAGCAAGTTAGGCATGACTCTGATGTGACAGACAGCAGAAAAAACAATGCAGGCACAGTCTCTGTGGGCAGCGCTTGGCACTATGCCTTCTGTTCTACCCGCCATGTAGCCAGAAGGATGGTGACAAACTGCAGAGTTGAAACTGAAGTGATCAGGAGTTGGAGGATTTTAGAGGATGCATTAAAAAGGGCTATAAGTATGACCAGCTTGGCTAAGGGGCCAGTCTGGAAGTATCTAAGGCATCTAAGTATCAAGGAACAGAGCTGGTTCAAACAATGCTGTCAGACCTGCAGCTGCTGGCTTCCTGAGGCCCCACCAATGCTAGTGGCATGTATTGTTCTATTGCCATGGGGTGATAACTTGAAGCAGCTGGTAATCTCAGAGGTCTATGGGGAAAGTCACTTTAGCAATCAGGACATCTCTCCCTTTGTCACAACCCTGGCTCTGGCACATTGTTTTCCCCACACACACAACCCCTGTTTTACAAGAAACTTGCTTTTAGCATTCCCTCTCTCCAATGCGCCCAGCTCCCCCGGTTCTGGACACATCTTTAATCTCTCCACACTGTGATTCTTCTGAATCAAACACCCTGGGTCCCCCTCCCTGCAGTCTGCCTGTGATAGGAATTTGAAGCAGGTGGAGGGAGAAGGACACGCTGAATCTTGGGCCCTTCACATGTGGACTCTGATCACGTGACTGCCACGGCGTAGACGTTTGAACCAAGCATGGCCAGGAGAGGGACAAATTTAGGGCAGAACAGGGGAGAATAATCAGATTAATGGGGTGAAACGAGAGAAACAATTTACAGATTTTGAGGAAAAATTTCTTAGCACCGAGTTCTGAGGCTGCAGAACAGTCTCCCAAAAGAAGGGGTAAAAGCCACAAGCAATGGTGCTTCCAGAATCAGAGAGGACAAGACACTGAAAAAGTGCCTTGTAGGGAACAATCCTAGAGTGGGTTTGTCATAAACAGATAGTTAAGGGTTAATGTCTCTTTCACCTGTAAAGGGTTAAGAAGCTCAGTAAACCTGGCTGACATCTGACCAGAGGACCAATAGGGGGACAAGATACTTTCAAATCTTGGAGGAGGGAAGTCTTTTGTTTGTGCTCTTTGTGTTGTTGTTGTTCGCTCTTGGCACTAAGAGGGATCAGACGTCCATCTAGGCTCTCCAAATCTTTCTGAATCAGTCTCTCATGTTTCAGACTTGTAAGTAATTAGCCAGGCAAGGCGTGTTAGTCTTATTTTTGTTTCCTCAACTTGTAAATGTTTCTTTTTGCTGGAAGGATTTTACCTTTGTTTGCTGTAACTTTGAACCTAAGGCTAGGGGGGGCCCCTCTGGTCTATAGGAATCTGAGTACCCTGTAAAGCATTTTCCATCCTGATTTTACAGAGATAATTTTTACCTTTTCTTTCTTTAATTAAAAGCTTTCTTTTTAAGAACCTGATTGATTTTTCCTTGTGTTAAGATCCAAGGGGATTGGATCTGGACTCACCAGGTATTGGTGGGGGGGAAAGGAGGGGGATGGTAAATTTCTCCTTGTTTTAAGATCCAAGGGGTTTGGATCTGGTCCACCAGGGAACTGGTGAAGTCCCTCAAGGCAACCCAGGGAGGGGACAAAGTTTTAGGGAAACAGAGTGCCCCAGACACTGGAATTCTGGGTGGTGGCAGTATACCAGAGCTAAGCTAGTAATTAGGCTTAGAAGTGTCCATGCAGGTCCCCACATCTGTACGCTAAAGTTCAGAGTGGAGAAAGAAACCTTGACAGGGTGACCTTGGTTTTTCATCTCTGCCTTCTTTTGGAAATGGGAGGACATGACTCTGACCAGCAGTCAGGTAGAACAGGAAGAGTTGCATTCCTTCCCATGCTTTCTAAGCATGTTTCAGACTCAATATAACACATTTCAGAAAAGTGAACACAAACAAACTCAGAACTGGTAGGTAAGGCCCCAAGGGAAGAAAATCTAAGGGAAAAAAGGAGTTCCAGAGAGCAGACAGTGTCTCTGAGACAATATTAAGGGCACAACTGCAAACTATCCTGATGTGAAGGAAAGATAGGAAGAAAAGTCATAGGCCACTATGGCTCCATCAGGAGCCCTTTAATGACCTGAAAATCATAAAGGAGTCCTACAAAAAGTGGAGACATGGACAAATTGCAAAAGAGGAGAACAAAAGAATAGCACAAGCTCGTAGGGACAAAATCAGAAAGGCTAAGGCACAAAGGAGTTACACCTAGCAAAGGACATAAAAGGCAATAAGAAAAGTGTCTTCAAATACATTAAGAGAAAGACAAAAGAAAGTGTAGGTCCACTACTTAATGGGGAAGGAGAGCTAATAATGGATGACTCCAAGAAGGCTGAGGTGTTTCATGCCTATTTTACTTCAGTCTTCACTAAAAAGGTGGCCAGGTAACAGTTAATATTAACAACAAGAGGAAAGGAAAACAGTCAAAAATAGGACAAGAACAGGTTAAAGAATATTTAGATGTATTCAAGTAGGCAGGGCCTGGTGAAATTCATCCTAAAGTACTTAAGGAACTAGCTGAAGCAATCTTGGAACAGTTAGCAATTATCTTCAAGAACTTGCAAAGGGTGGGTGAGGTCACAGAGAACTGGAAAATGGCAAACATAGTACCTGTCTTTAAAAGTGGGAATTAAGAGGACCTGCAGAATTATAGACCAGTCAGCCTAACTTTGATACCAGGAAAGATACTAAAACAAATTATGAAACAATCAATGTGTTAAGTGCCTGGAGGGTGATAAGGTTTTAAGGAATAGCCGGAATGGATTTGTCAGTAACAAATCATGCTAAATCAATCTAATTTCCTTCTTTGACAAGGATACTGGTTTGGTGAAAAGGAGGGAAGAGGTAGATGTGATATGTCTTGATTTTAGTAAGGCTTTGACATGGTCGCACATGACAGTCTCATAAGCAAACTAGGAAAATGCTGTCTAGATGAAATTACTATAAGGTGGTTAAACAACTGGTTTGAAGACCATAGTCAAAGAACAGTTATCAATGGTTTGCTGTCAAACTGGAAAGGTGTATCTAATGGGACTCCACTTGGAACAGTGCTGGGTCTGATACTATTCAATTTTTTTAATGCCTTGGATAATGGAGTGTACAGTAAGTTTATACAATTTGCAGATGACATCAAGCTGGGAGGGGCTGTAAGCATGTTGAAGGACAGAATTAGAAGTAAAAATGAACTTGACAAATTGGAGAATTGGTCTGAATTCAGCAAGATGGAATTCAATACAGATAAGTGCAAAGTGCTTCACTTAGGAAGGAAAAAATCAAACGTACAACTACAAAATGGGGAATAACTGTCTAGGTGGTTGTACTTCTGAAAAGGATCTTGTGGTTATAATAGATCACAAACTGAATATGAATGAACAGTGTGATATAGTTGAGGAAAAAGGCTAATATTCTGGTGCATATTAACAAGAATGTTGTACGTAAGATAACGGAGGTAATTGTCCCACTCTATTTGCACAAGTGAGGCCCCAGCTGTAATACCATGTCCAACACTTTAGGAAAGACATGGACAAATTTGAGAGTCCCAAGGAAAGCAACAAAAATGATTAAAGGTTTAGAAAACCTGCTCTATGAGGAAAGGTTAAAAAAACTGGGCATGTTTAGTCATAAATAAAGGAGACTGAGGGGGGACCTGATACATCTTCCAATATGTTAAGACTATTATAGAGAAAACTGATCAATTGTTCTCCATGTCCACTGAATGTTGGACAAGAAGTAACGGGCTTAATTTGCAGCAACGGAGAGTCAGGTTAGATATTAGGGAAAACTTTCTAACTTTAAGAGTAGTTAAACTCTGGAACAGGCTTCTAAGGGAGTGGGGAATCCCCATCATTGGAGGTTTCTAAGAACAGGTGAGACAAACACCTGCCAGAGATGGTCTAGGTTTACTGGGTCTTGCATTAGTGGTCCCTTCCAGCCCTCCATTTCTAGGAATGTTTCATCTCAGTGAAATTTGTGCTGCTCAGTGCAATATAAACACCTCATGCACAAACTTTTTAATGAAGGAGTGCATTTATTTTCCTAGTCTAAATAACCTGGATGTTCTTGCATCCAAGTGTGGGATGTTTTGCAGTTACTGACCACTCAGGGGTTCTGTCACTGCCTGCCCTGTAACCTTGGGGTGCCTTACCATGCTGCTGTGGTTCAGATCTCTGACACCAGTAGCCAGCCAGCCCACAAGCACAAGGTCTCGGCCTGGCTTCCACCAGCCTAGTCACTTCTTGAATGGTGACACCAACAGGCCTTCCAGTCTCAAGTCTCCTCAAATCCATCCTTCCCAAGTGACTAGCTATCAGGCACATGGGCTTTTCTCCTCTGGTTTGTTGCCCCTCAAGGAGTGAAACCAGCCCCCCAGATACCAGCTCACTTTGGCCCCCACACTCCACCCAGTTTGCAGAACAGAGACCTGCATGGAGCATAAATAAACAAAAGGTGTATTTGTAAAGGAGAGCAAACACAGACAAGTTACACAGTCAGTAAACACACAGATGCAACCTTAGGCTTTACACTGCCATATTCAGTAACATCCCTTTTCAAATACAAGCTACCTATTGCCTTTGAACAGCATCCCAGCATACCTCATAGCTATAGGGAAGATGCAGAGTTTCAAGGACAGCTTCCTGCCTAGAGGCTGTCCCTCAGTTGCTGGATGAAAACACAAAACTGTCGTCTTTAAAATGCTCTCTGTCTCTGTCTCCTTCTCGCCCCCCACCCCCAGTGCATGATGAGTCATATTTATTCAGAATGTGGAAACCCCCTCTTGACTCAAGAGCCAGGATGTTTCAATGTCTTTCTGTTGTCTCTAATGGTCCATTCTTGTCTCTTCCTGGCCTGGACAAGGGGTCATTTTTTGATGACAAGTTAGGTTTGTCTTTTTTCCCAGTTTGTTTTTACCACAGGAATATTAAGTCTTGTCTTGCTTGTATGCTACTGGTAGACTTATTGGATGTCTTGAAGTTAACGTGAACTCAGCCCTTAATTGAAGGGACTGGGAGTGTTAAATCTTTAACATCTTTTCTTCCAGATTTTTATCAGGGCTGTGAAACAAGGCTGGTTTAAACAGCAAGCAAGCAAATAAAATGAGAGGGAAAGTGACTTCAGACAGACATCTGAATTCTAGTCCCCCAACTGTCCCAATTTCTAAAGAAGCTAAGTAGTTATGGGATGCAAAGCAAAGTTTTATCATGGCTCAGGACTGGCTAGGAGTAAATGATCCGTTTGCATGATGAAAAGGCTTACTGGGGTGCATCAAGGTTGTGTACAAGCTTTAATATTTAATATAGTTAATGATCTGGAAAGGCAGCCAAGTAGTGAGATAGCAAAATTTGCACATCACTCAAATTCCAGTCCTCTCTTGTCTTGGCTAATGTAAATAACTGGTCTAAACAAGCTAGGTGAATGGGCAACTCAGCAGCAAAGGAAGTTCAGTGTTGATAAATGCAAAGTAATACACACTAGAGGGAAAAATCTGAACTACTCATACACCTTACAGGGTTCTAAATTAGTTGCATCGATGCAGGAGGGGAACATGAGCAACATTGATCAGAGGGCTTCATTGAGCTGACTACAATTTGCAGGTGCAGTTAAACGTCAATTAATCTTACACTGCATAAGGAAGGGCAAGGCATATATTGAGTGTGTATACCTTTTATGTAAGTCAACATTGTGGCCTCATCTGCAACACTGGCCACCCCATTCTAAAAAGGGCATTATGGAACTAGTGGAAGTTAGAGAAGGGGGACAAGAATGATCAAAGGCCTGGAAATATTATCTGAGGTGACTGAAAGGACTGGGACTGTTTACCTTAGAAAGAAGATGAGTAGGAGGGGAGCAAGAATGAGTGGCAATAACAGAGACTACAGGTCTTGAACCCTGCTTCACAGGGTTCTTAAGAGCTAGGCATGTCTGACCTGCCCACCAGTGACCTACTAATAGCTGCTAGAACAGGGGTCGGCAACCTTTCAGAAGTGCAGTCCTGAATCTTCATTTATTCACTCTAATTTAAGGTTTTGCATGCTAGTAATACATTTAAATGTTTTTAGAAATTCTCTTTCTATAAGTCTATAATATATAACTAAACTATTGTTGTGTGTAAAGTAAATAAGGTTTTTAAAAAGTTTAAGAAGCTTCATTTAAAATTAAATTAAAATGCAGAGCCCTCTGGACCAGTGGCCAGGACCTTGGCAGTATGAGTGCCACTGAAAATCAGCTCACGTGCCGCCTTTGGCATGCGTGCCATAGGTTGCCTACCCCTGTGCTAGAATAACAGCTGAACTTCAACAAAGGACTCTAGTCCTGGGATCTGATTGATGGAACCCTGGGTGTCCTGATTGGTCCACAGCCTCTATTTAGCCTAAACACAGGACCAGGAAGTTGTCCATGCACTTGGTTCTCCCTACTCAGGATTGTGTCCCCTGCAATACCTGCACCTACTACTGATCTCCTACTAACCTGACTCTTCCTGACATCTGACTCCCAGTTTGCCCTCTGGCCTGTCTCAGACTCTGACCTCTTGGTATCTGACCGGGCATGACTTCTGCTCTGCCCACTAGGTCAGAATGCCTACATCCCAGCCATGACAGGTAGAGAACGTAGATCATGAACTTCTGTTCTTACCCTCTCAAAATATGGAGACAGTCAATGAAGTTGGGTGACAAATTCATAAAACTGAAAAGGAAACACTTTTGTACAACACCATTGTGACCAAAAGCACCCCTGTATTTGTACCCTACACATTAGTGTAATAATCTTTGTGCAAAATATGCCTTGTGAGGTATCACTTAAACACTAACACACTGATAATCGATATTCTTGTATAATGTAGGTACAAAATGTGTATTAAGAGTTATGACCATAACTTGAAATTATGACTACCATGTGCTTACCAGACAAGTCTGGGGAGGGGATTTTACAAAGACAAATGACAAGCTAATGCCACTAGCCAGGTCTAATCAAAGATGATGAGCAATCACTTGTGAAGTTGCCTTGCTTTGGCAACAAAAGGGAACAGGAACAGATTGATCTGCATTTTAGTAAATACCAGCATGGAACCTCTTTCACAACAAGACTCTGTGTCTCCGTCCTCACAGCTGGAAGGAACTTTGTCTAGAGGTAACCCTCAGGAAAACACATTTCTGGACTATAAAAATGACGGCAAAACCACCCTAATCCATAGGCGGCAGGTTTGTATAATTTTTGGTGGTGCCCCAAATGGTTGTACCCCCCTGCTCCCGCCCTGTAAGCCGATATAAAATGAAGCTACGATGTGTCGGCACCACAAGATTGCAAGGGTCAATTAAAAGTGAAAAGTCAGAAGCAGCATTTGCCTGCTTCAATATATGGTATTATATTTTGTTGCACCTGTTGTGACAAAGTGGAAATGTTCTTAATGTTTTCTCTGAATAGTGTGTGGGTGCCTCAGTTTCCCCTGCAAGGTGCCAACTGAAGGTGTTGGGGACAAAGAGATCAGGTGGCCTCCTTCTCCAGAAGAGACACAAAGGCCAGAAGAGGGAGTGTCAGTTTGGAGCTGGCTGGGGAAATGGGGAGAGGCCCAGAACTTGGGTCTGGGCTCACCACTCCCCAAGATGGACCTGACTGAGGGGTCCTGTTTTCTGTACCTACAAGCTCTGTTTTAGACTGTGTTCCTGTCATCTAATAAACCTTCTGTTTTACCGGCTAGCTGAGAGTCACATCTGACTGCAGAGTTGGGGTACAGGGACCTCTGGTTGCCCCAGGACCTGCCTGGGCAGA
This sequence comes from Gopherus evgoodei, assembly GCF_007399415.2. Lineage (NCBI taxonomy): Eukaryota > Metazoa > Chordata > Testudines > Testudinidae > Gopherus > Gopherus evgoodei. The sequence goes on from NC_044328.1 coordinate 72,883,086, forward strand.
CTCGCTGCAGAATGCGCACAGTGTTGAAGGGCATGCTGAATGCTCTGAGGTCAGACCCAGGAAGGTGTAAGCTTCTTGCCCTGGAGACAGTCTGCTCAGAGAGAGGAGGCTCTCCCAGAGTCCTGACTGGCTTTGAATGGAGTAGTTCCAAAGCATCCCAGCATCCCCTTCCATACCATGCACTTCCTGGAAGTCCGCATAGACACTGACACTCCCTCCTCTGGCCTTTGTCTCTTTTCCAGGCATTAGGAGGCCACATGATCTCTTTGTTCTCCAACACCTTTAGTTGGCACCTTGCAGAAGAGCGGCCCAGGCCATCAGTTGCCCGGAGACAGGGTTTCGGCCATTCTCTGTGCAGATGGCATCGCACTGGCCCCCTAGGGCTCTACAACAATCACACCCCCTTATCCCACTATCTAGATCCTTGAGAAAGGCATTGGGGAAACTGAGGCACCCACACAGTATTCAGAGAAAACATTATGAACATTTCCACTTTGTAACACCTGTATATGACTAGTTATATACTTTAAAGGGTGTAAAATAATCAAGTATCATGCTAAACACGATACTCCAAACTGACCACCAAATTTAAGTTGCACGTTTTTCGCCTAAGGTGAGGGCTCTGAGGTGGGGCTGGGGATGAAGTGTTCACAGTGCAGGAGGGTGCTCAGGGTTGGGGTGCTGGGTCACAGGCTCTGGGGTGTGGCAGGACTGGGGATAAGTAACTTGGGGTGCAGACAGGTTGACCCAGGGCTAGGGCCAGAGAGGACCCCACCCGCTCACTGGCAGCAGCAAGCTCCAGGGGAGGGACCCCTCCTCCCCCCCTCCTGGCAGCACATTCACTCTGCACCACAGTCACTGCACATGCTCCTGGGGCCTCTTTCAGGTCCAGAAAGCCCACTCACCTCCCCTATGGTGGGTACCGGGGAAGAGGGGGGTTGCCATCACGCAGGGCCGGCTCTAGGTTTTTTGCCGCCCCAAGCAAAAATTTTTTTGGCTGCTCCCACCCCAGCCCTGGGCTCTTAGCCCGCCCCCCAGCAGTGCCCTTCCCCACCCGCACCCCCTGCCGTCCCAGCCCTGGGCTCCTCTCCACCAGTGCTGACTCTGCCCGCTCCCCACTTGCCTCCAGCTGGCCTGGTGCTGGCCGGGTTGGGGTAAGCAGCAGGACTCCCAGGGTCCCCCCAGCGCTGCCCTCCCAGGTCCCGGCTGGTCCTGGAGGTGGGAGCCCTGGCAGGGGGCTGAGGAGCCAGGGCAGGGTAACCCAGCCCCAAAGGGAACGGAACCCTGGAGAGTGGGATGCGGGCCCTGCAGGGCAGCACCCCACCCTCTATGGCCCTGCTGCTTCTGGCCGCCCTGCCACAGTCCCTGCGAGGCTCAGCCCACTTCGCTCAGCACCGGCTGCGTCGCTGGGGGGCAGCCACTCTGCGGCACCTGCAGGCAGCTCCATGTGCCCCACAGGGCGGCCCTCAGCCCGAGTGTCCCATGCTCAGAGCCTGCCCGGCCCAGCCACAAGGTGTGGGCGCTGCTCCCCCAAGGTGCGAACTGCAGCAGCCCCAGAGTGCCCCCTGCACAACACGCTGCTGCTGCCGGGCTGGCAAAAAAAAAAAAAAGGTGTCCAGAATGCTGCCCCTGAAAATGTGCTGCCCCAAGCACATGCTTGGTTTGCGGGTGCCTAGAGCCGGCCCTGCCATCACATGTGGCCTCCCCTGCTGAGGCCCCTCACCATAGCCTCACTGGGGATGGGGCTGCCCCTTGCCCAGTGTGGGGCAGGAGTGGGGACTGCAGGGTGATGGCTGGGGAGGGGGTAGGGTGTAACAAAGTTCATCCAAGGCCCAGTTGCTCAGGTCTAGGAAGCCCCCCTCCCCCATCTCCCCTCTGGTGGGTGGGTGCTGGGGGGGGGACTGCCATCACATATGGCTTCCTTCCTCCCCTGCTGCAGCCTGCTGCCCCTCAACCTAGCCTCACTGGGGATGGGGCTGCCCCTTGCCCTGCATTGGGCAGGAGGGGGGGCTGCAAGGGGGAGGGGGTGGATCACAGAGTCAAACCTCACCAAAGCCCCAGCAGCTGCTCAGGTGAGTGAGGTCCACTACAGATGTCCATCTCCTGGCCAGAAGTCCCCTTAGTGTCTCTTCCAGGTGGGTGCCAGGGATGGGAGAGGGGCTCCCAAGATGTGTGTCCCTCCTCTCCCCTCCTCTCTCCCTCTCCCACTCCCCTCCTGAGGTGCTCCATCTGTCTGCCAGCCCCTGCTCTCTATAGCCTTAGGCAGAAGCAGCAGCAGGCAGCCGGCTGCACAAGCAAGGGAGAGAGGCATGGGCTGTTTTTTTTCAGGCAGGGAAGCTCCAAGGTGGGGGGGGGATGACGCTTCAGGACGGGGGGCTCAGGTCCCGCTCCAGGCAGGGCCATGGGAGAAACCCGGCTCCAAATATTGGTGTAGAACAGCCCCCAGCCTTGAATATTCCTGGTGCTCGCGCACCTTGAGCCCATATAACCTGCCGCCCCTGCCCTAAGCTATCTCACCTTATCTCTCTCTCTCTCTCTCTCATCTAAGAAGACAAAGGAACCAGTTCTTTGACTTTTGGGGAGTGCCGGACCTGAAGATTTGGTCAGCAATGTTGCTGGGAACCTCTAGTAAGGATTTTACCCTGAACCAAGTCTAGCTGTTAAGTTTAGTTACTAGAAAGTGTTTTTATCTTTATTTCTCTTGTAACCATTTCTGACTTCAATACTTTATTGTTCTACTCCCTTAAAATCTTTGTACATGAATAACGTTTGTTTTAATCAAAACCAATCCAGTGTTGTATTTAAACTGAACTGTGGGTAATGCTAGTTAAAGTAGCAAACTGTTGGAAATTGACCCCTTATGAGGCAAGGGACCTCTAACCTCTGAACTGCCCAGGAGAGGGCTGGACAGTGCAGAATACATGTTTTGAGGAACATTCGGGTCTGGAAGTCTCTTGGGGTCACCCTGAAGGTAGTAACCAAAGCTGCTGGAAGCCAGAAGGTGGTTGGTATGTTGCTAACAAGCTGCTAGGGTCAGACTGCTAGACCGGGGATATAGCTACACTCAGACACTCAGGGTGTGACCTGCATTCTGTTAGGCTGTGAGTGGCCCAGATTGGAAGCTACAAAAGCAAAGCATTGTGAGGCAGCCAGGGTTATGGGACAGGTGGTGACAGCCTCTCTGGTTTGGATTGCACCCCAGAATGTGACAACTATGTAATAATAGGCTGCAGGGCTTGCTGCTAGAGGAAACTGCGGCCAAAAACTTGGCAACATTAAAAGGGTTTGGACATTTAGTGGACCAGAAGACTGTCCAGAGTTATGATAAGAATTTTGAAAGTGATATTTAACTTCATACCACCTGCCCCCACTCTGCTGTTGGACTTCTACCTGCATTATGTTTACTCTAGCAGGGTTTTTTATTTGCTTGGGCAGGGGAGGGGGGCGGTTTATTGGCCTAAGTTTAGAGTGTGTTTGTTAGGTGTATCTGCCTCTCCCACTCCCTCTCTAAAGTCCTTAGCTAAACACCCCTGTTGGGTAGCTCCTCTGGTCACTTAGACAGGGCTGCCCGAGTGGGGGCAAGTGAGGCAATTTGCCCTGGGCCCTGCAGGGACCCCCACGAGAATATAGAATTCTACATATGTTATGGAAGGGGTCCCTGAAATTACTTTGCCTCAGGCCCCCTGAATCCTCTGAGCAGCCCTGCACTTAGGAGCTGGCTTTTCAAACCCCTGTTCTTCCTGTGTTAGCTCTGCCCCCTTGGCAAAAGATCCTAAATGGATGAAGGATCAAAGGATAGCAGGCTAGAGCCTGGTTAGGAAGCTCTCAGCCTAGCCTAGCAGGCCTCTAGGCTCAGCACACCACCCCAACACACACCACACTATAAACTTCAGTCAAGCAGGCTCTCAACAAACTAATGGACAGCATACTCAACCCAAGGATCACATGGTCAGTCCTCCATCCCATGGTCAGCCCTCCATCCCCTGGAGAACTCCCTCGTAGAACTCCATTTGCTAGCTTCCATTGTGTGTGGCACACAGAAATGAAAGTTGTTAAAACAAGAAAAAAGTGACAAAATCACACAAACGTGAGTTCTGCCCCCTTGCCAAGTGTAAGAGCACACTGAAATTTATTCTTTCCTACATCCATGGCACAGACTGCTCCACACTGGTTACTGGAGTACAGTCCCTGACTCTGCCTTTCGTTGGAAGACTGTAGTATGGAGTGCAATGCTGTACTTTGGAAATGTTTTAACTATTGACGAGTGACGCAGAGGTCTAGGGACGTGCTTGGCAACATTTATCTGGAAGCCTGGCTCGAATAATAGGCTTTTAGCATGGTTTTGATCCAGCAGCACAGGGTTCCAGGCACGTAAGACCCATCAGCCCAGCCAATGATTCATTCAACACACACACATAACCCTGGTGTCTGCTGGGTTTACTGTGAAATTTTTAATTCTACATTCGTGTAGGAGAGGGAAGACAGCTGCAAACCCACAAGAATTAAATCCAAACTGAACATGGGAAGTCCCCTTCAGAAAAGGGAATGATAAATACACGAGAATTTTGCTCAAGTAGAAACTGAATAAGGATTTCAGGGACTAGTCCTGTCTCTGAAAAGCATCCTGTAAATAATAAGAGGGCTCGAAAAAGAACTAGATAAGTTCATGGAGGATAGGTCCGACAATGGCTATTAGCCAGGATGGGCAGGGATGCTGGCCCTAGCCTCTGTTTGCCAGAAGCGGGTATGGGCAACAGGGGATGGATCACTTGGTGATTACCTGTTCTGTTCATTCCCTCTGGGCACAGGCACCAACTTTCCTTGGCAGTGGTGGTTGCTCATGCCCCCCCTGCCCCATCCCCACCCCCACCTGCCATCCCTGCCCAACTCCTCCCCCTCCCTGCCCCATTGGACCCCTCCCCAAATCCCTGCCCTGGCCCCACCTCTTCCCCAAGCGTGCTGTGTTCCTCCTTCTCCCGCACACACCAATTTTTCCCCACAGGTGCTGCAGCCCTGGAGCACCTACAGAGTCAGCATCTATGCCTCTGGGCACCTGGCATTGGCCACCGTTGGAAGACAGGATACTGGGCTAGATGGATCTTTGATCTGACCCAGTATGGCCATTCTTATGTACAGGACCGTCCTTAGGCATAGGCAGAATAGGCAACGGCGTAGGGCCCCACACTGCCTGGGGGCACCACTCAGCAGGCAGCCCAGACAGTGTAGAAGCAGGGCTGCTGGGTCCTAGAGAGAGCCGAATGCAGCACAGTCTGAGGGACGGGATTGGCTGCTGGGGTCTCTGGGAAGGGGAGGGGGTGGGGGTTGGGAAAGGAGCTCACCTGTGAGTGTGACTCTTTCCCCCCCCCCCGGCTGAGCTCAGGTGAGGCAGGCTCTGTGGCTCTGGAACCAGTATCCTTTGTTGTCTCCCATAACATCCATTCTTCTCCCCCACACCCCACAGAGCACCCCCTCCTTTCTCCCTCCTCCCCAGGAGCACCCCTCTCTCTTCTCCCTCCCCTCCCTCAGGGCTAGGTTGGGTGAGGTGCTGGGGGGGAGGCGAGGCTGGTTGCTTGCTGAGGAATGAAAGTGAAAGTAACTCACTTCCTGGGCAGGCAGCCAGAATTGGAATGTCACACAGGGTTTGGATGGGGTTAGCCAGATGTGTGACAAATCGGGATTGGGGTAAGGTGAGCAGATATCCCTATTTTACAGGGACAGTCCCAATTTTGGGGTCTTTTTCTTATATAGGCTCCTTTTACCCCACACCCCCCCCCATCCCTGTCCTGGTTTTACACACTTTCTGTCTGGTCACTCTAGGTGGGGGTAGTTGGTGCCTATATAAGACAAAGCCCCAAATATCGGGACTGGCCCTATAAAATCAGGACATCTGGATCTGGCCACCCTAGCTGGGGAGCGCCTCTCCCCCGGGCTGGCAGCTGCCAGCTATCCATCTCATCCGGGGGGAGCTGCATAAGGCAGGATGAGCTGCTCTGGCTCCATGGGTGCCCTGTCCCTGAGATCAGATGCTGTGCTAATTTCACCATGGTCCATAAGGCTAGTGGTGGTGCCCATTGGTGTGTGATTGGACCTGAGGGTTTGCTGCTGCTGTTGCCACTCTGCACCCCAAGAGGTGGATTTTGGGGTTCTGCAGTTTTCCACCTATCTCCTCCTCTACTGCAGCTGTTGGACCAGCGGGCTGGGGGGTGAGCCAAGCATGAAAGCAGTACTGTGTTGCCATTTAGATTGTTATTTAACAACTTTGTTTGCTAAAAATTCTTGCTAACAATCCTGAATCCAATTTCAATATTATTTAAAAAAAAATCAATATCTTAGCCAAAAACAGAAAATTAAGTTGTTGACAATTATTAGTGACAGGTTTGGTTTGAGGCAGGGAGTGGGCCAGTTTTCATCAGAGAAACAAAAAATGTTGACTGACGTTCCTATAGCCTGTTACTCCTGATAAGAGCCCAACAACTGTAATATGCTCATCTCCTTACTAGTGTATAAAGCAGGCGTCGGCAACCTACGGCACACGTGTCAAAAGTGGCAGGTGAGCTGATTTTTGATGGTATGCAGCAGCAGGCTGAGCAGCTCAGCCCATCACTGCTCTGGGGTTCCGGCTGCTGCCCTATTGCCAGCTGGGATACCAACCATCGGCCCCACTCAGCACCTGCTGCTGGCCTGGGGACCCCCAAGGAACCCCAGGCTGGCAGTGGGCTGAGCAGGCCAGCCGAACCACTCAACCTGCTGTCAGCCTGGGGTTCCATTCACTCAGCCGGCAGCGGGCTGAGTGGGCTGGTGGCGGGCTGAGCAGTGCCGATGGGGGGTTGAGTGGCTCAGTCTGCTGCCAGTCTGGGGTGCCAGCAGCACTCAGCCTACTGCTACTCCGGGGTTCCGGCTGCCGGCCCCTTGCCAGTCAGGAGCTCAGCTGCCAGCCCCACTCTGCCTCCTGCCAGCCTGGGTGAGCAGAATCCCAGGCTGTTAGCGAGCTGAGGGGGGATTGGCGGCCGGGATCCTGGCTGGCAGGAGTTGGTGGTCAGAACCCCAGACTAGCAGCGGGCTGAGCAGGGCCTGAGATCCTTGTCTAGGGTTCCAGCCACCAGCCCGCTGCCGGTTTGGGGTTTCATTTACTCAGCTGGCAGTGGCCTGAGCAAGACCGGTGGCCAAGACCTCATATAATAACAATAGTTTATTTATATAATATAGACATAGAGAGAAACCTTCTACAAACATTAAAATGTATTACTGGCACGAGAAACCTTAAATTACAGTGAACTTGGCACACCACTTCTGAAAGGTTGCCGACTCAACCCCTGGTATAGAGTGACCATATGTTGTACTAAGATTCTCCTGCTTTTTTTTTTCCCTGTGAGTCAGTATAACTTTTGCCAGCCCAGAAGTTGGGCAGCCAATGTTTTACGTTTTCACAATGTTTTCTCCAACTTTCGTAAAGTAAATACATAGTTAATATGAGTTAAAAAGGCCAGGGACACTTCTTTGTGAAGAATCTGTACAACAGATCATGCCCATAGACGATCCAGAAAAGAAATTTGAGGTTGAATTTTTTAATGTTGTGATGGATAAAGCAGTATCTGCTGTTGATGAAAGGTTTAATACCTTGCAAGTACACCATGAACAGTTCGGATTTTTGTATGACATAACTAAATTCAACGAAATAGGAAAACAAGAGCAACTAATGACAAAGTGCAAGAACCTAGAGAGCCTCCTGAAGCACGGTGATAGTTTTGATTTAAATGGACTTGAACTGTACGAAGAATTGAGTACACTGTCATCAATGTTGCCACATGCAAAATCGGTGATGGACATTGTACAGTTTATTCATACCCGCAAACTTGTTGACATATATCCTAATGTGTACATTTCCACTCGTATTCTACTGACAATTCCTTTAACAGTAGCGTCAGGAGAACGGAGTTTCTCAAAACTAAAGCTAATTAAAAACTATCTCCGCTCTACAATGAGTCAGGAACGCTTAACTGGTCTTGCTATTCTTGCAATCGAACAAGACATGACTTTGTCTTTGTCATACGATGACATTATTACTGATTTTGCAGCCAAAAAAGCCAGAAAGATTGCTTTTAATTAAAAACAAATCTTTGTTTCAATACCTCTTCATATAAATTTCCAATAAAATGTTGATAAATTAAAAAAAAATTTGCATCATTCTGTCATCAGAATTTTTTCTATAGTGCTGCTTCTTTAGTGCTAGTCCATCAGCATTACAGTGTGCTTAATTAACTTAAACTGGTTTTAATAACGTGAATGTGGGAAGTTTTCCAATACTGTAAGCTTATGTTTGTTTTGCTAAGAGCAGATCAGGCACAGGGGCACCAGTTTAATAATCTCGCCTAGGGCACCATAAATCCTAAGGCCGGCCCTGCTTATGTAACACTATTATAGCTTGCGCTACCAGCAGTGCATATGGTTAATGTTGCTTAACACTTTCCAGTATGTGATCCTGTCTAGTTGCTTAAAACCTTGCTGAACTTGCAAGTTTCCCAGGCCAAGCATCTGCCTCAGATCAAATTTATTTTTAAAAGTTTCAGAGGAGAAAGAACCAAACAATGCCCCATCCCTTGCCCTCCCCATATTAAGTGTAAGAATTGTTTCATTTGGAAGCTCTGGTGCCTGTGTATTTTGGAGCAGGGACTAGCAGGGGGTCAGGTACCTTCCTTTTGCCATTCCCATGAAAATCCACTCAAATCTGGCTAACCCATAAGCCTCTGAAAGTCATAGTTTGCTCATGCTCAGTAGAGTCACTTTGGCCACTAAGTTCCCAGTTTTCACTGCTGGTCCAGCCATTGCATAGCTCCTATGGTCAACTGGGCTGCACATTTGCTGTGGGGATGGCACCTGAATATGCTCCAGATGGGCTCAAGGAAGGCAGAACTTTCCCTGCAATTGCCCAGTGCCCACACTGCTAGCAGGCAGTTAGCAGGGAGGGAAAGGTGGCCAGGCTGGAACGCCGGGGAGTGAGGAGCTTGTGGAGGGGAGACAGGGACAGACTACTAGAGGGGTAGGAAGGAAGACTGAGACAGATCAGACTGCAAGACACATGGATAGAAGAGATCAGGTTTGTGGGGGGGAGAGAGGGCAGAAGGATCTGTAACCATTAGCACATACTTTCTGTCCTCAGAACTTGGACCAGGATTCCTGTGTCTCTACATGCTGCTGCTGTCAGTAAGTATCTGAAAACACCTGGCAAAGCATATGTGTTTGCTAGTGGCTGGTCCACACAGAGGATGATAACAGAAATGACTTTTATTTTACTCAGCTAGTTCATATGGCAGATGCCTGTGGTAGAATCAAAAGGTTCTAGCCCTACTCATGAACAATGAGAGGGTCAATCTGATTCCACATTTTGTGTGTGTGTGTGGTTTTTTTTTTTTCTAAGTTTGCAAAAGACGGTTACTCACCTTTGTAACTGTTGTTCTTCGAGATGTGTTGCTCATATCCATTCCAGTTAGGTGTACGCGCCGCGCGTGCACATTCGTCGGAAAACTTTTACCCTAGCAACTCAGTGGGCCGGCAGGTCGCCCCCTAGAGTGGCGCCACCATGGCGCTCCATATATACTCCTGCCGGCCCACCCGCTCCTCAGTTCCTTCTTGCCGGCTACTCCGACAGTGGGGAAGGAGGGCGGGTGCGGAATGGATATGAGCAACACATCTCGAAGAACAACAGTTACAAAGGTGAGTAACCGTCTTTTCTTCTTCGAGTGATTGCTCATATCCATTCCAGTTAGGTGAATCCCAAGCCTTACAAAGGCGGTGGGGTCGGAGTGAAATGTGGCAGAATAAAACTGCTGAGCCAGAGGCTACAGCCTCTCTTGACTGCTGAACCAGGGCATACTGCGAAGCAAAGGTATGGACCGAAGACCAATGGAGCTTCGCGACAGATCTCGTGGGTAGAAACACGAGCCAGCAAGGCGGCAGATGAAGCCTGAGCCCTGGTAGAATGCACAGTGATGTGGCTTAGGGAAATATGAGCCAAATCATAACAAGTGGGGATGTCCGCCATCACCCAAGAGGAGATCCTCCGAGAGGAAAACAAGCAAGCCCTCCCTTTGGCCCGCTACCGGGCAGAGCTGGGGGCACCTTAGGAAATGATTCTGTCAATATAATGCGAGCACTCCACAGATGTCCAAGGAGTGCAACGGTTATGCCCATTGCGTTGAGCTGTGGGTAACATGAAAGGCCAAAACACCTTAGGGAGGAAAGCCGGGTGCGGTCATAACTGCACCTTGTCTTTGTGGAACCTAGTGTACGGCGGAACCCCCGTAAGAGCTCTGATCTCAGAGACCCGTCTGGCCAAGACTAGGTTGAGGACCCAGGGCGGGGCTGGGCGGCGCACCCGAGGGTGCAAGCGCTTCAAGCCCTTGAGGGGCCTCGAACCCATAGAGCGTGGGACACTGAACGTCCATCTTAGCCTGCTGGAAGGTAGAGATGGCTGCCGAGAGTATCCTCAGCGATGATACCGCCAGGTCCTGCCGCTGAAGGCCAGAGGCAGGCCAAATAGAGGGGATCGAGACCTCAGCAGGAGCAAGATCGAGCGTATTGCAGCTGTAAAAGAAATGCTTCCACCTGGCCCGGTACGTTGACCAGGTGGAAGGCTGCCTGTCACCCCGACTCAGGTACGCAGCAGCCACCGTGAGGCGAAGAGGCTGCAGGTCCGAGTGACGAAGCCTGTCGTTGCCCTGAGTGATGAGGTCTGGGCTGACAGGCCGAGCAACGTGGTATGCCAGTGCTGCCTGGACCACTCTGGAGTGATCATGATGATGCGCGCTCTGCCCCTGCGGAGTTCGAGCAGGACCTAATGAACCAGTGGGAACAGTGGGAAGGCATAATGCAGTTGGCCTTTCCACGACATCAGGAATGCGTCCAAGAGCGATTCCGAGGAGAGACCTTGGAAGGAGCAGAACACCTGGCATTTCCTGCTCTCGCGGTGAGCGAACAGGTCTGTGTGAGGAAACATCTCCACTTCCGGAAAGCGGGACGCCTCACATGGGGCAGAGTGATCACTCGTAAGACAGGAAAGACCTGCTGAGTCAAAGAGGTAAGACGTTCCGAACGCCTGGGAGAAAGGACGTCGCCAGCTCCATCGAGTGGGCCATGCAAAAGACCCAGAAATGGATGGCCTCCTGACAAAAAATGGGGGGAGGACTATGTCCCCCCTGAATACTTATGAAGCACCTGGCCATCGTGTTGGCTGTAAACACCGAGATACAACGGCCTCGCAGCTGCCGCTGGAACCCCTGGCATGCCAGGCGGACTACTCTCATTTTTGGAGCATTAATGAGGAATGCCAGCTCCCTAGAAGACCAAAGGCCTTAAGCTCGGAGGTGACCATGAGCACTCGAGCAGAGAGATGATGCGTCCGCCGTCAGGGGCAGTGAGGGCTGGGGCGGATGAAACCGCATCCCTGTCCACACCAAGGAGGAAGTTAGCCACCACTCTAGGGAGCCTAAGGCGTCCGAGGGAACGGTAACTACCATGACCATTGGCTCCCTGTCCAAGCGGTACGCCGAGGTGGGCCGGACTTGGAGAGGACGGAGGCGGAGCTTGGCGTGTTTGGTTACAAACTTGCGGGCAACCATGGACCCAGGAGACTGAGACAAGAACGAGCTGAGGTCGTTGGGAAAGCCTTCAGACCTCAGATGATTGTTGCCATAGCCTAAAACCGCAGTTGTGATAAGCAGACTCCAGCTAGGTAGGAGACCAGGATAGCCCCTAGGAAGCCCAACCTCTGCGTGGGAACCAGAGTGGATTGCTCTATAGTAAACCGCAGGCCTTGACCTGTGAATAAGACCATGGCGATGTCCACGGGCTGAGTGGTTTGTGTCTCAGAGTCTCCTCGGATAAGCGAATCGTCCAGATACGGAAAAACGCATATCCGACATCAGCGACGGTAGGCGGCGACTATGGCCGGAAACCGGGAGTATTGACAGTCGGCTATAGAGCGGAGGCATCTCCCGTGCGGAGGGAAGATGGCATTGCGAAAGTACGCGTCCTTCATATCCAGGGCGGCATAGTAGCCCCCAGGAGGCAAGGATGGAATAATGGTTCCCAGGGATACCATGCAGAACTTCAACCTTATCCTAAACCGGTTGAGTCCATGCAGGACCAGGGAGGTCTGAGACCTGTGTTCGAGTGGGGGACTAGGGCATAACGGGAGAAAACCCCTTGCCCCTTTCGCCCGCTGAAGGGGGACAGGGCTGGAGCAAATTAAAGGTGGTACCTATGCTCCATCGTGCGCAGGACCCAGCGATCTGAAAGTAACTGGGGCCATGCCAGGAGAAAGCGGGATTGAGATCCCGTCCTGCGACTGGTACACCGCCCTCAGGCGAACCTTGGAAGGTCCGTCTTTGGTCCCAGTGGTAATTGCGAAGGACCTTGACTTTGGCTCTTTAGGGGTCCTGACGTTTGTCTGCGACCACCTTGGCCTTGCCATTTGCCAGAGTTCTGCCTCTGGCTAGGCACAGAGTATGGCGGCTGGGGCCATAAAGGCTTGCGTTTGGTCGCTGGCGTATACATGCTGAGACGCATTAGGACCCTATTGTCCATCAGGCTTCGCAGTCTGGGGCTGTCTCTGCCGCGAAGATGCCTTTACCAACAAAGGGTAAATCCTGAATGGCATACTGCAGCTCCGGCCGGAGGTTTTAAAACCTGAAGCCATGAAATGCACTTCATGGCGACACCCAAGGCCAGAGTGCGGGCCGCAGAGTCTGCTGCGTCCAACGAGGCCTGGAGGGACGCTCTGGGAACCTTCTTTCCCTCGTCCTCCAAGACGGTAGCGAACTCCAGGTGGGAGTTTTGAGGGAGAAACTCCTTCACCCAGGTGCTATAATTATCGCAGCTAAGCAAGGCTTGTTGCTTTGCTACCCAGAGCTGCAGGGCCCCTGCAGAGTACACCTGGCGGCCAAGCCTGTGCATTCGCCAAGCCTCTTTCTGCTTCGGGGCTGGCGCCCGCTGGCCATCATATCAGGATCGTGGTCCTGAGCATAAAATCTGCGCATATGGGATGACACGGATGCGCGTCCGGACAGCCATGGAGGTACTAAAAGAAGGCACAGGCAGAGTCTCTGACTCACTCGGACCTTGCCCAACTCGGAGAAGGGCTACAGGAGTCAAGGTACCTGCCCCGGTGCCAGAGGTCGGAACGGTGCCGATAGCGGGTCGGCGAACGGGATACCGACCGGTGCAGCGAGTGTGACCAGTACCGAGGAAAACAGCACCGGGACTGCCAGTGGCGTCCGGCGTGCCGACAGGACGTGGAGTGTCTGCGGGACCGTGATCATGAACGGTGCCGCTCTGCTGTGCTGACAGGGGACAGTCCCCTGAAGAGACTGTATTACCCGTACCGGCGGTGCCCGGGTCAGGCAGCACTGACTCTGTCATGGCACTGAGAGCCCTCGCCGTTGGTAACATCTCCGGCGTGAAGGGAACAGCAGGCTCAACCACAGTGCGTACTGGGGAGCTGTCAGGCACCGGATTCGCCGGCCCTCGTGGGACCGGGATCCACGGTACCGAGGTCATCAGAGCTCCGGTAGGTGCCGGTGCCGGGCGAACCGAGTTAGATAAGCTGTCTGGCTGCGGTGCCATCCGCACTGAAGCAGCGGGAGTAATACGCTCAACCACGGCGCGTGCCGGGGAGCCGTCGGGCACCGGATTCGATAGCCCTTGTGGGACTGGAATCGACGGTGCCAACGTTGTCGGTGCCGGGCAAGCCGACTTAGACTAGCCCTCTGGCTGCGGTGCCGTTGGCATGGAAGCAGCCGGAGCAGGAGCTCAACCACGGCGCGTGCCGGGGAGCCGTCAGGCACCGGATTCTACGGCCTTTGCGGGACCGGGATCGACGGTGCCGACGTCATCGGTGCCGCAGCAGGTGTCGGTGTCGGGCGATCCGACATAGACGAGCTCTCTGGCTGCGGTGCCGTTGGCACGAAGCAGCAGGAGCAATACGCTCAACCACGGCGCGTGCCGGGGAGCCGTCAGGCACCGGATTCTATGGCCCTTGTGGGACCGGGATCGACGGTGCCGACGCCATCGGTGCCGCAGCAGGTGTCGGTGCCGGGCGATCCGACGTAGACGAGCCCTCTGGCTGCGGTGCCGCTGGCACGGAAGCAGCAGGAGCAATACGCTCAACCACGGCGCGTGCCGGGGAGCCGTCAGGCACCGGATTCTACGGCCCTTGTGGGACCGGGATCGACGGTGCCGACGCCATCGGTGCCGCAGCAGGTGTCGGTGCCGGGCGATCCGACGTAGACGAGCCCTCTGGCTGCGGTGCCGCTGGCACGGAAGCAGCAGGAGCAATACGCTCAACCACGGCGCGTGCCGGGGAGCCGTCAGGCACCGGATTCTACGGCCCTTGTGGGACCGGGATCGACGGTGCCGACGCCATCGGTGCCGCAGCAGGTGTCGGTGCCGGGCGATCCGACGTAGACGAGCCCTCTGGCTGCGGTGCCGCTGGCACGGAAGCAGCAGGAGCAATACGCTCAACCACGGCGCGTGCCGGGGAGCCGTCAGGCACCGGATTCTACGGCCCTTGTGGGACCGGGATCGACGGTGCCGACGTCATCGGTGCCGTAGCAGGTGTCGGCGCCGGGCGATCCGACTTGGATGAGCTCTCTGGCTGCGGTGCCGCTGGCACGGAAGCAGCAGGAGCAATACGCTCAACCACGGCACGTGCCGGGGAGCCGTCAGGCACCGGATTCTACGGCCCTCGTGGGACCGGGATCGACGGTGGCGACGTCGTCGGTGCCGGGCGAGCCATCCTAGACGACCTCTCTAGCTGCGGTGCAGTTGGCACAGAAGCAGCAGGAGCAGTAAGCTCTACCACGGCGTGAGCCGGGGAGCTGCCAGGCACCGGATTTCGTGGTCCTGGGGGACTGGAATCGACGGAGCCGAAGTCATCGGTGCCTCTGCAGGTGCCGGTGCCGGGTAACGCAACTTAGGCGAGCTTTCTGGCTGCGATGCAGGTGGCACGGAAGCAGCGGGAGCAGGGGGCTCAACCACGGCGCGTGCCGGGGAGCCGCCAGGCACCAGCAGGAATCGTAGACTCTCTCGACCTCGGAAGGGAGCGGTGCCGAGTCGACATCGGTGCCGGCGACGGTCGGTGCCGAAAGGCCTTGGTAGTACCGGCGGGGTCCGGTGCCGAGGCGCTTCTGCCCGCCGCTTGAATACCGCTCGGCGCCCAAGGTGGAGGGGTAAGTGAAAGTCCCGCACCTTTTTGTTCTCGGCTTAAAAGCCTTGCAAATGGGGCACTTATCTGCCCTGAGGCACTTCAAACAGGAGTCATGTAGATCTCTCTTCGGCCACGGCTTCTGGCAGGCCGGGCCCCTTTTAAAACCCGGTGAGCCATGCATGGCTCCGGCACTGGGCTCATGGAAGGGGCTACTTCCTGAACCCCGCTAACTAAACTAACCATGTTAGCAAAGAAAACCCGTATAACCATACAAATATATATATAAAAGGGTTATAACTGCATAATTATATACGAGAAAACGAGTAGCTAGGGAAGTGGAGGTCAGCTAAGCCGCGCTCCACTGTTCCAACGACCGACACGGGCGGTAAGAAGGAACTGAGGAGCGGGTGGGCCGGCAGGAGTATATATGGAGCGCCATGGTGGCGCCACTCTAGGGGGCGACCTGCCGGCCCACTGAGTTGCTAGGGTAAAAGTTTTCCGACGAATGTGCACGCGCGGCGCGTACACCTAACTGGAATGGATATGAGCAATCACTCGAAGAAGAACCTTAATGTTTTTAATGTAGGATTTTGCATTAGGGTCTGCAAAGGAACTCCTTCAGGAAGTTTTGTACAGAGAGCAAAACTTTAAGTGCCACTATCTAAAAGTGCTCTAAAATCCAAATTCCCTGATTGTCTTAAAAATTGCTAGGCCACATTAGGGCAGAGTAGATTTGTGATGCATGTTGGGGATCACTTGGATCAGATTTAGAAGGTTTTTTCCCCACCCCATTGGCTTATTTTAATTAGATTGCTCTCAAAGCCACACAGGGGGTTGT
This sequence comes from Gopherus evgoodei, assembly GCF_007399415.2. Lineage (NCBI taxonomy): Eukaryota > Metazoa > Chordata > Testudines > Testudinidae > Gopherus > Gopherus evgoodei. The sequence goes on from NC_044328.1 coordinate 72,899,126, forward strand.
TGTCTTGAAAACTTGAGTGCCACCGCAGGGCTGAAAGGGAGAACACCCACTGAAATGAATGACCCATTTCACACCTTTTAAAAATCACAAAATACCATTTGGTGTAGCAATGTTATGTGTCATGTTTGGCTCTGTGTATCTAGCTTCTGTTCTGAGTCTCTGGGATGCCCTCAGGACTTTTTTTTTTTCTTCGTCAGTGGAAGTTGAAATTCTCATAAAAGCATGACTCCAGGAGCTGGAGCTTTAGGAACATCAAATATCATGAGACTCAAGATAAAACCATAAGATGGCAACACTTCTTTATCCTTTGTACCACTATTAGCTCGAGAACAACTTTGAGATCTGCTAGCACAGTACTGCAGGAGCCTCCTGCAGATCCCAGTTCATATACTAGGGAGTAGTTTATCCCTTCTTTCCCACCCACTGATCATCAGCATCTTGAGCCTTAATTATCATGACTGGCTTCAGCTGCAAGGGATCGGAGTGAGGATTACTCAAGCATTGTTTTGAACACACTCTAGGGAGGAGAAGGGAATAATGAAGGGGAGTGCTGGCTCCAGGACAGCCTGGGTGACATCAGCCTGAAAGAGATCTATAGGAAGCAGGTCAGTTGGGGTTGGCAGTGGCTGTAGTTGCTGCTACTGTCCTGAGCCAGGGCCTGTAAGAGCAGGTAGACCCCTGAGGTAAAGTGCTGGAGTCCCTGGGGAAGGGAGCAAGGGAATCGTGCTGGGGAAGCAGCTGTTTAGGAGGCATTCTGCAGGGCCCAGGCTAGGGGCAAAGCAGCAACCTTTAGAGCAGCCCAAGAGGGGAAGAAGGATTATTAGTTTGGATATATTATTTGGACTTATAATTGAAGCTTCATCACCCCAGCAGGGGATTGAACTTTTAAGGGACCTAGCCACAGACCCAGGCCATGGGAGACCCAGACAAAGACATGCAAAGGCGGGGCTAAGGAAGTGGCTACCAGAGGGCTGTTACAGATGGGGACCCTGGTAATGCCCTGAGTAGATATGAAGGGTGCACATGAGGTGAGAGTGTGTCATAATACCCCCTGTGATGGAATGCACCTGTGTAGTCACACCCTACAAACTACTGTAATAATTAGAGCCTTACCAATTGCACTGCTGTGAAAAATGTGTTACGGACTGTGAAATAAGCCCTTCCCTATTAAATCTGATCTCCTCCTACTGCTGGGAGCACCTTAGCCAAGGGGCTCCTAGCTGTGAGTCCCTCCTGGACTGGAAAGGGCCAGGACTTGTCCTTTCCCTGCATGGCTTCTCTGGGGGAGGGGGGAGATCAAACCCACCTGTAAGTGCCTCCCTCTGCTGTAGGAAGCTCTGGAGCAGGGCAGCAGTTACAGAGGTGCCTGCAGCTAGTGGAGGCTTGTGGAGATGGGTCTGATCTCCCCTTGTTTCTGGGAGTGCCCCAGCCAGGAGGGCTCCTAATTGCAAGTCCCAGCTGGGATAGGGAGGGACAGGACTTGTCCTTCCCCTGCATGGATGCTCTGGGGGAGGTGAGGGGTGATCGGACCCACCCCTGGGTACCTTTTGGATTGGGACCCCCACAGTTACAACACTGAAATTTCAGATGTAAACATCTGAAAATGTGAAATTGCCCAATTTCACAACCCTCTAGACACAAAATTGATCAGAATGGACTGAGCAGTTGGTAGTGCCCTAGTAATAATCTTTGTACCAGTTATGCCTTGTGAGCTATCAGCTGAAAACTCCTACCTTGCTGATCATGGTAAATGTATGTAATGATGTTAAGTATAAAGTTGTGAGCTGCAATCATGATCAGGGCCGGCTCCAGGCACCAGCCGAGCAAGCTTGTGCTTGGGGCAGCAGGTTCTACGGGGTGACAGGGCAGCTTTTTTTTTGGTTCGCCATTCCAGCCGCCCTGTAGGGGGCGGTGGCGCAAGGGAGGGGAGCACCTTGCTGGGAGCAGGCTGCATGCTCTGCCTGCCCCAGCCGGTGTCAGGTCTGTAGCAAGCCTGGCAGGGCAGCCAGCGTCCTTCCCTCCCTGCCGACCGGAGTGGCACGTCTGCAGCGCAGGGAGTCCTCTGTGTTCTGGCTCTGGCTGCCCCACAGGTTGTTTGTTTGTTTTTTGCTTTGCCATTCTGATCACCCCAATTTTTTTTTTTTTTTGCTTGGGGCAGCAAAAAAGCCAGAGCTGGCCCTGATCATGACTGAAGTGTGTTTCCCAGATAGGTCTGGGGAGGGACTAAACCAGTTTCCCAAAGACACAGGGCAAGCTGATGCTCCAGCCAGGTGTCAACAAAGCTGATGGCCCATCACCTATCAGGTGGCCATTCTTTGGCAAGAAATTGGGGCAGAGACAAAGTGATCTGCATCTTAGCAAAGAAACAGCATGAGGTCTCCTTCCTCTACCAGACCTCCTGTCTCTTGGTTCCCAGCTGGAAATGCTTTTCAAAGAGAGACTGAAACTATAAAAAGGAGCAGCAAACACTCCAAGCTACTACTCCTCTTTCTCCCTGCCCATCTCACTCTTAGCACCTCAGATGACAAAAGAAGCTGCTGTTGAACTCTAGAGGAGGGATCCTGACCTGAAAGTCTGGCCAGTAAAGCTGTTGAAAGCATGTGATGAAAAACTTTGCTTTGCAATTTAAGCTAGGCACCCGAAAGCATTTTTATCTTTATTTTCTTGTAACCATTTCAGATTTTTATGCCTCTTTGATTATACTCACTTAAATCTCTCTCTTTGTAATTAAAAGAGCTATGTTAGTATTTGATCTAAGTCAGTGTGTTTAAGGCCAGATCTACACCACAGACCTATGTCAATATAACTACATTGCTCAGTGTGAAGAATCCATGCACCGGAGCGATGTAGTTATACCAACCTTAATTGCTGGTATAGATAGTGCTATGTTAAGGGGAAAGCTTCTCCCACTGACACAGCTACCGCCCCTTGGGAAGGTAGAGTACGTACATCAATAGGAGAGCATGCACACACCAGCATAGGAACATCTTCACTTAATTGCTACAGGGGCAGAGCTGCCTTGGTGCAGCATTTTAAGTGTAGACCTGCCCTAAACTAGTGTTCTCCACTTCAGGTTTATATTATTCCCTAAAGGAATAATGCACTTAATATATTTGACTATCCAGGAGAAGGCTGGACAGTACAGAATGCATATTTGGGGGGAAATCCAGAACTGAGGGTGTGTTGAAGTCACCCTGTAGTGTAACCCAGACTGGTGAGAGCCAGAGTGTAACACAAGTGTGGCTGACAGGCTGCAGTTACACTCAGCCACTCTGGAGGTAGGGGGGGCCTGCATGCTGGAAAGCTGTGTATGAGCAGCCCAAGTGGGAACTACTTCAGTGAAGTATTGTAAGGCACCTAAGGGTGCAGGGCAGGTGTGACATAGCCCCTCACTTGTCTGGACTGCACTCTGGTATGTCACAGTGAGGTCAGGGCCTCTCTCCTGGACAGGGCATCTGCCACCGTGTTTTGTTTTCCCTTTATATACACAATTTCCATATCAAATTCTTGTAGTACAAGAGTCCGATGTGGAAACTTGGAATTTGAGCCTTTAGGTTTGTGCAACCAGATCAGCAGAGAAGGATTCATTAATCCCTGAACTTTCTGTTGAAAAGATAGAGTTGTAACTGCTTTACTGCCCACACAATTGCATAGCATTCTTTCTTTATGATAGAATAACTTTGTTCCATGGATGTCAATCTCTTGCTTAAGAAAGCAATGGGGCATTTGTTGTCCTCCCTTGACTGCATTAATACAGCTCCTAAAACAGCGTCTCGTGTTTCTGTACACAGCTCAAACTAGCTGGAACAGGCTTTTCAGACAAGATTTTCTCCCCCCGCTTCTGTTTTTAGCTCCTGTAGGAACTGTGAGAACCCTCCCCCATGGAGTAGAATGCAATCATTCATAGAATGTCATAAATGTAATACAAAAGACACCAAAGATACTGCCTGGGGTTGCAATATCTGTCACAGCCCCTTCATGGAAATAGGGCAGCTGGGTATGAGGTCCCAAGTTCCAAAGGCCAGCACTGACACTCCACCCTCCCCAAGATTCCACATCCCCTCCCAGAGCTCCAAAACAGTCACCTCCAAGCATGTGAGTGCGGTGGGTTTACAGTTCACCATCCTCTTCACAAACTGTAATAGTGGAAGGAAGAAGACACACCTACTTTGCAAAGGTACCAGCATACAATCATTCTACTGTTGTTAGCACAAGAAACATAAAGCTCTAGACAAAATAACCACATCCTGCCTGCATTTCCCTGCCTCCATTTCCTTGCCACCCTTGGGGCTTAGGTCAGAGTCCTCTAAGGACGCCCACCAACCGCACATTGTGTCTCATCTGCAGCCACAATGCAGTTAAACAGCACCTCTGTGCTGCAAGAGCACGTCTCTTTATCTCTCTCCTGCCCAAGCCAACGTGGTCTCTGTGGGTAGGTCTCTGCTGCAGCAGCAGTGTGATTGTAGCATGGGTAGATACGCCCTGTACAGCTCTAATCTAGCTAGCATAGGTCATAATGGCAAAGATGTGGTGGTATAAGCTCAAGCTGACTGCATCAATACAAGTCTACTGGGGACCTGCTGCTACGTCTTCATTCCTATTGTTACCTGGATGTGCAAGATAGCACATGGATGCCTATTGTCTACTACTTGGGTTTAAATCAGGTTCCTGGGAGCCAACCTAATGATACAGTATATTGTGAGAGCTTGTCCTGCTGAAGGTCTGCTGTGACCTGTGTGGCACGTCTCATCCAAAAGCATTTTACAGGTAGAGGACATGGAACTACAGTCACCTCCAACAAACAGGCTGCTGCATGAGTTTGCAGGGAACTTTGTGTACAACCAGTAAAGCCCGGTCCCTACAGCAAATAAGTGTCAGATGGAGGATGACAACCAGTTCTCTTGGCTCACACACCAACAGCCTCATGCTACCCTTCACCCCCAGCAAAGCCCTAGTTATTTAGTTCTTGTGGCAGCTTTCCCATCTGCCAAGCGCTCTAATATTATGTTTGCATAGAACTTTATCTGCACATCTCAAAGCACTTGACATGGGTGATTGATTAGCTGTTTTACAACCCTAACTAAACAGAGCTTTGAAGTAGTTTCTGAAGGCACTATGTAGTCTTGTGCTGTATTGCGTCAGATTCTAGGATTGGGTCAGAGCTGCTACAAGATTCCAGTTCAGGCACTTTTAAGCAGTTTGGGTGTCTGGAGCTGAAGATGCTGACGTGCTCATCAATGGCTAATTTTGAAGTTTTGAGCCTTAACCTGAGCACGTCACCATCTTCAGAAAATGCATGTAAAACCTATTGCGTCTATGCAGCCTGTGATTTCTGAAGGCTCAGCTTGGGTCAATCAAACTCAGTTTTACTGGAACTCACACTTGTCAGGAAGGGCTGTTTAGCTCCAAAACTGGGTATTGAAATCTGACAGGATAGTGTCTAAATGGAAAGCATACAGACTTCTTAAAGTATGAACTGTTCCACTCGTTCTTTGCTCAGTCTTTCACACATTTGATCTGATTAGGTCTGAAACTTTTTAGCCTGACTGACGTTTCAGAAAATTAAGCGACTCAGAAGGCAATTGGCAGGGAGGGGGAGGAAGGAAACCAACCTTAACTATGATCCGTCCCATGCTATATTACTCTGAGTACTCCGCATGCCTCAAGCATAGACTGTTTGAGGAAATCCCCATGTAACTGAGCTATAAAAATAAAGCATTCCCTCCTCCCAATGTTAATACCACTTTTTTCTTTTTCACTCCAGTGCATGCCCTCTGTGCATGAAGGACCTTCCAGCATTGCTATCCTCTTTCTACTCAGGCCCTTCTAATAAAACTCCTTCCATGCTACCCACAAGCCGACTTCACGGTGATAGTTTAACAGCTATTCCCCTTTGCAATTCCTAGTGCATCCTATCATCTTTTGTTCAGACACAAGCTCTTTAGGGCAGGGACTGTTTTGATTTCTGTTGCGTGTCAGGTCAAGCATGTTATAAGCACTAGAGACACAGCTCTGACTGAGGAAAATCCAGTACTGCCAACCCAAACAAACAAATCACAAGTCAGGCTGAAAAGAATTATGAGTAGCTTAGAACTCATGAGATTTTGAAATATATTTGGGATAATTTTATTTGCCTTCTGGTTTGAGCCACTAGGATGCTTTTAATTCTTGTTTTCAAGCTTTATTCTTGCAACCGTGACGGCTAGAAAGTTTGAAATGAAAGTCGAGATTCACATTTAATTACTTGCCTGCAGGCATTTTGTGTCTTTCTTTAATGGTCCACAAGAGGTGGAAACACTGGGAAACTGAGTCTCGGGTTCGAGGGTAACAAGGGGCACAGCTGGGAACAGGAAACAGTGGCTGGCTATGCCTCAGCAGCTGCTGTGTTCTAATCTTTTTTTCCCCCCAGTGTTCACTTGTGTTGATATATGGTGTAGGCAGCAGCTCTGCACTTTGGAAATAGCACGGTTAGAGACATTCCAGCAGACAGCTAGCTATATGGGCAATATATTCTGCTTCTTGAGAACTGCACCAGAGCAATCAATTAGCATGTCTGCAAAATTTAACTGCTCAGACATTTAGTCTTTCAACTTCTATTTTGTCTGCACTAATGCAATCCAGCAACTGCTGGTAACTTCTTGAGCTCTTCCTTTAAATAGGAAACAAGGACGGGCTCTGGGAGGAAGAGAGAAACTCAAGATTTGGGTTTGTGTGGCTGTGGCTATTTTCAGCAAACTGTACTTTGAAACATATGTGGTGGTGGTGTTGGACCCAGGTACTCGATAGACAAGGTGGGGGAGGTTTATTGGACCAGCTCCTTTGGGCAAGTCCTGCTGTGTCTCACCATGTCCCAGACAAAGAACCTCTTCTGCCTGCGGGACTTGCTATCTCACCCTGCAATGTGGCCCTCCTCTTGCAGACTGTGTGGGAAGTGGGCACCAAGTCAGATAGCTCTGCTCCAGGGATGCTTTCTCTCCACCTCCAATCCTAAACCCATGTGATCAGTGCACATGTCATTAAGAAAGGCCAGTCCAAAGTGCTGTTCAAGTTCCCTGTAAGGAGGAGTTTAGGTGTTTGGTGCTTTGTATTGGTACAGGCATGTCCGTGGCATGAGACAGCCCCCCAGAAAATGAGTTGGTTTTTCAGTTCCTCCAGAAGCATCCATGTTAAGGGAGTGTTTGGTCTGTCAGGGATGGACATACTGTTCTGATGGGGACTGTTCATCTGGTAGCCACCCCCCTCCGCATAAGCCACATTCTCCAGGCCTGCTGAACCACCTCAATTCATCCCCTAATGGTCTTCCATCTGATGACAGCCAGGCTCCACAGTTAGGGTCCCCTGCACCCTGGGTCTGGGCAATGGCTTCTGGGAGACACCTTCTGGAGAATTTCCAGGGAGGTTTGAGGTTGTGCAGGCCTTACAACTGACCACCAACCCCTGTTAAGTCGCTCTGCTGGTTGCTCTGTCACCACCATACGAAATACAAAGGGAAAGGAGAGACACATGAGGCATTTTATACCTTAACCCCACCCAACCTAGCTGACCTAGTAACCTGTTGCCGTGTCAACCGCCGCCATTGCTCCATGAGCATTCCCTGCCTTCTCCACCCACCAATCAGCTTTTCCCTTGAGCACCCCCATGTTGTTCCTTATGCACAGGAAGAATTCTGGTAAAATCTGAACAGCTGGTACCTTCTTTTCCTTTCAGCTCTTCTGCCATGATGCTTATAAAACCCAGCCTGACGATTGTGGCTAGGTAGATAAAGCCTGCCATTCCTCACCCCATCTCTCCTTTTCTTACTCTACCCTCAACTGAAACAAGTTATGATATATGTGACAAAGCTGGGCCCATTTTTGCCTTATTTGTTTCCTTGCTTCTTGTATCCATGTTTCCAACCCAACCCTGTTGGTCTTTCAACTGGAAACCCTTCAGGGTATGAGTTGTCCCTCATGTTTTGTATAGTGCCTGGCTCAATGGGGCATCCAGCATGCAACCCAAGCAACTATCCAGTTGGTACTATCTCATCTGGCTTTGACTTCTTCCAGGGGTGTTTGCACTGGGAGGATCCTTCATGGGATTCAGCAAGCCCTGATGTCTGAGTCGCCAGAGAAACAATAGGGAGAGTTAGAGAGGGCCACATTGGCATAAAAGAATCAACTTTCTGAAAGGACAGAAGTGGCCAATACAAAATCTATTGTAAGACATCTTGCCACCCAATGCAGAGTCAGTGGCTGGACCTCTTGTGACCCTCTGTATCCTAGGTGTATTGGGCAGTTCTGGGGAACAGGGATGGAGGTGACATTCCTACAGTGCCTTGTAGTCTGAATATTCTGTCCCAGCATAACCGCTCACAGTGAGCTGTTACAAACCAGTGCAACTTGCAACCCGGGCTGGCTGTAAGTTGTATCTGATCTGGGCATGCCCACCAGGCAGGGCCAGCATTTGGCAGCACGAGGGGTACTGCAAAAGCCATCTTTGCCTGCTTACTCTTGTCTGGACCCAAGACAGGAAAGGAGAATTTGGGCCTTGATTTCTGAAACTCTTTTTGAAAATAATGCTAAAAGAACTAGCTTGTATAAGATAAGTCTCTGCTTTAGGGAAAAGCAGTCTTGTCCAAGGGGTGCAAACAGTGGACACTTAAGATGGAAGCTCTGTGAGGCAAAGAATAGTTTGTGTCCAGTGTCTAGCACAGTGGAGCCTCAATCAGGGACTGGGATGTGTAGATGCTACTGCAATTCAAGAATGTGTACACAGACAGTATTGCTCGTGGTCTCCCCTCCCCCCCCCCCGTGCTCATAGCTGCCAAATTTGTGAAGTCCCCTATGGGACATTTGATACAGATTATGTTCAAATATGCAAACTAGCTTAAGGAACTTGCATATCTGCAAATATTTGGACCATCCTAAACTTAAGTTTAAAGTTAATAGGACATAGAGCTGCACAAAACTTGGTGGCTGGGTGAGGCGTGGGAGTGTCAGAAGGAGAAGCTAGTTGTTGGGGGGTTGACCACAGGGCATTGCATTGGCTTTAGAAGCTGGGGCCAGCCTGGTTTGTGTGGAGCCTGGGCAGAAGCTTCAGCAGCTGGGACCTTGATTGGCCTGGATGGATGGGAATATCTGAAGGCAAGTCTAAGGCCCCTCACCTTCTGGAGAAGTGCCAGACTCCATGAGGCCCCTCTAGACTCAGCTATTGATTGTAGGTGGAAGGCTTAATAGCATAGTAAGACTGAGCACCACATGACTGAAAGGCCATGCTATGGACCTCACAGGTGGTCCATGGGAGTGAACACCTGTGGGACTAGCTACCAGATCAGGGGCCAGCAAATGAGCTCCTTAAAGTGACAAGAGGCCTTAACAGAAGACAAAAAAAAAAAATGCCACTCCCCAAGAAATAGGCAGGTGTTGCAAAGTCAGAAGCAATGGTCAGAACATGGTTTTTGCTCAGCCTGGCAATGTCCAGTGTAGCTTGCCACTTGCCCAGTTACACAGTGGGTAACTGCGCAAGTGGGTAAGCTACGTTGTGTGCGTTGCTAAACTAAGCAACAACATGCTCATGTTGTTCCTTTGGGCTCTTCTTCCCACTTCTCCCCACTTGTTTCATCTGCCTGCTGGTGCTTCTTGTCTTTAGTCTAGACTCTAGCTCTGTAGGGCAGGAGCAGTCTTCGTTACATATGTGTACCTCCCCTCGGCCAGTGGGGCATGGGGCCTTCAGGCACTACTGTAAGATAACTAAGAAGGGGGAAGGAAGTCCCTTCAGCGACAGCTGGTATCAATAAATCATCCTGTGTATCAACATCCCTTAAGGAAGGGTATGTGTACCTCCCAGCTGATTCCAATGGAATTACAATGAAAACAGATGCTGTGGTGACTCCTGAAAGGTTCCCAGCAGTGAGCACTTCTCTAATTCGGGTCCATATATACACTCACAATCTTGGGAAGAGGATTCATTCTGTACCTTCAAAAGTTTGGACTATTTTAGAGAAGAATTTGTTACAAGTGGAGACTGGAGTCTGAATCCAAAATAAAGGTTCAACCATAGCTGAGCTCATGTATTCCCATGGACTTAAGGCCAACTGGAGAATTTTACATAATTAGTCATACTTTCCATTAGCTCTAACACATGCACTGATGTGTATTTTGTTACTCATCCTGTTCTGCAGTTATTGATACAATTGAATTAATAAAACAAAACAAAAAAATCACATGGCCAAATCACGCTCAAGTCATGCTTTGTTTGGAGAGCTAGCTTGGGGAACATAACGGTGCATAGCACTTACACCGTCTTTTAAACGAGATTTGAGAAAGGAAGCTATATGAAAACTTTCAGTGGTTCAAAAGGAATGAAGTATTAACAGGGAATTAATGTAGGATACAGGAAAGCTGTTTTGAACTCCCCAAATAAAGAGAACGCAGGATAGAGTAGCTGTTAAATAAATTAGAGAAATTACATGAACAAAGGGGTACAAAGAGAAATTTTGTAACTTCAAAGAAGGTCAACACTGGCTTTTTTCAGTTTGAAAAGTAATTGTTTTTACCAAGTGGAGGGTGTTACAAAATAGGGAAGGGAGAGCATGAAACGGGTATGCAAAATAATACACTCACTTTCTAGGCACATCAAAAACGAGCTGCAAACTATTCAAACTTCTACAGAGCTGACTCCAGAAGTGAAATACAAATATAAGCTATAGACGTATTGGAAGATACTACATCCCTAGAGATAGGGGCTGCACTCCAGTTTAACATCCAAACAAGATGGCTGGCAAGGGTTTTTATAATTTTTTATAAAGCTAGTCCAGAAAGTTCAACACATCTGCTGCTGTGTCTTCAATGTTATATGAAATAGTGTCCTGCTTTGGTGACAAACCTCTATTATAGTGCTTCCAAATCAGAAGAGATCTTCCTATCTGCAGTGTACATGGATTAAAACAGGGGTTCCTAAACTTTCATAGGTTGGACAACTTTTAATGAGGAGAGTCTACATGAGCTGCCTCCTCTCCCACTGGTGACTGAATGGCTTCCTGGTGACACCCACGTGAACTTCATTGGGAGCTGTCGGTACAGCATCTTTGGAAATCTGGCCTCCAAGCTTTTTGGCAAAATAGATCAATGATGACCCAAAAAAGGCAACCTTTCCTGGAGGAGCTGGGAATAGAAGAGAAGGAAAGGGTTAGAGACTTCAGCTGAAACAATGTACAGTAAAGCTAGGACCTTAGTATGACAAAATTGTTTTTAGTTGGTGTAGAAAGTACATAACTAGCACTTGAAGATTAAAAACAATTTACAGGCACGTTACAACTATCCTTAAATCAGATCCTATATATGGAGAAAAGTCAAAATTAAGGCTGAATATAAGAAATCCAAACATGTTAAGGCCCAGAAATGCACAGTTAGGACACCTAAAGTAACACTGCCCTGTAGGGAAGTCATGCAATAACAATACAGTTTTGAGTGATGTATATTAGTGCTTGTGATCAGGGCCAGCTCCAGCTTTTTTGCCGCCCCAAACAGCGAAGGTGGGGGGGGAAAAGCCACGATCAGCGGCACTTCGGCAGCAGCTCAACCATGCCGCTTCATTCTGCAGCAGGTCCTTTGCTCCGACGGGGACTGAGGGACTTGCCGCCGAAGATCCAGACATGCTGCCCCTTTACCTTGGCCGACCCAAGCACCTGCTTCCTGCGCGGGTGCCTGGAGTTGGCCCTGCTTGTGATCTTAAGTTGGATGAAACCGGTTTTTAAAAATGCATTGAATTTCTTCATATAGATTCCTCAGCATTACTACAGAGCAGAGTTAAATTTGTTTGGGTGCCTTGTTCATTTCCATACTTTAACATGTTTGGATTTCTTGTAAATTTCACTCTTCTTCTCCCCCTTTTTCCCCTCCTCCCGCTTTTTCTGGACATACAAAGTTTTAGTTCATGTGAATATTACAGTGATTCTGCAATTATACTTACAATCTTAATGTAGTTGCCTGTGAATTTCCTTGTCTTTTAAAGACTAAAGAATTGTTCTCAGTATTGGCAATCCAAAATCCAGTCCAGCAATTGAAGAATGGTATACAGGTGGAAAGGATCTCCTTCCATAATAGAAATGAGTTCACTGATATATGGGAAGACTTTATAGAACTGACAAAATAAATTTGGTTGGTTGGCTTGTGTTTCCTTCTTCCAGTACCCTCTCCCTTCCCTTTTTCCTGTTTGTCTCCTATTTCTTTATTACTTTTCATGGCTCTTGTATTTCATTTTGTGTGTAAAAGTGAATATGATAGAGGATAAAACTATGTGGTAACTTCTGCTGTAGTGTTTGGGTTTCCTTCTTTTTTATTACTGTATATACACATTACATTTTAAAAAACAAGCTTTGCAGATTTTACATAAACGGAAGTAGAAACCCAAAGAGGTTGTTACCTTGTGACACTTCTAGTATTTGAAGACAGTTAGTGTCAACCTTAAAACATCTCTTCCTAATTTAATTTTTATTCATTATCATGCTCTGGCTGCTGTATGCCATTCTGGGGAGGCAGAGTATGTATCCCATGTTCCTTTCCTCTCCATTCCATTGCATCCTCCATGCTGGTTCCTTCTCCTACCTTGCCTGTTGAATAGATCTGGTGCAAGTGTTTCTGATCTTAACTTTCTGCTGAAGAAACAATACATTCTGAAGAACAATGGAAAAGGAACATTAATTTGCAGAATTTATTTTCAAAAACTTCCCAATGTACCAGAGTTACTCAAGAGCCACTTCTCTGCCAGTTTTTGAGTAGCTAAAAATACCCACGCTGAGATCATTTGGGACAAAAGTCCGACGGGGCCCAAATTTCTTAAAGGACCCACTTTTAATGAATTTTTAGCTCATTAACCAACAGATTTAAATTAATTCAGTACTGTCCTGCATGTATTTTGGGAAGATTCTTGTGCAATAAAATGTGGATCCCGCTTTAACTGCACAACAATCCAACCATAATTTTGGCACCGTTACTGGCCCCTCCCAAAAGGCTCAAATTCATACTTTCTAGTAGGAACCGCTATTCTGATTCATTTAAAACTGAAGTAAGAAGATTTTAAAAAGACACAGGCTTAAATTCACCCTCTTGAGTCAAACTCTGTTGGGTTAGTGTTGCTTTGGCCAGTAGGGAATTGGTTATGTGACCACCATCTTTTAAGCACCCCTGACAATTAGTCTCTTTCATGCAACAATATTGTCAGACCCATCTGCATTGCTGTTCTGTGTTACAGTTTAGATTGGGCATAACCTTTATAAGTTTCTCCAAAATATGGACATGTCTGAGGCTTGAGCAGTTACCATATCGTCTGCTGTACATGACCAAACAGAACTGGGTTGTAATCAAGGCTGATGCCATGGTTATAATTGTGGTGTAGACGGACCCTTGCTCAGCTGACATCATAGATAGCCTAATGCAGGAAATTGTCATACACCTACTCTTCCTGGTTGCTCTCTCTTGTGTGATTAACTGGTGTATCTACCTTAATCACAGTGGTGCTATCTCCCTACTGTAATAACACCAGTGAGAGAGATTTCCCTTAGGACTCTGTTGCATTGTTTAATTGGCCACAGCTTAGCCTTAGTTTTGGATATCTTGTGTGCTATTGCCCTTGCTCAATTTTTTATCTTCTCATTTAGCTAATGTAATCCTTCAACCAAAATGAAACTGTTCCTCCCCCTCCTTACCTAGCTAAATAATTCCTCCCCCTCCTTAATGCCTCAGCTATTAGGCTGTGGTGATCAAATCAGCTGGTGTTTTAGCTTTTCCAAATAGGCCAGTTCTTTTGTGTTCTTGATCACCTTTATTAGGATCCCCTCCAACTTGGCATCTTTTTTTGTGGTGAACTAGAGCATGCAAACACACACCCAGTATTTAAAATGCAGTCTAGCCAATATTCTAGCAAAGGATGATCCACAATCAACATACCAGTCTAGCTTTGACTTTTTCCACTGTGTTGCTTTATATTTAGGTTCTTCCCCACTGTTGCCTCTAAGGGTCTCTAAGTGTTGATGTTTACTGACAATCTCTTTCTCATTAGATATTGGAGATGGATCTCCTCTCTGGATGTGGGTTGCACCTTCCTGGTTGAATTGCATTTTGTTACTTCCTGTCCTTTTCTGTATAATCTCTAAATCTGTATCTTCTCTGCTACCTCCCCGATTTTTCTATCTATCTCAGGCCTGGTCTCAGAGTCCTTCAGTGTATTTGAGTCTCACAACACCCCTGTGGGGTAGAAAAGTACTATTAGTCCATTTTACAGATGGGGCACCGAGACATAGATTTGCCCTAGGGCACACAGCAAGTCTGCAGCAGATGCAGGAATTGAACTCATACACATGTCCCCAAGTGCCATGCTAGACCCAGGGCCAGCTCCAGCTTTTTTGCTGCCCAAGTGGCGAAGGAAAGGAAAGAAAGAAAAGAAAGGAAAGGAAAGGAAAGGAAAGGAAAGGAAAAGAAAAAGCCGCGATTGGCGGCACTTCGCAGCGGCTCTACTAGCGCCGTTTCATTCTTTGGCAGCAATTCTGCAGCTGGTCCTCCCCTCCGAGAAGGACCAAGGGAACCTGCCACCAAATTGCCACCGAAGACCCAGACATGCTGCCCCAAGCATCTGCTTCGTGTGCTGGTGCCTGGTGCCAGCCCTGGCTAGGCCCTAACATGGGGCCATCTTTCCTCTCATGCATCTGCCTGTAGTTTTTTGTATCCTCTGTAAACATCATTCATGTGTTGTGGTGGAGTTTTTTTGTTTTGAGTTGTTGGTGGGGAGGTTTTATGCATCCTCTCCAAATGTAATGTTATGTTACGATTACCGCATAGTCTTGTCAGGGCAATAGAAGCATCGACCTAAATTCACTAGCTGAAAATCCTAACAAATCTGTGATCTTCATATCAGAATTTTTATATTTACAGATATATGGTACCTCTAGAAGCCTAACCCTCAGGTAGTGGGGAAGCCCAACCGCTAGGCAGGAGGAGTGGGGAAGTGGGTTCCTGTTAGTCCTGAGCTGCTGTGAAATTTGCGTTCATCACTCAGCTCATGAGCAGACAGTACTTGGCTCGTGCCATGGTCAGGTTAATAGTACTCTGGTTCAAACCCTATTCAATTTTTGTTTTAATTTTTATGTTGAGTGGCTAAAACTAATCAAATTGCCAGAGTGAGGAACTAGACACTGGGACACACAAGTCTTGTTTGGATCCAATTGCCCTCTATAGTGTGCTAATGAAATTATCTGATGGTACAAAGTTGGAGAGGCACCATCATACAGAAGAGGAGTGGACTATTCTACAGGAGATTGGATGACCATGAGAACAGTAGTAATAAAATGGATGAAATGTAATAGTACAAAGGGCAAGGCATGCACTCATGGACTAAGAACAAGGGGGCCTTACTGGGTGGAATGACAGAGTGAGAAGACCTTGGGGTATTAGTTGATCACACAATAACATAGTCACCAATGTGATGCAGCTGTAACTGAGACACAAAACAAGAGGCAAGCAAATGCAACCATAGGATTTATCAGGTGAGGTATTTCCAGTAGAGATACGAAGTATTAATGCCATTGTACAAGGCACTGGTAAGACCTCATCTGGAATGCTGTGCACAGGTCTGGTCACCCATGTTCAAGAGAGATTAATTCAAACTGGACCAGGTGCAGAGAACGGATCCTAGGATGATCAGGGGAATTTAGGGCCTATCTTATGAGAGGAGACTCAAAGAGCTTGGCTTGTTTAGCCTAGCAAAAGGAAGGCTGAGAGGGGATATGATTGCTCTCTATAAATACATTAGGGGGTAAACACCAGGACAATGTTGGCACAAGAACAAATGGGTAGAAACGACCATTAATAAATTCATTATAGAAATTAGAAGAAGGTTTCCTAACCATCAGAGCGGTGAAGTCTGGAACAGCTTTCCAGTAGGAGTCGTGGGGGTGAGAAACCTAACTGGTTTTAACATGGAGTTTGACACCTTTATAAATGGATTGTATGTTGTGATTGTCTGTGTCTCAGTGACCCAATAGGTCCCTTCCAGTCCCAAATTCCTGTATGATAGGGTTGACTTGTGAAAAGGGAAGACTTGGTTCCTAAAGCAGAGCTGTAGTGCATTCACAATGTGAGCATAACAATTTTGTCAGGTGGTTGGAACAGAAACTCTTCTTGTTAGAGCAGGAGGGAACCATTGTCATCTGTCCAGTCTTTACATTGGTTGGAACTAAGGGGGTAATTAAGGGAGTAACTAAGGGGACTAATTTTGATAGCCTTTTTGAAAAAAATCTGTCTTGCACTGTGAGGATGATATTGTGATGTGCCGGGGGAAACCTCAAGCAAAGGAATCAATGTAAAACTTTCTGTGTACAGCAGAGAGGAGCGGATAGGGAGCTGTAGACAGGAATTTGAGAGCGTTGACAGAGGGAGGCTTATAATGGTGAGGAGGACCCGCAACACCTGTGCCAGCACTGCTTCTGTTCTCCTCCACCTGCGCCTGTAGCCGACAGATCACCAAAGCATGGATGCTTTTACCCAGATTCTGGTGTGGGCTTGCAAAGACTGTAATTTGCAATTTCCACTTACTGATATCCAGGCTGGGGGTGGCATCCAATGTGAAAGGTGCCTACTGGTGGAATCTCTCAGGCAGCAGGTGGGAGAGCTACAGGAGGAGGTGGCCAGGCTGAGGAACATCTATGTCCATGAGCAATTCCTGGACAGTATCCATGTGGAGACAGCTGACGGTGCTGTCCCAGTTGACAGGACTACCGACACACCAGTGGAGGAAGAGATGTCTCAGGGTGTGTCTGACACACCAGTGGAGGAGGAGGCTCAGGGTGGACACAGCCAGCTGGTTACTTCTAGCAGCAGGCAGTGCTCCACCGCTAGCTGCGGACCCTCCTGCTGTGGGTAAAAGATAACCATTATGCTCTTCTTGATACAGGAGCAGAAGAAATCACCCCCAGCAGTTAAGGGGTGATGAAGCCTCGTACCCTAAGGCTGGGAGGTCTGCTGCCACCACTGATAAGAAACGTAGGGTAGTGGTGGTTGGAGACTCTCTGCTGAGGGGGACGGAGACACCCATCCTGTCGCCCTGACCGTTCATCCGGGAGGGTATGCTGCCTGCCAGGGGCCCGTATCCGAGATGTTACAGAGGCTTTGTCGAGGATTATCCGGCCTTCTGACTACTATCCCATGCTACTCATCCATGTGGGCACAAATGATACTGCGAGGTTGATGCTGAGCAGATCAAGAGTGACTACAGGGCTCTGGGAGTACGGGTTAAGGAGTTTGGAGCGCAGGGTGGTATTCTCTTCGATTCTCTTCATGTTGAAGGTAGGGGTCCGGGCAGAAAACAGATGCATCGTGGAGGTGAATGCCTGGCTGCGAAGATGGTGTCGCCAGGAGGGCTTTGGCTTCTCGACCACGGGGATGCTATTTGAGGAAGGACTGCTATGAACAGATGGCGTTCACCTTTCAAAGCGGGGAAAGGCCTTATTGCGCACAGACTGGCTAACCTAGTAGGAGGGCTTTAAACTAGGTTCGAGCGGGACAGGGAGCAAAGCCCACAGGTAAGTGGGGAACAAGACCTGGGAGATGGGTTGGAAACAGGAGGGAGCACGGGCTATAATAGCAGAGAGAAGGAGGGTCAGGGCAAAGCTGGGAGGCAAGATCAAACCAGTATCTTAGATGCCTTTATACAAATGCAAGAAGTATGGGTAATAAGCAGGAAGAACTGGAAGTGCTAATAAATAAATACAACCTATGACATTATTGGCATTACTGAAACTTGGTGGGATAATACACACGACTGGAATGTTGGTGTGGATGGGTATAGTCTGCTCAGGAAGATAGACAGGGGAAAAAGGGAGGAGGTGTTGCCTTATATATTAAAAATGTACACACTTGGACCTGAGGTGGAGATGGACATAGGAGACGGAAGGGTGGAGAGGTCTCTGGGTTAGGCTAAAAGGGGTAAAAAACACAGGTGATGTCGTGCTGGGAGTCTACTACAGGCCACCTAATCAGGCGGAAGAGGTGGATGAGGCTTTTTTCAAACAACTAATAAAATCATCCAAAGCCCAAGATTTGGTGGTGATGTGGGACTTCAACTATCCAGATATATGTTGGGAAAATAACACCGCGGGGCACAGACTATCCAATAAGTTCCTGGGACTGCCATTGCAGACAACTTTTTATTTCAGAAAGTTGAAAAAGCTACTAGGGGGGGAAGCTGTGCTAGACTTGATTTTAACCAATAGGGAGGAACTTGTTGAGAATTTAAAAGTAGAAGGAAGCTTGGGTGAAAGTGATCATGAAATCATAGAATTTGCAATTCTAAGGAAGGGTAGAAAGGAGGTACAGCAGAATAGAGACAATGGATTCAGGAAGGCGGATTTTGGTAAGCTCAGAGAGCTGATAGGCAAGGTCCCATGGACTCAAGACTGAGGGGAAAAACAACTGAGGAAAGTTGGCAGTTTTTTCAAAGGGACGCTATTAAGGGCCCAAAAGCAAGTTATTCCGATGGTTAGGAAAGATAGAAAATGTGGCAAAAGACCACCTTGGCTTACCCTTGAGATCTTGCGTGACCTACAAAATAAAAAGGCGTATATAAAAAATGGAAACTAGGTCAGATCACGAAGGATGATATAGGCAAATAACACAGGAAGCAGAGGCAAGATTAGAAAGCAAAGGCACAAATGAACTCAACTAGCTATGGGAATAAAGGGAAACATAAGACTTTTTATCAATACATTAGAAGCAAGAGGAAGACCAAGGACAGGGTAGGCCCACTGCTCAATGAGGAGGGGGGTAACAGTAACGGGAGACTTGGAAATGGCAGAGATGCTGATGACTTCTTTGTTTCGGTCTTCACTGAGAAGTCTGAAGGAATGTCTAGTATAGTGAATCCTTACGGGAAGAGGGTAGGTTTAGAAGATAAAATAAGAAAAGAGCAAGTAAAAAAGCACTTAGAAAAGTTAGATGCCTGCAAGTCACCAGGGCCTGATGAAATGCATCCTAGAATACTCAAGGAGTTAATAGAGGAGGTATCTGAGCCTCTAGCTATTATCTTTGGGAACTCATGGGAGACGGGGGAGATTCCAGAAGACTGGAAGGGGCAAATATAGTTCCCATCTATAAAAAAGGGAATAAAAACAACCCAGGAAACTACAGACCATAGTTATAACTTCTGTGCCAGGGAAGATAATGGAGCAAGGTAATCAAAATAAATCATCTGCAAACAACTTGGAAGGTGGTAAGGTGATAGGGAATAGCCAGCATGGATTTGTAAAGAACAAATCGTGTCAAACTAATCTGATAGCGTTCTTGATAGGATAACGAGCCTTGTGGATAAGGGAGAAGCGGTGGATGGGATATACCTAGACTTTAGTAAGGCATTTGATACAGTTTCGCATGATATTCTTATAGATAAGCTAGGAAAGTACAATTTAGATGGAGCTACTATAAGGTGGGTGCATAACTGGCTGGATAAACCGTACTCAGAAGAGTAGTTGTTAATGGCTCCCACCATCCCTGCTGGAAAGGCTATAACAAGTGGGGTTCCGCAGGGGTCTGTTTTGGACCGGTTCTGTTCAATATCTTCATCAACGATTTAGATGTTGGCATAGAAGTACGCTATTAAGTTTTGCGGACGATACCAAACTGGGAGGGATTGCAACTGCTTTGGAGGACAGGGTCAAAATTCAAAATGATCTGGACAAATTGGAGAATGTCTGAGGTAAACAGGATGAAGTTCAATAAAGATAAATGCAAAGTGCTCCACCTAGGAAGGAACAATCAGTTTCACACATACAGAATGGGAAGAGACTGTCTAGGAAGGAGTATGGCAGAAAGAGATCTAGGGGTCATAGTGGACCACAAGCTTAATATGAGTGAACAGTGTGATACTGTTGCAAAAAAAGCAAACATGATTCTGGGATGCATTAACAGGTGTGTTGTAAACAAGACATGAGAAGTCATTCTTCCGCTTTACTCTGCGCTGGTTAGGCCTCAACTGGAGTATTGTGTCCAGTTCTGGGCACCGCATTTCAAGAAAGATGTGGAGAAATTGGAGAGGGTCCAGAGAAGAGCAACAAGAATGATTAAAGGTCTTGAGAACATGACCTATGAAGGAAGGCTGAAGGAATTGGGTTTGTTTAGTTTGGAAAAGAGAAGACTGAGAGGGGACCTGATAACAGTTTTCAGGTATCTAAAAGGGTGTCATCAGGAGGAGGGAGAAAACTTGTTCACCTTAGCCTCCAATGGTAGAACAAGAAGCAATGGACTTAAACTGCAGCAAGGGAGATTTAGGTTGGACATTAGGAAAAAGTTCCTAACTGTCAGGGTAGTTAAACACTGGAATAGGTTGCCTAGGGAAGTTGTGGAATCTCCATCGCTGGAGATATTTAAGAGTAGGTTAGATAAATGTCTATCAGGGATGGTCTAGACAGTATTTGGTCCTGCCATGATGGCAGGGGACTGGACTCGATGACCTCTCGAGGTCCCTTCCAGTCCTAGAGTCTATGAGTCTATGAGTCTATGTCCTAAAGGAATCTGAATATTATAACATGCCAAAGACAGACATACCTAGTTCAGATACATATCGTGACTCTTTCAGAAGTGGGGTACAGCTTCTGAGAGGTTTAAGATCTTTCATTTGTGATCATAGAATCATAGAATATCAGGGTTGGAAGGCACCATAGGAAGTCATCTAATCCAACCTCCTGCTCAAAGCAGGACCAATCCCCAACTAATCATCCCAGCCAGAGCTTTGTTAAGCCGGGCCTTAAAAACCTCTAAGGAAGGAGATTCCATCACCTCCATAGGTAACCCATTCCAGTGCTTCACCACCCTCCTAGTGAAAAAGTTTTTCTTAATAACCAACCTAAACCTCCCCCACTGCAACTTGAGACCTTTACTCCTTGTTCTGTCATCTGCTACCACTGAGAACTGTCTAGATCCATCCTCTTTGGAACCCCCTTTC
Organism: Gopherus evgoodei; assembly: GCF_007399415.2. Classification (NCBI taxonomy): domain Eukaryota; kingdom Metazoa; phylum Chordata; order Testudines; family Testudinidae; genus Gopherus; species Gopherus evgoodei. The sequence continues at coordinate 72,920,090 of NC_044328.1, forward strand.
AAGTAGTTGAAAGCAGCTGTCAAATCCCCCCTCAGTCTTCTCTTTTGCAGACTAAATAATCCTAGTTCCCTCAGCCTCTCCTCATAAGTCATGTGCTCCAGCCCCCTAATCATTTTTGTTGCCCTCCTCTGGACTCTTTCTAATTTTTTCACATCCTTCTTGTAATGTGGGGCCCAAAACTGGACACAGTACTCCAGATGAGGCCTCATCAATGCCAAATAGAGGGGAATGATCATGTCCCGCGATCTTCTGACAATGCTCCTACTTATACAGCTCAAAATGCCTTTAGCCTTCTTGGCAACAAGGGCACGCTGTTGACTCATATATCCAGCTTCTCATCCACTGTAACCCCTAAGTCCATTTCTGCAGAACTGCTGCCTAGCCACTTGGTCCCTAGTCTGTAGCAGTGCATGGGATTCTTCTGTCCTAAATGCAGGACTCTGCACTTGTTCTTGTTGAACCTCATCAGATTTCTTTTGGTCCAATCCTCTAATTTATCTAGGTCCCTCTGCATCCTATCCCTACCTTCCAGCATATCTACCACTCCTTCCAGTTTAGTGTTATCTGCAAACTTGCTGAGGGTGCAGTCCACGCTCTCCTCCAGATCATTAATGAAGATATTGAACAAAACCAGCCCCAGGACCAATCCTTGGGGCACTCTGCTTGATACTGGCTGCCAACTAGACATGGAGCCATTGATGACTACCCATTGAGCCCGATGATCTAGCCAGCTTTCTATCCACCTTATAGTCCATTCATCCAGCCCATACTTCTTTAACTTGCTGGCAAGAATATTGTGGGAGATCCTTGACTTTAGCAAAACTTTTGATATGAATAACACGTCCACTGCTTTCCCTTCATCCAGAGAGCCAGTTATCTCGTCATAGAAAGCAATTAGGTTAGTCAGGCATGGCGTGCCTTTGGTGAATCCATGCTGACTGTTCCTGATCACTTTCCTCTCCTTTAAGTGCTTCAAAATTGAATCCTTGAGGACCTGTTCCATGATTTTTTTCCAGGGACTGAGGTGACGCTGAGTGGCCTGTAGTTCCCCAGATCCTCCTCCTCCCCTTTTTTAAAGATGGGCACTACATTAGCCTTTTTCCAGTCATCTAGGATGTCCCCTGATTGCCATGAGTTTTCAAAGGTAATGGTCAATGGCTCTGCAATCACATCCGCCAACTCCTTTGGCACCCTCGGATGCGGTGCACCTGGCCCTATGGACTTGTGCTTTTCCAGCTTTTCTAAATAGTTCTGAATCACTTCTTTCTCCACAGACAGCTGGTCACCTCCTCCCCATAGTGTGCTGCCTAGTGCAGCAGTCTGGGAGCTGACCTTGTTTGTGAAGACAGAGGCAAAAAAAGCATTGAGTACATTAGTTTTTTCCACATCCTCTGTCACTAGGTTGCCTCGCCCATTCAGTAAGGGGGCCCACACTTTTCTTGACCACCTTCTTGTTGCTAACATAACTGAAGAAACCCTTCTTGTTACTCTTAACATCTCTTGCTAGATGCAACTCCAAGTGTGATTTGGCCTTCCTGATTTCACTCCTGCATGCCTGAGCAATATCTTTATACTTCTCTCTGGTCATTTGTCCAGTCTTCAACTTCTTGTAAGCTTCTTTTTGTGTTTAAGATCAGCAAGGATTTCACTGTTAAGCCAAGCTGGTCACCCGCCATATTTACTATTCTTTCTACTCATTGGGATGGCTTGTTCCTGCAACCTCAATAAAGATTCTTTAAAATACAACCAGCTCTCCTGGACTCCTTTCCCCCTCATGTTATTCTCCCAGGGGATACTGCCGATCAGTTCCCTGAGGGAGCCAAAGTCTGCTTTTCTGAAGTCCAGGGTCTGTATTCTGCTGGTCTCCTTTCTTCCTTGTGTCAGGATCCTGAACTCGACCATCTCATGGTAACTGTCTCCCAGGTTACTATCCACTTTTGCTTCCCCTACTAATTCTTCCCTGTTTGCGAGCAGCAGGCCAAGAAGAGCTCTGCCTCTAGTTGGTTCTCCTAGCATTTGCACCAGGAAATTATGCTCTGCTCTTTCCAAAAACATCCTGGATTGTCTATGCATTGCTGTATTGCTCTCCCAGTAGATATCGGGATGATTGAATTTCCCCATGAGAACCAGTGTCTGTGATCTAGTAACTTCTGTTAGTTGACTAAAGAGAGCCTCGTCCACCCCATCCCCCTGGTCTGGTGGTCTATAGCAGACTCCCACCATAACATCACCCTCGTTGCTCACACTTCTGAACTTAATCCAGAGACTCTCAGGTTTTTCTGTAGTTTCATACTGGAGCTCTGAGCAGTCATACTGCTCTCTTACATACAATGCAACTCCCCCACCTTTTCTGCTCTGCCTGTCCTTCTTAAACAGTTTATATCCATCCATGACAGTACTCCAGTCATGTGAGTTATCCCATGAAGTCTCTGTTATTCCAGTCACATCATAATTCCTTGACTTTTCCAGGACTTCCTGTTCTCCCGGCTTGTTTCCCAGGCTTCTTGCATTTGTGTATAGGCACTTAAGATAAATTGCTGATCATCCTACTTTCTCAGTATGAGGCAGGAATCCTCCCTTCATGTGCTCTCCTGCTCATGCTTCTTCCTGATGTCCCACTTACCTCAGGGCTTTGGTCTCCTTCCCCAGGTGAACCTAGTTTAAAGCCCTTCTCACTAGGTTAGCCAGCCTGCTTGTGAAGATGCTCTTCCCTCTCTTCATTAGATGGAGCCCATCTCTGCCTAGCAATCCTTCTTGGAACACCATCCCATGGTCAAAGAATCCAAAGCCTTCTCTCCGACACCACCTGCATAGCCATTCGCTGACTTTCACAATTTGACGGTCTATACCTGGGCCTTTTCCTTCCACAGGGAGGATGGACCAGAACACCACTTGCTCCTCAAACTCCTTTATCCTTCTTCCCAGAGCCACGTAGTCTGCAGTGATCCGCTCAAGGTCATTCTTGGCAGTATCATTGGTGCCCACGTGGAGAAGCAGGAAGGGGAAGCGATCTGAGGGCTTGATGAGTCTCTGCAATCGCTCCATCACATCATGAATCCTAGTTCCTGGCAAACAGCACACTTCTCTGTTTTCCCAGTCAGGACATCAGGTAGATGACTCAGTCCCCCTTAGGAGGGAGTCCCCGATCACCACCACCCGCCTCCTTCTTCTCTTGGGAGTGCTGGTCGTGGAACCCCCATTCCTAAGACAGTGCATCTCATGCCTTCCAGTTGGTGGAGTCTCCTTCTACACCCTTCCCTCAGATGCATCATATAGCCCACTCTCCAAATTAGTACCCCAAGAGAGAACATGAAAATGGTTTCTCACCTGTTTCTGCATTGCTGGTACATGGATGCTTCTTTTTCTTCTGGAGGTCACATGCTGCCAATTCTCTTCACTGTCCTTCTGTCCCCGCTGCGCAGCCTGCTCTGATTCTTCAGAATGTTGTGCCTGCAGAAGCATATCCTGATGTCTGTCCAGGAAAGCTTCATTTTCTTTTATGCAGCTTAGGGTTGATACTTATTTCTCCAGACCTTGAACCTTTTCCAATATGGAGACCAGTTTGCACTTTGTACAGACAAAGTCGCATCGGTTCTGTGGAAGAAAGAAGAACATGGCACATCCTGTGCAGATCACAACAGCTGATTGCTCACCCTGCATATTACCTTCCTTCTAAGGTGTTAGCTTCATTGGCATTTCCCTGTCTACTGAGTAGGAAAAGTTTTTTTTTTTTCCCCAGATTCTGCAAGTATTTCTCTTGTTTGGGCACTACTGTCCAGTTTTATGCTTTAGGCTAGGTAGGGAGAAGAGGTAGTCTGCATTAGATAAAACTAATTAGCATTCTTCCAATGCTCTTGTATTCATAGAATTGTTGCCTCATGAATGTTCTGATCTGGCTGTAATGAGGGAGTCTAGAGACTTTCTGATCTCTGTGACCAGTTTGTATTTCCTGGGGCGGGGTTCCAGGTTCTTTACTTAAAATGAGGCTATTCTCCTTCCCTCCTCCAGCTCGGGATAGTTCACCATTTTTTTTATGCAACTGTCATGGTATAATTCCCCACTCTGAACCTTAGAGTCCAAAAGATGGGGTACCAGCATGAATTCCTCTAAGCTCAATTACCAGCTTAGTACTTGTAGCGCTGCCATCAACCAGGAATTCCAGTGCCTGGTACATGCTGGTCCCCCTAAAACCTTGCCCGGGGACCCCCATGACCCAGACCCTCTGGATCTTAACACAAGGAAAGTAAACCCTTTCCCTCACCATTGCCTCTCCCAGGCTTCCCCTCTCTGGGTTACCCTGGAAGATCACTGTGATTCAAACTCCTTGAATCTTAAAACAGAGAGGAAAATCTACCTTCCCCTCTCCTTCTCTCTCCTCCTTCCAGACTCTCCCTGAGAGAGACAGTAATCCTAACACAGAGAGAAAATTAACCTTTCTCTCCCCCTTCCCTCCTTTCTCCCCACCAATTCCCTGGTGAATCCAGACCCAGTCCCCTGGGGTCTCACCAGAATAAAAAACAATCAGGTTCTTAAACAAGAAAAGCTTTTAATTAAAGAAAGAAAAAACAGTAAAAATTATCTTTGTGAATTTAAGATGGATTATGTTACAGGGTCTTTCAGTTATAGACACTGGGAATACCCTCCCAGCCTAAGTATTCAAGTACAAATTAAAATCCTTTCAGCAAAATACAAATTTGAACTCCTTCCAGCCAAATACATATTTGCAAATAAAGAAAACAAACATAAGCCTAACTCGCCTTATCTACCTAGTACTCACTATTCTGAACTTATAAGAGCCTGTATCGGAGAGATTGGAGAGAAACCTGGTTGCACGTCTGGTCCCTCTGAGCCCCCAGAGTGAACAACATCCAAAAACTAACAGCACACACACAAACTTCCCTCCCTCAGGATTTGAAAGTATCCTGTCCCCTGATTGGTCCTCTGGTCAGGTGACAGCCTGGCTCATTGATCTTGTTAACCCTTTACAGGCAAAAGAGATATGAAGTACTTCTGTTCCATTAACTCTTAACTATCCGTTTATGACAGCAACACATTAATTATACAGCCCTCCATTACTACCTGCTCTAATCCAAGATAAATATTTGGCTTTACGTGGGCTTCTAATTATTCTTCTTTTTGCATGTAGCAATGGGGATAGTCTTCTCAATAGGTTTTCAGATTTGCATATGTTACCCATGTCAGAGAGGATTTTCTCATCTAGAGCAGAAATACAGGGGTGTGCTATGACTGGATGGCTAAGAGTACAATTGACTCTGTCATCTGGCCCCCCAAAAGCAACTGATTCTGGTGTCTAGTTGGTTAATGTTGCCATGAAAGGCCATTTCCTCATCTTGTGTAAAATGCTTGTTCTATGCTTGTTTCTTGATAGAGTTGCATTTACAGTTGTCATAAACACATAGTAGGAGTTAATAGAACAGAAGTACTTTATATCTCTTTTGCCTGGAAGGGTTAACAAAATCAGTGAACCAGGCTGTCACCTGACCAGAAGACCAATCAGCTGGACAGGATACTTTCAAATCTTGAGGGAGGGAAGTTTTTGTGTGTGCTGTTAGTTTTTGGTTGTTATTCACTCTGGGGGCTCAGAGGGACCAGACGTGCAACCAGGTTTCTCTCCAGTCCTCTCCGATACACGCTCTTATAGTTCAGAATAGTGATACTAGGTAGATAAGGCGAGTTAGGCTTATGGGTGTTTCTTTATTTGCAAATGTTATTTGGGCTGTAGGGAGTGCAAATGTGTATTTGGCTGGAAGGAGTTCAAATTTGTATTTTGCAGAAAGGATTTTAATTTGTACTTGTATACTTAGGCTGGGAGGGTATTCCCAGTGTCTATAGCTGAAAGACCCTGTAACATATCCCATCTTAAATTCACAAAGATAATTTTTACTGTTTTCTTTCTTTAATTAAAAGCTTTTCTTGTTTAAGAACCTGATTTTTTTTTTATTCTGGTGAGACCCCAGGGGACTGGGTCTGGATCCACCAGGGAATTGGTGGGGGGAAAGGAGAGAAGGGGGAGAGAGAGGTTAATTTTCTCTCTGTGTTAGGATTACTTTCTCTCTTAGGGAGAGTCTGGGAGGAGGCAAGAGAAGGAGGGGGGAAGGTGAATTTTCCTCTCTGTTTTAAGATTCAAGGAGTTTGAATCACAGTGATCTTCCAGGGTAACCCAGGGAGGGGAAGCCTGGGAGAGGCAATGGTGGGGGAAAGGGTTTACTCTCCTTGTGTTAAGATCCAGAGGGACTGGGTCTTGGGGGGTCCCCGGGCAAGGTTTTGGGGAGACCAGAGTGTACCAGGCACTGGAATTCCTGGTTGGTGGCAGCACTACAAGTACTAAGCTGGTAATTGAGCTTAGAGGAATTCATGCTGGTACCCCATCTTTTGGACGCTAAGGTATAAGGGAATTATACCATGACAACAGTGGAGACTTACTACCCCCTTCCTCAAGAAGTCTTTGGACACTCACAATTCCCCCCCCCCCGCCCTTTCTGTCAAGGGCATGTCTTTCCTGTTGATGGTATTTCACATTAAGAGCTCTTGGGTCCTGCTCAATATTATCCCTCTATCATCTTCTTGGTCAGCCCTGAGGCTGGATACCATCCAGATGTCTTTCCACAAGACACTTAGCTGGTCTGTCTTCTATCATCCTAACAACATGCTCTGCCCACTGAAATCATTGGGATTTCAGAACATTTAATATATTTGGTTCTCCATAGACCTCCCGCAGTTCCTGTTAGGTCTTTTCCACACATCATTCTCCCCTACTGGGCCAAAAATTCATCTCAGTACTTTATTTTCAAAGGTATTAAGCTCTTTCCAAGTTCTTAGTAAGTGCCCAGGTCTCGCATCCATATAAAACAATCTACCTTATAAGGCAGATTGTTTTATCTGAAGCTTGGTCTGTCTCAGTAGTTGTTTTGGAGCTGAAAATTATTTGCAGAAAGAAGTAACGGACCTTCATTTTGTCCCTCACCAAATTGTTGTTGGTGACTAATGCTCCTAGGTATTTAAATTGTCTGACTTGTTGATACATGTGGTCATCAGCTACTAGGTAAGATTATCCATGATCATCTGGTCAATTCACCACCATATGTTTGGTTTTGTCTTCTTTAATTATTAGTCCTGTTTTTCTTGCCATATTCTTCAAGTCGCCAGTTATCCTTTGAAACATATCTTCTGTCTTTCCTGTGATAGCCAGGTTATTGGCAGATCCAAAGACTTGGTGTAGGCCATTTAAATTCACCCCATCATAAGGATTTTGCAGTGATTGTTCCACTTTATCCATAACCACATTAAAGAGTACTGGGGATAAAACCTTCCTTAGAACAGTATTGATGTCAAACAGGGCAGAGATGTCACTCCCTACTTATTCTTTACTAGAGTGATACTTAATGTCCTGATATGGTATTCCCAAATACTTTCTTATAAGTTAAGATTCAAAGTGTGCTTCAATGGAGTCCTGCTAACATCCTCACAGAAAATAATTTACAGACCTTCTGTATCTGTTAGTCACCTAAACATTAGGAAGTTTGGAATGGAACAGTTCAGGTATCTTGTGAATTCTTCAACTGCTTTACACTTTCATTCACTGTAATCCTCACCATGCTACACTGCTTATTCCACCTTAGCTGAAAATTTTAAAAGTAATAAAGGTACATAAAACACTAATGATAAAAATGCAGCTTTTCTTCAAGGAATGCATTTCTCTTATGCTATAAACATTTACACAAACACTACAGAATTATTCAATACGTGAAGAGTACACGCAGCATTTCCTCTGCAATATAATTAATAATGCAAATCTAAAAGTTTTGCATACACTTCCTGTTGCCTGATCTTTAGATTATGTATTAATTATATTGATTACTTATGAATCCCAGTTATCACTTTGAGGGTTGACAGGTTCTTGTCCCAAGATCAGGCTCAGTATTTAAATTATTATGTAGTTGGGAACCCCAAGGTGCACAGTTGCAACACTCACACTATAGGAACTCTTTTATATTTACAAATATCATTTATTAATACATTTAGTCCTGTCACAAACACCCCAACTCAGTAAGGTAGATAGAGATACTATGGAATGTACATCTGCACATCCATATACTCACACCATCCCTTGTAGAATAACCTGAAATGTTAGCCATCATCTTCCTGATCACCATCACTTCACCTCCTTCATCACCACCAGTGACCATCAATCTGGCACCTCCCAAGGGCTACATCTCTCTCTCTCTCCTACTGCCTCTAGGCTGAGATACCACTTTTATAATATGTTATGCTGATGCTGCTGTGTTTGCTGCATATTCGGTAGGGAATTTTTCCTCTTTTCCTTTTTTGTATTTCCTCACCTTACTAATGTTGGAGTGTCTCTTTCCTATAGGTTACCAAATCAATGATCTTAACTTCTTACTATATACATCCATTCATTACCAGGACCCTTTTGTGGTTAGGTATCACATTTGTTATTTCTGTCCTAACTGGTTATTTCGGTTCTTTCCAAGTTGTGGTGTACCTGTTAAGTTCAGACCCTTCTAAACTTAGGAAAGCCCCGAGGCCAACCTGCTTTAATGCATCCTCTATGTTAAAGGTCATAGCCATACATGGACCTTATGCTTTAGCTCATCACTGTCTATCTAGGTGAAAGATCCCAGACATATGTATGCTAACTTTGCCTTAGCTCAACATACAGGATGTGGCCTGCAGGTCCCTTGTGTTACAGCCAAAATATACTTTAATATAAACCTATATATAATAAAACAAATAATCAAACCCATAAGAAAAGGTATATAGACAAGCAAGCAGGCTAGCCTTAGATGTATCTCATGTACTTGTTATGTACATCAGTTTGTTGCCAGGACACTTCTGTGGTTGACTCACATACCTGTGGTCAGAACTTCCCTTTAAACTCTATTTTCAGCTCCCCAAATATTTGTGGTTTTCTGTTGGGCTGTTTATCTGTGCAAAGTTTATCTGTTCAAATTTCATAGGCCTCAAGTCTTATGTTAACTTGCTGAAGCTAATGTCATACAGGATAAAGGCCTGTAGGTTTCTTGCATTACTGCTGAATATAATGCGATGCAGAATATAATGCAAAACAGTGAATATAACAAAGGCAAACTAGCCCACTGGGAGCTGGAACACAATCAATACATTTCAGAATACCCCACGTCTTGTTCCACGTCTGCATAGTGGGAGTAGAAGATTGATTTTTATGAACTACAGAACATACTTAACTTCATAGACCTTGAATTTTTCCAGTCAATTAGGCATCTAATAAGCACACAAGATCACAGGCATGCCTCTAGCAACATATTGATACTAAAGAACAAGACAGGTGAGAAAGTTAAACCCTGTCTCTGCCTTGCAGGCTAGCAAGAGGTCCCTTGAAGCGTTCCCCTATGATATCCAACCCCTGACATGGGCTACTCACAGAAATCCTAACTGCTCTGCTCCCAAAGAACCTTGTACCCCAGTTTACCAGCATTCCCTTAAATCACCACTCTTGTATAATGCACAGCACCAGTGAGCACATACAGTAAAACAAGACAAGGTTTATTTAGCAAGGAATAGAGATTCCATTAGAAATAAGAGTGTGATGGAATCAAATGGTTACAATACAAAACAAAACTATCAAATGGAATCTAGGACCAACGCTTATTAACAGTGACCTTTCCTAGCTAAGAAAGTAGGTCGCTGCCCCCTCCCCTCCCCCCACCACCTCCAAAGTTCAGTCCCTTGAAGAGTGGGCTGGCTTTGCAGGAACCAAGATCCAATCTGTCATGATAGCTCCTCCAGATATCTCCACAGTGAATGGATGAAGAGTCTCTCTCCCTCTCTCTCCATCCTGTGATATACTGAATCAGACCTGATCTACCTGAGAAAATTAGGTTGGTTTAACGACATTGGTTGGGGTGTGAAAAATCCACACCCCTAAGTGTTGTTAAGCCAACCTAAGTCCCTGTGTAAACAACTCTAGGTTGATGGAAGAATTCTTCTGTCTGCTTAGCTACTGCCTGTCGGAGAGGTTAGTCACTTACACCGACAGGAGAATCCCTCCCATCAACATAGTTAGTGCCTACAATGAAGCACTACAGCTTGAATGGGCCATCACTGAGACATATGATTCCCTGGCAACTCATTTTCACTCCAAGACCACGAGGGCATAGTTTTCAATGCCACTGGGGCACCGGGCATTGGCTGCTGTCGGAAGATAGGATACTGGGCTAGATGTAGTGAGTTTGTCAAGTCTGAGACAGTAGTTGCTTACAAAGAATAGTGAACCCTTTGTCTGTTGACACCAATTGCCCTCAGCATCATAGTGCTGATGGGTAAAGTGTTAGTGCAGAAGCATGTCATGGCAGTGCAGGAAATGTGTTGGATCCCTTGACTGCTCATTGCCAGACTTTCTAACTTTTTATTAAAACATGTACACTTTAAAAACTCTTAAAAGTAATATTTTTAAAAAGCTGAAATCCATTGAAATACACTTTAAAACTTTAACATAGTTTAAATGAGCACCAGAAACATAAGCAAAGATGGTATATAAAATCTGCAGGATAGGAGCTGCTCTACAACAGACCTTGGAAGACTATGTGGGGTGGGGGGAGGGGAACCATCCTGCACGCAGACCTGAATGTTATGTTCCCATCATACACTCAAAGAATATAGATTAAAAACCCAAAATACAAGAGTTGGAAGGTTGCACTATGACGCTACTTTATTTCTTAGAATTCAGAAAAGCACACAAGAACCCAAACAGAGAGAGAGGCAAAGCAGGCTGCTCCCTAAGCCTGGGGGAGACAACTCATGCGACCTTCCTTTAGGCTGGCTTTCTTCAGATTGACCGTATGATCTCATACTTCCCTGCAGAGCCCCCATAGCCTGCAAGCAGGGCCAGGAAACACCTGAGCATTAAAGCAACAGCTTACCATTTTAATATAGCTTTCCATACACCACACTGAGCAAAACTATAGGAAATGTATATGTGGTAATTACCTCGAGGTGAGGCATGGAGGGAGTGGAAGTAATAGATAGTGGAATGGAATGAATGGGTGAGGCTTTTATCCACATTAAGCTCTTACGCCTTTCAAAGATTTCTGCATAAGGAGAAAAGCATGAGGATAAGACGCTCCATCTTCCTGTTCTCCTCTAGGCCTCCTCTGGATTTACCCTTCCTCATGCTACCCTTTCCCTGCCTCTCCCAGTCCATCTTTGTCCCCTTGCACCTTTGACCCCAGCCTCCTTCCATACACTGCCTCATCTGATCTCTGAATGTTTTAAAATAGGAGTTTGTAACTTTGAAAAACTGAATGCTTTAAAGTGGATCCAGGCTAGGAGGAGATGTGTGGTGGTGGACACGGGGGAGAGAGCAGGGCAACATTAACCAGGTAGCAGTCTGGGTTTCAAACCTTTTTGTTTTTCAGTGGTTACAGTGTAAATTGTTTGGATTTTTAAAAACCAGGGCAGGGATCAGTGTTGTAGACTCCACACTCCTCCTCCATCTCCCCTGCTCCTTCGGTACATGGATGGGGAGTCAAAGACTTGTTCCCCCTTTGGACCCTAGTGGATGATTTGAGGCCCTGGGGGTTGTCCCAGTTGGGAAGAGACATTGATGATGGAGTCTGGTACATTTTGATGCAACCATCTTTATTTACAAAGTAGGTACAAAGATCTGTTTCTCCCCAAACTCCAGAGGAACCAAACAAGAGACAATGTCCTTGTTCACAGTGCCATTAGCTTTCTCGGCCAGCACCCCCAAAAGGCTCTCTGAGGCTTTTTCCAGGCTCTGCTCCCAGCCACCTCAGTGTCTCTACACTTGGTTCTCCTACATATACACACAGAAAGACAAAAACAATACACAGGGCGTTCTCTGCCCACACAGCTCAAAATTCTGAGTGGCCTCGGGTGTGCACACCCTTCCCCCCTCATCCCCAGATGTCTTGGAGACCACTGTTGTTTCTTTCATTTAACTTGAATGAAGGGCAGGTGCTACATTCATCTGTTTAAAAGGACTTTAAGCTAATTATAACATGCTTTTAAAGCTGCTCAGTAATTGTTTAAACTAGGAAAGTAACATATGGCAGTTCCCCTTAACAGGAATGTTGTACATCGACTGGATGACTGGTGTAAATATCTCTGCTGCTATGTTGGCATGTAAGGCACACAGCTTCTCCCAGGAACAAAGACCATGTTGGAGTTCCAGATTCTGAGCTAGCAGGCAGGGCAGGCAAAGATGGCTTGATGCCACTCCTATGCATCCCAAATATTGGGCTAGTCTGGGTTCCAACGTGGTCCTTAGATCAACTCTAAGGTCTGCTCAAATCTTTGGCAACTTCTCACAGCTGCTTGACAATACCAGGAGCACAGAGCACTCGAGCTACCCCAGGGTCCTCCTCACCTGCAGGGACTGGGCTGCTGCAGGATCCGCCCACCGCCTGTCAAGCCTGGGATCTGTAGGATCCCCCTGCTGTGGCTGGGCAGCTGCTGCAGGGTCCTCGCAGCAGGGTGGAGGCTGGGAACTGTGGTGGGGGGGAGAGCAGGCAGCTGGGAGCTACAGCCCCGGGGCAGAAAATGTCCCGGAGGCCTCTGGAAGTCACTGATTCCATTACCTCCATGACATAATCATTGCCTTACTTATAAGTCAGCAAAGATAAAGTCCGCCTCGCCAATGAATAGCCCAAGAGAAACTTCCGTGTTTGTTTGCATACACCCAATGAGCACAGCACAAGCAACTACTGGTCACATAGCCACTCTCCACTAGCCACTCCACTAGCATTCTCATTAAACCAGATGCAGGAATGGATTTGACATGTAAACTAACCAAAACTGTTTTTGTGATTGTTCTCATTCGCTAAGCACAAGGCTTGAGTCTGATCAGTCAGCACTTCTGGTACTTGCTTCCTGCATGGGTCTGCGAAGGGGGATCCCAGGGTGGCGTGCGTTGGAAACCCTTCATCTCACACTTGCTGTGGCTTTAAATTGAGCCATGTCAGTAGGCAGCTCTTTTTAAATGGTTCTAGGGCCACTTTTCATGAGGACACTATATAGGTACAGCTTGAGTTCTCTGGGGCATCCAGACTTTGCCCTATATAGGTGGCCTCCTGTTGTTCCCTTGCCTAACTCTGTACCTACAACAAGACGAAAGTTCCCCTTAGCTACTGCGGCAGGGGTTCTACCCGCCCTGCCCCCAGAAAGAATCACGCTGGGGTTAGTGATATGTGCTTACTTGGGTTTGAAGAGTAGCGTCTCTGGAATGACTGCGGTTGGGATGTCTCGGCTGTACAGGGAAAAGGAGTACTGATGACATGCAAAGGGGGTTTATGGGAAACACCTATGCATTTGGGATCTCTCTGTGCAGAAACTTCCCCTTCTTTGCTTCGCGGTCCTCTTCAGCAGAATGTGTAGAATCCAAAAAGCATTTAACATGTGACTTACATGTGCCCCAGACAACTGATGCTGTATTTGGAGTGTAGGTGAGATCTTTAAATGAAGGAAGAGCAATTCCAGAAATCTATGCCATACAACAGCAGTAGAGTTGTGAAAATCCCATCGTCTAAGTGCTCTGTATCTGTCTGCACTCTTAGATCCCTCGTGCGCCCATGACTGAAAGCAAAGTTCTCCTGATTCCAAGCACCCTCCCTATTCAGCTTTGAAAGTTCCCCATTCTTCTGAGCAGCCCTTTGCAAGATCCCTGGTACATAATTTGCCTGGTCAGACACTGTAGCCTACTGGATCAAATATTGTCCTTAGCAGTTGTTTTTACTTCTGCTTTGGCTCTGCTGTGATACCTTGGACAAATCACTTGTACCTCAGCTTTTCCATCTAACATGGTATGATGGGGCAGCCCTGCCCTGCTAGCCCCAGCAGCATCAGATCAGTAGTTCTGACAGCGGAAGTCCCGCCCTGGCCGTACTGGGCATGCTCCAAGTGCTCTGGGAGTATAAAAGGAGGGAACTTAGCTCAGTCTGGGGCTGGGGCTGGTTGCAGGGGAAGGACCTAATTGGGAAGTGCCTGCGGAGGACCAGCTCCCACCCTTAAAGTTGCCGGGAACTGAAGCTTCTCCTGGCTGGCACAAAGCCCTACTATGGGAGGAGCCCGAGGAGGCAATGGACCCAGGGACCCGTGGAGAACCTAGGGACTTGTGGGAGACCCTAACTCTCAAGCCAGTAGGAAGCAACCCAGGGGGTGGGGGGTGATGGACTGGTACCTTGACCCCAGTAAGCCTCAGCATATTTCAGTAGGACCCTCCCGGCTGAGCCAGTGGCAAGATCTTACCTCACTGTTAGCGCCGTGGGCTGGGGCCTGGTGAAGTGGGAGAGACTCTGGTCATTAGGCCTTGCTGCCCTGCAACCAGGGGTGATTCTATGGATTCTGGCCACTAGACTGTGCTGCCCTGCAACCAGGGGCGAGCTTATAGACTCTGGCCATTAGGATGTACTGCCCTGCAACCAGGGGTGTAAACCCTCACACATGGGATAATAAAAAATTGAGGTTTTTTTTTAAAGGGTTCTTTTGCTTTCTGGCTTCTGAGCCTTTAGGGTTCACATTTTCAAGGTTTTCTCCATAACCACAAGGGTTAGAAACTTTAGTCTTAGAGTAGTAGCTCTGTTAGTCTGTATCCACAAAAAGAACAGGAGTACTTGTGGCACCTTAGAGACTAACAAATTTATTGTAGCATAAGCTTTCATGGGCTACAGCCCCACTTCATCCGGTGCATGTAGTGGAAAATACAGAAGGAAGATATCTATATAGAAATCTATATATACACACACAAGGAACATGAAACAATGGGTGTTACCATACACATTATAAAGGAGAGTGGTCAGTTAAGGTGAGCGGTTGTCAGAAGGAGAGAAAAAGAACTGTTTGTAGTGGTAATGAAAATGGCCCATTTCCAGCGCTTGACAAGGAAATGTAAGGAACTGGGGGATAAGCATGGGGAAATAGTTTTACTTTGTGTAATGGCCCATCCATTCCCAATCTTTATTCAAACCTAATTTAATGGTGTCCAATTTGCAAATTAATTCCAATTCAGCAGTCTCTTGTTGGAGTCTGTTTCTGAAGCTTTTTTTGTTGTAATATTGCAACTTTTAGGTCTGTAATCGAGTGGCCAGGGAGGTTGAAGTGTTCTCCAACTGGTTTTTGAATGTTATAATTCTTGACATTTGATTTGTGTCCATTTATTCTTTTACATAGAGACTGTCCAGTTTGGCCAATGTACATGGCAGAGGGGCATTGCTGACACGTGATGGCATATATCACATTGATAGATGTGCAGGTGAACAAGCCTCTGATAGTGTGGCTAATGTGATTAGTTCCTAAGTACTCCTAAACTTTAGTCTGGCATTTAAAACTGAGATTCTTACTTCATAAGGCTCCACATGTAGATTGCCACGTACTTTTAGGGGCGAAAGAAAAATGCAGACCTGTTATTTACCAGGCTGCACGTGGCAATAGACTGTATAGGTAAGGGATGCAAGGAGGGTATGGGTCACGATGCAAACTGCAGGCACGCACACAACTAAAATTAATTAATTAAAAGTTTTATTGGGGATAGTTACAAGGGGTAGGGGAGCAGCGTATGATTAGCTAATAGGGTTAATGGAACTTAAAACATACAATGGCTAAAGTATTTACTATCAAACAATATTTATAAACAAAGATGCAGTAAACAATATTTATAAACACGGATGCAGCATTTAGTAATAACCAATACTTACGAATACAAACCAACTCATAACGACCGGCAAACGTAGAAACTCTGCTTAAAACACGTGAGCTGAGAGAGGCTTCGAGGTGGTCAGGCTCGGTTACGGGTGTGCACAAGGTACACAGGATTCGTTTTTCTTTCTCCTCTTCTGCCTGCACATGGCAGACCAGCTTAAAATACTCACTATGACATCATAGAAATGTCATAGGGGACGGGGCCCAAAAACTGTGTGTGTTCGTTTCTGATTGGTACAAGCAAAGTTTACACCAAGTAGGGGAGCAGGTGCCTGAAAGTCTGGCTTCGCCCCCAAAAGGTGAGGAAATGCATATAGTTCAGAATGCCTTTAACACTGAATGACAAAGGAAGAGGCCAGGGCAATACCGGTATGGGCAAGTCTTTTAGGATGCAGACAGGAACTTATCTTAACACACAAGCTGAGGCTTTGAGAAAGACACCAAATAATGTGAGCTGGCAACACGGTAATAAGGTTCAGCTTAAGCCTTCTCTCCAGGCTTGGCTACTCTTCAGGACTGCTCAGCCCATGCACTAGCTCCTCACTCAGCAACCACGCTCAGCTCCCTTGTGGCAAGGTTGGGTAATAACTTGCCTCAGGGAATCAATTTAACTTTCCTTCTTCAGCAGGATCATACCTTAACAGGGTGGGATGTTTGAAGGAAACACTTCCAACCTCTTGGGCTTTGCCTCTGCTCTGTGCATCATCCTATATAGGATACCTGGCTGCTGCCCTCCACTGGAAACTTAGTGTAAAGTATTATAGCAATGTGGAAGCTCTTCCATAGATAAAACTGAGAGTCACTAAGGATATGTCTGCACTTATAGAGTTTTTGCACTGTAAGTTTCACCGGTAATTGGGAACCGTTAAAAGTAAAGCACTGGTTTGTGTACTCGCTCAATTCCTTAGGCATCAGAGAGTGTTTACACTACCAGCACTTCCATCGCCAATGACAGCAGCACCGTAAGGCAGCTATCCCACAGTGCAGCTCTCTCCTCGCCTCAAAAAAGAGGTGGTCTCCTCACCTCAAAAAAGATATTCTAGCACTAGAAAAGATATTTAAATATCTTTTAAAATATCTAAATATATTTAAAACTCTAGGACGGGAGAATTCTCAGGGATGTGGAGTATCCTGCTCACGGGAGAATCTCTCCCATTGATTTAGGTAGCATCTTCTCTGAATCAGGACAGCCGCATCACTTCAGCATTTTAAGTGTAGACTAGCTCTAAGGGTATGACTACACTTGCAGCTGTACAGCGCTGCCGCGGAAGTGCTCCTGTGGCAGCACTTTGAAGTGCGAGTGTGGTCTCCCAGCACTGCACGTACTCCACCTCCCTGTGGGGATTAGTTTACAGCCAGTGCTGGGGCACTGTTTACACTAGCGCTTTACAGCGCTGTAACTTGCTGCGCCCAGGGGGGTGTTTTTTCACACCTCTGAGTGAGAAAGTTGCAGCGCTGTAAAGCGCCAGTGTAGCCAAGGCCTAAGTGTCTTATCCCAGACAAAATCATTCTTCTTCCCAGAAATGAGCATGAAAGCTGGAAAGTCATCTCCTGAATAATTCCTTAAGTGTTTCAGATCATCCACTTGCCAAAAACAGTACACAGACTGTGGGTGTGCAAGGCGAGGTGGGGACAGGAAAGGGCATCTGGAAGAAGAGAGGTTGTAGCTGTGTTTTCTTACTTGACAGACTTTCTGTTGCTGGGGCCATGCCCAAGGGCTATGCCCGTTCATATCACAGCAAAGGTGCAAGAGATTTAGCATAACCCTGCTGGGTTCAAAAAATGTCTGGACGTGAACAAATCTCTAACATAAGATTGTGAATTGGTAAACTTTGGTTTAGGTTATAATTTTATTATCATAAGTTTCCATATTTAGTGGGATGTCTTGCAAACAGTAAAACCAAAGGATACTTCCCCAAATATCCCCACTGCTGCTCCTTCTCTGTGACTAGCTGGAGTAAGAAGGAAACTCTCAACCCTCCTGTGACCTGTTAACTCCCTGCTTTAGCACCCCTATGGTTGGAGCTATTGCAAGGGTTCTCACCCTTCCCCTACTCCCCCATAAACCATCTGCTCTTGTGCACGTTCCAGCTCTCCTCTGACTGAGATGTGTTAAGGTCAAGCTCCTTTTGGGGTAACACAAGGTTTAACTAATGTCCAAAGTCCCAACAAACCAGCCCATTCCCAGTCCCCTTTCTGATGTTACTTACAGTCTCCTCCACAGCTCTGATAGCAAGCCCTGGCACCCCAGACTGAGTCTTCATGAGGTGTCTGTTCCACTGATCCTGGCTCAGGATCCTTTGCAGGATCCTCTTTGCCTTTCATAAGGCCCCAGTGTCCATTGACATTATCACCGGATCCCTCTGAGCCCTGCCTCCTTGGACTGAGAATCAGCTCATTAATTGCACTACAGATGCAACTTAGATAATGTTTTCACCCCTCAGCCACGAGGTCTTTAAGCCCTCTCCAGCTTGTGGTGGAGTTTCATCCTGCCACACCTCCTAAATTACCAGCAGCAGTGAGGCAGTCTGGGGAGGTCTCAAATGGCAGCAGCAGAACCATAAGGCCACAAGGTGGCAAAAAAACTCACTAAAATCTCTCTTCTAGTGTCATCATCTTCTCAAAGCCACCATCAAATGACATGGCTGGGGGCTCCCTCACTCAGTTGACAGTTACTAAACCAGGGAGCCAGTTACTGGAATCTGGAGCCTGCTCTGAGCATAGCTACTCTAGCGAACTGGCCACGGGTCTGCAATGTCCTTCCCCCACAGCTCAGCAGAGGAATGGTGTTGTAATACCACCAGAGAGGTTAGTCCGTCGTTAATTGGGTGTTACACTTTTTGTGGCTTTGTGTTTTTTCTCCCCATTTTATTTCTGTCTTCTAAGCCTCCCATAGGTGGTTTAACCACTGTAAACATGGTTATGGGAGGGAAAGAAGTGATTATATCTGGTTACTGTATTGCCCTAAAATATTTTCTTGTTGAAAATATTTACAGATTTAATATAGGGGGAAATAAGGCCAGCATGTGTGGCCCAGTGGCTTTTTGCCCCTGAAAAGTAGGTCTGAGGGGAGAGAGCAGGAGAAAGGAGGAAATAAGGGTGAAATAGAGGATAAAATGGTGATAACTGGGAATCAAAAGAGGAGAATAGGAGATTAATGCGTGGTCTACACAGTTGGATGGCTTAACTAAGGTGTGATTTTTATTACATTGCTGCAATTTTCTGTAGACAGCCTGGTTTACATGGATTACATTGCTTTTGCTTGCCCTTGTAAATTTATTGGGGCAAGGTTAGTAATCTAATCAGGGTTAAGCCAATATAAGTGTCACCTTTTTTAGCTGAACCAGTGCAAGCATGTGTGTAGACAAGCCCAAGGAGTGGTGAAGGGGATAGGTGCAAAGAGGCCAGAAAAAGGTAGAATACTTCACTTACACCTCCTGTGTTAATTGCTTTTCCTGCTACACACCTATCTTCTGGCTCCTCTGCATGTTAATTGCACCAATTTATATGCAAGGGACCAAATTCTGAGGTCATGAGTTTCCCAAAATCCAGTTATGCTTTTAATTTAACTACAGTGACTTTAATCAGATTAGAATAATTAAGAAAAAAAGTAACAAGCCTGAGATTTTTCTAATATGCCTATGGGGTGTTAGCAAGGCTTAAATTCAGCTGGAACTGTCCGGAGCAGAGCTCTAGTAAATATTTTTAAATCCACGGGGCTGATACCCTGAGCCCCAGCACCTCCTGAAGGGGGCTCTGGGAAATACTCTTTGAGAATTTAGAGTTAGACACCTAACTCCCATTTCAAATTAATTGGAGTTGGGTGTCTAACACCCTTAGACACATTAGAAAATGCAGGTCAAAATAATTTTAGTGAGCACCATAAGAGTCCCTTGTTTATAAGCTACCTCCAGCCTCACTTCCTCTTTCCAGGCTTTAAAGGTGCAGTCACTACAGTTCTTAAAGCTCCACATATCACAAGGTGTTAAGTGGTGTGAGTTGTACCAATGTACAACTCGCTCTCAGTGAGCGAGAGTCTAAGGAAGCAAGAATCTGCCTTTGTAACTTACCTCTGAGTGGGCTGGAAAATGTATGTTATCCTTGGACTCTTCTCTAAATTTCCCCCATGATGGGGGAAGGTCAGGTGATCACCAGAGATCAGACCTCAAGGCTTGATGCAAAGGACCATATTGTAAATAATTGCTCAATAACCGGGGATTAAACTACTCTGTGATATTTAGAGCTCTGAGGAGACCAGTCCATGAGTGAATGGGAGGGGAGATGATCATTGAGCAATGCTGATCAGTAATTCTGAGAACTTCAGAAGACAAGCATTACTCAACTCATGTTGAAGGAAGATATCTAGACTGTCAAGCTCTAGTGGAATGTCTGCAGATATTGTTTATAACTGAGGAGGAATTGAGTTGCTATTGCTAGTGACTAACCTGCGTTGGCAAAAAGGAAGGATGAGGGTGAATAATCCTCTTTCATGACAAATAATAATGGAAATATTTCTGGACTAGATCTTGTGGGGTGATGCAGTGGGAAACTTTAGGAAGAGTTCTATCCGAGTTCTATAGTACTAACCCAAACTGTATTTTTTTCCAAGGTTTGAAAAGCATTCCCAAAGCACGTGCTCAAATGCCTTCATGTGGAGGGCAAGGAGAAGGCCCCCTGTTTTGATCTTATTGACATTTTGTATAATATCAAATGATCTCTTTATGTGGACATGTCTGAAATAATTTCTGGCTGGTACATATGAGTTCCTTTTGGCAGTGTTCTGCATAAATATTAAAGCCAAAAAGGACTATTGTGATCATAGTGTTTTGGGACAGTGGATTTACTATGGTTCCTGTCAAGTTCTGTTTTCTAAACTGGTCAGTGATATTGGATCAAAACAGTTAACTCTCTTGACCTTTCTCCCTTCAGGGTGATAGCTGTTTTCTGACAGGTGCTCCCACCACCGGAGTCTTACAGAAACTTGTTTCTTGAATTCTGTCTAAACTCATCCAGTCAAGGGGATTTTCCGTTGGGGAGGCCATCTGTAACTTCTCTCCCCTTTTCAAACATGCTGGCACCACTGCTCTTTGGTTCAGGGTAGAATTTGGAAGTTCAGGGTGCCCAGGGAATCCTGTCTAGTTACATTTGGGCCTTGATTTTAACTAAGGCACGAATCCTGCCACCACTTGCTATTGGGTGAAATCAGTTGAACAACTCGCAGAAGGAAGCACTGCCCCTGGTACTAAGTGTTCGCAGGAGTGGACTCTAAGTTAAAATTGAATCCAGTTGGGCCTGAATATCTAGCAAATCACATGTTCTAGCCAATTTTCCTAGCATAAATATTTGCTGCAGATCATGAAACTTATAAAACAGAGCTGTTTAACAATCTTTTGTTTTCTTGCTTTCGACATGACCTCTTAGAAATGAATACTTCTAACGGCTACCTAAGTGAAACCCACCATAGTATGAGGATCATTTAAATAACTGAAATTACTGAGCACCATCTCAAATGTTACAGACTGTCCATTCAGGAAGTAGGTAGAAACCTCAATTAGTCAGCAGTTCCCTTTGGTGCACCAACTGGTACAAACTAGGGGCATGATCTATTACACGGGTCAGCAACCTTTCGGAAGTGGGGTGCCGAGTCTTCATTTATTCACTCTAATTTAAGGTTTCACGTGCCAGTAATACATTTTAACATTTTTAGAAGGTCTCTTTCTATAAGTCTATAATATATAACTAAACTATTGTATGTAAAGGAAATAAGGTTTTCAAAATGTTTAAGAAGCTTCATTTAAAATCAAATTAAAATGAAGAGCCCCTCAGACCGGTGGCCAGGACCCAGGCAGTGTAAGTGCCACTGAAAATCAGCTCACGTGCTGCCTTTGGCACGTGTGCCATAGGTTGCCTACCTCTCTCTGATCTATTACATGATCTATGCACACCTGCTCCCTCACTGCAATATGGTGACAGCTGACACAGCTAATTAATCCTTCCCTTGTAATAGATAACTCCACTGCATGCCTGTTTGGTCTAACCTAAATGGCCCAAATGATTAAATTAAATGGAATATCAGATGTGATAGACCCCGACCCACTGGGTACAGCAGAGTAGTCCTGTTGGGTACTGGGAAGTGGGCAGGCAGCAGCCCGCCTACAACAGAGTAGTCAAAGGCAGATATACTGGCCACTGGATAAGCAGTTTTCTGTTCCCTGACTGACCAGAGCAGGGGCTGATCAGGTTAGGCTAATGAGAACATCGGACTCCAATCAACCTGCAAAGAGCCAGGTGAGGCTGTTAAGCTAATGTGAACACCTGACTCTAATTAAGGCCCCTCTGAGACTGTAAAAGGGCTCACTCCAGTCAGGCGGCGGGGAGAGAAAAGGGAGCCAGAGGAGAGGAAGTGCAGCTGAAGGGCTGGGTAATGAAGACACCATCAAGCTACTGGAAAGGGAGCCCTAAAATAAGGGTGAAGAAGGCATAAAGAGAGAAGTGGAAAAGCTGTGGGGAAGTGGCCCAGGGAACTGTAGCAGCTCTGGTGGTAAAAGATCAGCTGTCAACAGTTGCTGCTACTAGGGGCCCTGGGCCAGAACCCAGAGTAGAGGGCAGGCCTGGGTTCCCTCCAGCCTTCCACTACAGAAACACCTTCTGGGAGGGGAAGACAGGCACTTGTCAGGACAGGAGGCTAAACTGATCTTGAATAAGCCCCTAGGGACAATACAGACTGTGGGAAGTTCCCTCACCAACCTCCTTGCTGGGTTATGATAAAAAGGGCTCTGTAGACTGCAACCCTGGCCCTAGAGAAAGAAGGGCTACGTGGAGAGTCACAGTGAGCCTCTGATATCAGAGGGGTAGCCATGTTAGTCTGGATCTGTAAAGCGGCAAAGAGTCCTGTGGCACCTTATGACTAACAGGTGTATTGGAGCATGCATCCGACCAGGTGGGTAGAGAAAGCTCATGCTCTGATGTGTTTGTTAGTTTACAAGGTGCCACAGGACTCCCTGCTGCTTTTAGTGAGCCTCTGAGGTCAATACCGGATTTATAATGGCGCCCGGGGCACTCTTCTTCGCGCCCACCCCGCATGCTGGGTCAACGCTTAACGCAGCGCACTCCTGCAGCTCCGTGGCAGCCTGGCTCCTGCCCCGCCCCTTTCCCCAGCGTGCTACGTCTCCTTCCTCGCCCACAACCCCGATCAGCCTGGCCGGCAGGAGGCGGCAACTTAGCCCGTCACTCTGGAGAGGAGGAGGAGGAGGGTGGGAGGCCTTTCCCCTCAGCGTGCTACATTCTCCGCCCCCGCCGGTCAGCTGGAGCAGCCTTTTCCGGCAGGAGGGGAAACAAGCCAGCCGCAGCACGCCGCTCCGGAGAGGAGGAGGAGAAGAGGCGGGGGTGAGGTGTTGGGGAAGGGCTGGAATTGGGGCATACTCCCTCCAGCCCCCTGTGTGAGCACCCCCCCCCCACACATCCAACAGGAATCTTGTTTACCCCCTCCCCAGCCCTGCTGAGCTTGTAGTTTACCCCGATCCCTCCCTAGCTCCTGCCTTACTGTCCTTTTACCCTTGGCTCATTTTACAATTATTCTGCCAGGGGGCCCACCAAAAGTTAATCTGACCCTGTCTCAGGTTAGCATAAACCGCGGGGAAGCATGGGACCCTCAGGGTCAAGGTCGGAGCTCTGCCACACAGATTACTTAGCAAGTATTCAAAAATATGAATAATTTGTCCCCCAGCCGCTCAGAGCTCCTTCCAAAAGCTGATTACTTTCCCTGTTCAGGACAATTGTTTTTAAGATTCTTGTTAAGATTATGTGCCTATAGGTGGATTTCTGCAGTCAGAGAGATCTTCAACTTTTTTAATGAGTGAATGCTTTCTGTTTCTGCCTTTGTATAACTTATATATTTAAATCTTATTCCTCAAAGGCTGTTGATATAAATCCTTTAGTCTCAGTGGGTCTTGGTAGCAATTTTCCAATAGTTCCTGTAGTGTCAAGTATTGAAGAGTTTTTAAGTGCTTGTCTGAAACGCCTTTTTGTTATAGGTATGAAAAACCTGTTCAGGCTTTTCTGCATATCACAGTGTCATTTTAGGCCCAAACTTTCCCATGTTGCAATCTTCTAAAGGTTGGGTTGGTTATCTACTGCTTCACTCGAGCCAGATGTTACTGGGGTAGCCAGCCTTACATGGAAAAGGCTGCCAGTGCTGGTCAAGACTCAATCTATAGGTAAACTACAAAGAGGAGCTACTACTTATTAATAAACTTTATGCATTTGTAAATATATGTACTCCAAACAGAAACCACAGGAGATGCTTTTGCTGACCTAACACTAGCAGTTACTTAACACTTACTCTGTGATGTTCTGATATGGGATTACTGTCCTAATTAAACATTGGTTAAAACCAGGTCCTATTCTACACCAAGCTCTGCTATCTAGCACACGTGTAGAGCTCTCTACTTTGCTTCTGCATAAGGTGTCTTCATGTTCTGTTATTTTTATCATTTTTCATTAGTCTCATATCAAAAATGCAGAACTGGCAACACAATCTTAATCAAAGACCAATTCTTGTTTCCCTTCAGATAGCGGCTGGGCTATTATTGTAGTGCCTAGGAGCTTCCTTATTAACACAGTTGATACTGATAAAATGAGAGAACAGACATTGGATGGCAGTAAACTTAGGCCAGGTAAGTTTTGTCAGCATAGCTGTCTGTCATGCGTGTGAAAATACCGCGCCGTCTAGTGACATCGCAATGCTGGCAAAGTCCTCAGGGATGGTCAACACTAAACTTAGGTCAGCTAGGTAGTTACGCTGACCCAAGCCCCAGTGTAGATGCTGCTACGTTGACAAAATAATTGTTCTGGCTGCACAACTACTACCTCTTGTGGAAGTGGATTTACTCAGCAATGGCCAAACCCCTTCTGTCTCTGCAGGTGTTCCATTGTAGCCTTTCCAGTGGATGCATACACATAAGCTCAGTACAGAGGCAACTGTGCCGCAGGGTGTGTCTGTTGATGTAACCAACATCACTGTGGTACTGTCCTGCCAAAAAAACTCCTGTCAGCATATGCTATGTCTGCACCAAGGGACTCTTGGTCTAGCTATACCTGCAAAGGATTTGTACTGTAGCTGAGGTCTTTGTTTTTCTGTGGGGCAAGGACTGTCTCCTTATCTGTGTTAGAAAACACCTACTGCTGCACGCACTTCTTCAATCTAGTGACTATTCACCCATGGCCTCTGCGGCGGCCATTATTACTAGGAGTGACAGTGTCCTTGACATTTTCCTGGAGAAAGCTGCTTGGACTCTCCGGCTCTGTGCCTCCCGTCAGCTCCTCCCCTGCCCTGCAGTATTTGCTGCACGCCAGCAGGCTCTGCTTCCCCTTCCCGCCCCATGCCACCTGCCCACAGCAATCAGCTGTTTTGCTGTGTGCAGGGGGTACGGGGAGGAAGGGGGAGCGTGGTGTGCTGGAGGGAGGGGTTGGAACGTGAGAGGAAAGAACAGGGGAGTGCAGACACAAATCCAAGAGTTAAACTCTCAAGCTTTTTTTGTCCCATGCAGTTCTCATTCATTGAACTTGGTGGTCAGTGATGCAGCATCAGCTTCTAGTGAGGCTGCTGAATTTTTTTAACGTAATTCAAAGCATCTATGTATTTTTTCTCTGCATCAACAGGGCCGCCCAGAGGATTCAGGGGGTCTGGGGCAGGGCCGGGTCTTCGGCAGCAATTCAGCAGTGGGTCCCTCTTGGAGGGAAGGACCCGCTGCCAAATTGCCACCGAAGAATGAAGCAGCTGCAGTAGAACAACCTTAGTGCCGCTGACCACAGCTTCCTCCCCACCCCCCATGCTGCATGTGGCTCTTGTACTCACCGGGTGGCACTCCGAGGCTTCAGGCAGCACTTCAGCGGTGGGTCCTTCACTCGCTCAGAGTCTTCCGCTGCACTGAAGGACCCTCCGCCAAAGACCTAGAGCGACTGAAGGGCTCGCCCCCAAAGTGCTGCCAAAAACCCAAAGTGGCTCATGGGGCCTGGGGCAAATTGCCCCACTTGCCTTCTCCTCTCTGGGTGTCTCTGCTCATCAATGGCAAATTTTGAGGCAACATCTGCGAACACTCTCTCTGATACTGAAACCACTGAGTGCCACGCGATGGGAAAGTCAAATGGAGGAGATAAAGCCTATCAAACACCAAATTGGGAAGACAGATAATGCCATAGTTGCCATTAAGGAGGACAGTGCTATGACAGAACTGTTCATGGGAGAACAGTGGCAGAAGGAAATGGAATCACCAGAAACATACATAACTTCATTTCTGTGTGGCTTAGTGTTGTGACACAATACACTGTTTGAAATAAATGTTGTAAGCAAGACTCCAAGTTGTTGACCTTGATATATCTGGAGCAATGAACAACTGGACAAAGCAAAGTCATACCTACAGTCTTACTGGTCAGATGAGGGATTTGAAAATGTTCTGAAGAGTGCACAGAAGTTGGCAGAGAAAATTCATACTGAAGCTATTTTCCCACCCATTCAAGTCACCAAAGAAGACATTTTGATTATGAGGCATGGGATAATCCCATAAGAGACCCCAAACAACAATTCAAAGTTGAATTCTTTAACCAGGTGCTAGACTGTGCAATACAATCAGTTAAGAATGTTTCGTGCAGCTCCAGGAACACAGCAGTATATTTGGGATGTTATCTGATATTCCAGAACTCCTCACTATACATGAAGAAGACCTACACTAGCAATGCAGGGCACTAGAGACAGTATTGACACATGATGACGTGCGATATTGATGCAAGTGATTTAGGTGATGAACTGAAAGCCCTTTCAAGATACATTTCAGCAGGATCAACTCCAAAGGCTGTTCTGGAATATATGTGCACAAATAAGATGACCACTCGCTTTCCAAATGTTTTTGTTGCTCTGCTCATACTTCTAACACCTCCTTTAACAGTTGCCAGTGGAGAACGCAGCTTCTCCAAGCTGAAGTTAATAAAACACATCTATGCTCCACAATGACACAGGAGAGGCTGGTCAGCCTTGCAACCATCTCTACAGAGCATGAGCTGGCCCAGACTGTGGACCTTCAGCAGGAAGCAGTTCAAATCTTTGCAACCAGAAAAGCACCACTTTGATTATTCAAACAGATAAAAATGCCAGTGTTTACTATGCAGACAAGAAAAATTACATTTGTTCAGGCATTTGAAAGTTGTGTTACTTAAAATATTTGAATAAGGCATTTTAAGTTTAGTTCTCCTTTATTGGGGTACGTAGCAGAGCAGTACCATGAGAGGAGTAGAATTGAGACCTTTCAAAGTTTTGGCCCAAGCAAGGGGGCATGGGGGCGTCATTTGGGCTCCCCGCCTCAGATGCCAAAATGTTGTGGGCCGGCCCTGCTGGCACCCCTGGATTGGGAAACCCTGAATTAAAGTGAAACTCAGGCCCCTACTGACCTGACATTGCATGGGAATTTACAATGTAAAATGGAGAAAACTGTTTGGAAATTGACAGTCAAGTTGTTTGTCCCTGACATGGGTATGCAGTGTTAGAGGGGGAGGAGACTGCAGGAAACCTGTTCCATTCCGGGTTGCATTCCAGACCAACAAGGGGCTGTGTCACTGCCTGCCCTGCAACCTTACACTGCTTCACTGTTGTGGCTCCCAACCTGCACTTCTCCCAAAGAGCCTGCAGGTCACACCTGGCGCGTTGGTGTACAGCTGCAGTCCTGGTTCAGCAACCTGTTAGTGACACACGAGCCACTCTCTGGCTTCCAGCCACCTATTACTACCCGCAGGGTGATTGAACATACCTCCAGCCCTCTCCTGGACAGTTCAAATATTAAAGGTCTGTTGCTCCTGCTATAAAGGGTCGATATTCAAGGTTGCTACTTTAAGTGGAGTTACTCAACAGTGCAGTTTAAACACAGCATTGGCTTGGTTTCACTGAAAAAGAATAAAACCAATTTTATTTAAAAAAGATGATTGAATTTTAAGTGAATTCAAGTATCAGGTGTGAAAGTCAGAAATGTTTTCTAGTAGCTAAACTTAACACGCTTGACTAGGTTCAAGGTTAAATTGTCACCCCATGTTCCCAGCAATGTGGCTAACCAAATTCTCAGGTCAGGATCTCCCCGAAAATCAAAGCGCTGGTTCCTTTGTATTGTTAGATGAGAGAGATCCTTTGGGGTTTTCTGCCCCCTTTTTTTTTATAGGCCAGTTAACCCTTGAAGTGGATTCTTTTGAGGGTTATCCCTCAAAGCAAAGTTTATTCAAGCAGTAAAGAAGACAACATTGAGTCTGGTGGTGAAGGAGGCTCCCTATGTTTGCTGGAATGCAAATTTGGTTTGTGTCCTGCCCTGTACTGTCCCAGGGTCCCTGCTTACTCCTTCTATGTAAACTGACGTAAAAACACATTTCTTCATTCAGGATACTTCTGCCTGGGCCGGGCTGTGTGGGTTTGAACACATTAAGAATAGCATGCAGGGGACTTCATAACTGTACATCTAATGTTACATACACTTCACCATAATATTATTGGCCTGTGAGCTGTTAGTTTTCAGATGTTTCCCCCACAAGCCATATTTTGTACAAAGATTATTACACTAGAATGTGGGTGTGAACCACGGGAGTGCTTTCAGTCTCACCTTCCTCCCACTGGCATGGCCCCATGAGGGTCACACAGTTGCAGTCTCTAAAATGGAAGCTGCACAGAGATGTTTTCCTCCCTTGTGGCATCCAGCACACCCAAGGCAACGGAGAGGAGTGAGAGCAAGAGACCATTCCACAGAAGGGGCATAGCAGCGGATGCACTTCCCCCTGCAAGCCAGGATTTCTTAGGGTGGAAGGGAGGGGTGCAGCTCTGCATTGCCCCAAATAAGAGGGCGGAGGAGGTTGGCTATGGAACCTTACCTCTTAATTTCCACGCTAACAGATGCGTGGGAATTTCTTTAACTATGCTGTAATTAGGGGGTGTTTTAGTTTAAGGACTACGTATTTTCAACCTTACCACTATCTAAACAGTGTCTTGTTTGGGAACTGTCTTGTACAGTAAGATGTACATGTAAACACTGCTGATCATGGATTTAATTCAATGTATGTATTTTGTACATCGCTAGATGCACAGTTATTGGGCATTGAACACTTATACTTGTGTGAGTGTGTGGGTGGTGTTCAGTATTTAAATGAGAGACTGCATCTTCCTAGATACTGTACAGTGTCACTTTAGCCTGAGGCTGCGGTTGTTACAAATAACCATTGGCTCCAGTTAGCCTTGGGGATGTTTTAAGGTTCCATTTGCACCACATACGTTGTCGTATGTTGTAAAAAGTGCCTAAATACAGTATTGCCCTGACTAATACCATGAGGCTTTACTATGTCTGTGCTCCCATAAGCAGACAGGCTGGGAGGGGATCCTTGCATCATTGCTGCTGCTCTCCTATGAGATTCTCTGGGTTTTGCACTAACCATCCCACACCACAGAGCCTGTGGAGGGCTTGAGGGTGGCTGGGAGGCAGTATTGAGACACAAGACCTTCATGCAGGTGACTATGGCCTCCACTGATACCTCGAACTTCAGTGACTAAACCCCTTACCATTTAAGGTGACCCACCCACTCCTACCTCTTGGAGGAAAGAATGCACTGTAAACTCAGGGCACAAACTTGCAGTGTCCCGTCATCCCACCACTGCCCCCTCGCAGATGGCCCATGGTGCTAATGAGATCAAACCATGTTAAGGAACTGAGACATGTCCTGGAGCATGATTCCTTAACAGGCTGTACAAAGGAAAAAGAACTGTAAGCTGTCTAAACTCCTACCTGCCCCATGGGGCCACAATCGTGGTACCCCTAACCCACCCAGCAATATTGTCAGTCTATCCAACTACACACTCAGCCCAGAAGAAAAGTCTGTCCTATCTCGGGGACTCTCTTTCTGTCCTGCCACCCCCACCAACATGAAACAGTTCTGTGGCGATCTGGAAGCCTACTTTCACCGTCTCCGACTCAAAGAATACTTCCAGGACAACACCGAACAGGGCACTGATACACAGGTGCCCTCCCACCAACAGCACAAGAAGAAGAACTCCACATGGACTCCTCCTGAGGGTCGAAATGACAGTCTGGACCTATACATTGAATGCTTCCGCCGGCATGCACAGGCAGAAATCGTGGAACAACAACATCGCTTGCTTCACCACCTAAGTCGTGCAGAACGCAATGCCATCCACAGCCTCAGAAACCACCCTGACATTATCATCAAAGAGGCTGATAAAGGAGGTGCCATTGTCATCATGAACAGGTCTGACTACCAAAAGGAGGCCGCCAGACAACTCTGCAATGCCAAATTCTACAGGCCACTTTCCTCAGATCCCACTGAGGAATACACTAAGAAACTACAGCATCTACTCAGGACACTCCCTACACTAACACCAGAAGAAATCAGCATACCCCTAGAGCCCTGACCAGGGTTATTCTATCTACTACCCAAGATCCACAAACCCAGAAATCCTGGATGCCCCATCATCTCGGGCATTGGCACTCTCACTGAAGGACTGTCTGGATATATGGACTCTCTACTTAGACCCTATGCCACCAGCACTCCCTGCTATCTCCGTGACACCACTGATTTCCTGAGGAAACTACAATGCATTGGTCACCTCCCAGAAAACACCATCCTAGCCACCATGGATGTAGAGGCTCTCTACACAAACATCCCACGCACAGATGGAATACAAGCTGTCAGGAACACTATCCCTGATGATGCCACAGCACAACTGGCTGCTGAGCTCTGTGCCTTTATACTCACACACAACTATTTCAAATTTGATGACAATATATATCTCCAGATCAGTGGCACTGCTATGGGCACCTGCATGGCCCCACAATATGCCAATATCTTTATGGCCGACCTGGAACAACGCTTCCTCAGCTTTCGTCCACTCACGCCCCTTCTCTACCTACGCTACATTGATGACATCTTCATCATCTGGACCCATGGGAAGGAGACTCTGGAAAAATTCCACCACGATTTCAACAGCTTCCACCCCACCATCAACCTCAGCCTGGACCAATCTACACAGGAGATCCACTTTCTTGACACCACGGGGCAAATAAGTGATGGTCACATTAACACCACCCTATATCAAAAACCTACCGACCGCTATGCCTACCTTCATGGCTCCAGCTTCCATCCCGGACACATCACACGATCCATTGTCTACAGCCAAGCACTGAGGTACAACCGCATCTGCTCTAACCCCTCAGACAGAGACCAACACCTACAAAATCTCCACCAAGCATTCTCAAAACTACAATACCCGCACAAGGAAATAAGGAAACAGATCAACAGAGCCAGACGTGTACCCAGAAGCCTCCTACTGCAAGACAAACCCAAGAAAGAAACCAACAGGACTCCACTGGCCATCACATACAGCTCCCAGCTAAAACCCCTCCAACGCATCATCAAGGATCTACAACCCATCCTGGACAATGATCCCACACTTTCACAGGCCTTGGGTGGCAGGCCAGTCCTTGCCCACAGACAACCTGCCAACCTGAAACATATTCTCACCAGTAACTACACACCGCACCATAATAACTCTAGCTCAGGAACCAATCCATGCAACAAACCTCGATGCCAACTCTGCCCACATATCTACACCAGCGACACCATCACAGGACCTAACCAGATCAGGCACACCATCACTGGTTCATTCACCTGCACATCCACCAATGTAATATACACCATCATATGCCAGCAATGCCCCTCTGCTATGTACATCGGCCAAACTGTACAGTCTCTATGGAAAAGGATAAATGGACACAAATCAGACATTAGGAATGGCAATATACAAAAACCTGTAGGAGAGCACTTCAACCTCCCTGGCCACACTATAGCAGACCTTAAGGTGGCCATCCTGCAGCAAAAAAACTTCAGGACCAGACTTCAAAGAGAAACTGCTGAGCTTCAGTTCATCTGCAAATTTGACACCATCAGCTCAGGACTGAACAAAGACTGTGAATGGCTTGCCAACTACAGAACCAGTTTTTCCTCTCTTGGTTTTCACACCTCAACTGCTAGAACAGGGCCTCATCCTCCCTGATTGAACTGACCTCGTTATCTCTAGCTTGCTTGCTAGCATATATATACCTGCCCCTGGATATTTCCACTACATGCATCTGAGGAAGTGGGTATTCACCCATGAAAGCTCATGCTCCAAAATGTCTGTTAGTCTATAAGGTGCCACAGGATTCTTTGCTGCTTTTACAGATCCAGACTAACACGGCTACCCCTCTGATACTTAACAGGCTTATAACTGTTGGTTCCTGTTCAGCACATGAGATCAAACCATACTATAACACAGACTCTATCACATTTGCTAAAGTACAGTAGAATCTGTAGTCTAGACAGGGCCTCATTCAAGCAGAGGCATAACTTAATTGTTGCTAGCTGGGTTCCAACCCAGGTTTCCTGATGGGTGTGGACTGGCAATTCCTTGCTGGAAGACTATGCTGTGAAACTGTGACATGGATGACTTCATGTCCCTGTAGGATTGTGTCTAGCCCAGTCTTCAGGGATTGTTTGTTTTTCCCACAGCATAGACTGTTCAGAAAAGAATGGCAGGACCCTGCTGGAAAGAACCATTTAAACACAACTGTAGCGATGCAGTCCTGCTTACAAGAGGTGTATATGCATTAGAAAATTGTATAGCCATTTTGCAGCAGTAATTCAGTTGCACTTCTGCTAGCAACAGTGCAAGCCCTAGTGCATACAATACTTGGCCATTAAAATCTGTTCTGTACCCCCTGTGAGGCAATCTTGGTCAAACTTGGCAAAAAGTTCAGCTTCCATCTGTTCCTCCATGTAGATGCAGTCCTGCGGAGCAATCCTATCCTTAAAATCAGGATCAAAACCTTGATGTGGAAGGGCTGGATAGGGAGGGGAACTCTGCCTGGGTTAAAAGTGACAGAAGTCCTGTGGCACCTTATAGACAGACATATTGGAGCATAAGCTTTCATGGGTGAATACCAACTTCGTCAGACGCATGTGGTGGAAATTTCCAGAGGTAGGTATAAATATGCAAGTGTAAGCAGAGTCAGGATGAGCTCTACCCTGACATCTGGTGGTGAATTATGGGGAGTGTAGAAAGGAATTTTAGGTATTTGCATTGACACACCCACCCCACCTAGCATAGCCCACGGCAGCCTGGGATGGTTATTTTGACAGCTCTGGTATCCCCAATTTCTTTGTTATTGGGTCAGGAGGAATAAAGTGTTGTCACCCTGATTATGTGAATGATGACTATGAGACTGCTTTATGACAGAAATGTCTCAATATGAATTAAGTAGCACTCACTGGACAAGGGACATAGGTGCCAAAACCCATTGAAATGAGAGAGGTTGGGGATTGGTGTGTGTATCTGATGGTATGGGCCCCTTTTGAGGGCTTGGAACACCAATTGCACATCCTCCTCTCCCCACTGTTGAAGAGTAGAGCTAATTTTGATTCCATTAGGAGTCCATCTAGAGACTGCTGAGCTGAATTCACGTTGGGCCAATGGTGCACCAGCACCGGGGCTCCCCTACTACAAGCTGAAATCACTAAAAGAGCTAAGCTTACTGAGCTGAGATCACTGAGTGCTGTGTTAACTAGTGGGGGAGCCTGAAGATCTATTGCTAAGCGGCTGGCAGAGCAGAGCAGTTTGCAGCATGTTGGAGCAGCCCATGGAACAGTGAGCGGGGTGGAGCGGTTTGCGGGGACGGCTGGAGTGGCTCACGTTGACTGGAGGAGCGGCACAGCTGGTGTAGTGGAGCTGGTTGTGGTGAAGGCTGCAGCAGATCTCCGCGGAGAGGCAGAGCAGTTGGCCCTGGCCCACGTAAGGTGCCCCTTAACACCCTGTGTGTGACCCCCCCCATTTCCACCCAGGCTGGGAGGGTAAAACTCTGCAGATAAACTTTTGAACTCTGGAGTGGCACTGACCAGAGACTTTCGGGTTGTTGGACTTTGAGGTGATTGGACTTAAGACCCTAAGGGAGAAGCACATTGCCAAACATACTTGGAGGTGGGTTTTTTGCTTATGGTTTGTGTTATAATCCTGTTTGTGGTGTTTCTCCAACGTGATGCTGCATTGTTTCCCTCCTTTATTAAAAGGATTTTGCTACACTCAGACTCCGTACTTGCGAGTGGGAAAGTATTGCCTCTTCTGTCCATTTATCTGTTCACACAGGGATTGTCCAGTTTGGCCGATGTACGTAGCAGAGGGGCATTGCTGGCACATGATGGCGTACATTACATTGGTGGACGTGCAGGTGAATGAACCGATGATGGTGTGGCTGATCTGGTTAGGTCCTGTGATGGTGCTGCTGGTATAAATATGTGAGCAGAGTTGGTGTCAAGGTTTGTTCAATGGATTGGTTCTTGAGTTAGAGTTACTATGGTGCAGTGTGTGGTTGCTGGTGAAGAATATACTTAAGGTTGGCGGGTTGTCTGTGGGCAAGGACTGACCTGCCTCCCAAGGCCTGTGAAAGTGAGGGATCATTGTCCAGGATGCGTTGTAGATCACTGATGATGTATTGGAGAGGTTTTAGCTGAGGTGATGGCCAGTGGAGTTCTGTTGGTTTCTTTCTTGGGCTTGTCTTGCAACAGAAGGCTTCTGGGTACACATCTGGCTCTGTTGATTTGTTTCCTTATTTCCTTCTGCAGAGAATGCTTGGTGAATATCTTGCAGGTGTTGGTCTCTGTCTGAGGGGTTGGAGCAAATACGGTTATACCACAGCGCTTGGCTGTAGACAATGGATCATGTGGTGTGTCCGGGATGGAAGCTGGAGGCATGAAGATAAGCATAGCGGTGAGTGGGTTTTCAGTATAGCGTGGTGTTAACGTGACCATCACTTATTTGTACCGCAGTGTCTAGAAAGTGGACCTCCCGTGTAGATTGGTCCAGGCTGAGGTTGATGGTGGGGTGGAAGCTGTTGAAATCGTGAAATCTTCCAGAGTCTCCTTCCCATATGGACAGATTATGAAGATGTAATATCAGTGTAGCATAGGTAGAGAAGGGGCATGAGTGGACGAGAGCTGAGGAAGCATTTTTCCAGATCAGCCATAAAAATGTTCACATATTGTGGGGCCATGTGGGTGCCCATAGAGGTGCCACTGTTCTGGAGGTATATATTGTGACCAAATTTGAAATAATTGTGCGTGAGGATAAAGTCACAGAGCTCAGCAACCAGTTGTGCTGTGGCATCAGCAGGGATACTGTTCCTGACAGCTTGTATTCCATCTGTGTGTGGGATGTTTGTGTAGAGAGCCTCCACATCCATGGTGACTAAGATGGTGTTTTCTGGAAGCTCACCAATGCATTGTAGTTTTCTCAGGAAATCAGTGGTGTTGTTTTCTAAGGAAATCAGAGCTAGCTCGGAGTGCTGGAAGCATAGGGTCCGAGTAGAGAGTCCACATATCGGACAGTCCCTCAGTGAGAGTGCAAATTCCAGAAATGATGAGGCATCCAGGATTTCCAGGTTGCAGCTGGGATTTTTAAACCATTTGTAGTCTTCAACAGCAATTTGGGTTGCCCTGCTCTGGGCATGGAAATATCTCCAATTAAAGTATTCACTTCTGACTGTATTTGGAGCAGATGCATTGGGAACTCCAGAACTTTGTTATTTTAAGGGAAATTTCCTGGCTTTACTCAGCCATTGGTGTCCTTTTGTGATTTTTTTTTTTTTCTGGTTCAAAAAGCTCTGCCAAAAATTGAGAATCTGAGAGTTGCTTAGAATAGAGATTTGGATACACAACTGTCTTCAACCTAATATAATACATTTGTATCTGATGTTTAAAAGGCAACTATTGATCTGAGACTACAGTTTATTCACCAAAAGACACTCTTTCCAATATCCTGGTCCTGTTATCGGTTAATGGTAATGGGCCTCATAAATGCTGACCTGTGTTGGAAATGGAACTCCTTTGGTGCTATATTAACATATAAATTTTGGGGGTGCCTCTATATCAAGCATTTCTGGCATGAGGTGGGTCAAAGGACCAATTTAGTTATTGGATGCTAACTTGGAGCCCTCCCCCTTAAGTTTTGTTCTTGGATGTATTCCTGATACCTGTAAGGTGACCAGATGTCCCGATTTTATAGGGATAGTCCTGATATTTAGAGCTTTTTAAAATATGGGCTCCTATTATCCCCCACTCCCTGTCCCGATTTTTCACACTTGCTATCTGGTCACCCTAGATACCTGGTAACAATGTGGCATGGTTCCAATGTGCAGCTTTGGTCACTACAAAATTAACCCTGCACAAATGGAAAAATTGATCTCTACCAAACCTTGCTGCATGGCCCAGTGATATTGCTGGTTTCACAGGTAACACAGGCAGACTTTGTCATGAGGGGAGTTCCATTCTGGCTTGACCCAGCTTCCGCTGATGGCCAGTAAAGACCCAAACCTTCTAAAGTTTTTAAAATGAGGCAGAAAGTTTCCACAGTGGGATATATGCAGAGATGCTGATTCTAGCACATGGGGAAGAGGCATGTTCTGACAGCTTTAAATAGTTATATTGTGAAACTGCAGAGATCCACAGATATCAGATACAGTGTGCAATGCTGAAATAGCTTCAGGACTTACCTTTTAGGGGAACCACTATGCAGAGATCTTGGGGAGATAATCCTTCAGGCCATTCAAAATCAATAAGTCAATCAGCTGTTCCTCTCACTCCTAGCCCTCCTCCCTTCCCCCCAGCCTGGGGTAAATGAGTGGTCTCTGTCTTTGGAAAAATCTGAGATTGATTTGCGATTTTGTCTCTGTGTCACCACCCAGGCCCCCCATCAGCACACTGATAACATCCATTTTCCTGAAACCTTGGTTTCAATTACAGCCTCAAAGAGAATCCTTCAGTGGTAACCTGAAAATTCCTCTGCCATCATGCCAGGGAGTGCTGTAAATCTTCCACTCTTTAGGGAGTTAAACACCAGCTCATTGAAATAAAGTTGTTATAAACCTTTGAGTGCTAGGGGGAAATGCCAGCTCAGGAGTTCTGGAGTCGGAGATGGACATCCTCAATGCAGCCTTACAGCAGGAACTGTACAGGCAGAAGCCGTGCAAAGTACCCCCACCCCGATCTGGAGAGACCCCCTCGAGGGCTAAGAGGAAAGTCTAGGCTCCAGGTCTCACTTTGCCGTTGGCTTGTCAGTTGAGGTTGAGGTAGGGGACAGCTATTGCCAGTTGTGATAGTGTTTGTGAGGGGGCACTTGTGCTCTAGACACTTGGCTGAGGCCCACCAGGAACACTTCACATGGCATGGCACTGCCCTGTCCCTCTTGGATGGTAACAATGGTAATTCTGTTTCGTTAAGCTAGATTTCAGCTGGGGACCTAGATGTGAAATAAAGGGGGTGTTTAATTTTATGACAACCTAACTCGATGCTTCAGTGCACTTCCACGGATTTGCTAACTGCAGAGGGCATTGGATGGAGTTTCAGACATGGGAAGTTAACACCCCATCTGGAAAACACTGATAGTCTTGCCCACTCTCTTGTACATACACACGATGTCTCCGCTACACAAGGGCACAGGATTTGTGGCAGGCTTTTGGTGGTGCCGCAGGGTCAAATTATTGTGGCTGATCTTTGGTGGCATTAGCTGTCTGAGGTGTCAAGGGTATGGGCAGTCAAACTCTGCCAAACCAGGATCCTCCTATTTAGCAATACAGGGAGGGCAGGGTATCTGACCCCCCCCAAGCCACCTACCCTCCTTTCATGTGTTCACCACCGCAAAGTTGAGAACCTATTAGTTAGGGGATGTTGAAAACATTGTATTTCACAGTGCTCCCAACCTGTAGCTCCAGAAGAAGCAGAATGGCTCAGAATAAATCTGATTCCCTGACTGGGTATGAGGGAAAAAGCAGTGGAGCTGCCAGCATCCTCACCCTCTTGCTTTGGCCTAATAATGGGTGTGAGGGAGACAGAGGGGCTGTCTCATCTAGTACTTGTACAGCCTGGTTGGACAAAAGAGAAATGCTGTTTTGTTATATTGCATCTACGTCTTCCAACCCTTGGGATTTCTTTGCGAGGGACGATGCTGAGGAAAAGGCAGTGGCCTGAGAGCCACTGGCCCAGCTACTGGAAGGTTTTATACACATTCTGGTGGAGTGTTTTCATCTATTTTTTTATCTGAATATTGTAACAAACGCACTGCAAAACAGAGGTAATTTTCAGGCTGCTCTTAGACTGGATGGCCTACCTAAACCAGTAATCTCCTAAATCCCGTGCACTCTGCCCCACTCACTGCTCCTGACACATCATCAATAATAGTGTTGTATCAGTGACATGCACCTGCATGTAAACAAATCACACCCACGATGAGGGGACACTGTTCTTATTGCTAAAATAAGGACAAGCACAACCCCAGTGTCTATATTACTGAAGGGCCCTCAAGAGACCCCACAACCCTCCCCCAGACAGCTCACTGTCTTGTTTGGGAACAACCTGGTAACCTGCTAACCTCTTCTGTCCCTACATGTACCGAGGGTTGATCTGGGATAGTGACCTCATCACATTCCTTCCTCCCTCTACCTGTGCCCTGGAGTTCTCCCCACTCTCCCTTTTCCCTTTCCTCTTTGTTTCATAGCAGTGGCCTCTATTTCAAAAGCAATGGCTCTCAAGGGAATCAAAACACACCAATCAGCTCCTGAATACAGGATCACCCCTCTGCTAGCCTGAGCCCCGGAACTGATCCATGCAAAAAAAGCTTGGAGCTGTAGTATCCAGGTCTGGTCTCAGGAGCATCAGTCTGTGCTCCAGATCTGCTTTTTTTCCAGGTTGCTACCAGCAGCTGCACAGAATTGCAGATCTGATGCTCATGTACTTATTAAAAGAACAGGAGTACTTGTGGCACCTTAGAGACTAACAAATTTATTTCAGCATAAGCTTTCGTGAGCTATAGCTCACTTCTTCATGTACTTATAGGCAACTGTCATAATACATTCCCTTCAAAGAGGCTGTTATGACAATATCCTGGACAAACCTTATGGAAATAAGATAAACACTATTGAACTGAGTTCAATGCCTTTGGAGTCCAAGGTATCAAAAATGCAATTGTTTGTGTTATTGTGAGATTATATGTAATTTTGGGTATGCAAACGTAATTCCTCCCATTACATTACAAAGAGCAGTTAATTGTCGAATTAACAGCTCTTTAACGCTAACCCCTAGAGAAAGAACAGGGGTACTTGTGGCACTTTAGAGACTAACAAATTTATTAGAGCATAAGCTTTCGTGGGCTAAAACCCACTTCATCGGATGCATAGAATGGAACACACAGAAGATATTTATACATACAGAGAACTTGAAAAGGTGGGAGTAGCCATACCATCTGTAAGAGGCCAATCAATTGAGATGAGCTATCATCTATGAGTCATGTTGATTATCACTTCAGAGGTTTTTTCTCTCTCCTGCTGATGATAGCTCATCTCAATTGATTGGCCTCTTACAGTTGGTATGACTACTCCCACCTTTTCATGTTCTCTGTATGTATAAATATCTTCTGTCTGTGTGTTCCATTCTATGCATCCGATGAAGTGAGTTTTAGCCCATGAAAGCTTATGCTCAAATAAATTTATTAGTCTCTAAGGTGCCACAAGTACTCCTGTTCTTTTTGCAGATACAGACTAACACAGCTGCTACTCTGAAACCCCTGGAGAGGTTTGCATATACTAGATCAAACTGAATTCTCCAGGGACCAGCAGACGAAGGACTTGTGATTAAATAAATAGCCTTGTTTTAAACAGGCTTAGGGCCTTCTTCCTGAGCCAGCAAATGGACAGGCCCCTGGAAGGACTTGGCCTGCTGTGGCCCCATAAGATTAGTGCTTTAATTTGAAACTACAGGGAAACCTTTGGGGGGGTGGGTGTTGAAGGACTGCTCCTGCCAAAGCCTGTATTAGGGTTGGCGTGATCTCTGGTAAGCTTATTAGCATGCACACAGGTTCTTCTATTGCTTGTAATGTTTTCTCTTGTGTTTTTACCTTAAGAACATGGGCGGCAGGTATCCTAGGCTGGAGGAGGCTAAGCCTCCCCAAACAGCCCCATGTGTCCCTGCCAACACTCCACCCTGAGGTGGCCCCCTCCTACTTGTTGCTTTCCCCCTTGGCCCCAGCCCAAGCAGGCTGCTCCTCTTCTGAGAAGCAGGCTGGAGCTGGGGCTAGGGCACCCGGCATGCGGCTGGGACTTGGGGCTGCTTGGGGGGATTGAGGATGCTGGGGCCGCGCTGCCCAGTGCCCGGGCTGGGGAGAGGGCTGGGGAGCTGGAGGCACTGGGGCTGTGGGCAGCGCCAGCTGCTCTAGGGCTGGGGGTGCTTGGGTGGGGTAGCCCGGGGCTGGGGGGGGGGCCTGTGGCTGGGGGGGGTGAGGGGCTCAGGTCTCCCGCAGGAGAGGGGAGTGTAATGGGCAGAGGGATGGCGGGGCCTAGGGTAGAAGAGGCGGGTCCAAGGGCTAACCTCCCACAACGGACAGCTCACGCACTGCCCATACTTAAGAATAAAATAGGCTTGCATAGGAAGTGCTGTGTGGTTACTATAACTATTGGCAGTTACACTGTGTACGTGTCTGAGGAGCGCGAGAGCAGGAAGACCTCGGTAGGCAGCCTGTCTCTGCTAGGAGTAACACAATGAAGGCAGCGAGCTGCTCAACCTGGAAGGACCATGGTCAGAAGGGGAGAGAGAGACATCTCCACCCAAGAGAGGAGACCGCCATGGGAACCAGAAGCCAGAGTGTGGGTGCCTTTGCTGGACCACAATAGGGGATGCCCGATGCAGATGCCCTGAGCTGTGACAGAGGCTTTAGCCTGGCACTGTCCAGACATTTGGAGAATGCTCTCTCCTCACATCCACCCCTCCACACCCTCTGCTCCTGAATGACTGAGTGTCCTGGTCAAACTCCCTGTGATGCAGGGGGAAATATCAGTGATCTGTGGAAATTAATTTGGATTACTAGAGAGAGATTCATTGGGTTATACTGAAACAAGACCTAAACCATGTTTAGTGAGGCCGAGCTACTTGCCTCAGTATCATGCAGCAGTGTGTTGCCGAAGTTAATTATAGACTGGATTAAAGAATTTGCTCTATTACCTTTAAAACTGTTGTCTTTTGGTTTCATCATGGCCTTGTGCAATGGGACATGGTAAACAGAAGCACAGAGAATGTTATGTACTGTTTGTGATTTCATACACTTGTCATCTGCTTTTACTCTTGCTAAAGTAAATTGATCTACGGACAAATCCTGCCCTCCGTCACTCAATAGGGCCATTGAATTCCAACAGACTGCATGGCTAAGTAAGTTGAGCAGTTGGCAGCTTTTAAAAGCCCTCCCCAAGTAACCCTTTTGGGGGCTCTTCTCTGAACCTGTACTCTCTGATATAGCCTCATGTGATGAGGTAACCAAATTGGACAGTGTCCAAGGTGAGGTTGTTTGTACAATGCTGCCATATCTTCCATATTCTCTCTCCCTCTCCTTTTAATTAATCCTACTGCCACTCCTTATTGGGGCTTTTCTACCAAGCTAACTCCACTGGCTGATGTATCAGCAGTGATCACAACATGACCTTATTAAGCATCTAGAACAATGCCAAGATTATCCAGCTTCACTCAACTCTTAATACTTCACTAGTATAAAATAATTGCATAGCATTATAGATGTGCATAGTGCTCCAGGATACAGATAAGGATGGATTCCTTGCCCTGAAGAGTATAGTTCAGTCAGCGGTTCTCTGCCTCCTGCACACTGAGACCCCATGTTGCAGCAATAAAAATATTATGCTCACCCTTTCACCTAACCATTAAGAAAGCAAGTTGAGAATCTGTGGGTATGTCTACATCTAAAATTTTGCAGCGCTGGTTGTTACAGCTGTATTAGTACAGCTGTATAGGGCCAGCGCTGCAGAGTGGCCACACTTACAGCAACCAGCGCTGCAAGTGGTGTTAGATGTGGCCACACTGCAGCGCTGTTGGGCGGCTTCAAGGGGGGTTCGGGGAACGCGAGAGCAAACCGGGGAAGGAGACCAGCTTCGCCGCGGTTTGCTCTCGCGTTCCCCGAACCACCCTGCAAACCGCAGGGAAGGAGACCTGCTTGCACGGAGGTTCGGGGAACGCGAGAGCAAACCGGGGAAGGAGACCAGCTTTGCCGCGGTTTGCTCTCGCGTTCCCCGAACCACCCTACAAACCGCAGGGAAGGAGACCTGCTTGCACGGGGGTTCGGGGAACGCGAGAGCAAACCGGGGAAGGAGACCAGCTTGATTACCAGAGGCTTCCTCAGGTATGCTGGGGTACCTGCTTATTCCACGGAGGTCAAGAAAAGCGCTGGTAAGTGTCTACACTTAATTACCAGCGCTGGATCACCAGCGCTGGATCCTCTACACCCGAGACAAAACGGGAGTACGGCCAGTGCTGCAAACAGGGAGTTGCAGCGCTGGTGATGCCCTGCAGATGTGTACACCTCCTAAGTTGCAGCGCTGTAACCCCCTCACCAGCGCTGCAACTTTGTGATGTAGACAAGCCCTGTGTTCTAAGTGAAAACAAAAACATCTAAAGGAAGGCAATACAGGGAGGGACGGCAGAGGTGGAAGCCAAGGTAGAGGATATGAAAAAGCAATTAATGTTGTATAAAGAGGGGTGATGGTGCAGAATACAACTGGTGTTTCCCTTCAGGAATCTTCTAGTTTTTGAGTGTGATAAGGTATAAATAGAGGCTTACTTAGTGGTAGCCAGTCACAGGAGTCACTGAGGGCAGTGACCTCTAAGGAATGAGAGCTATGTGGTATGTTACTAGTAAAAGTTTTGAAGAAGGAAAGGTTCTTATAAGAGAAAATTTCAGTTATGCTGTTGGCCAGGTGATGCTTGTAGCACAGGTTACACAAGTCTAACAGGCTTGCTTGGTGCAGAATATTCTGATCTTGGTCTCTGCCTATTGTATTCACAATCACAGTACAACCTTGTCAAGCATGCCTGGTAGATGACAGGAGTGCAGTGCATGCAGGGACATAGACTAGGAAGGCTCTAAAAAAGAAGGTTCCAAGGTTTCAGGCTACAATTTGAGAAATACAGCTCTTTAAAAGCTAACTGAGAATCTTCCTGACCCAGCTGGAAACCCAGCGAGATGTAGTCCAAGAACCCCTGCATATCAACCAGTAGTATGTTTGTATGCACTTTTAAAGTATATACCACAAAAGTAGTCTAGATCAGTGGTTTTCAAACTTTTTTTTCTGGTGACCCAGTTGAAGAAAATTGTTGTGGTAGGGGCTTAGGGCTGGGGCAGAGGGTTGTGGGGCAGGGGTGAAGGCTCCAGGGTGGGATGGGAATGAGGGGTTCAGGGTGAGAGGGAACTCTGGGCTGGGGCAGGGCATTGAGGTCTGGGAGGGGGTCAGGACTCTGGGCTGGGGGTGCAGGCTCTGGGGTGGGGCTGGAGATGAGGGGTTT
Organism: Gopherus evgoodei; assembly: GCF_007399415.2. Lineage (NCBI taxonomy): Eukaryota > Metazoa > Chordata > Testudines > Testudinidae > Gopherus > Gopherus evgoodei. The sequence continues at coordinate 72,963,275 of NC_044328.1, forward strand.
GGGGTGCAGGAAGGGGCTCTGGGCTTAAATGGGAGGCTCAGGGCAGGTGCAGAAGTGCAGACTTAACTCTGGCAGCTCCCGGTCAGTGGCACAGCCAGGATGCAGAGGCAGACTTCCTGACTGTCCTTGCACTGTGCCCCAGAAGCAGCCAGCAGTAGATCCAGCTCCTAGGTGGAAGTGTGCAAAAGGCTTTGCATGGCTCTCGCTCACAGGCACTACCCCCCCCCCCCCCAGATCCCATTGGCCAGAAACCAGCCAATGGGAGTGCGGAGCCAGTGCTCATGGCAGGGTCAATGTGCAGAGCCCTCTTCTCCTGGCCCTCTCGCCTAGGACTGGACCTGCTGTTGGCCACTTCTGGGGCACAGCACAGTTTCGGAACTGGTAGGGACTAGCCTGCCTTAGCTGGGGCAGCACCGTCAATGGGACTTTTAACCTCCTGGTCAGCAGTGCTGACCAGAGCCGCCGCGACCCAATGCCTTACATTCTGCAACCCAGTACTGGGTCGTGACCCATAGTTTGAAACCACTGGTCTAGATGCTAGAATACTGAGCTAGCTCGGTCCCAGTCTGTCTCTGCAACTCACTGACCTTTTGTATAATTGTTTCTACCCCCTTCTGCTTCTTGCGTTTGCTGATGTGTCTTTTTAGTTGAAAATGGTTCAGTGCTGTGAGCCTTATTTGTGTTGCACTAAGGGGAGGCCACTCTTCTGACAAGTGTGAAGACGCAGTCCTTGTGCCTGAGAGCTTACTCAAAATAGCAAATGTACAACGTATGGGGTTTAGGATGCAGAAAAGGTAAGATGACTGGTGATGTAGTGTGCACATCGTGTTCCAAGAATCATGCTTATGGTCATTGTTTTCAAATATAGGAACTCTGCCATACTGATTAGTCCAGAGGTCCATCTGGTCTCTGAGGGTGGCAAGGATCAGATGCTTCAGAGTATGGCACAAAACAGCCCATAGCAGACAACTGGTCTCTAAGTGCCTATAGGGTAAGTTTCTTCCTAATCCTCATCTATGTGCTATGTATATTGTTTGGATGCTACATTGTTGGATCAGTCAATGCAAATTCTGGAATTAACAGGCCCTCTGAAAGGGAGTGCGTGTTAATGAGACAGTGGAGGTGGCTGGAGAAAGGGCAGCCTGGGTCAGAGAGGGAATCAGGTACTAGGTGGTAGAGCTGTTGGCTACCTTCCAGGTGCTGGGGCTTCCGAGGATAAAGGACCTGTACTAGTGTAACTGAAGGGAAATAATCTTTACATGGGCCAAGGACTCTGGCCCCTTTGATTTACACAGTAACTGCCAGCAGCAGGTTGGTTGCGGGCCAGCACCCTGGGGGAGGCCATAGATCAGTAGGCTGTGAGCTTCTTGCTGCCAGTGCCCTGTATGGGGTCTGGCTCTACGGAAAGCAAGGCTGAGTGTCTCAGAGGAGCGGCAGGGGCGCTACCCCATTTAGGCAGCCTAGGCAATCGCCTAGGGCGCCAGGATTATTGGGGCGGGGGGGGTGGCAGGCGGCTCCGGTTGATCTGCTTTAGGCATGCCTGCGGCAGCTCCACCGGAGCCACGGAACAACGGACCCTCCGCAGGAATGACTGCGGCAGCCACTGGAGCCGCGGGATCAGCGCGGGGGGTGGCGAAATGGCCGTGCGCCTACGGCGCGAGAAACCCTAGCGCCGGTCCTGACCAGGCTGCAGCCTTTCCCCGGCGTGGAACGGGAGCGGGGTGTCCTGCTGCAGCCGCCTGTCACTCATGAAGTAGGTGGGTGGGCGGGGCCACTGGCGCAGTCCGTTTCCGGGATTGGTTGTCGGCGGCAGGCGGGGCGGGGGCGGGGTCTGAGCCGAATCAATTAGTTGGGGTGGCGGCGGGAACACGGCACCTGCAGCCTGGCTGCGGCTGGGGGTCCCAGGTCCGTGCTGCTGCCGGCGGCTCCTCGTCCGGCGCCGGCCCAGCACTGACTCGCCCGCCTGCTCCTGCAGGGCCCGGCCCCGAGCTGCCCGCGTCCCTCCAGCATGGAGCTGCTGGGCGCCAACCTGTCCGCGCTGCCCCTCCTGCAGGAATACGACTTCGAGCGGCACTTCGACGAGCTGCAGGCGATCCAGTGGATGCGGGAGAACTGGTGAGCGGTGGCGGGCTGGCTCCGCGGGGGCACCGTGCTGGGGTGGGGATGGCCGGACTGGAGCTTGCGGTGCAGCCCCGAGGACCCGTCTGCTGCACTGGGACAAGCAGAGCTAAAGCGAGCGAGTGGCCGGAGTGCCCCGTACAACCAGCTTGGCGCTGCTGCTGCTGAGCGGAAGGGATGCAAAGCAAACCCTAGAGCCAGCCTAGAGATTCCCTGTGAAGCTGAGGGGTAACTGCCAATGCCATTCTGCAGGGCCTGCCTCATGTAAGCAAGGCTGGCAGCTGGACGTGACATTCACAGGCTCAGATTTTTAATAGTGAGGGTAATCCACCATTGGACCAATTTACCGAGGGTCTCCTGGTGGATTCTCTATCACTGGAGTGGGTCTTTTCTAAGAGATCTGTTTCTCTAGTTCACATGGGAATTAATCGGGAAAGTCTGTAAGAGGCAGGTTATGCAGGGGGTCAGACTAACACAGTGGTCCTTTCTGGCTTTATAATCTGTGACCCAACTCAGGAGAAAGTGCACCTGTAGCTTCTGTTAATCTTTTGGGAAAGAGGAGCTAGATAGCAAAATAGGAAACAAAACTATACTCTGAATGAAAGAGTGTGCAAGTACAAAAGCTAAATCCATATAGCCTTCCAGAAGGAGATGCAACTTAGTTAATAGAGCAATTGCCTTAAAATAAAACTAGGTTAACTGCCCTGTTTACATCAATATGAATTTAGGGTTAAAATTGCTGGTGAAAGTTTAATATTAAATACCTTCATAAACCTATGCCTCTGAGGTCCTTTCAAGAGCCAAGAATTAAACTTCTTATGCTACTGGCTTGAATAGTGAAACCCATTGTACAAGGTTAGTTAACAATTGGTAGATTTCATAAAGCATCATTCAATGTGCAATTGTTTTCTGTGTCTCAAAGGAGATGTTAGAGAGCAGCATCTTTATACTCAATTATTGTTTGAACTCTTTCTTCCCTTTACACAAGCATACATTGTAAAAAGAATGTCTACACTGCAATTTTTAGTCCCGAGTTAGCTGGCACAGGCCAGCTGCCAGTCATGCTGTGGGGATTTTATCCCTGTATAGACATACTCTAAGTAGCACCTTTTAGAGTAGCAATAATATTGATAATGACTCAGCCATCTTACCTAGTGTACAGATATTGTTTAACCAAATCTGCATTCCTTGAGTGCAGAAAGATTTTAGGGTGAAGAGCTGCAGCTTGAAACTAAACAGTTACAATAAACTTTAAAGAGCCTGCTGGTACAGTCCCTCTGTGTGTGAGGTCCTGAGTTCTGTATGTAGGTCCTTGGCCATGACCATGTTTGTCCCCAAGACTGGAACAGGAGGGGCTACTGTAGGTAAGAATTTAGGGGTGGTGTGGTAGAACTGTATTTGGAGAGAAGCTTTCAAGTACATAGATCATAGGGTTGGAAGGGACCTCAGGAGGTCATCTAGTCCAACCCCCTGCTCAAAGCAAGACCAGTCCCCAGACAGATTTTTACCCCAGTTCCCTAAATGACCTCTTCAAGGATTGAACTCAGAACCCTGGGTTTAGCAGGCCAATGCTCACTGTATCATACTTGGATTTAGTTAATGTGATTGCTCTGTGGCTTTTTGAGTAGCCTCACTCAGGTGACACTGTAGGTGGAACATGTAAAACAATCACTGAGATTTTGCTTGTTATCTGAGGTGTTCTAAAAATTATGGCCTCAGATCATCTCTAATAAAATTAATCTGGATCTGGGGGCTTCGCCTCAGACACAGGCTGGGTTCATTGAACGTTACCAATGTTTAGTTTACAGAGCTAGGTGGCCTGCAGGTTTGGAGGTAAGCGATTGTGTGGGGTGGTTGTGGTATGTTGGTATTTCAGAGGACCGGAACAATATGTAGTAGACAATTCTGGGAGATGAGGGCAGTGTGTAGGAGAAAGATGTCGCCTGCTTGGAGCAGCTACTGATTCCACACAGCACTGTTATACTTCCTGAAAGTGTCATGTTCCTAAGATTACAAAGTTGTCTACATGCTAGGAAACTTCTACTGAGGTGATGTGACATAGGATAACCTGTATGTCTGACGTGAAAACATGGTGCTATTTTTTTTTCTTGTGGTGAAGGTGTGTCATGAAGTTGTTTTCATCACTTTCCTAAGGGAAAATTACTGGTCTAATCTGTAGTTAAAACTCTGGTGCATCAGTTGACAAGCACATTCAGTTTGAGGCTGAAAATGAAAACTGCTCTCCTGTCTCTTTCTTGCAGCTGCTGCTGAACAGCAGTATCACCCCATGCCATGCCTCATGACAGGAAGAACCTGTCTGCTGTTTGCTACTATGCCCCACAAGGCAATGTGCACAGCCAGAGGAGGAGTTACACCATGAAACAGGGAATCCATTCACTTCTGCCGTTGGAATTTACAGGGAAACTTGAGTAGGACTAGGAGACCATGTTTCATTTGTACCTTCAGTTCAGGCACATGCAAATCCATGTACTCAGGATCTTGCCATGTGGGGTGATGGGTTGCAGCTGCATTTGATTTGTCCACACTTGGTATTTCTGGGCTGGCAGTAAATAGGCTTTTCCTGGCCTGCTCAGATTTGCACTGAGCACAAGATTTGCATTGAGCCACAAGATTTGTCAGGATTCTAAGCCCCCAAAGGCCTGAGGCGGTTTGCGTCCAGGGTTTTGGTTTGGGGTCCAGCTAATTTGACACCAGAACTTAAAATGCCTGAGTTGTACTGAACTTCATAAATATTTCTTCTGCATGCTGAGATTAGATGACATGCCCACAGCAAACACTTCTTTATCTTTCAGAATCTCTCCCTGAGCATGGGGTAAAATCCATAATGGCTTGCTATTTGGGGATGCTAATTCTAAAAGAATAGACTGTACCCTGTTTCCATTGGGACATCTATTGTGTATTCCTATCTCCTAGCATGGAAATATGATGGCTTGGAAGAGAAAGACAGAGGTGGGTCAGGTAGTCTCTTTTTTATTGGACCAACTTTCCTTGGTGAGAGAGACAAGGTTTTCAGCTTACACAGGCTCTCCTTCAGCTCCCGAGCAACACAGGGCATGTCTCCTGAGCAAACTTAACTTGTTCATTCTTGGCTTAGTGCAGTTTGGAAGGATTTATGCCCTGATTGGGAGGGTGTCTCCTCAAAATGCCAGAGCACTTGATTACTTTGGGGTGAACTGTTGTAAGCATTTGATGGAATGAATGGGCTGGTTTTCATGAGTGCAGTGACTGCATCAGTAACACGTCACATTATGAAGCGTGGTTTAGATTTAGAGCAGAATCCTTCGCTTGCTTAGTCCCATGGCAAATATACTATGGGAGGGGATGAGAGATTCATCCCAAAGCTAAGTTTATTAATGGTATAGATGGAAGAATTCAAAATGAAACCTAGCATTTTGAAATAAAAATTAAACAGTTATTCACAAAACAATCTTATGCAAAACTCACAACTCCTATTTCAGAGAGTGTCTATTCATCCCTTATCTTAGAGTTTCTTACCAAAGTCCCTTAGTGCAGTGGTTTCAAACTGCAGGTCGTAACCCAGTGCTGAGTCACAGAATGTAAGGCACTAGGTCGTGGTGGCTCTGGTTAGCACCAGGCCGTTTAAAAATCCCATCAGCGGTGCTGCCTAGCTAAGGCAGGCTAGTCCCTACTTGTTCTGACACCGCGTTGTGCCCTGAAAGCAGTTAGCAGCAGGTGCAGGTCCAGCTCCTAGGCGAGGGGGGCCACAGGGCTCTGCACACTGACCCCACTCCGAGCACTGGCTCCACACTCCCAGTGGGAGCTGGGGGGCAGTGCCTGTGGAGGGGAGGTGGTGCTTGTGGGCGAGAGCCGCACAGAGCTACTTGCACACCTGTGCCTAGGAACCAGACCTGCTGCTGGCTGCTTCCAGGGTGCAGTATGGTCCACTGTGCCAAGACAGACAGGAAACCTGCCTTAGCACCCCCGCTGTGCTGCTGACTAGGAGCTGCGGCAGGTAAGCCTGTGCTCCATCGCCACGCCCCATTCACCTACCCTAGCCCTGAGCCCTCCCCAAACCCAGAGCCCTGTCCTGCACCCCAGAGCACTTATCCCCAGCCCTATCCCAGAACCTGCACCCCCAGCCTAGAGCTCTGACCCCCTCCCACATCCTGACCCCCTGCATCAGCCCAGAGCCTTCACGCACACCTTGAACCCCTCATTCCCGACTGCAGCCCTCACCTCCCACACACTAAACCCCTCTACCCCAGTTCTGTTGAGTTACGGGCTTCACAGTTTTCTTCAACTGGGTTGCCAGAAAAAGTCTGAAAACAGCTGCCTTAGAGCCCTCCTTGTGGGGGATGGAGGAAAGGTTAATTCTGTTGATGGAGAAGAATGGCTTTCTGTTGACATTCACAAGACAGTCACAGACAGCTCATGCATCTGTTGTGGCCAACCTGTGTAACACCTCTGAGCCCTGGCTTGCTTGCTTCCCCCACCTGGCAGGTTTTGGCAGGTGCCTCTTTCTTTGGTTTTTCTTGGGCAAGCTATGTGGCTTCATGCCATTGTGCTGATGCCATGCAGTACAGCTGATCTCTGCACCAGGTGAGAACTAGTAGGGGATCCCATGAATCAAACTGGGGTCCTCGCTGGTTTGGCAGTGATGGTCCAGTGTCCTCATTGGCATGTTGACACCTGGACTGCTCCATCCTTCACCTGTGAACCTGGAGGATTCTGGAGCGAAGCAGAGGCCTTCGGATATTTCTCAAGCAAACACCTCAGGAGCCCATGATCTTTCTCATTCTCTAGAGTCCCTGTTCAGCCTGACTTCCCATACACCAAGTCTGTCTAACTTCTGGTTTCAAATTTCTCGTTTGCAAGTTGTAACCTCAGCGGAGTCCTTGGGTTGGAGCAGTAGCCCTCTTTTGTTAATACATATTCAATCTCTTTTCTATACCTTCTCTATCACCTTTCTTTATGTTACTGTGATTCTGTAAGCTTTCATCCACTTATCAATTACAGCTCAAACTGCAACTAGGCCTGCTATATCCTACCAAGGCACCAATGCTACCCTAGTCAGGCCAAAGTTGAGGGCATTGCCAGTGGCTCATTTAGAGCAGAGAGAGCATCTTTGCCATGTGAAATTAACCCCCCCCCCCTTCCTGAGCTGTCTAACAACCTGACTTTGAGAAGTCACTTCCTCAAAATGAGGCAGTGGCTTGTAGGAGAGAAATCAATGTAGCTCCCTTTTGGTGATGGCTGTCTAACATATGGCATTGTTTTAACTGCTAAGCTACTGGTTGGGCCAAGTGTGCTGTGCCGCATGCATTTCCTGGCGCCCAAGATCAGCTTCACACCTGTACACTATCAGCACTGAGAGCTGGAATGGAGTCTAAATTCGGACTTATAAAATGAAAGTGCCTGAAGTATTCCTATGAAGGAGGCCCCTTTCCTGGTGGCTGACTGTGTGTTGGGATTGGCTGATGGTTCTGCTCAGTATCAGGCAATGCTGCCAAACCCAGGAAAGATGGTCTTGTGGTCAGAACACTGGATTAGGAATTAAGAGGCCAGCTCTGCCTCAGACTTGGCGTGACCAAATACATTGCTTAATCTGGCTCAGTTTCCCATCTCTTAAATGGATTTAGTAGTACTTCCAGCCTGCCCTTGGTCACTCTTGTCTCAGAGGGACAAGGGCTATCTCCTCCGTATGTAGAGAGCCTAGTACAATGTGTCCCTGAGCTCACTTGGGTCTTCCCAAACACTTCGGTATTACAGTTATGAACGGCCACAGGGGGCTTCAGTTTCATCAGGCCGCTTAAAATACTGCTTGGTGACGGCTACTATCGTGTTTAGTATGAGCAGCTTCGTGTTGACTGTGATTCTGTGGATGTAACTTGAACTTCCTGAGGAACTGGAGCATCTTCCTTCTCTTTTGGCCCTGGCACAAGGGTCCTTCTGTTTAAGAGGAAACTTCTGTCCACTCTTACCCTTCGCAGATAAAGCTCTTTTTGGGCATGTTGGGTCCAGTTCATCCTTTGTGGAACTCAGTTCCCATGGGACCGAATGGCTTGAGAGGCTGGGTTTGCGTGAGAGGTAGAAGAATTGCTGGCTGAATCTTGGGCCTTAGAGTCGGTGTGGACAACAGTATTGTTTGAACTGCTTCTCAGACCTGTCTTGCTCCAGTAGGGTGGGGAGTGTGTGAAGTCTTCTAGCAAATGAGCACAGCCCCTTGGGAGGGGATTATATTGACTCATCAGCCTACATGTCTGTGAGGTTACCAGATTGCCAGCTGCATACAAGAGTCCTCCTTGATATTGAAGACGAAGTTGCACACAAACCATCACCAGAGTTTTCCCCTGGGGCTGCTCAGGCTGATGAGGGTCCCAGTGTTCAACCCCATCTGTGCTCTGCAGCCTTCCATGTTGGCAGCACTTGGCAGAAGTTCAGTACATAGGTGAGAATGGAAAGGGATGGGTGCAAAGGTCAGCATGCGTCATGCACAACTAGTCAATGCTGGGAGTAGCTGTTTACTTTAGGGGGTGTCATATCAAGGTGGAGGGTGGAGAGGGGTGTTTTCTGGACTGTTCCTTGGAAAGTGGCTGAGATATGACCTTAGTTCCACTTGGATTTTCTTCACTGAGTCAGCTGGCCTCTAGGTACAACTGCACTGCAAAAGGAAAAAAATCTGCAGCAGTAAGTCTGAGCCTGGTCAACTGACTCAGGCCCTGGGGCTCATGCTACAGAGCTAAACATAGATGTTCCTGCTAGGGCTTGATCCTGGCAAGGGGGTAGGTGACAGAGCCCAGCTCCAGCCCAAGGGGATATCTGCCCTGTAGAATGACCCAGAATCAGCTGACTCAAGCTCTAAAACTCACTGCTGCTGGATATTTTTGCAGTGTCCCTGTACCCTTTGACCCTCCCCTGTTAATGGGGGATTCTTAAGTTCCTTTCTTACTGGGGTGATAGGCCTCTTGAGGATGAACTGGGCCAACCTGTCATTTTCTTTGCCTCCCCATTCTCTGGACGTGGCTGGAGCTGCCACCTACTTGCTCCCACCTCTACCGGGCAGATGAAAAGCTGAGTTGTTTTCCTGAGGCCATGTCTACATCTAAAATTTTGCAGCGCTGGTTGTTACAGCTGTATTAGTACAGCTGTATAGGGCCAGCGCTGCAGAGTGGCCACACAGCAACCAGCGCTGCAAGTGGTGTTAGATGTGGCCACACTGCAGCGCTGTTGGGCGGCTTCAAGGGGGGTTCCGGGACGAGAGAGCAAACCGGGAAAGGAAACCAGCTTCGCCGCGGTTTGCTCTCTCGGTCCCGGAGCCACCCAGCAAACCGCAGGGAAGGAGACCTGCTTGCTCGGGGTTCCGGGACCGAGAGAGCAAACCGGGAACGCCGCGGTTTGCTCTCTCGGTCCCGGAGCCACCCAGCAAACCGCAGGGAAGGAGACCTGCTTGCTCGGGGTTCCGGGACCGAGAGAGCAAACCGCGGCGAAGCTGGTTTCCTTTCCCGGTTTGCTCTCTCGGTCCAGGAACCCCGAGCAAGCAGGTCTCCTTCCCTGCGGTTTGCTGGGTGGCTCCGGGACCGAGAGAGCAAACCGCGGCGTTCCCGGTTTGCTCTCTCGGTCCCGGAACCCCGAGCAAGCAGGTCTCCTTCCCTGCGGTTTGCTGGGTGGCTCCGGGACCGAGAGAGCAAACCGGGAAAGGAAACCAGCTTGATTACCAGAGGCTTCCTCCTTCCACGGAGGTCAAGAAAAGCGCTGGTAACTGTCTACATTGGATTACCAGCGCTGGATCACCAGCGCTGGATCCTCTACACCCGAGACAAAACGGGAGTACGGCCAGCGCTGCAAACAGGGAGTTGCAGCGCTGGTGGTGCCCTGCAGATGTGTACACCTTCAAAGTTGCAGCGCTGTAACTCCCTCACCAGCGCTGCAACTTTCTGATGTAGACAAGCCCTGAGAGAGTGGAGCAGTGAGATTTCCTGTTTGTTCTGTAACTTACTAAATTAGAAGTCTTTCATATTTTTACATTGTGTAACGCACACCTTCCTCTTCCATTTGGTATCATGTGGCATGCCTCTGACAACTGCGATTGCTTAGGCGGAAAAGTAACATTGAAGTATTTAGTGTATTTTCTCAACGCCTTCCAATGCAACTTGGCAGTTGTAGGAGAGGAGTGAGAACCATGTGACCAGCTCGCTTTTCACTAGCAAATGCCTAGTGGGCCCCACATGACAATTTGGGGAATTTCATGTTAAACCAGGATCCTGATTCCCGTGGGTTTTATAGTGTTGAGGGGTGAGTCATGGCTGGACTGTGGGGAACGGTGCTCCTGAATTATAGGCTGGATCTCTGGCATCTTGGATACAAAGCTCACGAGAGCAGAAAGTCTTATCGGAAAACCTTTGGGGTGATGATGAAATGCAGCCATTCAGCCCCTTCTCTTCCACTCACAAGCTGTGAATCACAGAGCCGTTGCCGCAGTTGGCAGCGCTGCAGATCAGTGAAATGTCGACTCCACCCCTGCGATGCCTCCGGCACCAGCTGTCAGTGCTAGTGCTTGCAGGTACATACCCCTGTGCACGCTCAGCAGGAGGGAAAGGTTAATCCTGTTCTTGATCAGTACCAACAACCTGCTGCCGCCTCCTTAGCAAACACGGATGTCATGGAAGTTTAACCCTGTCTGAGCTGGGTTCACTACTACTTCTCGGGATGCCTTGGCACTTCCTGGTGCTGGGATCCTTCCCTGCCTGAAGCCTGCTTTTGCAGTGATTTAGATACAGTTGGGGGACAGGAGTGGCTTCATGATGCAGCGCTGCCCTAGTGTGGGCTGGGAGCTTCATTTTCTGCCATGCTGTTCGTTTTTAAATTCAGCATGTAGTGCTTGAAGGGAGGTGCTGGCTAGAGCAAAGCCTAGTGCAGTTCTATGGCCTGTTGTATGCAGGAGGTCAAGTCATAATGGTCCCTTCTGGCCTTAATCTATTAATCTTTTTGTTTGAGTGAAGGCAGCATATCTCTGCCAGTACACCACAATCCTGACCTATAACATGTCCTGCTTTTGTCCCAGCCAGCCAGCTCTGCTCATGCATCTAAGTCTCCCTGCTACCAGGACCGCCCAGAGGATTCAGGGTGCCTGGGGCAAAGTAGGGATAGCTGCAGTGCTTGTACTCACCTGGCGGCGGTCTGGGTCTTCGGCGACGAGAGACCCTTCAGTCACTCCGCATCTTTGGCAGCACTGAAGGGCCCCCTCTGCCAAAGACCCAGACCGCTGCCAGGCCAGGGCTCATGGGGCCTCTGTGGGGCCTGGGGCAAATTGCCCCACTTATCTTCCCCCCTCCCCTTCCCTCTGAGCGGCCCTGCCTGCTACTTCAGTCCAGGCATTTGCTGCCCACCAGGCCACAGCCTGACACCTTCAACCTCCTTGCTGTTAAGTGAAGTAGAGTTTAAGTTGGACTCGTGTCTTAGGGGTTGAAAGGTTTGTGCAGTAGCCTGAATTTCAATTGATGTACAGATTCTCCTAAGGCATAGTACCATACATACAGATTCCTGACCTGGGAGTACAGTCCTCGCTATAGTAAACTGTGGGTCGCATTTCAAGCTATAATTCTACTGTTTCCATGGAGACTTGTTCTGAATGCCTCTTTCCGTCCATCAAATATCGCTCTGTAAAACATCTGGCATTTTCAGTCCACGTAGACCAGGCATCCCTGTGACTGCAGTGTGAATTCGAACAATACTGGGGCAAAGCAGGGATTCCCTCATGGCAATGGCACTTTTGCCCAGGAATCTGGTAAGCTCATTGCAGTGGGTTCTGGAAGCTAACTAATGTGAAGAATGTTAGACTTAAGCTGATTTGGCCTAGGATCAGAGAAAGGAATGCAGACCTCCCCTCTGCATGGTTGAAGAGGGATCAGGTTGCTTTGGTTCTTACCCTGGATGGGGATATGACTTACGGTGGCTGGAGTCAAGTTAGTGGGCTGTGCAGAGCATGCACATTCTGGTGGTGGTTCTCAACTAAGCCAAATCAAACTCATCAGCGGCTGGGAGGAAGAGCAGCTTCTCAAGGCCAGGGAGAGAAGAAGAGGGGCTCTGAGGAGCAACTGTGTTCTCTTGTTTACTCCCCCTAGCAAGAGGTGGGTATTTAATCCTAGGTCCTGAACTTGGGGATTTAAGAACAAAGTAATATAGGCAGACTGGGTTGAGTGGCTGCCTTGGGTTCTGTCCATCCAATCCACTCCATTCCCTGAAAGAGGGAAGATCTGCCGCCTTCAGAAATGGAGAAGGCAGCTGGTTGCTGGGACAACCCACTGTTACTGTGTTCCTTACAAGGGGCATTTCCGTCCAGCAGCAGAGAAATGGAGCAAATAGGATTTTATGGTGCCTTCGTTACAGAGAGGACACAGCTGAATGCCTGTGTCTAGGCTGCTGCTCCTACTGCAGAATCCCCAGGCCCGAGAGGCTTGTAGGACTATTTGGAGGGGGGAAGATGGGGAGTGATCCCTTACAGTGTGGCTGGAATCTTAGATTTTTTGCGAGCTGAGCCTAACTAGATTAGGACTTGGATGGGAGAGCTCCAGGGAACATAACTGGTGCAAGAAGTGGTATTTGTGACCTGCTAAGCTTTCCTCCTAACACAAACTCACAGCCTAAGATTCTGTACTACTCTTTGTTTGGTGGCGTCAGGCAGGCAACAAAGGCCAGACTCCAGCTTGTGGGTTCTGCTCTGCCACCCTAGGTTCCCCTTGCAGCTTCTCTTTGCTTCATGCCCTGTTACGTTACTGTGTGCTAGTGGGGCTGTGTGAGCTGGTATGGGGTTTGTAAAGGTCTCTAGGATGAAAGGCTTGTGAAACTCTAGTTACCCAGGGAGATAATTCTTCAGTTTTTTTTTAAAGATAATTTAATTCTTCGAAAATGTATTCTGATGGCCAATATAGAGGACTGGATTTTGTCCAGCCTGGTGAAATTGTCAGGCCTTTTTTTTTTTTTTTGGAGGGGGGATGTTGGTGTCAGGTTATTTAAAAAAAAAAATCAGACTGCATTATATGGATGGAGTATCAAAAATGGGGTCCCAAATTGGGGAAGCTAAGGCCAGAACACATCACAGCACAACAGAATGTTGTTTTCAGCCAAGTCTGTTGTGAGGGTCAGCCCCCAGCGCTGCCTGTGTAGAACGCTGTCCCTTTTCTCTGTGTACTAAGAGCAAGAAACTGTGGCCTCCTCACAAATTACAGTGAAGGAGCTAGTCTGCAGATAAATAAAACTGCTTGTTCTCTCAGCTTGAAATCGTTGCCAGCTGCGCCCTCACTTGGGACCTGAAGGGGCAGGGCAGCATTGTGGAAGTCTCCATAATGGGGGATCCCCTTTCTTTTTCTTCCCTCACCAAGGGTATTTCTACCAGCTCCACTTATGGCCAAAGTCTGCTCCTCCTGACTACAGCTAGGGGAACAGCAGATAATTCCAGTATCCAGGGAAATGCATGGCTCTATTAGATTCCTTCTTGTCCGAGCTAGTGAAGCCCCCACCAGGAGCAGGGAGTAGGTATGTGCTGTACCACATGCCAGCTGGTCTGAGAACTCTTCTCCACTCACAGGCGTAAATCTTTCTCGTTCGCCTTGGCTTACGTGTTGCTGATCTTCGGAGGCCAGCATGTCATGAAGCAGCGGAGAGGGTACGACCTGCGCAAGCCACTGGTCCTGTGGTCACTCAGCCTGGCCTTGTTCAGGTAAGAATGGCGTCTCTTGCTGTATTCTGCTGCTGACGGTTACTGGGCAGCCGTAGAGCCCCACCGGGCCAGCTGACCCTGGAGAGAGACATGGAGGCATTTCCTTCTGGGATGCTAACCCAGAAGGGGCAATAGGTTTTTGATAAACTGCTGAACCACAGACCATTCCCCACTCCCAGCCTGGCCACGGGGCTTTAATTTAAGTCCTTATTTTAAAACCTTCCTCCTCTTCTCCCCCCCCAAGCCCCTGCCTCATTTCCTAACCCTGTAGAAGTGATCCCAAAATGGCGGGGGAGGGTCCTGTGAAGTCTTCCCTCCCCCCCCTTCCCGACCCCGAGCCCTCTGGTCTCGAGCCATCCCTGCAAGGCTTCTCTCTGCCTTCCCCCCCAATAGCTGCAGTCTGTGGCAGGCAGGCAGCAGTGTCGGGGGTGGGAAGGCACTGTGCTCAGTTGTGGCTTTGGGCAAAATGGAGGGTGCTAACACTCAGCAAAGCTCAGCCTGAACTAGAGAGAGGAAGTATGGGGATCTGAGCTGCTGCCCCTGCTGGGGCCGACAGCTTCTATGTTCTTCTGTACGGGTTCTTACAGTGCCCTCGTCACCACAGAATCCGAAACCGTTTGGATCTGTTGACTGCTGTCTTCATCTGAGAGCATTGGCTCTCCTAGGTACTCTGGGCCCAGGTGCTGGAGCATCTTGAAGATAAGGACTGAGACCTTGAACTTGACTGCTCATCCACTCCCTGAGCATTTCCCCTAGCGTTTGGGTGGGCAGAGTAGCAGGCCTATCCCTACTCCAGATGGCTGGCTGACCATGAGCAGAGCAAAGATTGGCCTCTGCTGTGCAGGGCCCAGCTAGCCTGGTCTTGAGGTTCAGGATCCTGAGAGTGAACAGATAAGTGCACGATCCCTGCCTTGCTCTTTGAGCTGAGACCCTCTGAATCCAGAGGAGAACATGAAAGGGTTTGCCAGCTCCTCTCTGGCAATCAGCACAAGCTGGCTGAATGTGTCAGTATGTACAGGCTTCGCCATTCCTTGTGTTGTCTTTACTGCACTTGTGAGGTGCTCAGGGAAACTTTCCAGTGTGGAAAACTTGCTGCTTGTTTTTTGCAACGGTGAGGATAAAAGCTGAATAGCAAAACAACAAGGATGAGTTGGCTTATGTTAAACACAGATTTCTTTTGTGAACAGGGTATTATTTTTCAAGTTTCAGCAACACACATCATAAAAGTGAGAGCAATCTTACATCTAAGGTCTCTGTGTAAAAAGATTCAGTTCTTTGTCTTTAAGCAATCTATAAACTGTCCATAAGCATACTGTGCTGGCAACTCTGGCTTCCTGTGGGCAGGGGTGGCATGTTTGTAGAAATTTTGGTGGTGCCCAGAACCGGCCCCTGCCCAAACTCTTTCCCCCCCCCCCCACCTGCCCAAGGCTCTGGGAAGGCGTTTGGGTGAGGGAAGAGGTCTGGGGTGCAGGGCCTAGGCTGGGGCAGAGGATTGGGGTGCAGGCTCTGGGAGGGAGTTTGGGGATGGGAGCGGTGCAGAGGGATGAGGTGCAGGGGTGAGTGCTGTGGGGTGTGGCTGCAGATGAGGGGTTTGGAGTATGGGAGGAGCTCGGGGTGAGAGTAGAGGTGTGGGGGGACGAGGGCTCTGGCTGGGACTGGGGATAAGGTGTTTGGGGTGCTGGAGGGGCTCAGGACTTGGGCAGAGGGTTGAGGGTGTGGCAGGGATGTGTGTGAAAGCTCTGACTGGGGGTGTGGGCTCTGGGGTGGGACAGGGGATGAGTTTGAGGTTCAGGCAGGCTGCTCCAGGACAGGAGCCAGAGAGGAGGACTCCCCCTAGCCCTTTCTCTGCCAGCAACATCAAGCTCTGGGGAAGGAACCCCCCTTTCCTGCCCCCCAGCAGCACACTCACCCCCACCACTGTCACTGCAGGTGTAATCTCCCTCGCCTCCCCCGTGGTGGGTGCCGTGGGGTGCTGCGTGCTCCTCCTCCCCTGCTGTTGCCCCTGACTGTAGCCTCAGTGTGGGTGAGAGATGGGGCTGCCTCCTTGCCCAGCATGGGGCAGGAGCAGTGACTGCAGGTGCTGGGAGGCTGTGCTGCTGGAGGGTCCTGCTGGAAAAGGGACGGGTTTGAGGGCGAAGGGCAGGCTGAGAAAGGGAGGCACTAGGACCCTGTGGCAGCAGTTGCTGCAGGGAAGCAGCATGGAGGAGACAAAGACAGTGAGGCTCTGCTCTGGGGCCCAGAAAGGCAGGTGGGGACAGCAAGTCGGGGCCATGGGACACTTGGGGGGGGGGGGCACAGGTGGAGCACAGATCGCCCCAGCCCCAAATTTTGGTAGAGCTGGGCCCCTGGCTCTGAATATTGCTGGTGCCCAGGCACCACGTGGGTATGGAACTCACCGCCTATGCCTGTGGGGACTCTGAGAGGAGTCTGCCGAGAATTACTCAACCATAGCTTTGCTTTGTAATTTAGAGCAGAGCCAAGCCAACATCCTTCAGTTTTCTCACCCTCCTCTCAGCACCTGTTTACTGCAGCTTCTGACTGGTTGGGCAGAGTGACACTATCATCCTCACGAGGTTAATTGGTGTAAGATGCTGAAACATGAGGGGGATGAAGCTGGCTGGGAGTGATGCTGGATTCTGACTGGCCTGCGTGGTCCACGTAAGAGTGGAGGGTGTAGGGGAAGATGTGGGAAGCTAGAATGATACCTTGCTGTGCAGTGTCCTGGCACTGATAGTGCATGTACAACCACTGTGAAGCCATGTCCCCGCTGTAATGTCTGACAGCTTTGGGTAGCCAGCCCACAAGGGGTGCTTCTTGGCCTGCATGAGTGTCTTTCAAAGTACTTGAAGCCGAAGGTGGGGCAGGGAGCACACATTCTTCACTTCTCTTGTCAGAGCCATCCTCAGGGACACAGAAAGCCTTGCATTTGTATACAGTGGGTTGCTGTGATACAGCTTCTTATCTCTTGTGTGGCATTTTATTAGTGGTGTCATTCTGACAAGGCAGTTCTGGGTGGAAAAACCACAACTGCTTACACCAGCTCAGACCGCCTTCAGCCTGATATTAGTCATCACACCAGTGGTTTTCAGAAGCTCTCCTACTCAGCCATGCAGTTATGGCGCCAGTGCTTTGTATATTAGCCTTTTTCTGAAAAACTCGCTACAAGCAGCTCCGCTCTCAGGAGGTTTGCCTTAGTTGGGGTTGGGGGCTGCATGGAACTTTTTGGTTGAATAGTTTATTCGCTGAAAAATGCAGTTTGGGAGCAACTGAAACTATTTACTTGTGAATTTGGATCAAATTCAGGAAATAGCACTGAATGAATAAAGAAATTTCTAAGTCAAAGTGGTTTGTTCTAACACTTTTGAAATGAAAGACTTTGACTTTTTGTTTCATTTTGAAATGTAGGTAGATTTGTTTCAAAATTTTTAGATGGGTAAAAACACCCTAAATAAATGAGAATTTCCAGGTTGAACAAAATATTTCATTTGACTGGAAATGATTTTTTTTTTCATTTTCATTTTGCAAGCAAAATGAAAAATGTCAGTTGTTTTTGGTTCATTCTAAAACAATTTTTTTTTCGGTTTTACTTTTTTGTTTCGGCCACTGAACTAAAAAATCCATTATTAGCTCAGCTCTACCAAAGGGCCTCCTCTAAACTTCAGTTTCTAAAATGGTGCTGAATGCAGTTAGTCAGCACTTGCAGCTAAAGAATGTGCAGGATTTGCTTAGCTGTCCCTATCAACAACACACAGAGCTTGTCTAAGCTACAGAAGAAGTGGGGAAAAACTACTATGTTTAAATACATTTGTCAACCTCTTGATTTCTTGCTGTGTGGAGAAGGAGAGGGGAACCATGGTTTAGCCTAGGAATCTACCGGGGGTAAAACATGGCTCCTTATTGTCTTGTCTGGTTAGTATCTCTAGCATATAGCAGACCTTGAAGTCCATGCTGATCACTTTCCAGACCCAAACAGGTGCTGATTCCAGCCAGCAGCGCAGAGCCCATGTAGCCATTAAGAAATGGATTTTTGAGATCCCAGCTGGGGTTTGCCCTGCAGCACAAGCTCTTAGATCACTTCTCAGTCTGTAAACTGAGCCAGCCATCTAGGGCTAGTGACATCGATTTCCAGTCAGATCAGAACCACACATCACATAGCTCTCTGTGTCATGTGTGCATGGAGTTCTTAGGAGTGTGTCTTATGGATGCTAGGAACAGCGTTAGGCAGCAAACCTTTAGAATGGCATTTGTGCATGTTGATTGTAGGGGCCGAGATGAGCGAGTTGAGTTAGTGGCTCTTTGCCTAATTCAGACTTTCCCTTATGCTTAAGATGTGTAGTAGTTTTTGTATCCTTTGCTTGTTTGAGGCCCGGGCCTGGCCTAATGTGCTGAAACTCTCAGTTAAGAGGTGAGAAGAGACTGGAATATCAGAGCATGTGGTAGCTCACTGTTGAGGTGCCCTGGAAGAACTTGGAGTAGGACTTGGGCAGGAGGTGCTGCAGGCTCAGGACTGAAATGTGTTGGCAGAGCTGCCTGGGGACTTGTGGCTGGCTGGATGGCTGCCCCTGTCTGAGTAGGGTCAAGTAGTTCTGCTAGTGACCCAGGCAGGGTATTCGAATCTGTGCTTCCCAAGACCAAGAGGAGCAGTAACTGGAGTAAATACAGTATCGGTTGCCCTGCAGGGCAGGAGACTGATTACTTGGGCTTCCTACTTCTCCTGTGGAGGGGATGGAGTTTCCAGAATTTCTGTGGGGGGAGAAGTCAGCCTTCCTTGTGTGATTTCATCATGTCCCATGATGCTCATATGGCTCTCTTGCAGTATCATCGGCACCCTGAGGGCGTGGGTATACATGGGATTCGTCCTCTCCACCAGTGGATTTAAGCGATCTGTATGTGATCCAGGCTTCTATACTGGCCCTGTCAGCAAGTTCTGGGCATATATGTTTGTCCTAAGCAAAGTACCAGAATTGGGTGAGTGTAAAACCTCCTTTGCTTTTATCTGATGTGGTTATAAACTCTTCCCTTGTTACTGGCACACTCTCTAAAGGGCTCCATCCTCCACAGGAGGGGCTGACGCAGCCACATAAGTTGTCTCCCTTGTTCTAACGCACTGCAGCTCAATGCAGACAGTGTAGCACCATCCTTTGACCTCCCAGGTAACCTCAGTCTAGCTCAGTCCCCCCAGCATTGTCACTTACACAGGAAGGAGGACTTGGAGATAAGACACAAGACTGGCAATTAGTGGCAGAGTCTGGACTTGAATCCTAACTCTTTGCCTGGAGGGAGAAGGGGTGGGTAAACATCAGTACCATGAAGTGTACGGTGTTACTTCTGTCAGTGCAGCGTTGTATGTTTGGTGGGGGGAGGGGCTGTCCTCTTGGAGCATGGAAATAATCTGGGCTGAATAAAAGTTCTGGTTGGGTCGAGTGAGGTGATAGATTTAGTGCAATGGTTTATCTCTTCACTGCAGCCTGAAAACACATCAGCTGCTTTGCCTTATCTGACCAGTGATGTCTGTCTCCCAAGGTGACACGGTGTTCATCGTTCTCCGGAAGCAACGGCTCATCTTCCTGCACTGGTACCACCATGTCACGGTGCTGCTCTACGCCTGGTACGCCTATAAGGACATGGTAGCTGGTGGCGGCTGGTTCATGACCATGAATTACAGTGTCCATGCCTTCATGTACTCCTACTACACAGTGCGGGCAGCAGGCTTGAGGGTGCCACGCCCGTTTGCCGTAGTGCTCACCTTTACCCAGATCCTCCAAATGGTGATGGGCACAGCAGTGAGCATCATGGCGTACTCCTGGATGCAGGATGGCATCTGCTCCACCTCCTGGGTACAGATCTTCTGGTCATCCATAATGTATCTCAGCTACCTAGTGCTCTTCTGCCACTTCTTCCACGAGGCGTACCTTAAGGGGAGGGGCAAAACAAAAGGGGACTAAAACTGGGGGAGGGGTGCAGCTGGGAGTTGCTGGGACTCTTACTCCCTAGGCTGTTGGCGCTCCGGCACATTACAGGCCTGGTGTGATGATTTGGGGGTTGGGGGTGGGAGGAGAAACTGCTTGCTGCCAGAACTTCAGCTGTTGGACCTATGAAGAGGCATTGGTATCTGCCTCAGAGGGGGCTTCTCCCTGGGCGTTCCAGCCAAAGGCTGAGTGCTGTTTGCTCTGCCATCTTTGGAGGGACGGGGGAAGAGAACTGGAGAGGCTGTGAATGCCAGAGAGAGGGTTGGAAGAGTGTCAAGAACTCATTACTGAATTTCAGGTTCTCCCTTTTCTGTCCCGCCAACCTGTCTCTCCTCCGCCCCCCAGGGTTGTGTTGTGTTGTTCGTCTCTGGCACAGATCTAATCTTCCCTTCAGTTCTTAAAGGCCAAACTTTCCTAAGGGCGAGGAGTGTCTGCTCCCTGGCATGAGCTTCACACACAAGGGATGGTTGCATGCCTGTTGCACAATGGCTGGCTATGTTAGTTCTGCAGAAAAGGGTTGGGAGCCCAAGATTGAGTGCTGTTGCCAGTTAGAGGAAGATCCTTGAATTCAGCAGCTCGCTGGGGCAGGGGGTGAAGCAGGAGATGGCAATGGAGGCTGCTTTGAATGGGAAAACACTCTAGTTTTCTCAAGTACCGAAATCTTTCTCCTGCAAGGAACTGGTGGGTGGAGGAGGGGAGGTGCTAGTAACAACTGGGAAGCCATGGTTGTCCTGATTGGCTTAGAGTCCCGAGGGCTTGAACTAAGGGGTTGAAAGCTCACAGGTACTGACCTTATATTAAGGGTTCTCCTGCTCCCCCAAGCTAGCTGACTTGACTTGGCATTTCTTTTCACTCTTGGATAACAAGAATCCTCCTCTTTTCTGGGTTAGAACGGTGAACACCAACTGGGGAAGAGGGGAAAGGGACAGTCCCCAGCTGACCCAGTACATATCTAGACTGCCTAGCTAGGGCAGAATGAAGATCCTCCCAAACCTCCCACGTGCTAATTGCAGGAGATGAAAAGCCCTGGGACCTGCTGCTAAAAGCCAGAGCTCTAAGAAACTAGTTCAAAAATTGATCTTACCCCAGTGATGGTCTCACTTAACTCCTCATGACACTCACTTTTGGTATGAACATGTGTGACTGGGGTGCTGGCCTAGATGTTCCCCCTCTGACATCCTGCCGCTTGTGATTACCTCAAGTTTTAATAGTGGATGGGCAGAGATGGTGTTTAAATCTGGCTTTGTGATCCTGGAGCTGAAATATTAATGCTCCTCATGAGACTGGAGGGGTTGTATCCAAGCTGGACCTTGGAGTTAACGTACACTGGCTGCACTTTAAAAACCTGCTTTCCCCGTTGTGAGTACAGGGAACTGCTCCGATTGGAGTACTGGTAGAGCTGCTAATCTCTGTAGGCCAATTTAAAGCTCCTGATGCTTTATTAATTGAGGTCTGTGTGCAGCACTGAGGCCTGGGTACCAGCCCCAGTTGTAACCGATTCCCTCTGTAGCCTTGGGCAAATCATTTCACCATGCTGTGCCTCAGTTTCCCCACCTGTAAAATGGGGGATGATCCTGACCTACCTCCCACGCAATTTGAGGTTTACTGTCTGTAAAGTGTTCTGAAGACTAACATTGTGCAGAGACTTGTCACTGTGTAATGCAGCCCTGCCCCCAGTTTTCATCGCAGGAATTGCCTCTTCCAGTCAAAGCACCTGTCTGTTTCAGGCAGCTGTGCCGCTGGAGGAGGCTGAAGCCATTATCACAAACTCCCAGGGGACACCAAGCCCAAAACTTCTTTATGTTGTAAACAGTTGGAGGCAAGAGGTTTTTTTCCTCCTAAATCAAGATGGGTGAAACCCGTCCCTTCGTGGCATGCTGTGACTTGTGAATGAAGATAAGATAACCAGTGTCCTCTTCCTTGAACAGGAAAATAAAGGGTAAGAGTCCCTGGAGAAACAGCAATGAGTGTTAATGAAGCCAGGAATCTTTGGAGTCCAGGTTCCCTTGCTAAGGCTACTAGAGTGCTGTCAGAGTCAGTGCATGTTTAATCAGGCGTATGGATTCTCAGGGTTTAAACTGCTCTTTCTACTTCAATTAAATCAATTTTATGCTTCCTCATTTCTCAGCTGTTCTGCTGCTGACTTCCACTGCACCTTGGCATATGACTTCTTTCAGATTCCCCGGCTGGATGGCAATTCTGCAAGAGAATTCACCCCTTACTGGAGGGTGCTGAGCAGCTCCCACTGCGGTGATCTCTGCATGGGCAACCTGCTCCAGAAACCTCTCCCCTTGGGACTTGCATCCGAACACTGCAAAAGGGCTTTGGTGATGCTAGCTTTAACAGTAATACATTTATTATAACTAATGAGCAGGGTCCAGCTTATTCTACAGCATCAAAACTTGCTGCTGTCTTTCCAGACTTATGCAGCCAAATTGAAACTTTCATTTTTAAGTTTCTGGGTGTTAGTTATGAAGAAAACATTAATCTGAACTGAATGTAGAGTGGTGCGGTACCGTCTTCCTCAGTCTACAGCCAGCCAAAGTAATAGCTCTGAGTTAATGCCTTATTTAGCGCGAATGGATGTACACTCTGAAATCTAAGGACAGCAGTTTGCTGACCAATGGACATTTAATGTGAAAGTTAATCTGGAAAAAAAACTTCCCGCTAAACTACTTGTTCTGCAATCCCAAATTACCTTCCCTCCAATTTCATCCTACCCAGTTTCCAAGTGTCTATTTCCTCTTGACAATTGTTAAGTGGAGTCCTACATCATTCCGGAGCTCTGCAGCACAGGGCAAAGTGGGTGGCAGTGTAGAATTAAATAAGGAACACTAGGCTGATTGTATTATTCATATTTATATTAAATAGTATCTGGTAAATTAACTGAGGTTGCCTCCCCATCATCCGTGCCCCTGGAGTTCTGCAGAATCCATCTCTAGCTTGCTGCAGTGTTACGTGGGACTTTGTAGAAGTGCTGAGTACCTATGACTCCCCTCAGCTTCAGTGAGATTTGCAGGTTTACCCATCCCTGAAGACCAGGGCAAGCTGTAGAAAGGTTAGAAAGAAGCTGTCTGGGTGTCGCTGGGTGTTTGTCCTGGTTGTTACAAGACTTGCAAAGCAGCCAACAGCAAAGAACTGTAAATGTCTCTGAACCAGATCTGCAAATCTATTCCAACTGTTTCTGAAATGGTTACTATGTGATATGTGAATTTGGTTAATAAAGTGTGTGTGGTTTTTATCACTCTCCTTTGTATCTGGCCTATGTTCTGAATTAGAGAAAACAGCTAAGCACGACTTCCCCTTTACAACCCTGACTCCTCATGAGGAAGAACTAGCCTGGATGTGGGCTAGCTACTTAACAGAGGCAATTGCAGCTTCACTTGCTGGAGGATTCTCTGTGCCTTGAAGTCTTTAAACCATGATTTGAGGACTTCAACAGCTCAGACATAGGTTAGGGGATTATTACAGGAGTGGGTGGGTGAGATTCTGTGGCCTGCATTGTGCAGGAGGTCAGACTAGATGATCATAATGGTCCCTTCTGACTTTAAAGTCTGTGACTCTCTCTATGTGCTTATTTATATTTTTATCCAGCAACTTTTTCACTGAACTCTTGAAAAGCATCTGGTCCTGCTTTTATACTTCGCACACTGTCTAAGGGTCATCTTACTCCGTAAAGTAGGTTTAAGGAGAAGCAGAAAACAATTTGGTAGTTGTGGAATAAACAAAAGACCGTTAAACCATAATTATTTCTTGCTCAGTTAAGCAACTAAGAGCTTGCTCAAACCTTGTGAAAGGCCTCAAATCACTGAGCTGTAATGCACCCATTTGCACCAAGAGTTGAGTCCTCTTCATCCTGCTCATCAAACTGATTTTTTTTTTTAATGCTCTACTGTTTTTGCTTGCCTAGTTCCTCGCCCACCCTTGTAGCCAGGGAATCAGGCTCGTGAAATCAACAAGAATTCAGTAAAGACAAATGCAAAGTACTGCACTTAAGGAGAAGAAGAATCACGTGTACAACTGCACAATGGGAAATAACTCGTGTATTGCTCAGAAGGAGCTGAGGATTACAGTGGATCAGAATTGAATGAGAGTCATCAGTGTGGTGCAGTTGTGAAAAAGGCTGTATAATTCTGGGGTTTATTTAACAGAAGTGTTGTAAGACAGGCAAGGTAAGGGACAGCTCAGTGGTTTGAGTATTGGCCTGCGAAACCCAGGGTTGTGAGTTCAATCCTTGAGGGAGCTGTTTAGGGAACTGGGGTAAAAATCTGGAGATAACCTCCTGAGGTCCCTTCCAACCCTGATATTCTATGATTATGTGCCAAATCAACTGGGAAAATGAATTTAAGCAGAAAACTGTGAATGATCATTGGAAATCATCTAAGAACACTAGTAGATTTCCCTCAAGTGTGACTTTTTGGGCCAAGTCTGCATTTGGATTGTCATAAACAGATAGCTAAGGGTTAATGTCTCTTTCACCTGGAGCACCTGACCAGAGGACCAATCAGGAAACCGGATTTTTTCAACTTTGGGTGGAGGGAATTGTGTGTCTGGGGTCTTTGTTTTCTGGCTGCCTGCTTTCTCTGAGCTTTGGAGAAGTAGTTCTGCTTTCTAATCTTTTGTTTCTAAGTGTAAGGACAAAGAGATCAGATAGTAAGTTATATGGTTTCTTTTCTTTGGTATTTGCATGAATATAAGTGCTGGAGTGCTTTGATTTGTATTCTTTTTGAATAAGGCTGTTTATTCAATATTCTTTTAAGCAATTAGCCCTGTATTGTATCACCTTAATACAGAGAGACCATTTGTATTTTTTTTCTTTCTTTTTTTATATAAAGCTTTCTTTTAAGACCTGTTGGAGTTTTTCTTTACTTCAGGGAAATTGAGTCTGTACTCACCAGGGAATTGGTGGGAGGAAGAAATCAAGGGAGATCGGTGTGTGTTGAATTGGCTAGCCTGATTTTGCATTCCCTCTGGGGGAATAGGAAAGTCCTTTTTGTTTCCAGGATTGGGAACGGAGAGGGTAGTTTCACAGAGCTTGTGTCTGTGTATCTCTCCAGGAGCACCTGGAGGGGGGAAGGGAAAAAGGATTATTTCCCTTTGTTGTGAGACTCAAGGGATTTGGGTCTTGGGGTCCCCAGGGAAGGTTTTTCAGGGGGACCAGAGTGCCCCAAAACACTCTAATTTTTTGGGTGGTGGCAGCAAGTACCAGGTCCAAGCTGGTAACTAGGCTTGGAGGTTTTCATGCTAACCCCCATATTTTGGATGCTAAGGTCCAAATCTGGGAATAAGGTTATAGCATGGATAAATAAGTGAGCTGGTTTAGAAGGGAAGTGAAGGCAGATGTTTAAAACAAATGGAAGAAGGGGGAAGTTAGTAGTAATGAAGATAAATCAGAAGTTAGAAATGATAGAAAATTGGTAAGGGAAGCAAAGAGACACAAGGGGAAATCTATGGCTAGCAGAGTTAAGGACAATAAGGAATTTAACTCTGTTAGGAAGAAAAGGAATCCTGACAATGATATTGGTTCATAACAAGATGGGAATGGTAGAATTTTAAATAATAATGCAGAAAAGGCAGAAGTGTTCAATACATATTTTTATTCTGTAGTGGGTGGGTGGCAACAAAAAACTTTCACCCCTATGAGAGACTTTTTGTCTTTTCCCCTCACTTTATTGTTGACAATGAACCAGTGTAGACACTGCTGATTGTTTTGCCTGCCCTGATTGCTCAGTGTTTTGACCGCTGCTGCCCTGCAGGCATGCACCCCTCCCCTCTCAGAGCTCCTGCTGTGCTGTTTTGCAATTCCTCAGTATAGAGAGCTCACAGAGCTACCCATGATGCTGCTCTTGGCAGCTGAGAGGGCTGTGGGAGAATTCAGAGAGAATCCCAAGATGTGCAGCGATCAGCTCTTCCTTCCCACAACACTGCACTGTGGGATACATACCCATGGCACATTGCTCCCCTGGTCACTGATGGTGTTCCCAACGTGGACATGATGTGTCGACGAAGGCAGCAAGTGTGAACTCCCTTTGGTGATGTTTTGTTGACACTTGGGTGTCGACATAAGTTTTGTCAACAAAACTTGGTGGTGTAGACAAGCCCTAAGTCTTGGAATACTGGGGAAGTTCCAAAAGACTGGAAGAAAGCGAATGTTATACCAGTACTTTAAATGCTACTCATAGATCTGTCTGCCTGACATTGATCCTGGGCAACATAATGGAGCAGCTGATACAGGACTTGATTTAATAAAAAAGAATTAAAGGAGGGTAATGTATCTGATGCAAATCAACAGAGGCCTATGGAAAGTAGATCCTGTCAAACTAATTTGATATATATTTTTTTTTTATGATTATGTGTTGGGTTGATAAAAGTAATTGAGTTGATATAATATACTTAGATTTTCCCTAAGGTGTTTGACTTGGTACTGCATGACATTTTGATTAAAAAAATAAAACAATATACATAGCCAATTTTTAATCCATTTAATGTATACTAACTGATAGCTCTCAAAATGTAATTGTAAATATGGAAACGTCACTGAGCAGGTGTGTTTCTAGTGAGATCCTCTAGGATCAGTTCTTAGCCCTACGCTATTTTAACATTTTTATTTGTGACCTGGAAGAAAACATAAAATCATCCCTGATAAAGTTTGCAGATGATGCAAAAATTGGGGGACTGGTAAATAATGAAGAGGACGGGTCACTGCTTCAGGGCAATTTGGATCATCTGGTATCATAGACTCATAGGACTAGTGCCCTCTGCTCTGTACAGTCCCTGAGAGGAACCCCCTTCAGCATAACAGCCCTCTTCAGGATTTACACTCTTTTGGGGGTTAAGCCTTGGGCTCTACCGCCTTCTGGAACCGCACCTGTGAGTCTGCACACCTGACTCTCTGTGAGCCCCCTTTGGGAGTCCACTCGCTCTGGACCCCTGGGGCCTACACACCCAGAGGGAGCAATTCAACCCTGATCTCTAGACCCCAGTGCCTCTCAGTGTAAAAGAGAAGGTTTTACTGAACTTCTGAACACAGCATGGGAAGTGCCCAGGGCCCTCAGGCTTAGAAAGTCAGCACAGTCCATCTGGGCCTGTCCAGCATCAAAGTGGGTTCAGGTTGCTCTTTGTCCCCAGTCCAGAAGCGACCTCCTTCTAGCCCACCACCCTATATCAACTTCCCAACATGCCTTCTGCCATCCTTTGTCTTCTTTCCTGGGCAAACAGATCACCCGGACCCTCTCTCTTCCACCCTTTTTTTCCCCACAGGCCAGAACCTGCTGCCTTCCTGCTAATCAGGGCCTTCTCTCCTTAGGCCTTTGTCTTCCCACTGGCCAGAACCCACTGTCTTCCAGATCATCTAGGCCCTCTCTCCTCGGCCCTTTGTTCTCCCCCTGGCTGAAACTGGCAGGCTGCCAAGGTGAGGTGGGTCTCCGGGTCATCAGTTGCTATGTTATGCAATTCCAGGCTGTTGTCCAGACTGCTAGGTGGGGTCACACCTGGCCCTCTGCAACAACAACTACCTTCTTCCACCACCTCATTAAACACGCAGTACAAAGGGAAAACAGAGCCACAGGCTGTACTTATGCAAACCATTAAGAAAATCCCCCACTTCATCACACCTGGTAAATTGAGTCCAAGCATTGTGTATTTTAATACAGTTCAATGTAAATGTATACAGCTGGTGTGACGGCTTGGTTCACAGACATCCCTATGGGACTGCCACCTGTTGTGCTGAAACTACCTCTGAGCCTGTTTTTCTTGGCAGCTTTGGACTTCAGTACCCTGTCTTGTTGGGCTAGACACGCTAGCCTGCTGCAAAGACAGACCCAGGTCTGAACCACATACCCGACAAGCTGCAGGCTTAACTAAAAAGAGCTTAAGAAGTGCTCCTGTCTCTAGCGCCCAGATACCCAGTTCTCAATGGGATCCAAATAAATCTGTTTATCTATATAAAGCTTACACAGGGTACATGCATAAATTGTTCACTCTCTATAACACTGATAGAGAGATATGCACAGCTGTTCACTCCCCCAGGAATTAATTATTTGCTCTGGGTCAATTAATAAGCAAAAAGTGGTTTTATTAAGTATAAAAAGTAGGATGTCAGTGTTCCAAGTAATAAACAGAACAAAGTAAGTTTCCAAGTAAAATGAAACAAAAACATGCAAGTCTAAGCCTGACACAGTAGAAAACTAAATGCAGGTAAATCTCACTCTCAGATATGTTCCAATAAGCTGCTTTTACAGACTAGACTCCTTCCTAGTCTGGATCCAGCAATTACTCATACCCCCGTAGTTACTGTCCTTTGTTCCAGTTTCTTTCAGGCATCTCTTGGGGGGTGGAGAGGCTATCTTTTGAGCCAGCTGAAGACAAAATGGAGGGGTTTCCAGGCCTTATATAGTCTTTCTCTTGTGGGTGGAAACCCCTTTGTTCTCCTGTATAAAATCCCCTCAACAAGATGGAGTTTGCAGTCACCTGGGCAAATTACATGTTCAGCTTTTTGCAGGCCGACGCCATTGTTTACGTTAGTTTGAACATTCCTGGGGAAGCTCAGATGTGGATTGGCGTCTTCCAAAGTCCATTGTAAGTTGTGTTTCTTGATTGGGCACTTACTCAGAATAGTCCTTTCTCAAGAAGTTGACTAAATGCTTCACTGAGGCTACTTAGAATCAAACAAATACATAGCCAATATTCATAACTTCAAATACAAAAATGATACACACATATGGACAGCATAATCATAACCAGCAAACTACAACCTTCCCATAGACACCCCACTTGGCCTCCTCTATATAAGAACTGGTGCAACCATAGGACCCTGTTTGCAACAATGATCTATACGGTCACAGTTTATGTCAATAACGTCACAGCTAGGAACAAAGAATGTAGGCCATATTTACAGGTGAGGGGATTCTACCCTGAGCAGTAATGAATCAGCTGAACATGAGCTCCTAGGGCGACACTGGGGCCAAAAGAGCTAATGTGATTCTCAGATATATGAACAGGGGAATCTCAACGAGGAGCAGAGAGGTTTGGTTTTCTTCTGTGTTTTGCACTGGTGCACTGGAATCCTGTGTCCAGGTCTGGTGCCCACAATTCAAGAAGGATGTTGATATATCGGAGAGGGTTCAGAGAAGAGCTACAAGAATGATGAAAGGATTAGAAAACATGCCTGATAGTGATACTCAAAGAATTCAGTCTATTTAGCTTAATGAAGGAGAGAGTTAAGGGATGACTTGATTACAGTCTATAAGTGTATATACGTGGGGAACAGATATTTAAGAATAGGCTCTCCAATCTAGCAGAGAGGGGCCTAACACGATCCAATGGCTGGTAGTTGAAGTTAGACAAATTGAGACCAGAAACAGAGTATACGGTTTTAGTTGTGAGTGTAATTAACCATTGGAACAATTTACCAAGAGTCATGGTGGATTCTCCATCACTGACAATATTTTAAATCAAGACTGGATGTTTTTCTAAAAGATCTGCTCTAGGAATTATTTGGGGATGGTCTATTGTCTGTGTTATACAGGAAGTCAGACTGGTCTCCAAACTATGGGGTATGACGACTCCCCACAAGGTGGGACACAGAGGAACATTTGAAGGGGCACACGGTGGGGCCTAGGCCAGCCCTCACAAGGGGCAAGGAGGGACCACTACTCAGCCCCACTCCAGACCCAGGTGCAGCTCTGCTCCCCCTGCAGCTAGCTCTGCCTCTAGCCCTAGCTCCTCCCCCACTCCCAGTTCTGCCCCCAGTTCCACCTTCAGGTCAAGCTTCTTTGCTGAGCCCCCTGTGCTGTAATGGAGGAGGCAGCAGACAGATTCCATTGCTAGTAAGGGCGCGAGAGGAAAAGTTTGAGCACCAGTGGACTAGATGGTCATAATGGTCCCTTCTGCCTTTGGAATCTGTGAATTGTCCCACTCTACTAGGCAGCGGTGAGGCCTCAGGTGAAGTACTGTGTCTGGTTTGGACACAAGAAAGATGTGGACAAACTGATGACAGTCCAGAAGAGAGCAGCAAAAATGAGAAAAGGTTTAGGAAACCTGATTGGTCAAAAAATTGGGCATGTTCAGTCTTGAGAAAAGATGACTGGGGGTGTGTGCATGGGAGAGGCATGATAACAGTCTTCAACTATGTTAAGGGCTGTTACAAAGAGGGCCCATGTCCACTGAAGGAAGAGTAAGAAGTAGTGGGCTTAATCTGCAGCAAGGGAGATTTACATTAGATATTAGGAAAAACTTTATAGGAGTAGTTAAGCTTGTGAACAAGCTTCAAAGGGAGGTAGTGGAATTTGTCTTCGGAGGTTGTTAAGATCCAATTGAGCAAACACTATCTAGGATGGGCCACATTTATTTGGTGTTGCCTCAGCGCAGGGGGCTGATGAACTGCTGAGGTACCTTTCAGTCCTACATCAGTGGGGGCCATGGCTGGGATCGTGGAGGGAGTGGGCATATCGGGACAAGGGGGGCTGCATGGCTGGGCTCTAGGGAAGGAGGGGATGTGGGTATCTGGTGGGGGGGCATAGCTGGGCTCTTTGGGGGAGGGATTGTAGGTGTCTGGCCCCCTGGTTGGGCTCTGGAGGGACAGGGAAGGGAGCAGAGAAACAGGAACTGGATTGTCGTTGGGGTTTCTTTAACTCTCTGCTCCTCGGGGAATTTTTGTGTCTCTGTACTGTTACAAACATACTCGCTGACAGGTATTTTGAAATAAATTACCCAAATAATTGAAACTGCCATGATTGTGTAGTGTTATTTTGGCAAATAAAATTTGCAGATTTTTAAAATATTGTGTGGAGAATTTTTATATTTTGGTGCAGAACTCCCCCAGGAGTAGAGCTCTCATGTCCCATGTTCAGGACAGGGCCTGGTGCGGAGTGAATACCTCAGTAATTTCTCCAACTCAATCCTTCCTGACTGGCACCATGGCCACTGTCAGAGGCATGGGAATTGTGAGCTGACTCCTTTCCATGGGCTAGAAGGAGGCCATAGCTAAGCCTAAGATTTTGTCATGGTTATTTTTAGTAAAAGTCACGGACAGGTCATAGGTTTCCATGAATTTTAGTTTATTGCCAGTGATGTGTCTGTGACTTTTACTAAAAATAACCATGATAAAATAGGGATTGGGGTCCAGCACCCACCACTGCCGCCACTCATAGAGGCTGGGAGCTGTGGGGTCCCCCTGCCGCCCATGGGGACAGAAGCAGCTCCACACGCATTGTGGATAAAATAATCTCTACCGTTCAAGCCCTTCTGCAGCAGGTGGGGAACCCCAGGTGGTGGAATTAATGTTGGACACTGGCTCAGCAGTTTCTATACTACCTGAATCAATTCACTTGCAATGCTTTGGATGTGTGCCACTTACTGAATCAAGCTTATGTCCAGTGCACTACTTGCTGAACTGCATTCATGTGCTTGGCTGCTTACCTGTAACCGTGACTTTTCATACATGCTGTGTACCAGCAGAATGTATTGTGCAGAGGGGTACTCTTGTCCTAGGCAGAGATTTGTTTGTTGCACGCCACATGCCGGTGGTCAATGGACAGGTTACTCCTATGCCACTAGCACCATGACAGCACAAACGCCAGTCTCTGCCCTTAACAAGGATGGTAGAGAAGAGGCCCTTGGCTGTGCATTTGGATTTGTTCACAAAAGTAAACTTTGACCTAATGTGACAGCCATAGCACAGAAATTGCACTGTCTTCCATTTCCGATTGGGGCACTTTATCACAGGGGCTTAAAAAATTAGTACAGAATGGGATTATTGAAGAGATGGCATCCTCTGAATGGGTCTCACCGATAAAGGTGATGAAGGAGAAAAATGGAGGTATTGATCATTGCATGGAACTAAGGGAGCCTAATAAAGCTGTTGTGATTTACAGCCATCCACTCCCCCTAAAAGAAGCGGTCAAGGGACTTTGTGGTGCAAAGATGTTTTCTGCTCTTGATCTACAGAGTGCATCTCACCACATTATGCTACAGAAGGAAAGAACAGCTCTCACCATATTCATTATTACGCATGCTGAACTATTCTGATTTAAACCTGTGCCGTGCAAGCTAGCATCAGTACCCAGTGCTTTCCAAAGAATGATGTCAGTGATTCTAAAGAGCCAGCCTGGAGTCCAGTGTTGTTTGGACAATATTATTTTGTTCAGCAAGACTCCGGAGGAACATGAAAACATCTTCAGGTTGCACTACCCTGTATCACAACAGCAGGGCCGCACAAATTAGTTTTGAGACAGGAAACACTTTGATTGTAAATAGCCCAGCACTAACTTTGTTTGCACCTGCATTACCAACAATTGTGGCTACAGATGCCTCACACTACTGACTGGGAGCAATATTTATTCATCTCCACCATGGCAACATGGAGAAGCCTGTTGCATTTGTTGAAAAGGTGGCATTTGCTTGCATATGGGCAGGGGCAGCTCCAGGCCCCAGCACACCAAGCACGTGCCTGGGGTGGCAAGCCGTGGGGAGCGCTCTGCCAGTCACCGCGAGGGCGGCAGGCAGATTGCCTTCGGTGACATGCCTGTGGAGGGTCCGCTGGTCCCGCAGCTTCGGCGGACCTCCTGCAGACTGCCATCAAATTTGCGGGACCAGGGACCTCCTGCAGGCAAGCCGCCAAATACAGCCTGCCTGCTGTGCTTGGGGTGGCAAAATGCCTAGAACTGCCCCTGCATATGGGCTATGGAAAATTGAAAAACGTACTTTCAAACTGCATACAGATCGCAGCCCTTGGATGACATTGTTAACATCTAAAGGACTCGGACAAGCAGGAAGCTGAATCACTCAATGGTCAGCAGAAGTATTGCCTTTCCCGTATGACAGAGTAGAGGCTGGGAATGAAAAATGATTGCTGACCCCTTGTCCCGCCTTCCCTTGCCTTTGCCCAACATACAGATGGATGGTGGCAAAGAAGTAGTTGCATTTATTCAGCCTGTTCCTCTTCCCCCAGCTCCCCACCACCTCACAGCACGGGAAGAATGGGACAGCTTCATTCAACAATGCACCAAGTGACTGTTACTATGCGATCAGCCTGATAGACTACTTCAGTAAATGGCTGAAGTGTTATTTACATCACAGGTCTCCACTGCTATGGTGATCAAGTTCCTGGCAGACAGGAATTTTAGACATAGCAGATCTGTGTATTACCCTCAGGCTAACAGAGAAATTGAATGATTCAGCAGAAGCTTGGAAGGCAGTCTGCAGACAGCTACTTTGGAAAGAAAAGCATAGATGACCTTCACTACAGATTTCTTTCATATCTATGGTGCCACAGTGCACACCTCACCAGCTGAATTATTGCATGGTAGAGAGATGTATATTAAATAAAATGTTGCTCAATTACAGGAATATACATCTGATATATCCCTGCAGCTGGATATAAGACAAATTGTTCAACAGAAACTGCACAAATGTAAGACATACAGATAAACAACATGGGGCCTAAGAACCCAAAGTCAAATATGGTTCATTTGTAAGAGTACAACATCTTATGAAAAGGAGACTCTAGGTTCACATCTCCACTGAAAATTGTTGCATAAAAAGAACCTGGCACTTACAAGCTGTGAGATGGTCCACTATGGAACGCCATTCAACTTGCACTTGCTTACCAAGAGCAAAGCAGAGATGTTTCAGACCATCTAACTGGTCCCAGTGATTTTACTTTGCCACTGACAAGGCAGGAGAAGAGACAGGACATTGGATCTGACACACATGCTATCAGAGTCACATGGCCATCTGGATGAACTAGAGACAATATTATATAATTATTAACGAAAAAGGGGACTAGTCCTCAGTTATAACTAGAAATTTACTTATAGTTACATAATTGTTTCTTCTTAGTTACTGTTTATTTATTTGCTAATTACTTAATTGGCATTTTTTAATACAGTAGCAAGTTATTGTATTACTATTACTGTTGTAAGATCAGGATTATTCTTGAGACAGGCAAATACGGTGTTGCTCTAGCCAGTATGGCATGCTGGGAGTTGTAGTCTTTGAGTTCAGAAAATTTAACAGGAAGTAGGAAGAGAGTGTGGGTGAGAGAGAGAGAAATAGTTGGGGTCAGGGACTCCTGCTGCAACTACTTCTGGAACAGCGTGGCTGTTTTGTCTAACTAAAAACCTTATTGGATTTCACGCTTTCAGTCTTACTTTCCACTTATCACTCCTCCTGCCCTATAATTTTCTACAACAATTAACTAAACGTTAAACAATAATTCAGCCCAAGACTTTAGCTTTCAGCAGCTTTGGAAGAATCTGATTTCTCCTGTTTTCTCCCACTGATCTGCAGCTTCTCCTGTTTTTCAGCAAGAGACCCAGCCTGATGAAGTGCCAGTCCAGGCTGCCCCTACTGAGACACCAGCAATGCCGAGAAAGTCCTTGCTCACTTTCTTTACATAGACATGCATCTGAGGAAGTGGGTATTCACCCACGAAAGCTCATGCTCCAAAACGTCTGTTAGTCTATAAGGTGCCACAGGATTCTTTGCTGCTTTTACAGATCCAGACTAACACGGCTACCCTCTGATACTTTCTTTACATATGCTGCAACAAATAATCCACACTCCTCAGTCCTCTTCCTTTCCCTCCAGGCTCCTGGAAATAGGCTCAGGCCAGTGACTGGGGGGAGGAGAAGGGTCTCTTTCAGAAGCAGCTGGTCTGTGATCAGAAAGTTGCCAGCAGTCCTGATTTTGGAGGGGACAGTCCTGAGTTTTTGCGTTTTTCCTCTGGACAGCCGGACACGGGAACAAAAGTTGGCTGCAGTTCTAACATTTGGCCCCTAGAGGGAGCTGGTGCCTGTGCAGACAGACGGCGCCCACCGTGGAGAGCACAGGTGAGCGCCAGCAACTCATCCCCTGGGGGAGAGACTCAGAGGCGAGGGGGCACGTGGGGGAGGCCGGAGGGTGGGGGGAAGATAGAAGGGGGGAGAGGAAGTGGAGGACACACCTGGGTGCAAGACCCCAAGAGGAGGACAAAAAGGGGTGCTCAATGGGGGGTTGCTGTCACAAGGAGTGAGCGGTGGTGGGAAGCTGGGGGTGATGGTCCTGGGAGATGGTGGAGTGGGGGAGAATGGCTTGCCCAAAGGGGAGTACCAGCCCACAGGGCCCTCTCATCACTGGAGAGGCCTCTCTTCAAGAAGACAGGTGCAGGTGGAAGGGGCCTAGTGTGGGATGGACTGAGAGGGGTGGGAGGTCCCCAGCCAGGCTGTAGGGTGTGTCTCTGAACTCTGAGCTGTGGGGGTCTCCCTGTCACTGGGGTCTGTTGGGGCTTTGTACTGCTGGTCCATTCTGTGTCTGTGGTTTCCATGTCCTTTGCCTCATTTGGCCCCGTTGGATAGTGCAAAGTCCTGACTCAGCCTACAGGGCAGAGAATGCAAGGGTGGGGGAGCTTGGGTCTGATGGGCGAAGATACTGGAAAGCAAGGCCTGTTTCGACAACCCTCTTGAGGATTAGTGACCTTGGAGCTCTGCCTTATGTGGAGACTGGTCCTTGGGGAAAACCTTTCAAAGTCTTGTGAACTTTAGAGGCCGGGGAAGTAATGACCTTACCCGGAATAGAAGGAACCACTAGGTGGCATCATTGCACTTGGTTTTACAACTGAGCTATTTCCTACTGCCTGGCTAGGGCCAGATCTCCTAGGGGGCTTTTTACCCATGTCATCTCTGGCTCCTTGGCTCTCTAGGGCTGCTGCCTGGGTCTGGGTCTCTTCCAGCAGTGCTGGCTGTGTGTGCGTGGGGGGGAACACCCATACCTAGCACCACCACCCCTCCTGGGTGTGTGAAGTGGCTCTGTTGATCCACCTAGGGACTGTCAAGCCCGATTGGCCATGGGGCTTTATAGCTAGTACTAAGCTCTGTTTCAGGGACATAAGGACTCCTCCTAGCGAGGGGCATGTTGTCTGGGCTTCTCGGATGTCCCCTCAGTGGAGCTCAGGGCTCTGGGCTTCTCAAGGAGCAGGCCCATCATTGTCCTCAGGCCCCTGAATTTTGTGGGGACAGCCGGCGAGAAGGTAGAAAGGGGAGCGCAGGAGGCTGTGTTGTAGGATTAGTGCTAAGGTGGTGACTCTGGGCGAGCTCCCTGCTAGTGGGTGTGAGAGGGGGCCAGTGCTGCAGGTCTGACAGCCAGCCTGTGCTGGAGAGTGGGCCCCTGGGGCCTGTGTGTCTGGGCCTCTCCCGGTGTCTCCCCTCAGTATGGCTGTGATGTGAGCAGACCTGGAGCCTCCAGCTGTGTCATACTGGGCCAGTGGGGACGGTTCTCCCCAGGCTCTGTAGTTAGAAACCTGCCTGCCCCATAATAGGGGGATGGGTAATGCATTCCCGACTCATCGCCAGCTGCATTAACCTCACCTCTGCACCATGGAGCCCCTTCTTGCCACCTTTGGCAAATATCTGGGGCTGCTAGGGAGGTTTTGGCCTGGGGACAGGTCTGAGCCAGCTGGTATGGCTGGGGGAACCGTGAGGGGCTCAGTGCCTGTGCTGGCTGGTGTGGGATGCACTGATAGACTGGCACGGAGCTTTGGGGGGCTCTGCATATGCCGGCTGGTAGGTGGGAGCAGGACTTGATAGGCCAGTCACAGGGCTCGTTGAAGGCTGTGCATTCCTCCAGGCCCTCCTCACTGTGTTCCATGTGGACTCACTAGCCCCTTCCCTCTCTCCTGTTGCCCGCCCAGATGCCTGTCACTGCAGCCTGCAGTCTGTCTCACTGTCTCCTTTGGGGAAGGTCAGGGCGTGCATTGCTCCATAGGGGGCAGCCAGCCTGAGCCTGTGCCATTCCGGCTGGGGTTTGGAGGTTTCTAGTTGTGATGTCTCTCTTCTCTCTCCCCAGTGAAGGAGCAGGGTACAGAGTAACAGACAATCCCTGCCTCATAGTGAGGAAGAGGGCATTGCATGGGACCACCCACTGTGCCAAATAATGGGAGCCACTACCTGCCCCAGGAATCCTCACCAATAAACTGGAGAGGACCAGGGCCAATTACCACGTTTGCATCTCCGTGAGCCGCCACCATGCCCTTTTCCTCTTCTCCAGGTACAGGCCTCTTGGCATCCCCACTATTTAGAGGAAGCGGGGAGAGACCCAGGTAGATCCTGGGTAGGTACAGAGCTTTGAGATCTCTCTCCCGTCTCATCAGTGCACCTCTGTTAGATCCTGGTCTGTTAGGGCCTCTCTTCCCTATGCATGCCTGCGTGGGGATCAGCTGCAGGTTCCCCTCAGCGCTCTCCCTCTATAGCGGAGGCTTCCTTGCTCGTGCTAGTGGATGGGTCCTGACTGGCTGGAGTCTGAAGATCTCAGTTTCCAGAGGAGGCCTGGGCAGGAGCAAGGCTAGCACCAGCGCATCCCTAGGGGAAAAAGAGCTCTGGAGATGAGAGGGGACTTTGGTAAGCACCCCAGCCTGTTCAGTCCTGGGCTTCCTCGCTCAGACTGCCAAGGAGATGCCTGCCAGAGGTTTTGGAAGTGCGAGCACAGGATCTGGGCTGAGACCCACCAACTGGTTTCACACAGGGACAGTAGATAGCCACTGACAAGCCAGAGAAGTGCCCTGGGACGCTCACACCGGGGCATAGAGGGGGTTCCTTCTCCCTTCTTTGGGTATGTCGGTCTCTAAGCTCACTCACCAGGGAGGATAGTTTTGGCAGTCGTGTTTAAGAGGCTCTAGTGGATGGAAGGGTCTCTGCTTTATGTGAGAGAATGTATCAGTGGTGGGGAAGGTCCCTGCCAGTCCAGAAGATGCTATGGCTTTGACTTGGCTCAATGCAGTAGCTCTTAGGTGTTGTCTCGTTGGAGGAAAACCAGGGGCACTGCTATCAAATAAGAGAGTTGTGATCACAACGAATGGCCTTGTCATTGTCTCCCTGAGATGACACACTGCTTGGGTTCCATCTCCTGGCGGCTTTCTCTATCAGAAGCCATCCAGAACTGCTTCTCTCCCTCTCTTACCCTGCCTCCTCCTTGTGACACAATGTACCCCTGTGTCCACACCCTAAAAACTAGAGTAATCATCTTTGTACAAAGACTTTGCCTTGTGAGGGATCATTTGAAAACTCATAATTTACTGGTCACTATTGTCCTGATAAAATATGTGCAGCAACATTGTATGGGAAGTTATAAGATTCCACTGTCTGGTGCTCTTAACACATGGTCTGTCTCAAACAACAGAACGTGTGCTTTGCTTAGTTTGCATTTAAGCAGTAAACAAAGTCATCAAGCAGGAAAGGTGGACAAAGAAACCTCAAACAGGTGAGGAAAAGCAGCAAGGAACATCCTTCTCCATAGACCCTTGGTCTCCAGAATCTCAGCTGAAATGTTTTCCCCGGGGGTGGGGGCAGAGGAGGGGGAGAGAACAGACACTACAAACACCCTAAGGCACACCTCTTTCTCTGTCCAAAGATTCACTGCGCAAGAAGGGATAAAGGAGGCAGCCATTGAACTGGAAAAGGGGTCCTGACCTAAGAAGTTTGATCAGTAAGACTGTTGAGAGCAGGTGAGGAGAAAAACTTTGCTTTGAATTTAACATAGTTTGTTAAGTTAAGCACCAGTAGTGTTTTATCTTTGTTTCTTGTAAACAGTTCTGACTTTTATGCCTCATTACTTGTACTCACTTAAAATCTCTCTCTTCATAGTTAATAAACATGTTTGATTGTTCTGTCTAATCCAGTGTGTTTAAACTGGAGCATCGGTGAAACTCCATTTGGAGTAAAAAGGGTGCCTATTACTTCTATGAAAGAAATACAGACTTTATATGAATTTGTATTGTCCAGGAAAGGGCTGAGCAGTACAGTACACACATTTCTAGAGGGAAATCTAGGACTGATGGTGGGCTAGGGTCAGGGCCGGCTTTAAGCCAATTCCCCCGAATCGGGCCCCTCACCCTAAAGAGGAGTGCCTAATTTAGGCGCCTTTTTAATTTTTACTCACCCGGCAGCGCTACGGGTATTTGGTGGCACCTTGGCAGTGGGTCCTTCACTCGCTCCAGGTCTTCGGTGGCATTTCGGCAGCGGGTCCTTCGGTGCCTCCGAAGACTCGGAGCGAGTGAAGAACCCGCTGCCAAAGTGCCGCCAAAGACCCGGTGCGCCGCCGGGTGAGTCATCCCTGCCAGGGCCCCATCTAAACTATTTTAATTAGGCCCCGCACTTACTAAAGCCAACAGTATAACCAAGACTGGTAAGAGCCAAGGTGTGGCTGGCTGGCTGCAGCACATGCAGACACAGTTGGGAGTGACTTGCATGCTGGAGGCTGTTTGTGAGCAGTCCAGACTGGAGGGTACAGCAGCAAGACATTGTAAAGGGCGCCCCATGTTAGAGGGCAGGGGTGACACAACTACTCATTAGTCTGCATTGTACCCTGGTATGTCACACCCCACCTCTTTGTTTTTCCCCTTCAGTTAAGGAAATTGGGGTCAAGTGGCAGGTCCTTCCTTTGTGGTTAGCCGAAGGACCCTCTTGCCCTTGCAGGCTGGAGTAGCTGCACCAGGATAGGCAGCACTCGCCCTTTCTTTCATGTGTTGTCTTTCTTCTGAATTGCCATCTTGCTCAGAAGTGGTTTGTTCTGACAGTTTGCAATGAATCTTGAAAATCTCCATTCCTTTGGCCCCTCTAAGTCAGAACAGCTGACACTTTGCACACCATTTGAGTGGCTGCAGGAGAAGCAGATGGACTCAATCCTGATGGAGAAGCATCAGAACATATGAGCACAGGTCCCCCCACTCCCATGGCGTACTGCAGCTCCTTCTGCAGGCATGAAAGAAGATGGCTACAAAGTTTCTTCCCTGATAGGTGAAGAAGAGGAGGGAGCTGCCCCCAGGACAGTCTCTGGCATCTCCAGGTAGGAACCAGGCTGGTCAGATCCAGTCTGTCATCTTGTCACCAGCTCATGGCCATAGATTAAAGGGAAGAGAGGTTGTCACTGTGTTAATGCCAAAAGTAGCTATGGAAATAGCACGGAAAGATGCTCTGGGATCCAGTTACTCATCCCACAGATCTTCTAGCAGGAGAACCGTCTCTTTGGGGCTCAGCAAGCCAACTCTGTATGCTCTGCCAGAAACCCAACCCAGCTGGGCAGAGATACCAAGGCGATACAGTTAGGAAGACCATGGCAACCAGTGACATGGAGGCTCTGAGGAAGATCTATGGGATGGAGCTCTCCAGAGCAACTCAAATAGCAATTCTGACATCTCTTCCGAGGACCCTTATGTTCAGCTAGGGTTCATGCTCAATCAAAGAGCGCCCCTAGGGAAGTATGCAAGCCACCGGGGCATGGCTAGGGTCCTGGTGCTAGAAATCAGGCTGCATCAAAAGAACGTCAAGCTTCTGAAATGTAAAACCAGGACATATTTCCCAATGGTGACATGGGGCAAGGAGGTTGTGGGGAGGGATTGGCAGTTCGGAGGGGGATTAAATTGTTGACAAAGGTCTGTGTGGAAGGCTTTGACAGCTGGGAGGTGGGCTTTATTAACCAACTGTTGAACAGTTCAGGACCAGCCTTTTGTCTTTCAGGGCCCAGCCATGGGTGGTCCTTGACAGGCCTTCAGTGCACCAAAAGAACACTGCTGCTGATAGGGCCAGGACACTGTGAGGCTGGGGCCTTCAATCCGCTGTGTGGAGAACCAGGAAGAAAGCTGCTTAGCTATCTCACTTGTAACTCAGTGAGATCTACATGAGCATGAGGTAGTTGAAAAATCACATCCGTCGTCCTTGATCCAGTGTGACTCTGAAGTTCAGTCCGTGCTATTTAGAGACAGGGCTGAACTGTCAGCTACTCCTCCAGCCCTAGGAGTCCCTACCAATGGAACATGGTTCCTGCTCTGGAGTCATCTTGCTGGGCCTCCTTAGTCTCCATAGCTGGGTACCTTTCCTTTGGCTCCACCAATGAATCCCACCTCCTGACCTATGGGGACAGTACTCCCTTCCCTGCCCATTTGCAGAATGGACTTGAAATCCCATTACAAATAGCCATTCCCTATGATCCCCACCAATAGGCTTTAGTGTTGACTTGCAGAGAATCCCCTCTCCTGGGTGCAGGGGGAGAGGAGAACCCACGCTCGCCACTCCCTAAAACCTAGACTTTCCCCACACATTGCTGCACCCATGGCACTGAGCCTGGCCATAAGATCTAGCTTCTGGGGTGAGAAGGGAACCCACACAAATGACGCTTTAGCAGTGAGGAGGGCAAACCAAATTGTTTAGAAACAATTTGTTCAGATCAGAGTGAGTATGCACACTGGAAGGTGCAGTGGTTAAAGCAGGTTGAAATGGGGGGAGCTCTCCCCACATTAGCTAGGGAGGAGGCCAGTGGGGAAGCTCTGGCTATATGCTTAGCAGCACCAACCAGTGGAAAGGGGGAGCTCTCAGCTCTGCTCCTCACCCCTGGGGTGGGGGGATGCAACAGGTCCTGGAAGACAAACAGCATTTCCCTGAGCCTGGCCACAGTCCCAAACAAGAGGTATGCTGGGAATTGTAGTCCAAGAGACAGTTGGGGCAGGAGGTATAAAGCATGCTGGGAAAGAACACAGTATATAAGCAGCTCCATTCTTTCCTGAGAGAGACTAGATGGGAACTGGAGCTAGGGGAGGTACTGGCACCACCTGACAAAAGTCACAGATTGCGGAGGCACCCTGGGAAAGAGGGTTTGGCAGCTGCAGTTAGTGATGAACTTTGTGCTGTTTGTTAGGTGCTTCAGTGATGGGAAGGACTTGGACAAAAGAAAAGTGTCTCAGGCAGGGGAGCTGAAAGGGCATGGGGGGGCATCCAGACTGGGTGCTTGCTTCCTTCTTTGGAGCCCAGAGCAGCCAACAGTGGATGGGTGAAATCTGCTCTTCACACCACTGCATCAAGGGTGGAGGCTTGCACAGGCCCTCTAAAGAGAGGCCGTGACCCAGAGGGAGACTAGGACTGTGTGCCTGATCTGGTCTTCTGGTACTCTGAAGAGGAGTGGCTTCAGCTCGGCCAGAGAGCCAACCACAGAACATGGGCAAAGCCGCTCCAAACCAGCACAGCAGCAGGGAAAGCGAGGTGGCCTCTGCATTCCCACGGTGGTACGGTCAGACTCAGCCACACTGAACTACTGTGTCTCAAATGATTAATTTAATTGAGTAGCTTCTGATTAGGTCAGGTTGACTGGGTTCTGCTAGAGCAAGAATAGCCTGTGGTTATTCCACGGCGGACGTGAAGGGAATGGAAGCACTGAGGGCCGCCTGTGTGAGTCCCAGAAATGGTTATTGTGTGAAAATGGATAAGGCACTTGAAGCAGAAGGAGGTTTCTCCCTCTCCTCAGCAGAGTCTCCGCCTCTGTGGCACATGCAGCCGTTGTGCATATGGAAATGCCAGCAAGCATGTACTGTGTTTCTAGCTGTCTGCTAACTGAACTGAGCCGCTGAAAATGAAGAGGCACCAACACCACGTGCCCAGCCGGCAGATGGCTGACTCCTGGGCCGTGCTTCGGGAACCTCTGCTCTGAGACAACAGCATCAAAGGGCAGGGGGCACCTCATTTGTCAATTTTTAAACAGCTTCATGCTTATCCATTGGGAAAGGCACATGTGCAGATTCCTTATGACCCAGTGGAAGCAAGAGTGATCTGTACAACCAACCTGCTTCTGCTGTGGTGCCAGGCCTCACCAGCTCCTCCTAGACTCTGCACAGCACAGTGCATAGGTGCCACGCCTCTAGCTGCTCCCGCTATGGCAGCTGTCCTCAAAGGGCACATCCCCCAGAGTAGCCGGGCAAGGCAATGTAAGTTCATGAAGGCTCTGCCTCTATTAAGAATTGGGTGTGGGTGGAGGAGGGGGAATCCAGAAGAGCCCAGATCTGGTTCCCTACCAGTCCACCCAGTCTATAGCACCATGGACCTGAAACCCTGCAGGGACCCCCACGAAGGGGTTTCCATTAGTTCATAGGGGAAGGCTTGGTGTAGTTTCTCCTTAATGCCCCCTCCCAGGGTGAGTGAGGAGAGAACCATGGAAATGGACAGTTCTGCAAGGGCTCCTGGGAGCTAGGCCACTGGCACTGTGTTCTCGAAAGCATTCCAGAGCATTTGAATTGAAAACATGTAGGAGGAGGATGGCTCAGTCACATGTTGGGGCCCCCATCCCTTGACTTTGCTTAGATGACTCTTCCCCTTCTGTTACTGGGCCCTCACCAGGAACTGGCGTCTCATAAACAGCAGCCCCCCTGCGGACTCTCCTCTTTCACAATGTGGGTTTGATTTGGACCCTTTAGATACAGTTGCTAGTCTTTCTTTTCCCCACGTTCTCATCTTGTGCGTGCAATAACCAGACAGATGGAAACCTCCAACAGGACTGCTCCAACTTTCATTTTATTGTTGAAAATGGAATTTGGGGGCGGAGAGCCGGGTGCACAAAAGAGGGTAATTTGTTGCAAAAGGGAAAAAAAAGGGATTCTTTGGATGTACATTGGCAAAGGAATTTCTACCCGAGTGGAAATGACTTAAGCAGTAAAGCGGACAGGCTGAATTCTCCACCGTGGTGGACATGCTTGGCTTTTCATCTGTAAGGTCTACTTCATGGATTATCCCATGTACAAAACAAAAAGGTGTGTTATATATATATTTATTTGTGTGTGTATATGTGTGTTTTATTAACACACACACACACACATCCTACATCCCTACAACTCCTGATCCCTAAGGGGTTCAATTACCTGGCCACGCATATATCTTCAGTATAAAAATGTATTGCCGGCTGAGACAGTACTTTCCTGACTGGTGGCTGGTGAGACTGGCCATATGATAAATAAATGAGTGAGATGCCTCAAAATGAAATCTGACCGCTCACACTTGTGGGTGTATCTGTGTTCTCAGCCAAGCATTGAGAAGCTGCGCCACTTTGCCTGGGTCCCTGGCAGCTTCCTACAGCTGTGCCACCTGGCTGCCTATGCTTTAAACAGGGCTTTTGTGCCAGGGAGGAGCAAGGACAGCTATCACACCAAGGGGAGGGGAGAAGGGACAGATTGACATATGCTCAGTTCTGCTGCCCAGGAGCCAGTCAAACTGAATGTCACAGGTTCCTGTTTCCCAGTGGGTCTTCCAATGAGCAGTTTCGGTAGCTTTACAAAAAAAAAAAAAAAAAAAAAAAAGACAGTCAAAATTCACCATACGATAGTTAGACAAGTCTTCACAAAGGTCCATCTGTCTTTCTCTCTCCTGCAGGGCGTATGCTGTTGTAGGGCTAAAGGTCTCCTTTCGTCAGGCTAAGGTCGAGTCCCTGGTTGGTGGAAGGTGGCCCTTCATACAGGCCTGTCCACAGCATATTGGCAGGGGCTCAGGTTGGAAGCTGCCGTCTGAACTGCCGGGTAGGTAAAGTTGGCGTGCTGCTTGGCCTTCAGCCTCAAGCTGGCCAGGCTAGAGTTGCACGTGTCCCTGTACATGTAGGGGCTGGCAGTGGAGGCATAAGGGCAGGCACTGGATGAAACGGCAGAGTTGAGGCTTGGGCTGTTGAGGTTGTTGATGTTTCCCAGGTTGTTGAGGCTGGATCCTGGCACGCCAGTCACTGCTGAGGGGACCATGGAGGAAGGCATGGTCATGGAAGCAATGGAACTGGGAGGGGAGAACATGGGCTGGGAGGAGAGGGGGCTGACATTCATGGAGTTGAAGAAGGGGAAGCTCTTGGCTGACAGGGGGCTGGTAGCAAGCCCTTTGGTAGCCCAGTTGTTATACGAATAGCTGGAATACATGTCATCATAAGGCTGCATCAGTCCATTGAACTGAGCTCCAAAACTGTTCTTACAAAGCTCTGCCTGCTGGTTCCTTTCTCGTTTCCTCCACTTGGCTCTGCGGTTCTTAAACCATACCTGCAAGGGAAGAGAAGAGGGGGAGGGTCATTCCAGTTATTAATGGGGAAGCCTCTGCCTTTGTCAGTCATCCCTCCTTGTACTACCATGGACATCAGGACAACTGAGCATATCAGGAAAAGGACAGGCTGAAGTGAGCGAGGGGCTTGTAACTAGGAGTGATTAGATAGAATTAACCACAGAAAACTTTGGCTGGATAGCAGGAAATGTTACTTAACTGGAGTATGGTAGGCTGTGGCATG
Organism: Gopherus evgoodei; assembly: GCF_007399415.2. Classification (NCBI taxonomy): domain Eukaryota; kingdom Metazoa; phylum Chordata; order Testudines; family Testudinidae; genus Gopherus; species Gopherus evgoodei. The sequence continues at coordinate 73,008,098 of NC_044328.1, forward strand.
GTCTCCCAAAAGGAGCTGGTGGAGGTCCCCTCACATAGCCCCCCTAAAACCAGAACAGAGCACTGGAGCATGCAGTACAGGGAGAATCCTGGGGCTGTGTGAGTGACTTAGCAGGTCCTTTCACATTCTAACATCCATGATTTGCAGTATTAATGTAGTGCTGTACGTTTGTGTACATACCCGGTTTCCACAGCTATCAGAGAGAGACTGGACCCTACAGGAGTGGAAAATTCAGCAGACTCCTTTGACATCCCCTTTCTGATCTCTGTTAGTTTAGTCTAGTTCTCTGTTGCTAGTGAAGATCAGCTGGAGATTCTCCGTGGGGATTTCCACCAGGGCAGGGGACTTCAAACTGGGCTGGATCACAACTTACTAGACAGAGTGCCTCACAGACCCCCCCCTCCACGACCATTTGCAATCATGTGACCCACCTGGCCTTCCATTTTCGATCACACAACAAATACAGCAGTTGCTTACATAGGAAAATATTAGGAAAATACTTTGTGTATTTTTAACTGTGATCTAGCAGCTAGGAGCTGGTATCATATGACTTTGTAGATCTTCATAGACCATGAGCAAGAGCTCTGAGGTGCACGGTTTGAGAACTGCTGCACTAGGGGAATTCACTTTTTGTCTATATCTCAAAATCATCTTGATTTTGTGCTATTAATCTTTTGTATTAATTAGAAGGTGATAAAAGATTAGTTTTGCTGGGATTCTTCAAAAACTAATAACAAATGTAAAAATAAACCCATAGGAAATAAATCCAAATATTGACTGAAGACTATTAATGGGACACTGTCAAAAACCCTATTTGAAACTAGTTTTTTCTTAAGTTACTAGTAATACCTGTTAAAAAATATAATTCGTTTTGCCATTGATGCACTTTGTTTTGTTATGGCATTTCTGTCAGCTTGGATGGTGAAATGACTGGTCCGTTTCACTCCTGGGTTCTTATGCTGTAGCCCAGTGTAGTTGCTTAGTATGGATTTAAGCTACTTGACAAGTTCCCTCTCTGAGAATCGTAATTCCAGTGCTGCCTACTCCAAGCATTCAAAAATCACGAGTCAGAACCCAAAATATCATGTGTCTTAAATTATAATTTTGAAAAACTGTCACTTTGTTTTGTTTTTTGCCTGCCATCTGACTTCCCCCCACCCTACCTTAGGGGGAAGCCACACATTTCCAACTTGTGTGGGATCAGGTTGAATTCAAAATTCAATCACAGAAATGCAACTACCCTGTTTGCAAATACCACCTACCCTCTTGTATCCCTTGGGGTCATTCTTGCCCTCTCTACCTCTTCCCTAGCTAGACAGGGTAGGCAGCTGCCCTATACATATGCTCCCCTTCCTCATATGTTTGGAACTGGAGAAAGAGGGTCAGACTCCAGGGGAACCTAGTGTGATAGAGTTCAGTAGTTTCCCCATACTGACCCTGAGAGAAGTGTAATCGGGTACGGGTCACTTCCCAGGATTATCTGGTGTAGCTCACTTATCATTTCCGTGCTATTGCAGGGGCTTCAGGCATTGGTGTACCTCGGTCCCTCCTGTTCTCTGCCTTTGGCACACAATAGTCTAGTCTCCTGTGGGCTGTAATACTTTGGTCTAATTTCGGTTGTTTGGTTTAGCATGTGGGTGGTAGAGGTGGCCTGTGATACACAGGCAGTCGGTAGCTGATCTGGGGAGCCCTTCTGGCCTTCAATTCTATGACTGTATTTAAGTTCGGGGTGATACTGAGGGCTCAGGGATGGATGCTGGGGCTAGGCTGCTACCACACAAACTATACAGCCTCAGCATGTAACACTGGCCTCTCAGTCTGTTCAATATAGATCTCTTTCCTACAACTCTGGCTGTCTGCAGCATCCCCTTCAGTTTCCTACAAGTCACGCTCTCTCACTCTGGTACCCATAGGCCCTTTCACCCTCAGTCTGCCTCATGCTATCCACGTGTCCTTTGACTCCTAATATTGCTTCCTGTCCTGTTCCTTAGCTCCATCTCTGCTGCCCTCACTGCCACATTCTCAGCACCTCCACAGCTTCCTGGCTCTTGCCTGGCCTCACATGGTGATTAAGGGTATGTCTACACTGCAGTTAGACACATGCGGCTGGCCCATGCCAGCTGACTCAGGCTTGGGCTAAGGGACTGTTTAATTGTGGTATAGACTTGCAGGCTTGGGCCTGCAAGGTGGGAGGATCCCAGATCTTGGGATGCAGTCTGAGCAGGAAGTTCTACACCGCAATTAAACATCCCCTCAGCCTGAGCCAGTGTCAGCTGGTGCATACCCTAAAGGGCCACCATTTTCCCTCAGAGCATGGCTTCAGCCCCATTGGTAATAGCTAGAAATGGTGTCCATCTTTGCAGTGGGCAATCTTATACCCATACACACACTCACAAGGGGCATGTCAGCCAACAATTCAGTCTCATTGATGGGGTGAAAGGGGCCCTTCCGGATAAGGGTACAGATTTGTGGGAGGAAGTCAGAAATTGGAAATTCATACAAACCTTTTTTAGAAAAAAACTAACCACCTAAATGTCACTGAGACTCATGCTAGAATCATGAGAGTTGGCAGGATTTCCCTTTAAAATGTGACACCCCTGCTTTTCTGGGAACTAATACTCACCAAGACAGAGAAACCTGAAGCCTGCACCAGAGCAAAGGGCCACATCAGGACAGGAAGAGTAAAGAGGAGGGGGAATGGTAGGAAGGGAGGGGGATAGACAAGGGAAAGGCAGGAACACAGGGCATAGGCAGGGTAAGAGTCCAGCGGATGAGAACATACAGAGGGAGATGAAGCAGGGGCATCGATAAGGGTTGTGGTGTTAATCTGTAGTCCCAGCTGAGATCAGAGCCCTGCCATTAGCTACACTTTGTGAGACAAGCCTGCCCCAAAGAGCTGGCAGTCCAAATAGACAAGCTAGAGGTTGCAGGGCAGAGAATGAACGCCCGAAGAGAAGTAACCAGCCCACGGTTGCACAACGGGCCAGTAACAGAGCAAGTTATAGAGCCCAGGTATCTTGTCTCCCAGGCAGGGCTTAACATGCATCTGGTGGAAAGTGGGTGCAGACCCACAGATGAAATTTCAGGTACATCTGCACTATCATGCAGTAGTGTAGACGCTTCCTACAATGACAGAAGGGGTTTTCCCATCAATGCAGTTAATCTGCCACTCCAAGAAGCAGTAGCTATGTGGATGGAAAAGTTTTTCCAACATGCTAGCTGTGTCTACATCAGGGGCTAGGTTGGGCTAATTTTTAGGTGTAGACCCAGCCTTCTACAACTACAACTCCAGCCATGTCACTGAGAGGTGCACACCTCTGCCTGGGAACACCCCCACTGACTGGCTATATTCACCATTGCCCCACCTCCTGGGCAAGAGCAGCCAATCAGAGCTGCTGCAGCAAGCAGGCAGAGCTGACACATTCTTACATGAGGGGAGCAAGGAGCCAAAATTGACCAGCAGCTCAGGATGGCTCCACTCCCCCATCTCCCAGACTCCTCCCCTCTTTGCAACATCCAGCCTGAGAAAGGAGAAAGAGATGAAGAACCCCAGGAGGAGTAGCGATGAGGCTGGGGATGAGAACTGAGGGGGAACTGGACAGAATTTGGAGGTTGGGAGGACAGACATGCTGGACATGGGCCAGGTAGATGTGGGGATGAGAGCTCCTTCAGCGGCAGCCAAAATCCCCTTACCCAATACATTCAGGAGCACTGGAAACACTAAATGTGTGTGTCTCACACTCACATGCTCTCACTCACAGAGCATGGGCAGGGAGAGTTTTGCAGTCAAACAACAGACTGAAAAACACAGACTTTTTTTTTTTAAATCATTAGTTTTGGATCAATCTCCTGATTTTCTAGTGTCCAACTCATGATCGTTGAACCTTTGGGGTTGGCCTCTGCTCCTTCCCTCCTCCCTACTCCATCCCTGCAACACCTGGTTTGGGAAAGGGGAGAGGGGACCCTGCTGCAGCCCCCACACTTCAGGCCTGTGAGACAGGGGTGAAGGGCTCCAGGCAGCTGCAGGAGGAGCAGAGATGAGGCTGGTGGGCCAGCACTGATGTGGGACAGGAGGACAGGCAGATGTGATGTCACTTCCATTTGTGTAGGAAATGACAGACCGTCCTTCCCCACTTTTTCCAGCCTGCTGCCAGGCCCATGCTCTGGCCACTGGGCAATGCTGTCCCAAGGCAGAGGAACCATTGAGACACAGTGGAATGGACAGGGAAGATGAATAGGGGATGAGCACTGAGGGGAAGGAGGGGGGAACAAGGCCTGGGATAGTGATGAAAGCAAAAGAGGGGATTGGCAGCGGTTGGGGGACAGGGGATCAGGAGAGAGAGGCGGAGGAAGAAGGGTATTTCCTGAACTGAGTAATGGCTTCTCCTCTGTATTGGGTGAGAGTTCTTCCCCAGGGCCCTCTGACCCTGAGCCGCCCAGGGAGACTTATCTTCCCTGGGGATCAGAGCACAGGAGAGATGTCTGTTTTTATATGGAACTGGAGGAAGATGGACAGTTCTTTGCCTGGGAAGGAGCCTGCCATCAAATCAATCATTCCCAAGGAAATCAAGTGAGATTTCCCTCTCAAACACCTGCCAGAATGATCGTTCTTGTGAATCCAAGATGGCAGCCTGCAACGTGTCTGCAGCTGGGGCCTGTTGGGCACTGAGAGCAAAGTTGGATGGAATTGATGTGCTGGAGATGCCACTAGTACCCTTGGCTCTCTGTTAAAGGCAGGTTCTGGATTGGTTTGGTGGCTTGCTGCAGAGCAAGTCTTGGGACCCTTCCTCCCCCAAGCTGTGGCTGCGTTCAGAGACTGTGGAGCAGGAGATTGGCGGCCGTACCCGGACTCGTGCCTCCGTCAGGTTGGTCCAGACTGCTATCTCCTCCCTGGTGCTCATGTCTGGGTAGCGGTTCCTCTGGAAGGTAGCTTCCAGTTCCTGGAGCTGCTGGCTGGTAAAGTGAGTCCGCTGCCTCCGTTGCTTCTTCTTCAGAGAGCCATCCTCGGGGTTGGAGTCATCAGTCTGGTTCTGCTGGGACTTCTCTGTGTCTGTGAAATGCAAAGGCAGGTAACCCATCACAATGCAGCCCTGGGACTCTGGCACATGCCTCGCTCCCCAGGACAGCAACTTTCCCAAAGTTCAGTGGCTTGGGATGCAACTCTTTCTCATTACCCTGGTGCTACCTGCTCCAGGCTTCCGGCCTGCATCTCTGAGTCCCAGAACTCCAGGGCATCTCATTCCTGGTGCATGTAATCCAGGCATACATGAAAGTCACCTGCCTTCCTTCCCTAATGCAGCCAGCTGTGGTAACTATGTAGAGCTTGAGGAGCCGGCAGCATCCTATTAGACTAAACTCTTCTCTCATCAGCCCATCCTTACAGCCCCACCCATCTCTAGGTGCAGTGGCAGCTCCAGGCCCCAGCATGCTAAATGCATGCTTGGGGCGGCAAGCCACAGGGGGCACTCTGCCGGCGCTGTGAGGGCGGCAGGCAGGCTGCCTTTGGCATCTTGCCTGCGGAGGGTCTACTGGTCCTGCGGCTTTGGAGGCTTGCCTGCGGAGGGTCCACTGGTCCCGCAGCTTCGGAGGACCTCCCGCAGGCACGTCTGCAGGAGATCCACCAAAGCCGCGGGACCAGCGGACCCGCCGCAGGCAAGCCGCCAAAGGCAGCCTGCCTGCCGTGCTTGGGGCGGCAAAATGCCTAGAGCCGCCCCTGTCTAGGTGTAAGAGGAGCCAAGAATCTATTCCTTGTTTACACACAGCTTACACTGTTTTAAACTGATAGGTGGACTCTTGTTTCCATCTGAATAGTTTATTGTAATGTAACTTAAACTGTTCCTAACTGACTTAGGCCACGTCCAGACTAGGAATTAAAATCGATTTTAGATACGCAACTTCAGCTACGAGAATAACGTAGCTGAAGTCGAATTTCTAAAATCGAGGTACTCACCAGTCTGGACGGCGCTGCATCGATGTCCGCGGCTCTCCGTGTCGATTCCGGAACTCCGTTCGGATTGATGGAGTTCCGGAATCGATGTAAGCGCGCTCGGGGATCGATACACCGCGTCCAGACTAGACGCGATATATCGATCCCCGAGCAATCGATTTTAACCCGCCGATGCCGCGGGTTAGTCTGGACGAGGGCTTAGGCTAAATTGATATAAGCCTGGGTTGAATAGATTTAAAAGTGTTCACTTAGTGTTTCTTATGCTTGCTTAACTAAAGCAATTTTCAATCACAACGTTTAGCAAACCGGGTGCAATTTTACATCCAGACAAGGCCCCAGAGACTACAAATACAAAGTCCACAGATCAGGGAGAATGCCAACGGAGAAAGAAAATGGACAAAGGAGTCGGTGGGAGACACATGGGAGAAACGTTAGTCACGTCATTTATTGCGTTTCTGGAAAGCACCCGGGTACCGGGGTGATGGCTGCTGTATAAGAGCCAGGACAGAATAGAACTGTCAAGCCCTGGCTTGAGGGAACAGCAGAGACAAGAAGGGAGGGGAGCCAATCTGCCAGGATAATAAACTGAGGCTCCTACAGTAAGTGGACGCCACAGATGAAAGTAATGACTTTCCAGGAAACTCGGTTCAAATTGCATTTCTATTTAACAGGCACGTACATACACGATGGATATGACAGCTTGGCCTCTCTTGAATTTTTGTCAAGGAGAATGGCCAGGTTATGAAAGATTCCCCCATCCCCCATTCCATTGCCATGTCCCTTACAAGTGAATACTCTTTCCCCATTCTCTACTCAGTGGCCATCTAGAAATCCCTTCTATTGGATTTGTAGACTTCAATGTCAGAAGGGACCACTGTGGTCATCTAGTCTGAGCTCCTGTATAACGCAGGCCAGAGAACTTCCCCAGAATAATCCCTAGAGCAGATCTTTTAGAAAAACATCCAGCCCTGATTTTAAAATTGTTAGTGACAGAGAATCCACCACAACCCTTGGTAAATTATTCCAATGGTTAATTACTCTCCCTGTTAAAAATGTACATCTTATTTCCTCTCTGAATTTGTCTAGCTTCAACTTCCAGCCATTGGATCGTGTTAGACCTTCCTCTGCTAGACTGAAGAGATCATTAGAAGTACCTACGTGGAGAAAAAATATTTAGTAGAATGTAATTGTCATCCCTTTAACTTCATCTTCGTTAAGCTAAATAGGTTGAGCTCCTTGAGACTGTCACTATCAGGCAGTTTTCTAATCATTTAGTCATTCTTGAGGCTCTTCTCAAATTTATCAACATTCTTCTTAAATTGTGGGCACCCAAACTGGATACAATATTCCAGCAGTGGTTGCACCGGTGCCAAATATAGATATAAAATAACCTCTCTGCTCCTACTCCAAATTCCCCTGTTTATGCATCCCAGGATCGCATTTGCTCTTTTGGCCACAATGTCCCATTAGGAGCTCATGTTCAGCTAATTATCCACCATGACCCCCAAATATTTTTCAGAGTCACTGCTTCTCAGGACAGTGGCCTACATTCTTTGGTCCTAGATGTATATCTTTGCATTTAGCTGTAAACCCTAGTATTCCCACTCATGTTCAGTGAAGATAAATCAGTTCAAAAAAACAAAATATTTTCAAATTGTAAATCTCCTCTTCATAATACAAGCCTTGAAGACTAAAACAACCCCAGCAACCATATTCTTCCCTGCATTGAATCCAGTGGGACTACGTGCCCTGTGAATCGGGACAGAATTTGAACACAAAATTGCCTCTGTTGAGAGACAGCTGAGTGTTTTAATCGTGTGCAGGGATAATCCACCTCACGGAGTAACAGTGCGAGGGGAAAAAGCAGCATGCATTAAAAATCTTCTAATATGAGCAAAGATCTAGAGAGATCGCATAACCAATGAATAAGTATTGGAGAGTACTGGAAGTCACCAATCGCTAGTTAGAGATCTTTGATTTGCAGGATGCATTTTAAGAGGTTCAGTGCATGTCACATGTTTATGGGCACCAGAGGGGAAAGTTGATGGCAGAAGAACACAATGCAGAAAAAGAGGATCCTTGATGGACGGGGTGCTATCCTGGGTGGATCAAAAGGACAATCCATCCACCAAGAGATTAGCACAGAGGTTCATTCAGAATAGGCTACCATGGTTGCAGCTCTCCAATAATGGAGAGGCCACATAAGAAGAAGATGAGCAATAAAGATAACATTCAGTGACAGGCTGGAGAAAGATATTTTGGGGGTGAGGAATAAATAAAGAAATAATCGTGGCTTTATCCCCTCTTTGATCTAGAGGCCTGGGGAAATGTGTTTAATTGAAAACCCAGTTTTCCATTGAAGCCCCTTCCCCTCCTTTTGTTTTTTAAATGGAAATGTTTCAACCAATCCTAACCATAACTGATCACAACACAATTGAATTGGGGGAGAAATCATAACAAAAACTAGCACTGACACTCAACTTCAGGTGGGGGGATTAAAAAATTGGTGCAAGTCCAAGCACAACAAACTTGTCAGAGATGTTACTTATCTATATAGAGCTATAGCGACCTGTCTAATCACCCAGAAAAATAGGAAGGCTGGAAGAAATACAGGAAGATATAATGGCAAGGTAACAAAAGGTTATTCAAATTCAATAGCTATCCTTCAGAAAATGGAAATTCAGCCCTAGTGAAGCCAGCAGAATGGAGTATATTAACTATGGCTGGTAAAATATAAGAAAGAAATTAGGAAGGTTTAAGAATGAATTTGAAGGGCAAATAGCCAAAGATACAAACTGCTAACAAGAATTTCTTTAATTATAGCTGCAGCAGGAAACCTGTGATAAAAATCAGTGGGTCTGTTGAATGAGTAGAGAGTAAAGTGTGCAATTAAGGAAGGTAAGGACACTGCAGAGAAATCAAATCATTTATTTGCAGGGCTCTGCCACTAAGGATGGGGGAGGAGAGAGGGTAAGAGGGACTTATTAAGGAGCCCACTGGTCCAATAGATTCTCTTCTTGCATGGGAACTAAATTGGGTGCTTCTCTCTACCCTTCTTCATTTAAAGAGCAAAAAGGCACATGTAATGAAATGGAAAGGCAACCCGTAAAATTGACCAAGAAAAAAACCTTTTTACAAACTGCATATTTAGCCTGCGGAACTCCATGCTATAGGATATCACTGAAGTTAGTAGTGAGTCAAAAAAGGACTGGACACTTATCTGGATAAGCAGGAAAACACCTGCAGTTACATAATTAGGATATAATAATATAATATGCATCATGTTATAAGCCAACTACTAACTGACAGAGTTTAGGAGGTTTATGCCATAGTAGTTCATTAGTGGGTTCTTTGTCCCTTCCTCTGAAGTGTCTGGTTCTGGCTCTGTTAGAAATGGACTTTGGTCTGACTTGGCAGTTCCGAGATTTCCATTCTCTCTTCTCTTGTTCTCTAACAGTAGTTGTGTTTATGGTGCTATGCGTATCCTTGGCTGGTTATATGACATCTTCTCAGGCCAGTCTGCTAGGCTCAGTCCCTGTCCCGATCAGCCTCACTTTCCTGTGGTATCCCATTGCTGTACAAACAGTAGGGCCGTCTATACACCATTGCTGTGCAAACAGCCTTTGTCTAGGAGGTTGTTCGAAATCCATGGCCCAGGCTGAAGGAGCAATGTCTGGATGAGAGGGAATTAGCTGTGAATACAGCTTATTACTAGCAAAGTGATCAAGTACAAGAAGGAAGAGGAGTCCCATACCCAATCTAAACCTTCCAAGCAAATGTGTCTCAGTGTTAATGTGTGAACTGAGTGCTGGCAAGACACCGCATTGATCCCCTGGAATAGGGACGTTCTCTATACAGGCTTCGCTCATGCTGCCCCACCAGCCACTTCTTAAGGATGGGAGGTTAGTTCTCTCCATTGCCCATTTAACCCTTGGCCTCTCAGCTGCATTTTAGAAGAAGGGGGTGTCACCGAGTGTGGGGGGACACAAGGTCCTGCTGCACCCCCGGCTTCCTGCAATTCACCACGACTCTTGGCCAGCCAGTAAAACAGAAGGTTTATTTAGACGACAGGAACACAGTCCAAGACAGGTCTTGCAGGTACAGACAACAGGACCCCCTTTAGTTAGGTCCTTCTGGGGGCCCCAGAAGCACTACAGCCCCCTTGGGGGCTCAGAGTCCTGTCCGGGTTTCCCTCCATTCCCCAGCCAGCTCCTGCCACTCTCTCACTCCCCAGCGTCTCCTCCTCCAGCCTTTGTTCAGCTTCACCGGCAGAGGTGTCATCTGGCCTCTAACCCCTTCCTGAGTTCTCATGTTACATGCTCAGGTCTCCTCCCTCCATGCCAGTCTCCCATCCCCCAATGCAGACCGTCCTCCCAGGCCAACACTCCCCACTCAGCATTCAAAGACCAAATTAAGAACAGTCCCAGTTCATCACAGGGGGCATGTCAATAGGCATAGACAGCTGACCATTAGGAAGCAGAGTGAGACCCCCAAATATTCAACATAGGCACCTAACCAAACATCAGCTCACGACAGCCAGACATGGTTTGGCAGTGGAGGAAGGCTCCATGTCCCATCATCAAACCTCAGGCTCAGCCAGCTTCTTCAGCTAATGTTGTTTGAGACTATGAAAAACACTGAAGATGTGTATTCAAAAGGTAGAAATATGTAGTACCTAAAAATAGACCCACAGGAAACTGCTGTACCCTTGTGACACTCTAAGCACTGCTATAATTATCTAGCTGTGGGGACACTGCCCATTGCCTGAGGGCTCTTTGGAAGCAGATGAATTTCTCTGGCCCCCTTTGAGTTGACGCTCTTTGACACCACCACCTGCTTTTAATGTGTATGTTACAGTTGTGGTTCCAGTGGAGACTATACTCTTATTCCTCTGATCTGAACCAGTGTCAGAGGAAAGGGACTCAGCCCTTGTGGGCCTCTGAACAGATTAAAAAGGGAATGATGGTAGATGCCGCCATTTCTGAGCACGAAAATAACGGTCTGACTATCCACGAGGAGACAATATTCAGTTTAACTCTCATTTGTTTTATTAGGTCTGAAACCCTTCAAAGAGAGAAGCATGGGTGTAAGAGCCTGCTTGTGAGAGTCAATGGCAAAACACCACCAATGTCCAAAGGAATTGATGCTAAGGTAGTAATGACGTGCCCCAATCTGCAGGCTTTGCTCAGAATGCCTACCGAGGGCAGGGGAAGCTTGCAATGCACAGGACATAGAGGAATGGTGTAGACATAGCACACTTCTCATGGGCTAGATCATCCCTAATCTCATGAAATATCTGACTTTGACACCATCTAGGCACCTTTGAGCAGGGGTGCAAGACTGTCCAGGTAATTGTGTGGAGCCCAAGGGGATAAGGGTAATCTTACAAATCTCAGCACACGTCTGCAGAGCAGCATGCCCAGTGCCCTTGGTGCCCTGTTCGCAGTGCCCCGCTCCCAGAAGACAGAAGCTCTGTACTACCAGCTAATGTTGCAAGTGGCTTCTGCAGAGCAAATTTCACATGGTGGTATAGTATTGCCACGGGAGCGCCATGCTTCAGGGAAAACACCTTCCTTCCCACTCTTGCTGGCCCTGGCTTCCCCTGTGTGGTGCTTGTAGGGAAGGAGTTTTGGCATGGCAAAACCAAGAGAGGATCATGCTGTGCAGTTGGAAAGAAAGTAGTGGAATTCTAGCTTCGGTGCAATTACTGCAGTTCCTCCCCGCTGCAGTGTGGAGAGACACAGGGGACCCTATGGGAATGAGGGAGCAGGAGGGCTTTCACAGCTGTGTCAGAGACAGAATCAGCCCCCTGGGTGAATAACCCCAGGTAACGAAGTCCCCTTTAGTTCATTCAATGGATAGTTTTTATTTCTAAGTCACTCTGTTGTTTTTGACAGCAGTGGAAACCGACACATACAATAGCTGAGCATTTACTGGTAACCGCAAATCATGCATAGAATTATTACATGCGCCTTTCCCCCACCATTAAACTACTAGAGCCATATCTGGAATTAGCTGCCTGGCGTAATGGAAATGTCACTCACAGTCAGTCAGGTCAGTGCAATAAGATTATTTAATGGGACAGAACCCATGAATGGACAGTAACAGCTCCAATCCAAAGCAGGTGACTAGAAGCCCGTACATGCTTAAGGATTTGCCCAGCTAAGGGCTTATCTGCATGTGGAAATTTACAGTACAACCATAGTGACAAGAACAGTTATTTATTCTGAAAGAGTGCCCACAGAAGGAGTTACCAATATAGCTATAGCAGTATAGTTATGCTGGTTAACTTCCCCACCTAGACCAGCCCCAAGACCTTGCACAATGGACAGGAGGGAGCACAAGGTTGTCACAGCCTAGTATGACTGTGAATGGAGGCTACACAATGGGACAATTAGGCTTAGGTGCTAAGGGCCTGATTTGTAGTAGTGTTGAGCACCTGCAGCTCCCATTGGAGGGGTCCTGTGGAAAAACATAGTGATTGTGCAATTAACCAGTATCAAGGCGTACACACCAGGGGGCTGAATTAAGGTTACACAACCAGCCGTCATTCTGGCATCTTCTAATACTTGAATCCTTGACTTTGCAACTCTAACGTTCTTTTAATGTTGTTTATGTAATTTAACTTTTTTAAAAACTTAAATTGAAAAAAAAATCCATCATGTGGAACTATACTGCCCCCCCCATGGGTCATCAGCAGAATGGGATCTAAAGATTCCACACACACACACCTCTTACCATTTGAATTAAGTGCATAAGTGGTAGGAAGTACCAGCTTTCACCTGCTAGGTGGACCTGCCACAAAAGGGGATGAAGCCACTTCACCAATGAGTTTCATAACTAAACAGCGAAGGAACTGCGAGACTCAAATTGGCTTAGTTCCAGGTTCTGTAGTGGTTAGACCCCTTTCCCCTCCCAGCCTCTCCCTACACTCTTCCGCTCATCTCCTGCCCTCCCACCCTTCCTCATCTCTGTGCATTTGACTCAGTTAAGCTTCCTCCTCAAGGCTAGCTGGGCACTACATGGAAAGCACAGGAGAGAGTTTCCCTGGCCTCAGGGCTGGGCCCAGTCCCCCAACAACCTGCAGCAGCAATTTCAGAGAAAGTCCTGCTCAGCCTCTATAATGCTGGGCCAGATCATGCTCAGTCATTCTGTGGGCCTGGCCCATATGGACCAGTCATACACTGGAGAACTGAGGGAATGAAGCATGTCCAGTACTAATGCAGTCTTCAGAGAATTTAGCTGCCAGACTCTTACAAGTCTGAGCATATGTGAATGGAGATTTCTCAGGGGCTTATAATTTAGCCCAATTTGGACAAACTTTCACAGGGATGGTAAAAAATACATCCCTGACACCAGGGCAATGCCTCTGCGAAACCTGAACTCCTTGCTCCATAGAACAGAAGTGCTAGAGTTTCCCAACTGTAAAACTTTAATATGGGCAAAAAATCCACACCTTATTCTTGGAAATGGCTGAATCTTGTTCAGCTTGGAGCAGATCCCCGGCAAGGAAAACATTAACCTGAACAATTTAAGCTTGGCAAAGTTCTAAGTAGCTGAAAACAGATTTATAATGGAAAGGGTCAGGCAAGCTTAACTGCAGGTATCACAGCCTGTCATTCCAGATGCAGCTGGAGAACTCAGAAGAGCTTCTCTTTAGCACCCTTCTGCAACCCACACAAATCCTCTGATGAACTTGGCTAAATACAATAAAACGGGCAAATGAGGGTAGGGGGATGATAATGAGACCTAATGGTCTGCATGTGCTTAGCTGACTCTACGTTGCCTTTTACAGTGGGACAAGTTCAACTGATTTCTCTCTAGCTGGCTGCCTTTTCTGTCCTGACGAAAGGTGCTATTTAATTAGTGCATTCTATCCAAAGATGGACGCACTAAACACACATTGATTAAACCTCACAGCTGCCCAGGACACTGAAGCTTAAGAATTTAGTCCTATCTGGTAGCTGGGGTAACCAAGCCCCAGAGCAGGTGGAGTGACTTGCCTGAAATCACAAAGCAAATCCAGAGCAGAATCCTGAACGGAAGTCATGAATCCTCATCCCCAGTTCCAACCAGTACCCACAGCTGCTTAGCTACAAGGGAGTGTGTATCTCTAAAGCAGCAGGGTATTCTTTGCACTGGGGAGAAGGTGTTCATCTGGCCAGGGTTTTTCAACTGAGGAGGAATGGACCTGGGCTCTTGCAAAGAGAAGGGCCAGCCAATTTAGAACAAGGCAGGGAAATGGTGACATCATGGGGAGGCAGCTACCAGGGATGAGGGTAGAGAGAGAAAGAAAGGTAACTAGAAACAATTTGAGTGGAAGAAAAACTAAGGCCTAGGGACAATAGGTTAGAAGAAAGGCAAGATCGAGACTGTCCAATATAAATTTGATTTGAGGATTGTTCAGTTTGTTATGCCACTGGCTGCAAACCAGAGAGAGCCTGCTCTGGGTATCTACCCAGACCTCTAGCAGGAGTTGTGCGCTCCGACAAACCCCAAGATGATAAATGGCTTTTGTGGCTCCGATATAAACAATTTCCCTTTACACCGAGATTCTAGATGCCTTTGAAACGGACTCCCGGGATTTGAAGTGTGGTCATGAAGAGGGGGTTGAAAGGCTCTCCTGGGAAACTGGGCAGCGAGGTGTGGGCTCCAAGGGAAGGATAAAGGTGCTAATTACAATTGGTAATACCTGGTCAGGGAGGCAGGGAGACACACCTCGCTGGCACGCTGGAGAGGATCAGTAGTTTGAGAGCAGGGGCAGAGGTGAAGAAGGAGATTTTCATCTCACTTAACCAATATTTGCACTTCAGTTTAAGGCTCAGCCGTTTCTATCTAGGCGCTGCTTAGCTTTGATGGTTGTGTGATTTCCTCCTCCCCTGCCCCTTATTTTCTACCGAAGGCCAAACAAACAGTTCTTAATGAAGATACCTCGGGCTAACTGCGCAGGCTGTTCAATGGGGGAGGGGAGGGTGTTACTTTAGGGGCACTAGCTGGAGACAGCTGGTCCCTTGGGGGGTGGGATTAGGAGACAAGGAACAGCGTGGGCCAGTCAAGGCTCGCAGGAATTGTTATTCTATCGCGGAAGGAACGCGGGCTGGTGCCTATGGACGGGAGAGCCCGAAGCCCTCGAGAGGGCAGATAGTTGGGGGCGGTGCACGTGGGGGAGGGGCTCGGAAGGATCGGGGACCAGGGGTGGGGAATGTTCCGGAGCGCAGAGGGTGGGGTCAATGTGTTGTTTAGACGTTGAGCTATTGCGGTTCTGTTGTGGGTTCTGCCACTTCTGTGCAGCGCAGATTTGGTGCTAATGAAACACGGGGCAGAGCAAACAGCGCGCTGGCCGCTGGCTCTGCTCGTTGGCTACGTGGCACTCGCTGGAGTTACAGTTAGGGGCACGGACCGCTTTGCACGGCGGGCATGGCAAGCTGGGTAGCTCTCTCTCTTCCACGGGTTCCCTGGTCCCCTGGCACTGGCCTGTGTAAACCGAGCCGGAGCAGCGAGAACTAAACAGGAAGCTGCTGACGCTCCAAACCCAGCTCTGGCAGATAAGGGATCGGTGCACTCTGCCTGAAAACAACCAGATGGGTTACCTGGGAACCGTGCAGGGCTGGGGGAGAGGCTGTTCTCAAAGCTTTATTTCCAGGGTAAGGGGCAGCGCAGTTTAGAGGCTGGATTCGTTCCGCTTCGGGTTTAGCCGGGTTGATGGGGGTGGGAGGAGTCCGGAGAAGTTTTAGTCCTCAGGCTGCTGTCCCTGTTAGATACCCCTGGGGCTCAGAAAGCCCGTTTGTTGCAGGGAAAGCGCTGCTCAGCCGCCTGCCGGCGTCGGTGACTGAAGAGGCGAAGCGCTAGATCTCCGAAGGGCGCGTTACCTGCTGCTAGGGCTGGAAGGACCAGCCCTGGCCACAGACACGGGGCAGGGGCGCTCGCGGGAGCGGAGACAGGTGGGCCAGACCCCCGCAGATCTCTGCAAGTGTCCTTTGCTGACGCCTTTATCCGATCAGCCCGAGCGAAATCTGGGCCCAGCAGGCGGAAGCGCCCCGGAGAAGATGTTTGGTTCAGTGTAAAGCGGCCTGTAACCTAGGCTGCTCCTGAGGGCGGGCCGCAGGCAGGCGAGTCTGGCAGAGTTTCCCCGGGGCTGAAGGCAGCAGGGAAAGGAAGGGCGCTGTGCGCCCCGGTAGCGGCGGGGCGACGGGTACAAGTTTCTGCTCTGTGGAGCTGCAGCTCGCTAGCTCAGAGGCTGCCGCGGAGCGCCCAGCTCTCTGGAGAGGGAGCACTGCATCGGCTAGGGAGAGGGGGATCCGCCAGGGCATGCGGGAGGCGATGGGCGGGGAAGGCAGCGATCAGAGGGAAACATCCCTTCCTCAGTCACAGTTCACAGTCCCACGAATCTGGTCCCTGAGGCTCTACCGCTCCCCGCTCTGCCTGCAGCGGGCGCTGGCCTGTTGGTGGCGCACATGTCCCGAACCGCTGGGCGTCCTACAGCCCGTGGAGGGAACAGGAGGGCGGTAGATTCCCAGGCAAGCCGGGGACCGACTCCTGCGCTCCCTCTCCTAAAAAGAACCAGGCCACGTTCAGTGAAAAGCAGGCGAGGCATCTCCGGGTGCCCCCGGAACCCGGTGGAACTCACTGCCACAAGGTGAGGCTAAGAGCTGGGTAGATGTGGGGTTGGACATTTACAACGGGTGAGATCGGCGCCGGTTCCATGAGCCAGTGAGGATGCGGGAAGGCGGGTAAGGATAAATCCTTGAGGTTCAGGGAATGACCCGCCTGGCCTGGTTTTAGGAAGACAGGTTGATTTAATAATTAGCCGCTAGCAAAGCAGAAAGCGGTCCTGTGGGCTGAGAGCCCTACACCCTTCAGTCAGAACCCCCAAATTATAGCAAGCGGATGCTTTTCCGAGGGTCTGAAAAAAGCTACGTACCCGCGCAGGCAGCGTCTGGCTCTCAGCCCCTAGCTCTGCGCCTGGCAATCCGCTTCTAACCTGTCCCCGGCAGGTGCACTAGCGGAGGTGCTACCAGAGCAGGGCTGGGCCCCTGTCAGTGCGCTCCTGCGCTTCCACCAACTGTGCCAGAGGAAGCCATGGCTGTTAACACACCTGCCACCAATACTGACTGCGCCCCATTTTCAACGCAGCTGGTTCCCCTCCGACCGCGAGAGAATAGCGCTGGGCTGGGGGCTCAGCCCGATCGCTCTCGATCCTAGCCCTGATCGCTGATCCTGCAACCAAGTATCTCCACTGGGGGCTGCTCCCGGGCCGGGCCCTCTCCTGCTCCCCTCTCCAATCTGCAGGGCAAGCTGCAGCCCCCCGCCCTGGCTCGCCTTAGCCCCCTGCCTTCCTCAGCGCAGCCGGCAAGGGTTGGCTAGCCGGGCTCCAGCCTTGCTGTCAGGTGGCACCGCTCACCTGGCCGGTCTCCGCACAGCTGGTCAGCGCTAAACCCTGAAAGATTCGGAGCCGGGCCGGGAAATCGGGCTGCGCTGCAGCTGCCCCCCACTTGCTGTCCCTTTGCCCCGCACACATCCAGGCTGGGGATAAAAGCGAGAGATTGGCAGCGTCAGTGCGAGCGGAGGGAGTTTTAACCCGGGTTCGGCGGGCGCAGAATCGAGCCCAGAAACTGAACATTTCCTTGTCCCAGTTACTCTCCGCGCCAGATCCAGCCCTCGGCTCCAGATTAATTCACAAAGATCTCCTTCTACCCCCCAGTCCCTCGAACAGAGTATTTCATCAGGAAACTAACTGCATGGGGGCAAAACTGACCGGATCGCGCAGTTCTCCGGGAAAGAGATCAAAGTCTACAGGTGGGACCCGAAACAAGTTAGATTTGGGCTGGGAAATGTCATTGGAAAGCAAGAAAGCGCGTGTGAAATCCTAGCCCGGGCGAAAGGGAAGCGGAGAAAGCTAAGGAATAGCGTCGAATGGAAAACACCGGTACGAACGCCCAAAAAACTGAAACCAGATTGAATTGGGCCCTATGAAACCAGAACAACAAACAGACGCTCGGACCCGGGATTAATAATTTGAAATCGACAAACAAACCCCAACAGGGGGCCGTGAAACAGGATTTAAACATAAACAGCGCGTGAGGAACAATAAAAGCTCACTGCAAACATGAAAACCTGACAGCAGCGCAGAGAGGGGGCCGTGCGGGGGACGAAATGAAGCGGGTGTAGCCAGGGGTTGTGTCTGGGGCGAGTTGTTTGTGTGTCTAGAGCTGAGCTGGTCGTGTCTGCAATACGGGGGTATCTCTGGGTCGGGCGGTGCAGGGGGTGTGTGGGCAGTGGATGGGGGGCGTGTTTTCCCGGTGCAGTGTGTGTAGCTGGGGGCTGTGCGGGGCTGCAGGCAGGTGGAACTGTTAGCTGAGTGTGGTGGATGTGGGCGCACTGGATGACACTGCCTGGCGCCCACATGCGTTCTGTATGAGGCACTTTGATTCGCCTGTTGGGCGCTGTCCAGCGCGTGTGACTTTGTCCGAAGTTGCCCGTGTGTGTGTCCCTGGCCATTTCACGCAGTGGACACGGGGGCGCTGTGAGTGCGGGTGACAGCGCGTTCCACTGCCCTGCGTGGGGGCGAGAGTGACAGCGTGAGGGGGGGAGAGGGCTGCGCGTACTACTGCCCTGCATGGGGGCGGGCGTGACAGTGGGGGGGGGGGCTGCGCGTTCTACTGCCCTGCGTGGGGGCGGGCGTGACAGCGTGAGGGGGGTAGGAGGGTTCGCGTTCCACTGCCCTGCGGGGGCTGCTCTCTGGGGTGTTGGTTGCCTTTTGGGGCAGCGCCGATCGCGGTCAGCCTGGGAAGGAGAGCGCTGCAGGGGTGCGGAGTTTGCAGCAGAGATTGTAACTTGGGCCTAGATCAAGTGGAAGCTGAACCTGCTAGTAGGAGGAGAGGGAGCGTCTCCCGGCTGCTTGTTGCTATTAAAGCCTCTGTAGCAAGTGTCCCCCGGACACTACAGGGTTACCAGAAGGAGGGGCTCTCCAGAGTGCTGCAGGGCTCGCTGCTCTAGTCCTATGGCCTGGCTGTGCCCGGTACCCAGATGTGCCTGCATCCCTCGTCGCTCCGGAACCGGCCCTGGGCGGTGCAAGCCATTTCCGGGTTCTGCTCTCTTAGGAAGGGGGATTCTCAGTCAGTGGGAACCTGGCCCTTCGCTTCCAAGGTAGTTGGATGGGGCCTTAAGCGCACAAAGAGCATTAAACCAAAAGTGATCTGGGAGGTTTGAACATAACTCTTTGGAGGAGCCTTTCTGCTGAGAGATTCTCCCTGGGTCTTCAGTGCCCTTTCCCCCACTTCCAGCTTTGATCCAACCAGGGGTGGCTCTAGCAGGGCAGCGTGCCGCGTGAGGCGCTCTGCCAGTCGCAGGTCCCAGGGCCGCGGGACTAGCGGACCCTCCGCAGGCACACCTGCGGGAGGTCCACCTGAGTCGCCTGCCGTCCTCCAGGCAACCGCCAGAGCGCCCCCCGCGGCATGCCGCCCCAAGCACGCGCTTGGCGTGCTGGGGTCTGGACCCGCCCCTTGGGTCCAACTCATTCATGGCGCTAAAACCGCAGCAGAGGAAGCCATTCTCAGCCAGAGGGCCCGAGCACTGAGGGGACATTACACTACTTAGGGACAGCTGGATCTTCCCTCTGTCTATGGCTTAAACTGGGAAAGGGGGTGTCTCTTCCCAGCCTAGCCTGCCAAGGTCAAAAAGGGGGACCACCCACCGACCCACTCACAACACATGGTGGTGCCAAACCTTTTAAACAGACGTTGCATTTCTGTGGCCTTTCGTCTGCGGTCTAGCACCAGGGCATCCAGCAAGTCTGTGGCACAACCCAGGTCTCCCAACTTCCCTGCTCTAGATGCTGGACCATGCTCCTTCCAAGGGCCCAATGCTGCTCTCACTGAAGTCAACTGCTAAACTCTAGGTGATGTGATTGGATCGGAAGGGAACAGGACGTACTTTGGATCGGATGTGTTTTATGCTTTCTGTAGGTCAATGTGGGTCTATGAGAATGGCCAACTGAGATCTGAAGTGAAGCTCTAATCAGAAAGCAAGGAAGTGCAGCGCCTCCCTGTGTGCTGCTAGGAATAGGATAATAAACTGTCCCATTCATAAGCTGGTTTTCTTCTCTCCTTTCCATCTCCCAAGGAGTTGCTTGATCTGCTGTCATCTCTCCTTCCCAGGACACAGGTGTGGGATCAGGACAGATCTGAAGCTGTCAGGCTCCTGACTAACCTTGTCATCAAAATCAGCATCCCTGAAACACACCCACTGAGATGTTTGTAGCCGTTAGCCTGCTTTAATTCCTAGCAGAAATCGAACCCTACAGCCTGTCTGCAAACTGCACAGTCAGCTCTAGGAAACTATACTCTATCTGCAGGCTTACAAAGAAGACACCATGGCCCCTTGTGTTAGTTGCTGAGTTTCTGGAGGAGGTAGAAGAGGGTGGAGCCTTTTAAGAAAGATCCCAAGATCTAAATGTCAAGAGTTGGGGGTGTTTTTTATTGGGCCCACTTTTAGATTGCAATGATTTTGGGTAGGGACTGTCACTGACTCTGTTTATACAGCACCAAACACAATGAGGCCCAGAACTAGTAAAGGCATCTGCCCGGCACCCATTTAACCAGATGAGTGTCCCAGGAGCCTAAACCTCTAGCATTATGTTGAACTGATCCCTGAGGCAGTGACACAGCCAGTTTTCTTGCCAGAGCAACTCCTGGCACTATCACCAAGGAGCATGCAAAACAGAGATGTCCATTCAGTGCAGGTGCTATGTGGGAGAGCTGTGCCACCCCTTCTGGCCAGGCAGCAATGTTAGGGAGGGGGAAGGGAAGGGTCTCAAGAGAAGAGCCTGCACTTACCACTATGGTCCTGCCCCTTGCAGCTGTGTTCGTGTTGAGGGGTCCCAGAATCCGAGAGGGACAGAGCAGGGCTGCGAGCTTCTGAGTCCGTCAGCAGGTTGAAATCCATCTGGCAGGAGTCGGTGGTGGGGGAGGAGGAGAGATCTGCAGAAACAGGCACAGAGTGAGTGGGGAGGTAGAGCTCACATCATGCCCCCTCCCTACTCCATCTGGGAAGGGACCAGCCAATTCAGGGCAGAGGAAGTTCTGCTAGGAAAAGTAAAGGAAACCTGCAGGAGCAGGACCCCAGCCCAGTCTGGGTTTCCTGGCTGGGAAGTGGGTAAACTGGCCGCAGCCCTCACTAAACTCCACAGTTAGCTGCCCTATAAATCAAAGATTATCTAATGGCACTTCTATTTGCAGCCTTCAGAGAAAGAGCCTCCAATTTATAGGTGACATTCAGACTGAAATAGAAACATTGGGAGCAGGCTGCGTAATGGAGATCTGAGGAAGTGGCCCTGTGGCCGGCCAAGTGCAGTTAGCACCTTCCCAAAACATCCAGCTCTCCCTCTTGTCCTCTTTCCTATCGCCCCCTGGTCTCCCTCGCCTTCTCCTTTGCTTCTTAACAAGCTGCTCTGGTCTAAATAATGTTACAGACATACACAAAAACAGGACTAGGGAGTCCTATGGAATCACTTCTAGGCATAACGCGAACACATACACAGGCATATATGCATAGAGACACATTAACAGAGGGACACAAACAAGAGGGCAGATACACGTGTACAAGTGCTGACACAGAGCTAGAATATTACAAGTGAATGCCATTCTTTTTAGTGACAGGCGAAACCCATCCAGATCCCTGTAAACCCTGCATTAGTATAAGAGTAAACACCCTTGGGTGACTGAGGACAAAGCAAGCTTGGTTAAGATGGCCCCTTACTTTTAACCTAAAAAGGACTTAGCTTTTCCTTATGGCCCCCAGGTTCTTCTCTAATGGTGATTCTATGTGCCCATATGCTTCCCCTTCTAACCTACAGTATCAGAGTTTGAGCGCTGGTAATGATCAGTGGCTCTGCAGGAAAGCATAGCACCCCCGCCCCCTGCCTTTTGTATTCTTCAACCCCAGTGTCTTCCTGCCACGCTCTTACGAAGGGACCAAAGCCCACCAGATTGCTCTATGCTAAGGAAAAGCTAAGCTTTCATCCTAATTTTGAGGTACCTGAAGGTTATCAGGGGTCAGCTTCACATTCCTTCCAGACTAGTAAGAGTTAAAGGCCCTACCATTTGTGGCTAGAAAGGGAAGTTTCTCTAGATTTGCAGTAAGGTCTCAAATTTGACCTGTGACCTTGCTGTCAGGCAGCACTTAAGATTCTTATCCAAGTGCGCATGTGCAATATTTTCTGTGCTCTTGTTTCATTAAGAGTGAACAGAACACGCTGATTTCTAAAGTGACCTTTACCTGTGCTAACTGTTCCCATTCTATAACCAGGGAGCCCCACTAAAATTGAATAGCGGCTGACCTGAGGCAATACACTGGGATCCAGAGTAGGATTTCAAAGCTTCCAGAGTGTGGGGCTGTTCAGACCTGGAGTTTTGTGACATTTGCATCCTGGTTTGGAAACATTTCCTACATTCCCAAAATTCAGTGGCTTAGGAATTGGGATTTCTAATCCAGGGCATTTGGATGGGATTCTCTAACATGTATATCATAAGCAGGGATAATAATCATTTGTCTACCTCATAGGGGTGTGGATGATAATTACATGGGGTGAGGTTTTCAAAAACGCTCAGCATTTGTCTAGTTCTGCCCCGACTGAAGTCAACAGAAGAACTCCCGTTGAGTGTAACAGGGAGAGAGGCCACTGCTGAGTGCCTTTAGTGCGTGTTAAGTGCTTTGAGAACCACCAGGAGTGGAAGAGCAGGGTCTTATTAATTCTGATTATTATCCAATAGCTGCGATGATGGATTTTGGTTTAAACCCATGAGCGATTTATCCTCACTCCTCCTACGTTCTCATTTAGTCAACCCCTCGGTTCAATGAGCCCCCAGAGTTCTGACGCACGTCTTGACACTGGTCTGAATCAACCTCTCTTTTTTCCCTGCTCACTTTGTAAGGCCTGTGTCTTCCCGAATGGACACAGTTGCCCTAGTGCCCATTTTCCAGTCATCTGTCTTGCTGTGGGCTTCCGATCCCCTGTCCAGGGGGGGCATGGCAGGAGCCCCTCATTTGTTCTGATGCAGGTTCCAGTTTCCACCACACTGCAAGCCTGGCCTTTGATGTCTGCAGACTGCATAAACTCCAGGCAGCGGCAGGGCACAGGCCATTGCTTTTTACCATGTGTATGTACACAAAGTGATGTGACAGGGGCTGTGTTTTCTTTAATACCTTTGCATGGAGTTGGAGGGAGTCCATCTGCTGCTGATATTGCCAAGGCTTTTAGCATTACTCCTGGAATTATGCAGAAACGCGCAGTGAATTAATTCCTTGGATTAAGGCTTGATTAAGATGTGTGTCACTTTGCTGTCTCAGAATTTATTAAGAGCCCTTCCTGAGGAGGCGGCAGATGGAATTTCTGCCCAATGTTTGTAGATGATAATTTCCCCTCTTCTACAGCCATTTGCATATGATTGCATCTGTCAAGCACAATTTCCTCTCTTCTAGGGCTTGACTCTGCACTGGACCAGATTTAAGGAGGAATTCAGACTCCTGCCTGTCTGCAGCTAAAGGACATTTTTATCCTATGTGGGGTCCTATTTGCATAGGGGCCTCATTCTCTCTTGTCTTGCATCTTGTGGTGTCATTTACATCTGTGCCAACTGGGATGGAAACACTAGCAGACCAGAACAGGAGCATTTTACAGCCACTTTGCCCGGCTGCAAGTGACACCTAGGTGTAAGACAGAGAATCCAATCCCCATGGTTCAAAAAACACATTCATTTTTAAGCTGCTTCAGGCTGACAGTATAAACAAGGGTAAACCAGTAGTGTGGACACAGCATGATCTGTTTAAATCATGTTAAAATGCTTTTAACTAGATAGGGAACTAAACTAGAACCTGTTTTTTAAAAGTAGTTTCAACCCAGTTTGATTCCATCTATTACCGAATCAGGTTAGAAACCATTTAGCTAGAACCGTCTTTAAAGAGAGTGGTTAGATTTCTTTGAAGCTTAGTGGAGTTTAAGAGATGGGTGAATTTTCCCCCTCATATATAGGGAAGACAGTGAAAGGTCTCAGTCTTTCAGACCACTGAAACTCCACCACGGGGCAGACTGCAGGTTAGCAAACACCTGAGAGTATCTGCCCACTCCGTCATGCTGTGGAAAGGATCTGTGATGGGGCAAGTGGCACAAAATAAGCATTTACATTGATACAGCTTCCCCAAGATCATCTCAGGCAACTGGTAGAGAGGAGACATAGCCACTATTTCAAGACCACAGACTTACATTAAGTTCAATTACTTGAGCTTTATACGGGCAGGGCTGGCGCTTCCATTTAGGTGACCTAGGCGGTTGCCTAGGGCACCAGGATTTGGGGGGGGTGGCATTTTGCCACCCTCAGCGACGATTCTGCAGTGGGGGGGCCCTTCCGCGCTCCCGGCCTTCGGCGGCAATTCTGTGGCGGGTTCTTCACTCGCTCCGGGACCCACCACCGAAGTGCCCCGAAGACCGGGAGTGCGGAAGGACCTCCCCGCCGCAGAATTGCCATCACCGACCGGGAGTGCGGAAGGACCCCCACCTAGGGCGCCAAAAACCCTGGCGCCACTCTTGTATATGGGTCAGGGCAGATTTCATTTTAGGTGAAGATTTTACACACAGAAAGAACACACCGAGCAAGAATATTTGAGCTACACTACACAGCATCACTGGATTTTTATCTTGTGATTTATCTGTCCTTGGGGAAACATTTTACCATTGAAGTCAGCATTTGCTCTGTTACCACATGGTCACATTTGAAATATCACTGTATCGTAAAAATGTCAATTTTAAAGCATGAGTTCTCAACCTTGGGAGTCATGAACACTCTAAC
Organism: Gopherus evgoodei; assembly: GCF_007399415.2. Lineage (NCBI taxonomy): Eukaryota > Metazoa > Chordata > Testudines > Testudinidae > Gopherus > Gopherus evgoodei. Next base: position 73,032,887 of record NC_044328.1, read on the forward strand.
ATGCCCCTACTGCTAAATGAGAGGGGCTCCAGCATGGCAAAGTTCAAGAACTACAGCTTTAAGGGTAGCTACTGTAGTAGTAATATGAAAGCCAGGCTCGCTCACAGTGACTGGTGCTGTAGTCCTTGCAGAGCAGAGAGCAAAGAATAAATGTGTTTCCTTGCAGTGTTTTCATTGGACAAGCTTCAGTCCCTTCCCCAAGGTATTATGCGGAGTTCATGCACGCTGTTTGTTTGTGTGTTTGTTTGACTCTAGTACTGGGGGAAGGTGATGGCGTGACAGTCCTGGAGACAAAAGTTCTCAAGCAGCCTAAGACTGGCACAACATGGACAGTGGCAGGTGTTCTTCACACACTGCTCCGGTATTGCCACCCCACAAGCATTCATAATGGGGCCTGACTCATAAGACTGGTTTAAAAAAAGTTGGGGGGGTTGTGTGTTGCCTGTGCTTTCGGAGCCTTTAGGGTACACTCTTGTTATAGGTACAAGCATCTCTCCACAACAAAAAGCTTACTTCTTCAAAAGGAAAGCTAAGGTTCTCATGTTGTCACATGACTCCAGGAGCTGGGCCTTTAAGAAAAAAATAGTATCACAAGCCTCACAGTATAATCACAAGAGCAGGCAACACCTTCACTGCTTTGCCTTGGCCAGGCTGTAGAAGGAGGTAAGAAGAGACTGATCAGTCTGTGTCACTATCAAGAGATGGGTCAGTACTGGAACAATTTTTACAATGGGAATACCGAAGGTGGAAGCCATGTATTTGGGATGTTATTACTATTTCAAGCCAGGGGGTGTAGCAGCACCCTAGTTCCAGCACCTACAAATGGGTCAAGACATACTACCCATTGTAGCAGCTGCAGCAGTAGGATAAATAAGAATAGAAAGTATAACAGACACCCTAGATCTTCAAATGCACTGACAGACACAACTACTTACATTTAGCCAAGAGAGCCATAGGGCTCAGAGAAACAGATTTTAAAATATATACACAAGAGGCTTTTTCCTTCAAATTGCTACCCATCCACACCCCAGGTTTTCCTCTCTCAGAGGCTTTCTGGCACCACCTGCTTCTGTTCTTTCAAATACTAGAGAAATGCTTCCATTGCAGAGGCCTTCAGACTCTTTCCCTTCCTTTCCCAGTGTGCTTTATGAGGCAGTGAAAGAGCAGCCCTTCCGTCTCCCACTCTGGGAGAGGAGTATATTTGTTGTGTACCATGTACTGTCTAGTTCCTGTCAAGCATTATTCTTTTCAACCTTCATATTTTACCCTCTTTTCCAGTTTTGAGGAAAAAACTCTATCCTAGCCTGGCAATACTGGGTGGGAAAGAGGAGCATTCCTTCTTCTCTAAGGGCTCCCCTCCCTAGCAAACCAATAGAGACCAAGCCATTTGTTTAAAAAATATGACTTCTCTTTCCTAATTCTAGTTATACTCCGTCACACCATGGCAAATGCACCATAACTTCTTGACTGAAATCTAGCAGCTGACATGGAAGCCAATGGTGGTTTACGTAGTGTAGACCAGTGGTTTTAAAACTAGGGCTGCCACTTGTTCAGGGAGAACCCCTGGTGGGCTGGGCTGGTTTGTTTACCTGCCGTGTCCGCAGGTTCAGCCAATCGCGACTCCCACTGACCGTGGTACACTGCTCCAGGCCAATGGGGGTTGCAGGGTGGGCAGCCAGCAAGTCCCTCAGCCCACACTGCTTCCTGCAGCCCCTATTGGCCTGGAGCGGCAAACCGCCAGTGGGAGCCGTGATCAGCCGAACCTGCAAAGGCAGCAGGTAAACAAACTGGCCCTGCCCACCAGGGGCTTTCTCTGAACAAGCGACGGCCCTAGTTTGAGAACCACTGTTGTCCACTGAGAACTGCTCGAGACTGCCAAACTCATGACACATACAGGAGCAGTGCCAGGGTTTTTGGCGCCCTAGGCAGCCGTCCTTCTGCGCTCCCAGTCGGCAGCAATTCAGCGGCGGGGGGGAGGTCCTTTCACGCTCCCGGTCTTTGAGGCACTTCAGTGGCAGGTCCCAGAGCAAGTGAAGGACCCGCCGCAGAATTGCCACCGAAGACCCGGAGTGCAGAAGGACCCCCCCCCCCGCTGCCAAATTGCCGCCAAAGACATAGAGCGCGGAAGGACCCCCGCCGCCAAATTGCCGCAGAGGGCCGCAAAATGCCGCCCTCCCAAATCCTGGCACCCTAGGTGACCGCCTGGATTGCCTAAATGGAAGCACCAGCCCTGGACACATAGGTCCCTTAACTGTAGGGTGACCAGATGTCCCGTTTTTAAATGGACAGTCCTGTTTTGGGGGACTTTTTCTTATATAGGCGCCTATTACCTCCCACCCCCTGTCCTGTTTTTCACAGTTGCTATCTAGTAACCCTATTTAACTACCATCAGATAGCAAAAGTTTTTCACATGACAATGCTGGGCAGACTTGGACTAGTAACTTAAAGATACAGAGTTGTCTGTCTGGTTGCTTGGTGCTATGAGGTAGGTGCTGTGGCTCACCCCCAAAGTGGCGATGTTTCAGTACTGGCTCGATACGCTGTCTCAATAACTGCTTAGGATCCATCTTTGAGCTGAAAAGCAGTCTCTAAATGTCATAATATTAACTGGCAGAGGAGAAGAGCCAACCTCTAGTTATCATCTGAGATTAAGGTGCAATTGAATTATTACATTAGATCTCCTAAGGAAAGACCATCTCTTCTTCTACTCCATCAAGCCAAGATATCAGATGGCTGGAAAGGGCTCTTCTTCTGATGGAGTTTAGTTGATTAATTTCCCTCTCTCTCCTACAAGTCCCTATTCCCCTTGCACTCCTGTTCACCCCTCTCCTGCGGGAAGGTTTATTTTTAGCTGCGATAAACATTCTGAGGTTTATTTCATTGCAGTTTCATGAGGACAATGTGTTTCTCTTCACTTTGGTTCCTGAAAGACGCTGGCCTATGGTAGAACAGCTCTGCCTTCCTGTTCCGGCTCATCACAGGGGAATAGGCAGAGGGTGTGCCTGGGAACTGAGGTTCCTGCCTGTCCGATCCAGGAGGAGCACTCAGGGATCCAGATTCAGGGAGTTCAGCAGCTTGGGGGTAGGCCAGCCAGGCATGGGGTGCTCATTGGGCCTGGATTTAAAGTGCCATTGCACCCCAGGCCCAGAAACACATGTGAGCAGGAGAATCCAGCACAAAAACTCATTCAAAGGTGTTTCAGCTGCAGTGTCTTTATAGTGACGCTACAGCTAAAAAAGGAGGGCAGGTCCCAATTTTGTCAGGACTGCAGGAATAAGACTAAGGGCAGAATCTTCTGCTGCAAAACCGCTCAGTGTAACTCCCCTACGTTTCTGATCTTAATGGAATGGCAACAGGAACCGAGGCAGCCCATTAATCACTAGAAGATAAACAGCGGCAGCAAACCAGTTACCCAGAGTACAAATCCATTACAGGACAGGAGAGTAATCTGCTGTCCTCTACAGCCTTGCGGCTGTGTGTAGTGCTGGACTGGCTCAGTAGCATGTGCAGGCGCACTCAGGATGAAATGGTTCCCCATCCCTCAGCTCAGACTGAGTCAGTTTATTATAAACTTTTTTCTTGGTTTGGCTCTTGCACTCCCAACTGCTGGTGGGCTCTAACTCCAAACTCGGGCATGCTGGGAGATGACACGTCTGCTGGCCTTGGGACACTTTTCCCCCTGCCAAAGTCCTCGGGCCCCTGGATGTTTGTTGCCTTAGGGTTGGTTGTGGGGTTTTTTTTAACTGCCTGTTTATATGGCTGGACAAGTGGCTTCCTCGCACATGCAGATATTTCTGTAACACTGGTTTGTCACCGTGAGCGTCGCTGGGAAAGTGTCACATTAACCCCTGGCAAAGGGAACTCCCAGCCTTCAGGAGACAGAAGGACAAGCTGACTTTCCAGCCACATTTGACTCACAAGTGTCTCCCTAGCTCGCTGATCACTTGACCTGGGAGCCAGGAGCACTGTCACTGAGTTAGTGAGTCACTCAACTCTTCTGGGCCTCCATTTCCTGTCTCTAAAATGGTGCTAATCATCCTGACCTACCAGGGGCGCTGCATTTCTGTGCTTCCAGGTCCGCAGAGAAGAGGTAACAGGGAAATGCATCTGAGGAAGTGGGTATTCACCCACGAAAGCTCATGCTCCAAAACGTCTGTTAGTCTATAAGGTACCACAGGATTCTTTACTGCTTTTAGGGAAATGCATGTAATTATCAGACATTGCCTAATGCATTGCTGAATAAAGAGTGCCGATGCTGTAGGCAGCTCAAAGGATGGGCTATTCTTTTACTTCTTGCCCCTATTAATGGGCAGGCCACTGGGGAGGAGGGTGATCATTTAACCCTTGGTCCAGGCCACTGGGGAGGAGGGTGATCATTTAACCCTTGGTCCAGGACAAGAGGTTTAATAAATCACTGGTGACATGTCGCGGTGGATTGTAATAATTACTGTGGAAATGTCCCAAGGATTGACAGCTTCATGTCAGTGTGTCCAGGGCAAAGAATTAGGATGGAATTAAATGTCCTTTATGCTTATTTAATGGTCTGTATTGTGTGCCCCAAGGGAAGAACTGTGACTTAGTGTCCCATACATAATAAGCACCCACCCCAAAAGGGATGGAATGCTGTTTTATATGCTTCCACTGAAACCGTGATGTATCCAGTGTCCTGAGGGACATTCACAGCTCCATTGAAGTGAAATTGTATTAGGTCTGAAAGAATCTCTTAATCGAGAGGGTAGAGTAGACTAGAGCTGGAATACAGCATGTTCCTTAGTTGGGCTATCCCAAAGCAGTTTGCAAAGTAATATGATGATAATAGGAATCTTTATACTCTTTAATGCTGCTGTTAAAAGGTATCAAGGGAAGGTATCAAGAAGGTTGACCAACTGGTCAACCAAAGCAGGAAATGTAGGTTTTATTCCTTACACGTTGTAAAGTAGTTACTAAGCAGCAACCAGAAACTTGGCCTCCCTGCTTCTTTCCACATCGAATGTTATATTTTGCTGTAGACTTTTAAGAATCTGCAAAACCCACTATAGATCTTGCTATGCCAGACAACTTTCCTGTGTGGTACATGGATATGTAGGCCAAATCTATGCTACAAACTTTTGCCAGCCTAGCTTGTTGCAGGGGTGTAAAGAGGTGTGACCCCAGACCAACAAAGTGGTGCTTGCAAAAACTCTTAGTATGGATGTGTTTATACCAGCAAAATGCTCTGGTGGGGGGCAGGCATAAGCTATACCAGCAAAAGCGCATTTTCACTGGCATAAGCTATGTCCTCACTAGGAGCACTTTGCCGATATAGTATCTGGGTATCGTTATACTGCCAAAACACTCCTAGCGTAGACATGGCATAAGGCAATAGGTGCTACAGAAGAGTTTTTTTTAAGAAAAAATAATCACACTCATTTTGGTGAGGGTGGGGTTGAAGCTCATTTACCTAGAAATTCTGTCTGAAGAAAATCTTGAGATTTAAACAAATGACCTGGTAAAATAGAGAGAGATTCCGTGTTTGTCTAATCTGTACATACCTATAGTACTGATCTGTATTCACTGATGCCTCATCTGATCCTGCAGCCCTCACTCATAGGCATATTCCTATTGATTTCAAAGATGTTACTCACATGTACAGCCTCGGGACCAGGCCTATATCAACATGGTAGAAACTGCAGTGCTGAAGCTAAAAATGTACAATGAATTCTGACACCCTGGTTGAGGTGGAGGCAGCGGTCAGAAATAAAGATTGCACACAGAACCATGCAGAGAAATGAGAGCCTAACACCACCTGTTAAAGCCCTTTCTCTGACAACCTAAGATCAACATCCTATACTCAACTGAATGAAACACACAAGAACTGTCTCTTCCACTCATGGAATGAAGATTTAGGGCCAGATACTGGCTTTGAAGATTTAGGCCTGAACTAAAAAGGTTTGGTTTGTTTGTTTTTAGGACTAATACACTATTTTGGTGGGTTTTTTTGTTTTTTTTTAAATCCTGAAATAATCAAACCAGGCCAGTTCTTAGAATGGATACAGTTACACTGCTATAAAGGTGCTTAAATCAGTATAGCTTATGCCTGTAAACTGAGTTTCTCAACCAACTGACAGTGGTACCAAAACTGCAGCCAAGCCCTTAGTATAGAAGTATATTACCCTCCATCCAGCCATGCAACTTCAGCTGATGTCACTAAGCTTTGTATGCAGATGGAAGGCAGCATATGACTCAGACATTGCTGAAGACATAAAGGGGCCTTTCAATTAGTAAACCAGCTTAAGGCAGCTCCTAATCAAGAGAAATGAGAATGATGCACAGCACCAAAGGTAAGAAGCAATGAGCCACTTAATTTGGATGTAATGCACTCTACCTATCTCTAGCTTCGGTGGAGTGACTGCTGCGTAGCTGATATATTTTACAATCTGCCAGCATTTCTGTAATGCATCTTTTTCTTTTGAGAGAAAGAGAGGGGATTATAACTTGCATAGACATTTATTTTGTGATGAACATCAACAAAGACCAACACAGTCCAATGGAATTTTGGTTTGGGGCTGACATTTTTTTTTCAAAATCAGTGCGGAGTGGAGTGGGCAGCAGTGTCTTGAAGTGAGAATACTGAAAATGCCAGTGGAGTTTGATACCCTTATGTGCCTGCCTCTCCAAAGACAGGCTGAATTGGTTATTGCAAGATTGCACAAGAGGGTGGTTTGCTTTGAAGGAGGTGTATGGTCTTAAAGTGCAAACCCACAGCACTGGAGGGGTTTAGTGTCAACTGCATCTGGCAACAAGATTTCCTGAGTGTTTTTTTTCTCCAAGTGATTCATACTTAGAAAAAAAAATCTGGCAATAAATCCATTATGCAGCACAGATCACCTGACAATAAAACAAGCCGATGATCTCAGAGCACAATGTACAGAAGAAAAGAGGATACAATACACTTCCGTGGAGAGTCCCTAGATTGGTATGACTCAGGAGAGCGCATCTCTGTGATCTATGCTAGAACTTGCTTCCCCAACTCCTCAGTCTGACAAAGCTGGAGTTTATGGACCTTGCAACATGCCCTGAAGGTCAATTTGTTTATGCAGTCATTGTTTGAGGGGGGCAGTGCGTGTGTGTGGTGGTGGTGGGGTGTTACTGTTTGTAGTGAGGAAGAGCTTCCTTGTTAGCTGATCCTGTAATTCCTTCATGAACAGCCCTCCCACTTGGCAAATCAGTGCACAGAAGGTTTGCAGGATTGGGTCCGTGGGCTAGCTGATATCTTGCATTGTAAATGTGCCAAAAGATAGTTGATCCGTGTTTATAAATAGCGGGGAAGAGAGGGGATAATTAAAATCTATCAATAACTAGTGAGCACCCATCTCAACAAAATATATCAATATAGGGCCCAATCCCAGGTTCTGAACTCGCTGTGCAGCACACCCTCAAATGTCCTTGCTTACAGTCCCAAAGCTAACTACATTCCACACACAAACACAGTGTCCCTCTTGCTTACTGTTGCAAATTATCAAAAATAATCATGAAGGTGAGATTCTAGAATAATTTTTTTGTTCTTCATTTTGAGTCTCTGTCATACATTGCTTCCCACATTTGAGCCTCGGAAGGTGTGGAATTTTGGGTGCATAAGAAAAACAGGATCAGGTCCATAATTAATTTGTCATACAATTATTGTCCCTAGGAAAATCTTTTCAAAACAGCTAAATAACCAAAACTTCCCATTTGCTAGTTTATGTCCACATTAGTTAAACAATTCAATGATTCCTCCTACTTCTGGAATTAAAATGGTTGCCCTGAGAAATATCTTGACCTCATCAAAATCAAAACGTGTAACTGCTTACCATCTAATGTAACACACAACTTAGTGGCACTGAGTACAGATTCCTAAGGATTTGTACCCTGCATTCACTGGTAGGGGTGCATAATCCCTAGTTTGTTCTCGTGTTAATAGACATCTGAGCCAATACACTGAGCGTTCTGAATAGGAGGCAGAGGCATTTTTTTTAATACTGTCATTTATACCCACCAACAAAAAATTAATCCACAGAACCCTTTTAAACTTGACATGAAAGTGTATATATGACCCTTTATTTTACACCTAAAATTTCCTTTGACCTTAGCATGGATTCTGTACACAGATCAGGAGTATTATAAGACCCTATGAATCAAACTTAAACCGAAGGTGTTGATTCAAATTTGGTCCAACATTTAGGTTTTGTAAAATGAACATTTTGCTATTAACTTCAGTTGCACCAGGATCAAAGCCAACCTAATATAAAACCTCAGACCCCAACAGAAATGAGCCAGAAATTTATTTTAACAGCAAATTAAACAAATGCAAATGTCCCCGCAGTATCTGCAGACCAAACGCAGCGGCATCGAAAACCCCAGAACGAAACTAATGGAACAAAGGGGAAATTAATTTCATGTTATTTTCCATGTCCAAACTCAGAAACAAACAAACAAAAATGGCTACAAATAAATAAAGCATTTTAAAAGTGTTCTAATCTGTGGTCTTTTTAGTAAAAATGGGTAAATAAATGTGTTTGTCAATTTAAAAATCTGATTTTAAATTCTTTAAATTCACAAAACCAGGTGGCTGAATCTCCATTCTCCCCTGTGACCATATATTTTATATAAGGATCACTTGTCATTTAGCACCACTATATATTTAAGGATCGCTAAAAAAGACTTGTTACAAAATATGTTGTGTCTCTCCCTGATGCAGTGGGGATAGATAAAGATGGCGTGCAGACATCAGAGATACCTTTAATTAGAAATGTGTTTTTAAAAAATGTAAGTTAAAAGTAATTTCCGGTCCTATGCTGGCTCATTTGATTTAACAATCGCACTTTCCTATTTTCAAATTTCAGTCCCCTCTCGCTGTGTGATAGGCTCAACCAGTGAGAGGAAGCAGATTGACTGTGGGCCCGATCTAGCAAGCAGCACAGGGTAGGCAGATCCCTGCACTCCTGGGAAGCCCCTCTGACCTGAGTGGCAGCAAATAGAGGCAGGGGACTGCCTGTATGGAACAGTTTGGAGGCTCAGGGCCTGTGTGCGGAAACAATGAAACAGACCATACAAAGCGCTACTGAATGCACAGAACGAATAAACTAAAACAGAGATGTTTCTCCAATCTTTCAGTTACTGGACTCTTAAGCATCGGAACATTATTTCAGAGAAATGGCGTTTTTTAATTCGGAGTCCCTTTAATTCAGGATGTCTCAAATAGGCACTGATTTTAGGGGCCAGTCTGAGACATCAAGGGCCCAATAGTCGTAACTGGCAAGCCCCCACAATTCCAGTCGAGGGCAATGGGAGCTGTGGAGTGATTGGCATCATGGCAAAATCCAGCCCAAACTGTGACATTGGGCACTGGAAATTAACGGCTATGGATACATCTACACTGCAAAAACAAAAAACACATCAGCGGGTCTCAGAGCCTGGGTAAATGGATTTCGGTGCGCTACCGGGCAAAAACCAGCAGTGTAGACATTTCCTCTAGGGGTGGAGCCCAGGCTCCAAAACCCAGCCTCATCGCCAGGTGATAGAGCCCAGGCTCGGGCCTGAATCAATTGACTTCGGCTCTGAGATTCACTGCTGCTGGGGGGCAGTTTACAGTGTAGATGTACCCTTACTGTCTCTGCCTGCTCCTCCAGCTGTAAAATGGGGATAACGTCACTTGCTTGCCTCACAGACAGTCTGTGAAATGTAACTGCTTGCAGAGCATTCAGAGATGGTGGACGGTGCACCAGAGTGGGTCTCAGGAGACCTGGGTTCCACTTCCAGTTCCACCACTGACCTGCTGGGTGGCCTTGAGCAAGACACTTCACTGCTCTGTGCTTCAGTTTCCCCATCTGCAGAAGGGGGATAATGATACCCACCTCCCTTGTAAAGGGCTTTGAGAGCTACTGATGAAGTGCTACAAAATACTAGGAAGTGTTATTAAAGGAAAGGCACCTAACAGCAAATTAAAAGTGTATGGGCCCAATCCTGTTCCGACTGAAACTAGTGGCAAAGCTACCCCTGGATTCATCAGTGCAGGATTGGGCATTTTTGTGCAAATATGTAGGGAAATAAACTGAATGAAAGTCCTGACTGACCCAGTTGTCAGAGAGGGGTGAAGACTTCCCATAATAATTAATATCTCATCTAAACACTTTTCACCAGTGGAGCTCAAAGCACTTTACAAAGGTGGTCAGTACCTTTATCCTCATTTTACAAATGGTGATCCCCATACAAGCTTTTTAAATCTAACAGTAACAGGATCATTTCTCAGTAGGTCTCTAATGCTAAAGAGCTGATCTATTTCCCTACAGAAAGGCAATGTTTAAATATTTAATTGCTGTACATACTGCAAAATGACTGCTCTGTATATGAAGATATAACAGGAATCTCTGCTCTGGCTAAATCATATTCACCCTCTTGCTGGAGGTTTTCCCTTAGGTTAGACTGACATGTCGATTTCAGACAACTCTGCCAGAGAAGAGCCATGTTGCCCCATACACCCTCCCCAGCCTTTCTCTTGGCCCTCAGACTATTGATCCTTCAGTAACAGACATGGGGCTCCCTTAAATACATCAAGGAGTCCAGCAGCTAATAACCAGCTTCATTCAATTCCCAGTCACATTATTATCCAATCTGCCAGAGGCATTAATATTCAGAGGTGAAATGGAAGGGAGGGCAAGGGTGCCGGGGAGGGGGAGCACAAATAGGAAGAGGGGAAATCAAACGGCAGCCTGGTGTCATCAGAATCCACTTTTCTAGTCTTCTAGAAAATCAACTAATTTCAGCAATGTGTTGACGGGAGAGTCTTTCTGAATAGCTTTGGCATTAACTTTGATTCCAATTTGTAAACATGGAGCATGAGCAGATGAATGGAGTGACAGAATGCTGCACAGAATTTCTGCTCCTGGTCCCCTCTCTGCACCGATTCCAAATAGGAGGTTCACTCCTGCCAGGTGCTGCATACTCTCAGCTCCCAGCGAGCTCAACAGATGTGCAGGGTGCTCAGTATCTTTTAGAACCAGGCCCCAAATAACTAACAGTATTTATCTTCCTCTTTAAAAAAAGGGAGGAAATAATTATGCCCCCATCCAGTTACACTCCAGTTTTTTCTAGGCTACCTTATAGTTCAAGTCTCCTCTCGCATTCACGACCATTTCCCTAGACCAGGTCTGCAGAACCACCATAATGCCCCATTCCCGAACCAGGGCTCCAGCCCTCATTCACTGTCTAATAGGCCAGATTCACCATTTGTGCTCATCTCCTGTCCCTACAAGCCAAGGTTCATATTCTGGGTGACATCCTCTCTGGGGCGGTCAGGGCTTAGATCCCATATTCATCCCATCCTCTGAGCCAGATCTCCTATTTCTGGTTCCTCCCTCTTTCTTTTTGGCAGAGTGTCTGTACTCAGGTTCACCCCTCTATCATAAGTTTTTGGGACGCTGTTCACAGAGAGCGGAGCATTTCCTCGTATTGTTTCTGATTGCACGCAGGGAATATTAACTGATCCAGCTGCAATCCATTCAGACCTTTTAGAGCTATTGATTATCTGCTTTATACTCTAGAGAAAGACTATATATTAAAGGAGCATTGTAACTATTTCTCTGCCAGAAGAAAAGATACTGGCTCTAAAGAGAAATACAACTCAGATATGAAAAATTTAACTGGGCTCTGAATGAAGAATGCGGAGGGTCTGGACTGCAGTTCCTCAAAGGTCTCCTTTGTGAAAGGCAGGGGAAACTGTTTTCTGGCTTAGACCCTCAAAGGTATTTAGGTGCCCAACTCTGCCCTGTTGTGAAGGCACCAAAATATCTTTGAGGATCTGGGCCCTTCTTTTATAGGAGGGTTAGGGATGGCTCAGGCAATTGCAAATAGAAATCAGAGCCTTGTCACTTTCCCAAATTTACCCTACGTTCAACATATCCACAAGTTGTAACTATCTGACAGGGGTTTGGTAGCCTCAGTACGTGGGGCCAGTTCCCAGCAGGCACGTGTCCAACACAATCACACATCACTACCAGTTTATACCACTTGTCCCCCTTCTTAGCATATCACAGCAGACAGAGGCCAGGGATTCAGCATGTTATGAAGGCACAATTCCCCTCCGCACCATCAATGTGGGTCCTCTTGGTCATAGTGGAGGTTTGGCAGGACAGCATGTGGATAAGTTGTTCTGATGACTCCCCTCCCACCAGTTATACCTGTTCTGTGGATCAATAGGTTTCAATTGGCTAGCCACTTAGCCCAGCACTTTTCCCACACAGGGAGTGCTAAAGGAGCTGCAAGTGAGCATCACTAAGGGCATCTTTAGGTACCCTCTGCCAGGAGAGGGTCTGGCTGAATCTCAGTAGCTGTCTCCTTTAATCTAGATCAGGGAATTTAATGAAGACACTGAAATCTTGACCTTCTCTGAGGAATGCACTACATGTTTCGGACTGGTCCATCCCAAAGGAATCTCTGAGCTACCTCCTCCAAGAGATTAACAACAAAGCTATCCATTCCTCTGCATACACGGTGGGGTATGGGCTTTGCACTGCTTTAGTGATGCCAGTTTAAGCTAAATTGATAGAAGGCCTGCAAGCAGGTTTAAGGGTACCACCTTTTGGGGGGGGGAGGTGCCAGTGTGACTCTATGTATCTAAACCCTTTTAGTTTGATTGTGCAACTTTGGTGTGGACAAGGCCTTTGGTAGATGGAGAACTAGCATTTGTCTACTTAAGTGGCCCCTGCTAAACTCAAATCCTTGAGCTTCAGCTGCATAAGCCTCATGTAATGCAACCTCTCTAGCTCTAGCTCCAGCCAGATGTCTGGTCTGATATTTAGATGTGAACAGAGGTATACTAACTAGAGTAGTGGTCTTGCAAGAGTTTGAGGTTATCCCTATGCACACAAACCAATTACACCCTCTGGGGGTTAGCTCTAGGCTTGCCCAAGAAAATCAAAAGCTGCGTTTAACAGTAACAAAGAGCTGGATAGAAAGTGGCTGAATTTTCATGGTAACATTGTTGAAAATTTGAGAAAGGTCCCCAGACTGTAACCCCAAACCTGTGCAAGCAACTTCCCAGTGGCCCCAGTGAGGTGCAGAAAGACAGATCCTCTGGCTAGGGGTCTGCAGGGACCAGCCCTAGGCAATAAAGCAAAGGCTGGAGCGGAACCTCAGTGCACCGGTACATGCAGGTGGGGTAAATTTCACCCCCTAGCTGCAGCTAGCTGGGCTTGCTCCCCGCCAGCCGGACCAGGCCCATCCCGAATATTTCTGCCTCTCTTCTCCGACTCCCCTTGGCCCAGGGTTTCACGGAACAAGCGCTGCTTCCAGCGATCGGCCCCGCTGACTACTTCCACCGCGGCCTAAGGGAGAATTCAGGCTTGGCTCGCTGCCTCCTAGCAGGCTGCCCCAGGGCGCGCTTTCCCCGGGAGGAGAAGCTGGCTGCAGGAGAAGCCCCGATCCAGTGGGCTGGCCCCGGCTCGGCAGCACACGGGTCCCTTACCAGGGGGAAGGGCGCGGGGTAAGTGGCTGCTTATAAAGGGGGAGTTTGCCGTGGGGTGGGGGCGGCCCAGTTCCCCCGGCAGAGGCTGCGGGCAGCAGGGGGCAGCTCTGGTGCATGCGGCCCTGCCCAGGGAAAGAGCCCCGCGGGCAGAGGACGGGCTCTGGGCTGCAGACAGGGTCCGGAGGCCCGGCCAACCCTCCCCGCTGTCCCTGCGGGACTCACCCCGTCCCGGGACTGCCTGAGGCAGGGCCTGGCACGTTCCCTGCGGCTAGAGCCCGGCGCTCCGCATCCTGCAGAGCCCCGGGGGCCCGGCCGCTCCACCTCAATCGGGAGCCTGCGGACCTGGGCGCCGAACCCACCGGCCAGCGGGCTGCTACGTGCATCAAGCCGCCCAACAATGGCTGGAGCCGGGTGGCCAGGACAGGCCGCAGCCCCGTTGCCACCAGCGCCTCGGCTCCTTTCAGTGGAGGCTTGAACGAAGGAGCCGCCGCGCCCTGCCCCGATTGAGGCTACTAGGAGGGGGCCTCCGGCTGCGTGCGGGGGGTGGCGGGGCAAGCTGTATTCTCTGTAGGGCCGGATCAGGGCCCCACTAATCTGCTCCCTCCTCCCCCTGAACACCCTTCCCCTCCGCACCCCCAGCCAGAGGCAGCGCCTGGCCCGGGAAAGAACCACTGCTCTTCCCAGCCTCCTCCTGGGTTGTGGAGGCAGTTGGGGAGGCGCTGGGACCTCCAGGGCCCTGAGGACGATCCAGGTGCCCGAGACCAGGAGACCCACAGGCAGGGAGGGCCCCGTGGGGGCTGATCTGGAGGGCCCGGCCCTGGCGGAGGTCCGTGCTCCTTAGTGGTGCATTGGCGGTTTTATTCTTGCCGGCTGCTCGGCTAGGAGAGACGCTGGTTTCTGGGACCCCCGCGGTGTTAGAGAACAGGTCGGGGGGGGGCCGGGTTTCCCTTCTGCTTCGCTCACCAGTTCTGCAGAGAAAGCGCACAGGGCTGGCGGGTGTGACACTGGAGAAAGCATCTGCAGCCCCGTAAGCAAAGCAGCAAAACAGGATAGTGCTTCTCGCAGCCAGTCCCTGGGGACCCTGGTCCAGCAGCTGCAATGGAGGGAGAGCCCCCCTCCCCAGCGATGGGGTAGGGGGGCCTGACACTCTCTTAGAGGGTCACCCTAAAGGAACTATATACACACAACTCTAGAAGGCCACCCACTAGAGTCACTCCGTACAATCGAATACAAATATAGTAACTGCTTGTGATTTGGCCTGCTATAATCCGGCCCGGTGCAAATGCTTTTCTCCGCCGTGAAAGTGCTGGGCGAGTTCTGGGCATATACCTGTCCTGTTTGTGGGCATGAATCTAGAGAGAGAATTGCAAGGAACGGACAGGCTCGCGTGGGTGCACTCCGAACTGGATAATAAACATTTAAAGCAGAGGCCACGCTGCAGGATTCTACCAAATATTCGTTGAATGAAATTTAACTTGGGTCTGGAAAAATTTCTATCGCTTTCGATTATTGCAGGTAGTCAATAGTGTACAGAGAAACACGCTATTTATTGCTATATTGTATACACACTATTTCCCTGTTATTAGACTAATATACACAATTACTGATTGTACACTATAATTCATACTATATTATACACTTTTCTGTGATTAGTAGAATACAAACAGCTAATACGCAGGATTTAATTATTTTATACTAGAATTGATACTATATTATATACACACACGGTTTCCTTGTTAGTAGAATATAGACAACTAATATACACACAATATTTACGTATTATTTTATATTAGAATTGATATGATTTGTTCTGTATACACGCTACTTACTCGTCTGTATTGTACAAAGTAAATCTAAACACTTTACTAAAATTAAATGATTGGTACTATATATAGTGTGTACATATACGTAATTTAGCACTAGTAAATCGTGCATATTTAGCGTCAAATTTTATACGATGTAAAATTTGATGTTACGTAGCAATTTTTACTCCTGTCCATTACAAATACTCCTCGTTGCTAATGTACACATTATAATACGGGTTTTTTTAAAAACGGAAGGTCTCTTTAAGAGGTCTTTGGTGGCGATTTCAGTTCATGTCAAATCTTGATGTTTAAATGTGAGGTGAATGAAAACGTGGCGTGGGGAAATGCGTAATAATTGGATATGGAGAAGGTGGAGGCGCGGGGCAAGGAGTTTGTTGGAGCCGCTGTTTGTCGGCAACTAAATGCGCAGCGAAATAGGATTGAAATCCGGTTTCAGTGCCCGCATTTCGGCCGGGGAACGCAGGCTTTAGAACTCACTCTTTACCTGAGACATTTTAATGTTGAAGGAAACCCTACCGACCACTGCTCGGGGCTGGATTCGTTCCCTGCTCTCTGGATTTTAGTTAAAGCAAGGGAGCGGTGGCAACTTGAGCTCAGCAGCCGGATTCCGCAGAAATAATGGGGGAGGGGGTAAAGGAGGGGGGGTGACTCTGGCTAGGTATGCAAGGGTGCAGCACCCATGCGAGGGGGTGCAGGAGAACTGCCTAGCCCTCCCTCCCCTCAGAGCTGGGAACTGCAGGGAGGTCGCTTTGCTGTAAACAGGAGCTAGTTCGTTACATAAATATCATTTATCCAGCTGTCCAAAAGCCGTCGGGCTGCTTTCCTCTTCCCAGGCGGTGGCTCCCCGCCTCTGCTCCCCCAAACCCTCTCCCCTGGACTCTGCCACCAGCTGAGTTAGCAGCCCGGAATGGCATTATTTACAGCGAAAACCCAGCTAAGTTAAACAGCTCTGCCCCTCTCTCTCGGCTAAGTGGAAAATGACTAAGTTTAGAAACGGCGGCCGAGTGTCCCGAGCTAGTGCCCTAGGAAGTAAAGCCTGGCTGGACTGGAGGAGATCTAGGCTGTAGAAACTGAGCAACATAAACAGACCAAAATAGGCTAGACCTTCGGAAAAGGGTCGCTTGGCTTAACCCAGCTCCTCACAGGCCTCCATGCTGAAGGCGCTGCGCCCCGCTACCAGCCCGGCTAAGAAAGCCCGGTGAATAGCATGCCTGTCTGTTTTCCAACACTGGATTTTCAGGGCCCGATCCTGCCTTCTCCTGCTGACCCACGTAAGTGTCCCCACCACAGGGGGGGCCCGCGGGGAAATTAGAGGTGCAGAAGGACTACAGGGCTGCGCCCCTGTCAGAGCTGGCTCCCTGACAGTGCCATGGGACGCGAAGGACGGACAGACACCTCTCCGTTAATCCGTTCCCGCGGGTGCTCTTTCTGCGGGACGCAAGGGCAGCTTTGCAGAAGTTGCAGGGAGCTGGCGCCTGAGTTTTAAAGGGGAAAACGGGCCCGGATAGCTGCATGCTGCAGCAAGGCGTCACGGCGATAAGTGGCTGGGGAGCACTTACAGCGGTTCCAGATGCTGGTGCTGTCGTGTGGCCTTAATCCTGGGCAAAGGAGGGCAATTTGCCCCCGCCCCAGCGCCCGGGCTCCTCCGCGCCTGTCAGACGGTAAGTCCCCCTGGCTTGCTGCTGGGCACTCTGCGCTCTGTTAGCCTGTGACTCATGGAGAGAGGCGAGGAGGAGGATTCCTGTCGACTGATTCCCATTCACTGTGGCCATTCACTTTATGGAAGGCAGCAGGCGCCCCCAGCCAGCTGCTCCCCGGCTCTGCGCGCTCAGCCCGCCCTATTTCCAGCTGCGCGCCCCATACCAGGCACCGGCCCTGTCCAGCTGTGAACCCTCAGGCACCGCCCCCAGCAGCAGGGACCCAATCACAGGCCGCTGATTTGCATTCAGAGGTGTGCCCATCTAATAGCCCGCTGGGGTGGTTAGGCTCCGCCCCGTCTCCCTCTATCCCCGCCCACTAGAGCTGCGCGAAGGGAGTGGAAGGGGAGTTGCTGCGCAGGCTTTGGGATGCAAAGGTCGGGGGGGGGGGGTTGGGGGAGCCGGCGGATTGTTGATGCCTCAGCTGGCTGGTCCCCGCCTCTTAGCCCCCCATTCAAGGGCTGTCCCTTCCTCTCGTTCCCAAACCTTCAGCTGCTCCCGCCCAGTGGGCACAGGGCTTCCACCGCGTGCCCGAATGCAGAGACTTCCCTCCAGTTCCACTGTCCCTGGGGAAGGCGAGAATGGTCAACCAGCTGATTTTGCAGAGATGCTGGCCTCTTTTATCCTGTTGGAGACCTGCATGGGGATAGGGTCTTTGGGAATAGTCGGTACCATGACAATGGTGTTTTTAATAAACCCGTAGGAAGACAGGAGGGATTGTATTCCTTGGATTCAAATATGAATCTCAGCTTACTTTGTAAGAAATGTAGGAAGTAAGTCTCCTTCTCAGACATAGTTTGATCCTGTTTACTGCTCTGCTGCACCATCCAATTTATAATGATTTCTTTCTATAGTTTAGCATTTAAAGTTTGGTTTCTCTAAAATCCTTCTCAGAGGCTTGCTCACGTCAATAAGATTTTGCAAAGTATTTTGATATCTAGGAGGGAAAGCTCCTCTACTTTTGCAGCTGTATTGGGCATCTTCACCACTTCACAGATGGAGCCAGCAGCCAGGGTTGTTTAGGGAAAACATAACATATCAAACAAGTGGTTGATCGTACTGGTGGAATGCTTGTAATAAAGGGCCAAAGTGGAAGTCAATAACATACTAATAACTTGCACTGTCAATACATGCCCTTTTCTCCAAAGGTAGGGTGACTAACCCTGGAATATATGTGATATTTTCTAATTCAGTTACATTCTGCCAGCCTAAATATCTCTGGCAGTTTTACAGTCCAGTTGTTCTGTTGAAGTCAACTGCAAAATGTCCATTCTCTGTATGGTGGTGCAGGACCCTGGCCCTTAGCTGAATGGATATTGTCTTCATGTCCTGTCCTGATGTGTTTCTACAGTGTTAAGCCCCAATTCTGCAAATACTTGCATACATCTGGTGCTTAATTTTAGGCACATTAATAGTGCTGTGGACTTCATTGGGACCTGCAAATGCACAGACTAAGCATGTGTGCAAGTGTGCGCAGGACTGGCATTTTAGCTGGCATGTTCCAACCTAGGGTGTCTCCGCTTTCCTGGAGATTACTGCATGGAATGGGTTTACCAGTGGAAGGTGTTTCTGGCACTGATGGGGGAATACCTATTTCTGTATTCAGTTTTTCTTGAGGTCACTTCCATGTCAGCCTTTCCTGAGATTTATGATGCCAAAGGTCACCCTCTAGCTCTCACCCTGATATGTTTTAGAGATTAGGAAGTAATGTTGTGAGGAGTGAATTTAATTCTCTGTGATTTATGAGCTGTATTTAGAGAGCCTGTTAAATGCATAACATGACATATGGATATGTATGGAAAGATGAATGTGCCAAAAGCAGGCATATTGCAACAAACAGGTTGTAAGGATTTAGGCTTTATGGATTAAATTCAGTAATATGAACACACATGTTTATCCAACACACAGTGCTGGACAGTGAAAAATTAATTTCTTATCACAATATTGACTGTCACTGGAAGCTGCTGCATTTTTTCTTTCTTCTTAAAATGCAATCATTTTAAGTTTTTGGCATGTGTCTTTTGATTTTATTACTACTATATGACCAGACTGGGGCCACATTCATTCTGAGGTCAGTAGTGATAACAGAGATGAATTTGGCTTCACTCTAAATTTTATAAAACCTGAGCCACAGGGAAAATCCTGCACTGACAGAGGGACTACTAGATTTAGTAAATCTCTTCCACCTAACATCTGATTGCATATAATTCAGTGAAAACATATTTTCTCTTTGGACAGAAGGTGTTTTGTGACTCAACCTTCTTCTGGATTCTGAAGATGCCAGCTGGCAGGTGTACAAACTGTATGATGCTCAGATACTGTTGTGCTGAACGTGATATAAATGTTCAGACATAAATGCTCCTTTGGAGACATGTTTTGGTTTATCTGATTTAGGAAAGGATCTGTCTGTCATGCGATTCAGCTAGAAGAGCTTGGAACTCATCTTTCTCTTTTAGTTCTTGACAGGTCAAATCTTGAAGTCCATGCTTATAGCCCTCCATGGGACTTTTGCCTGTGCAAAGACTACAGGATTTGGTTCAACGTTTTTGCCTTCTGCAGAATTCCAAATGAAAGAACTTTGAGGGATAGGGTAGCAAACTGAACCTAGTCTTTCTCCTCACAAAGAATAATCTCTTTTTAGTGGAGGAGGGATAGCTCAGTGGTTTGAGCATTAGCCTGCTAAATTCAGGGTTGTGAGTTCAATTCCAGAGGGGGCCATTTAGGGATCTGGGGCAAAAATCACTACTTAGTTCTGCTAGTAAAGGCAGGGGCTGGACTCAATGATATTTCAGGGTCACTTCCAGTTCTATGAGGTAGGTAGATCTCCATTTATTTAGACTCGTCTCAGTCATGGGATGTGCAAGTGTAGTTCCATTATCACAGTAGAGGAGACAGTGTAGCATTAATTATACAAATGTCCTGGGGCAACTTAAGTTTGAACATAAGGTTTTGAGTTGGAGGGAACACCCTGGAAATGACCATGGTTAGGATAACTGATGCATTGCACATTCTCTCCTCTTGGGGATCTGTTTTCTGTACTGGTGCAAGGATTGGGCTAGATCAGGGGCTCATGTGGTATGACCACATTCTTCGTGGAGACTGTCTTGTGTGTGCCTCTTCACAATCACAGTCACTATTTCTAACTGTGTAACATCGCTGCAGCAGCTACAGTAACTGCTTATATTGAAAAGTAATAAGGAAACAAAATTATTTTTCATCTGTTTAATTTTAGCTGCTGGAATCAAGAACCAGCACCATGTCAGTGCTGGTTCCCCATGGACCACTAGCAGGTGTCCCATGGACCATAATTTTGAAACTGCTGGACTAGACGATCTTTAACTGGGCCAAATTCCCAGTAACTGCAGGGCTCACCCTCTAATAGTCTCTCTGGGATTTATCATGGTCTGTCTTTAGCCATTGATTTGAAAATACCCTGTAGTCGCAGCTGTTGCTGCTTTGTGCCAAGACTTCTTAGCTATCATCTTGTCTTCCTACAGTTCACTGCCAGAGAGGAAGACCAGAGATTCACCTGAGATCAGGAGATAGATGCTATTACTTTACACAAACACAGTAAAAACAAATGTAAACTAAAACCACAGTGGAAGTAGCTCCCTTCTCAGCAGAGAGATGAAATGCACAGAGAACAAAGAGAAGGAAGTATTCTGGACCTAAACAAAACTTCTTTTCTCCCAAGTGTGATCACTTTTTTATTGAATAGTAACTGCCCCTGAAAAGGTGAGAGCATTATTCTCACTACAGCATCCCTCTTACTATAACCAAACAAGACTCTGGGATGGAGGAAAGGCCTGGAAGGAAGCCCGTGGGGCTCAACAGACAGGATACCATCATATTAAATAATTGAACATTCACATAGTTCAGAAATAAGCTTCAGATGTTGCTTACTCTCCTCCTTAGAATAAGATTGTGTGGATTCAGTTCATTTCTAGATACTACAAGGGTTGGTGCTGTATGAGTACCTTGGCTAGAGGTCTGTCTTGCTGCCTTCTCACTAGCTACCTCTTGACACCTTAGGAAAGTGTGTGACTTTCCCTTGGGGATATCTTAACAATTTTCAAGGGAAGGTTACAGGTTCAAGTTCAAGATATCCCAGACTATACCATGTCATTGTGTTTCTGTGGCACGTGTCCCTGAGCCCAATACTTCACTTTCTTGAAGAGACTGCACCTTCCATTCATTCTGTGTAGCTAGTGTTTATTGAGGAATGACTTTTCTGGGCACGGGGTTCCCAGTGATAGCTGCATGATGAAATTGCTGCTCATATCACTTCCTTATTGCATGTAGCATATTGCATTGAGGACAGCTATCTTCCTTGTAGCTTGGGAATGTGTGAACACTTCTCACAGGCTACAGCCTGAACATATTGTATAGTGTCCATTGGTGCCCTGAGCTAAGACATTGTCTGGTGTTACTCCTCCTCTGGACAGAAAAGGAGTGATTCCTCCTTGGTGTCAATTCAGATTAGAATAGCTAAAAAGTGAAATCTAATTAAATGACTATACATATAGCGTATACTGTAGTCTATAGTCTGTACTATACACTTTTCAAACCCTCCATCTGGTTAGTCATCATGGTCCTCTCCACTGCCCTGCTGACAAAGATCTGTGCATAGCTCATCCTGAATGGCAAAATAAAGTGGCAGCTCTAAATAGTGCCCTGTTGAGTCACATCTTGACCATGTGTAAATGTCTGTCAGCAGGGCTGGCTCTTTCATACAAGCAGTATAGCAGCCAACTGAGGCAGCAGAATACTCAGTAACTCTTTGTATGGGTGATTGTGGGCTGGCAGGGGTGGACATTTGCTTGTTTGCCAAGGGTAATGGAACTTGCAAAGCTGGTCTTGTCCATCAATGCAGGTTGCAATAACAGAAATGGCTGGCTGCAAATTATGGGTCTAGTAAACATTGCTAACAAATTTGTGGAGGAGGCTTATATTGAGTTGGAGCAGGGTGAAGTAAGCAAGAGAGCAGGGTGGGGGGCAAACTTGGTCCAAATGAGGGCCAATATGGCAGCTGTCAGTCATCTAACAGTAGAGATGTGCCCTATGGAGACAGCCTGGAATTCTCCAGCTTGATCAAAGCAGAGGCCTGGCAGTTTGGAGCATGCAATGTCCATAGACTGCACCTCCATACTGAAGAGCAGCGATGGTGGGCTGCTTTGTAGAATCACATGGCCTACCTCTCCTGAAGCTCTTCGTGGAATCAGTGTGATGGATCAGCAGTTCAGTTGTCTAAGCTGAGATCAGGTCCAGGGGCAATGACTGAATTAATTAGATTGCTGGGCAAGATCTAGGCTTGTTATGTTCAGTGAGTTTGCTGTCTCTGGGGCTGACTTTCTATATGCTTCTTATTGGTTTAAGGAGAACATACAGCACAGAAGTTATTCAGAGGCAGCATCATTGTTCTGGGAGTAGAACCCAGATTTGGTGGTAATAGGAGTCAGAGGCATTCATGCATATTCGTATCCTCTTTGCCTTGATTTAATAACACTGCTTTATAAGAACCAAGTGTAATACCTTTAAAATTCAAGGGACACCCTTAAAACAATGGGCCTGTCCATGGCTATGTGCTGCTTTTACATCTGCAAACTCTTTGGTCTGAGGGAGCAGTGCCACCTGCATGCTCACAGGTTGGAGCAGAGTGATACAGTGTCATGTCAGTGTTCCTTGGTCCAGGCAGGGCAGTACCAAGTTATTGTTACTGTGCTCACTTGGTCTTGGTAGCGTGGTGCTGATCTGATCTGAAGAACTTGTCTGTCCAAATACTGTGTTACCATATCAGCATGATGTCAGATCAGGAGCATGCAATGCTTGGGTTGCATATGAAGGCTCTTCAGTGTGGGTAATGCAGTGCTGTATTGTGTGTGAACTTTCTTTTAGCCAGACAGTTGTGATGCCGTATCATATTAATGTTTTTGTCTCCCAACAACGCAAAGCACGTTGCAATGTTTGCTCTTTATCAACACATTGAGATGCATTTGAGTGCATGTGGAAGGTTCCTGAATGGCTCAGTTTCAGGTTCCATTACAAGCTTCTATAAATAACAGCTTTGCACCTTCCAGGACAGACTGTCATGTGCACCTGAACTCTGCTCCTTCCATCTCCAAGAGTGAGGGGATATCAGTGATTTCCAGACCCTAACCCCATGATCCTGGAGGCTTGAGCTAGCTTTTACTGTTTGGAAACTTCTAGCCAGACTGCAGACTCAAGTTCAGCGTACTCCAGCCACATCCCTACCAGGCCCCCATCACTGGGGTTGGATAACACCAGGAGTGGGTGTCACAAAACTGGCCAAGCTCTGTCAGCTGGGAATTCACATATGGCTGGGGGAAATCCACCGCTGCCTCATCTTTCTGTCCCCTTTATGCTGCTGGAGCAGTCCCAAAGGGAAGGAGCCAAGGGCCAATATTTGACCCTCTGTCTTGAGAACTCTAACTCATTACTTAACATTTGCAACCCCTCTGCAGTAGGTCAGTATTCTAATGCCTGTTTTACAATGAGGAAATTGAGGTACAGAGAAGTTATGTGACTTGCCTAAGGCCACAGAAAGAACCAGATTCAGTGTTAGGATCCCTGGTCTATGCTCAGGTCATTAGCAAATACTGTTTCTTATTCCACCCTTCTTGGTTGGAACACTGATTGCTGGTGGCAATTACCACTGATGGCCTGAAACTTGTAGCTCTGCAAGTTTCTAAATATTCTCATCGCCGTCCATGCTGAGACGGTGTACAGAAGGCAAGAATGGGGAGGCCAAAATTGAACTACTCACAAAAGAATCAATGTCCACTTTAGGAAGACCTCCAAATCACACCAGCCAGCAGACTGCCTAGTGCTATTATTGTTCTAGAAGGCAGATAGGCTTCCTGCCTTTTCCTTAAGCATAAAGTCAGGGTTGGAGCCACTTAACTCAGGCTCCATAAGAGCCTTACCTCAGAATCTTGAGTCAGAGCAACCAAATTTAGAGGCAGAAAACTAAAATCTCTAGGGTATAGGTCAGAGTAGCAACCTGTAACAAACAGCATAATTTCTAGTCCCCACCCGCTCAGTTTCCATTTCCTGTTTCTGTAGACCAGGGGTCTGCAACCTTTCAGAAGTCGTGTACTGAGTCTGCATTTATTCACTCTAATTTAAGGTTTCGCGTGCTAGTAATATATTTTAATGTTTTTAGAAGGTCTTTTTCTATAAGTCTATAATATATAACTAAACTATTGTTGTATGTAAAGTAAATAAGGTTTTTAAAATGTTTAAGAAGCTTCATTTAAAATTAAATTAAAATGCAGAGCCCCCCGGACTAGTGGCCAGGATCCAAGTAGTGTGAGTGCCACTGAAAATCAGCTCATGTGCCGACTTCGGCACGCATGCCATAGGTTGCCTACTCCTGCTATAGACCCTGCCCCAGCACGGGGTAGGTCTCCATGATAGCTGCCAGAATATTTTGGCCATAAGCTCTGGACTGTCCCTTAAATGGGTGGTACACCCCTGGAAAGGCAGGTTCCCTAGTCAGGGGGTGCCAGAACTGGAGTGTTCTTAAAAGTAGGGTAATTGTGCCCTAAGTACATTTTCAATGGATCTTAAGTTCTCCCTCTGATTCTCAGGCAGGCGATACTCAGGCAGTTTTAAGAGGGTTGATGCATTTGGGCTTAGAAGGAAATGGTGACCCAGTCCCCTGTGTACCCCTGCTGGTTAAGTCATGGAAGGACATTGCAGTCAGCCTTGGTGGAGGTTACTTCCTGGAGAGAAGAAACGTTTTGCTTTGGTCACCTAATAGGGAGAAGTTGTAGCAACCTTTGGATCAGGGCCCAGCTAACTAGGGAAGGCCTTTGCTTCAGAGCCTTCTCCAAAAACTTTGTTTCTTCATAAAAAAACATGGCTAGGCAGGTAGAGTTGTGATTACTGCTTCTGACTGGCTAAATGTTGCACATCCTGTCCCCGTCCCCCCCCTCCCCCTTCCCCAGCCTGCTTGTTAGTCTGATCCACCTGTTGTCTTGGCTTAAACTGTAAGATCTCTGGAGCAGGGCACAACGCCTAGCAAAACAGAGCCCCAATCTAGCTGGTCCGTAGCCAGCACTGCAATTTGCAAATGCTTCATAATCCCCTCTCCCCCAAAGTTGAATTATATGAAAAATAGTGATTATAAAACAGTGTCTGAATATCAAAGTACTGTCAGTGATACACTGTGCATTCAAAAACATTTTTATTGCAGTAGTTCATAGGAGCCCTAGTCCTGGACCAGACGTCGATTATGCTAGACACTGTGCACACAGAATAAAGACTGCCCGTGCCCAAAGGGTATACAATCTAAGTACATTGTTAAATTCAGAATGGACCAGCCCTTTGCTCCCAGGCAGGCTGGGAGGAGTATCCTGCAGAGGTAGCCCACAGCTCCTCTGGCCAACTCAGGAACTGCACCAACAGTTCTGAAGGCAGGAATCCTGGAGAGGGTAGGTGTAATGTGGTAGAAGTAAAGCTGGTGTGGAGAAGGGGGAGTTATGTATATTTGTTAAAGATATCATATTCACTTCAGGTTATCTCTTTGATATTAACCTGCCTGACTGCAGGGAGTTAGATCAATAGAGATTGTTAAAGGAACCAAGCAGGAAGTGATTGTATGATTAAACGGTGAGAAAACAGGCCTTATAGTGACAGACTCAAGGAGTTCCATCTATTTAGCTCAAAGAGAAGGGTGAAAGGTGACTTGGTTACACATATGCAGGGAACAAAAAAAATGATAATGGGCTCTTCAATTTAGTATACAAAGATATAACAAAATCCAATGGCTGGAAGATGAAGCTAGACAAATTCACACTAGAAATAAGGCATACTTTTTTTTAACAGGGAGGATAATTAGCCATTGGAACAATCATAGAATGATAGACTTGAAGATCAGAAAGGACCATTGTGATAATCTAGTCTGGCCTCCTGCACAACACAGGCCACAGAATCTCACTCACCCACTCCTGTATCAAACCTGTGTCTGAGCCGTTGGAGTCCTCAAATCATGGTTTAAAGACTTCAGGGTGCAGAGAATCTTCCAGAAAGTGACCCGTGCCCCATGCTGCAGAGGAAGGCGAAAACCCCCAGGGCCTCTGCCAATCTGCTCTGGAGGAAAATTCCTTTCTGACCCCAAATATGGCGATCAGCTAAACCCTGAGTATGTGGGCAAGACTCACCAGCCAGACACCCAGGAAAGAACTCTTTGTAGTAACTCAGATTCCTCCCCATCTTACAACCCATCACAAGCCATTGGGCATATTTACCGCTAATATAAAAGACCAATTAATTGCCAAAATTAGGCTATATCATCCCCTCCATAAATGGGGGGTTGGAAATAGCTCTAGTGGTTTGAGCATTGGCCTGCTAAACCCAGGATTGTGAGCTCAATCCTTGAGGGGGCCATTTAGGGATCTGGGGCAAAAAACTGTTTGGGGATTGATCCTGCTTTGAGCAAGGAGTTGGACTAGATGACCTCCTGAGGTCCCTTCCAACCCCAATATTCTATGATTATCAAGCTTAGTCTTGAAGCCAGATGTCTTTTGCTCCCACTACTCCCCTTGGAAGGCTGTTCCAGAACTTCACTCCTCTGATGGTTAGAAACCTTCATCTAAGGGTTGTGGTGGCAATACAATCACTGACAATTTTTAATCAAGATTGAGTGTTTTTCTAAAAGATCTGTTCTAGGAATTATTGTGGGGCAATTCTCTGGCCTGTGTTATGCAAGAGGTGATATTAGATGACCACAGTGGTCCCTTCTGGCCTTAGAATGTATGAACCTATGAAAGGTAAAACAATGACATAGATAAGAGTCCTGGAGGAAACAATAGAAATGGTGTTTATCGGGGAAAACCCCCTATCTGCCCCCAGCCAGGCTACAATGGATTACTCTTCCCAAGGCTAAAAGAGGAGATTAAAGGGGCTTCTAAACCTCAAAGACCCTAGAAAGGGAGGGGATATGGGTGGGAGAGGCTAAGAAAAGCACCCAGAATGTCAGTGAAAAGCTGACAAGCACACAGAGCTAGAAACTGCAGCAAGGGCAGTTGCTCTCTGCCAGAGATGGAGTTAGCAGGGCTGAAGGGAATTTACAAAGATGTATGTAATATGCAGGTAGGATGGCCTTTTATTATTTTTACATTTTGCTCTTTGTACATTTGAGGAATGAATAAATAATGCATTGGTTGATTTGAAGACGCTGTTTCTGCATCACTGCAAACTTATGTTGTCACAAGCTCCCAAAGAAAACCTTACAGTTGCCAAAAGCACACTGCACCAGTGTAGCTAACATGGTTTGGAACCAGGGGGGCTGCAGCTCAGAGGGCCAGTCTGAATGACTGGCCCTGTGGTTGCACCCAGAGTGAGGTATGGGAAGGCAAGCAGGCTTTGCACCTTGGGTCTGAACTTGAGAGGGGCTACAACTCTGCCTAAGGCATAATTTACCCTGAAGCTATGACAGCCAGATGTTATGGAGAGGAGCTGTTGGGTCCTGCCCCACCTCTCCAGGCAGGCTACCAGTCCTAAACTTCTCCATCCTGCCTCCCACTGGCAGGGGAAGCAAAACTACTGCTTCCTCATCACTGCAACCAGTAGCAGACTCTGCTCTGCCCCTTCACTGTAGAAAAGGTTGGGGAAGAGAGGAGGCACCAAGAAACAACCATCTTTCCTTGGTCAAGGCTAGGGTTGTTGGAAGCAGGAATGGGTAGGGATGGGGACTGGAAAGTGTTAGAATGTCAGGACCATGGGGATAAGGAGCTAGGGGAGCTTAAAGATTGTGGGGTTCCTGAGAGGCTGAAGAGCTACTGGGTGCTCGGGGGAGGGGAGGCAGAAGAGAGACTTTAAAAGGAAACAGAAGCTTAATTAGCTTTGGGTCTGACAACAAAGGACCTTGGAGGCAGGGCCGGCTTTAGGAAATGCGGGGCCCAATTTGAACGTTTTCAGAGGGGCCCTGGCAGGGATGACTTAAACAAAAAAAAGGTGGAAAAAAAAGCCTTTCATTTCTTTCATGTATTATTTACTTTCCATAACTATATAAATAAAATTATATATTGTGTACATTGCATCATATATGCTGTTGATTGGTTATTAATGACTGCCGTTTCACATGTGTGGGTCCCAGCTGCTCCCTGCCCCCCTCATTGAAGCAGGTGTGCAGGGTTATTGCCATGGGAACTGCAGGGCACAAGTGGACATGGGGCTGGCTGGAGGCAGGGCAGGGGCTGACTGGAGGTAGGGTCTGGCTGCAGGCAGGGCAAGGGGTGCGGGACTGGTTGGAGATAGGGGGCGTGTGGGGCGGGCTGGCTTCAGGCAGGGCCGCGAGGGGATGCAGCAGGGGTTGGCAGGGCTAGAGACAGAGGAGTGTGAGACTGGCTGGCTTCAGGCAGGGGGGTGCAGCAGGGGTTGGCTGGAGACAGGGCAGGGTGTGCAGGGCTGGTGCGGGCAGCAGTGTGTGTGGGGCTGGCTGGCTTTGGGCAGGGCCATAGGGGTGTGTGGCAGGGGTTGACTGGAGACACGGCAGGGGTTTGACAGGGACTGGCTGTGGGCACGGGGTGCAGAGCTGGCTGCGGGCAGGAGGAGCGGGACTGGTGTGGGCAGGGCAGGGCAGGGGGTGCAGCAGAGGCAGCTGGAGCCCCAGCCCTTTAAATAGCCCCCAAGCTCCCTGCTATCCCAGGGCTTTGGGGGCTATTTAAAGAGCCCCGGGCTCCCCAGCTTCTACCCTGCCCTGGACCTTCTAAATAGCCATGGGAGCCCTGGGGAATGCATGGGGGTGGTGGGGCTCTGGCGGCTATTTAAAGGACCGGGGTGGCAGAGGCAGCTGGAGCCCTGGCTCTTTAAATAGCCCCCCGGAACCCCTCACTACCCTAGGGCTCTGGAGGCTATTTAAAGGCCTGGAGCTCCAGCCAGGAGAGCGGGGCCAAGGGGCTTGCTGTGCTCCAGCCGGAGCTCCAGCCAGGAGAGCGGGGCCTCGGGGCTTGCCGCGGTCCAGCCGGAGCTCCAGCCAGGAGAGCGGGGCCTCGGGGCTTGCCGCGCTCCTGCCGGGAGAACGGGGCTTGCAGCGCTCCGGCCGGAGCTCCAGCTGGGAGAGCAGGGCTTGCCGCGCTCTGGCCGGGGCTCCAGCCAGGAGAGCGGGGCCGCGGGACTTGCTGTGCTCCGGCCGGGGCTCCAGTCGGGAAAGCGGGGCTTGCCGCGCTCCGGCCACAGCTCCAGCCGGGAGAGCAGGGCCTCGGGGCTTGCAGCGCTCCACCCGGGGCTCCAGCCAGGAGAGCGGGGCTTGCCGCGCTCCGGCCAGAGCTCCAGCCAGGAGAGCGGGGCTTGCCGCACTCCGGCCAGGGCTCCAGCCGGGAGAGTGGGGCCTTGGGGCTTGCTGCGCTCCGGCCGGGGCTCCAGCCGGGAGAGTGGGGCCTCGGGGCTTGCCGCGCTCCTGCCGGGAGAACGGGGCTTGCAGCGCTCCGGCCGGAGCTCCAGCTGGGAGAGCAGGGCTTGCCGCGCTCTGGCCGGGGCTCCAGCCAGGAGAGCGGGGCCGCGGGACTTGCTGTGCTCCGGCCGGGGCTCCAGTCGGGAAAGCGGGGCTTGCCGCGCTCCGGCCACAGCTCCAGCCGGGAGAGCAGGGCCTCGGGGCTTGCAGCGCTCCACCCGGGGCTCCAGCCAGGAGAGCGGGGCTTGCCGCGCTCCGGCCAGAGCTCCAGCCAGGAGAGCGGGGCTTGCCGCACTCCGGCCAGGGCTCCAGCCGGGAGAGTGGGGCCTTGGGGCTTGCTGCGCTCCGGCCGGGGCTCCAGCCGGGAGAGTGGGGCCTCGGGGCTTGCCGCGCTCCTGCCGGGGAGAACGGGGCTTGCAGCGCTCCGGCCGGAGCTCCAGCTGGGAGAGCTGGGCTTGCCGCGCTCTGGCCGGGGCTCCAGCCAGGAGAGCGGGGCCGCGGGACTTGCTGTGCTCCGGCCGGGGCTCCAGTCGGGAAAGCGGGGCTTGCCGCGCTCCGGCCACAGCTCCAGCCGGGAGAGCAGGGCCTCGGGGCTTGCAGCGCTCCACCCGGGGCTCCAGCCAGGAGAGCGGGGCTTGCCGCACTCCGGCCGGGGCTCCAGCCTGGAGAGTGGGGCCTTGGGGCTTGCCGCGCTCCGGCCAGAGCTCCAGCCAGGAGAGCGGGGCTTGCCGCACTCCGGCCAGGGCTCCAGCCGGGAGAGTGGGGCCTTGGGGCTTGCTGCGCTCCGGCCGGGGCTCCAGCCGGGAGAGTGGGGCCTCGGGGCTTGCTGCGCTCCGGCCGGGGCTCCAGCTGGGAGAGTGGGGCCTCGTGGCTTGCTGCGCTCCGGCCGGGGCTCCAGCTGGGAGAGTGGGGCCTCGGGGCTTGCTGCGCTCCGGCCGGGGCTCCAGCTGGGAGAGCGGGGCTTGCCGCGCTCTCGCCTGCGCTTCACTCAAGGGAGCGGGACCACGGAAGACCCCTGAGCAGATCGCAGCCAGGGACCCGGGGTAAGTTTTAAAAAAATAAAAAATGTCTAAGGCGTGGGGCCCTCTTAGGCGCGGGGCCCGATTCCTGGGAATCGGGCGAATCGGCCTAAAGTCAGCCCTGCTTGGAGGCCTGAAGCCAGCATAGCTGTCTCCAGATGACTCAGAACAAAGAGTAGGATGAAGTAGTGAATGCTGGGAACTGCTACTCATAGGAGTTTTATATCCCCTGGATGCACCAAGTGAGGGCAAGACCCTAGCGTGCTAGGTCCCACTGGGACAATCCCTGCCTCAAAGTGGCTACAATCTAAACAGCCAGCACAAGGGATGGGCGAGGAGAAGCAACCGATCCAGCAGGCAGCGCCAGGGGCAGACCCCGGCTCTCCTCGCCCGACTCCAAGGGCTGTGGCTGGCGGAGCGCCCGGTATGACGGCAGCTGACCGTGCACCGCTCCTGGGCTCAGGCTGGGAGCCACGCTCGCTGCGCAGCGCTGGCTGGTAGCTCCACCCCCGGGAGGCCTGGGACCTTTTACACTCGCTGTCCAGCGAAATTGTTCCCTGCCCAGTCGTTTCCTGTGCTACGCGGTGTACCCACAATGCATCGTACAGGACCCTGCTGCAGATCTACCACACTTGAGTCACCCTCCTTTATTGTCCCGCCTCCCCAAGCACAGTCTCTTCTCGCTATTGGGAACTCTATTGCCAACTCTATTTACTTTCGTGTGATTGGTTCTCTTCCCTATGTCACTGGGGGCGTCGGCCTGCTGGACTTTGGATCCCGCCTCCTCGCTCAATGAGTTATTATTGGGTAACTCGGCGACTGCCCGCAAGGTTAATGTTCTGGTTGGCCAAAGAGCTTGTTCGTCGGCGCAGTAACCAGGCAGCGCGGTGCGTTGAGTCGTTTCCACGTCAGTGAGAGCAGAGCGCAGCCGGTTCCTCTTGCTTGTTCCCCACTGGCCTTTGCTCTGTCTCGGCCCCGCGCGCAGCCCTCGGCCGGCCGGAATCGCTGCTCCGCTGTCGCGTCCCCCGTAGCGCCGCGCGCCGACCCGATATGTGAGGCGGCCGCCAGCCCGCTAGCAACAGGCGCCGCCATTTTGGATGCGGGGGTCAGTGGTGACGGGTGGCGAGCTCCTATCGCGATATTGACGCGGCGCGGAGATCCCGCGGGTGGGGAGCGGGGCCGGGGGAGCCCAGGCTGTGGGCTGGCCCGGTGAGCAGCGGTGTGTGGATGTGCCGGGGACGGAGCTGGGAGCTCCTGGGGGCGAGGCGGCGGGTTGGGCCCTAGGGCGGTGGCAGCGGGGTGAGCTGCAACGGCCCCGGTTTTGGGTGTACCCTGTGCGGGGTGTCGGGCCCCGCCATGGTGGGGGGGCGGGTGACAGTGTGTCCTGGGCAGGGTGCTGGCAGAGGGGGGTCCGGCCCGGCCATGGTGGGTGGGGGGACGGGTGACAGTGTGTCCTGGGCAGGGTGCTGGCAGAGGAGGGTCCGGCCCGGCCATGGTGGGGGGGACGGGTGACAGTGTGTCCTGGGCAGGGTGCTGGCAGAGGGGGGTCCGGCCCGGCCATGGTGGGGGGGACGGGTGACAGTGTGTCCTGGGCAGGGTGCTGGCAGAGGGGGGTCCGGCCCGGCCATGGTGGTGGGGGGGGGCGGGTGACAGTGTGTCCTGGGCAGGGTGCTGGCAGAGGGGGG
Organism: Gopherus evgoodei; assembly: GCF_007399415.2. Classification (NCBI taxonomy): domain Eukaryota; kingdom Metazoa; phylum Chordata; order Testudines; family Testudinidae; genus Gopherus; species Gopherus evgoodei. Next base: position 73,065,012 of record NC_044328.1, read on the forward strand.
TCCGGCCCGGCCATGGTGGGGGGGACGGGTGACAGTGTTTCCTGGGCAGGGTGCTGGCAGAGGGGGGTCCGGCCCGGCCATGGTTGGGGGGGCGGGTGACAGTGTGTCCTGGGCAGGGTGCTGGCAGAGGGGGGTCCGGCCCGGCCATGGTGGGGGGGGGCGGGTGACAGTGTGTCCTGGGCTTGGTGCTGGCGGAGGGGGGGGTCCAGCCCAGCCATGGGGGTGAGGAGGTAGGTGATGGTGTGTCCTGGGCAGGGTGCTGGCGGAGGGGGTATTGGCTCAGCGATGGGGGGATGTGGCAGTGTGTCTTGGGCATGGTGCTGGTAAAGGGGTGCTCAGCCCAGCCGTGTGTGTGTGTATGTGGTGTTGGTGTGTCCTGGGATCCCCAGCCGATGGGGGGGTGGGGACATGTTGCCACAATTTCCTGCTGTGATATTTATCCCATTTTAGGCCTGATTTCCCCCTTCCCCAGGCTTCATCTTTCTCGTATGTGAACCTCCCTGGCTACAAGGAGACAGAGACATATGTGTCTGCCTAGTGCTTTTCCTCTGAATATGTCAAGAAATAACTGGGGTCAGGGTCAGTTTTGCCTTGGATTAAACTCATTCAAAGGTAAACGCAGATTACTCAAACTCTGGCCAAAGTAATATAAACTAGCCCTATACACTGATTGGTTCTCTGCATATGGGATCCCTGGAGGGGACAGACCTGGAGTCACTAGTCAGTTGCGTGCTAACCTCTGCCTGTGTTGCAGCAGCAGTTCTAAGAAAGTTGATTGGAATTGTTCAGTGGGGAGAGAATAAAATACAGTAATGTGGCCAACTCCCAGCTGGAGGACTGTCTAGTTCTAGTCACCTCCCCCTAATTTAGGTGGAGCACAGATTTAAAAGGTTGAGTGAAGAGCAGTATGGTCAATCAGCAGGGTGGTGGTATATACACATGACTGAATTTCAAACTCTAGGATTATTTAGGCTGGAAAGAGTTGAAGGGGACTTTCGTGAAGTGAGCAGTTATGAATAATTCACTGAGTATGAGTAATTTAAAAAAGTGAAAGTGAAGACTACTTTACACAACATATAGATAACCTTTTTAATTGCTGGAGAAGGAAGGATCAAAGACAGTGGCCTTATTAAATGGACAGTATCAGTACAAGACTTTTTGAACTGTAAAAGCTAAGACAGTTTAATCAGTCATCAGTAAGTAGAGAAAAAGCATTCACCCCACTGTTCATGCTGTTTAATTTTTATTTTTTACTCAGGTTTGATAGTTGTTAGAAGGTATTCCATTTCACTTCTTGGTTCCCATGTGCTAACTCAATGCTGTTGTATTTGTGCTTACAACAGCACTGCAGAGGAGTTATACCACTCTTGTCTCTCCTTTATACCAAGTAGTATGTTACAACTACTTTTGAGAGCACCCTAAATTGTCTCATCAAGTATAAATGCCACAATGTCTGTTTTGTGTCACCAGACATTGTACAGTACAGTGAAATAAGAACCAAACCTCTTGGGTTAATAAAAGTACTCTTCTGCATTATTGTTTAGATATTAGGAAAAGCTTTCTAACTAAAAGAGTGCTTTAATGCTGTAATAGGCTCCTAAGGAAGGTTATGGAATCCCTATCAGTCCAACAGATTAGACTAACACCTATCAGGGGTGGTCTAGGTTTACTTGGACCTGCCTCAGTTCAGGGGGCTGGACTTGATGACTTCTTGAGGTCTCTTCCAGCCCTACATATCTATGATTCTGTGATTTCTGTCTAGTGCTGGAGAATTAGCCTTAAGAGGAGTTTCTTCAGCTCTTTCAGCTCCCAGTTATACTATGTGTAAAAAGCTCAAGTGAATTAGACTTCTAAATCGACTTTCTATATGAAGATTGACAGGCAAGTGCAGACTATATCGCTATATTGACTTTGTTTTCATGTAGCCTGGCTAGCTGTGCAGTAGACAGGAACTGTTGACGTGATTTGTGGACTGATGAATGTTCCCTAATCTTATTCCTTAATAGCACTTTATCTGCAGTGGAACTTGACTGACTGCATCCTACTCAGAAATTTTCAGATTACAGTAGAATCTCGATTTTATGAAAATCAACCTTATGATTAACTGGTTATGTGAACCATTTTTCTGCCACCAAAGTCATTTTTCTGCTGCCGAATGTGACTTCAATCCTTCAACCAAAGTTCAAACAGCTGCACGGGTTTGAAATGGCTGAGAGATGTGGTGACAAAGATGATATGCAGTTCTATCAAACAAAGAAAAATCAGGCATACTGTATACATTTATCATTTGTATCAGTGAAAAAATAATAAATTAACTTATGCACCATGTGTCCTGTAAGTTTGAAATGTTTAATTTTATGAACTTTCACATACCCAGGTAATTCACAGAATAGGTGATCAACTGTCTTGTTATGAACATTGAGCCAGATATGGCTCAACAGCAGCCTGGTTTTGAACTAAATCACTGTTCCCAATTGTAGAAGTGGATTGAATCCATTTCTGTGATTGCTGTCCTTTGTGGTGGTTTCATTGGCATTGGGTCTGCAGGTAATTGGTATTCAGTAAGGGTCAAAAAAGGTGATAGAAAGAGGTGACTTGATGGAAATCTAACTGTTTAACCATAGGATGGTGCTATTTCTTGGTTGTATTTCCCAAGGCACTAGCTTCCCAAAAGGACTCAGAGGTTTCCCAAAATAACACACCTGACTCTTGATGTCTGTACCCATGAGATGGACATATGTATTTGACTATTGAGTAACCAAGGGTTCCATCTGGGTGGGAGATAGTTGCATGTGCCTTTGATGGCACACTTTTGAAGCGTTTTTGAATGTGGAATTGATGATGTAAGATCACACACAAGTACTTCAGTTGATGATCATTTGACTGCTAGAGAACATTGCTGAAGGCTCTCATCAGCAGAATGATTTGACAGACAAGAACATACTAACTGAAACTTGTAAAACATTTCAGACTGATTCTAGCCCCAGGATTTAGACCTATTAGCTAGAGGTTAATACAAAATAAGATAGGCATCTACAGTGGAGTTGCATCATAGGCATATTTAATGTATGCAATTTTAAGTATACGCACTCGGCAAAAAAGAGAAAAATAACAATTTAAATACTGTACCTGTAGTGCGGGTGATACAGCCACCATTCCACTCAATGAGTGTTTGACTATACGCGATATTTGCCTTACACGCTGATTTCAGAACCTAACCCCTGTGTAAGATGCGACTCCCCTGTATAAGGGCCAGGACAGCATCTGATGGGAAGCACTTTATCTGCTGAGGTGGGGAAGAAGACTTTCTTTTCAAGGATGTCCTTGTACTCTGACTAGGGCACTATTTATTTCATATGGTGTCCATCTTGAAGACATTTGGTTATTGCAGTAACGAGGGCCATGTAAGGGACTTTATTCTTCCTCCCTCTACACTGCCCAGCCTACTGACTATTGGGGGATTCAATACTTCTTCCTCTCTTTTCAAGTCCTGTTCCCATGTGAATAACACCAATGTTTACTTTTGCTGCCACTGATAATGTTCCTGCATATTAGCTGTGGTAGTGGTACGACTTTTATTATAGCTTCACTGCTGTCTCTAAAGATCTGAATAAAGCTGCACTGATTCTGAGTAGAGCTAGATTCAGGAAGACAGACCCTTCACCAGAAAGGAATACGTATTTAGGAGGGATGAGCTTTTGCTTCACAAAGCTCAATTCCTTAAAAGTAGCTGAAATTTAACAGGTGTCTAGTTTTTATAGATTTTAAAGCCAGAAGGGGCCATCTAGTCTGACCTCCTGCATTACATAGGCCGTATAATTTCATCTAGTTATTTCTGTACTGAGCCCAATAACTTGTTTGAAGCATATCTTCCAGAAAGGCATCCTGTGTTGCATTGGAGAATCTGCCATTTTCCTTGGTAGTTTGTTCCAATGGTTGTTAATAACCCTGCCTGTTCAAAGTTCTACAAACAAAATTCTGCAAAAAACTTTCAGGGTCATAAGAAAGCGTCGGATCCTCTTGATTTTTTTTTTTTGTTGAAGTGTCTGCATTTGATGAATTCTGTAATTGCTACTTTATTGGCAAGTTAAGGATAATGCAGTAGGTTAAGTGACTTCCTGTGGTCACACGTTTGAAGTTTACAAATGTGCTAACATAACTAAAAATTCAGGTGATATACACAGATTGTTATTTCAAATTCTCCTGTGGTAGCTCCACATCAGTTTGCTTCCTACCCTCCATTGCTGTCTCTTCATTTTTTCCTTTTACACTCTTTCTAGGTGACCCACTCCCCTCTCATGATGTTACCAGTAATACTCAGATTTACTGCTCTGTTTCCACCCCTCTGCTCAGCCTCTCAACTCCTTCTGGATGTTCTGTTGATGTCTCAAACTCAATTGATTAAAAATTAAACCTCTCTTCTTTGCTTCCAGTCCCTCTATGCATCCTCATTCCTTGGCTAGCCTTCCACTTCCTACTCATCTGGGTTTGCAGGCATGGTGTCCTGTAACTCTGGTCTCCTGATCAGTCCTGTTGCTTATTTGTCATAACCTTAATCAGTCTGTGTGTTACTTACCACCTCCCGTTTCTCTATCTTTGTCCGTGCCTGGGTCATATCTAGCATTAATTACTGTAACATTGTCTTCTTTTATCCGTGTCTCTTCACTTCTGTGTACCTCACAGTCCATCTAAAATGTTGCTGCTGCTCCAGTCATACCATTCTTTCACCCCTCCCTAGGCAGATCCCTTCATTGGCTTTCTATCTCAGTACATCAAATTCAGGCTTTTCGCCCCTGCATTCAAGGCTCTGCATGACCTCAAGCTGTCTTGTACTGCATCTCTGCTTTTATCTGCTCCCATTTTCCCACCCTTTGGTCTGTCCAGTTCTGTAAACCTTACTTCTTCCTTGACATTGTCCTGAACTTGACTTCATGCTTTTCATGCTTGTGTTCTTCCTCCTCTTAAGGTGCATGTGAAAGGAACATCTAAAACAAATGGCTTTAATCTTTAAAAGTTGAGCATCCCAAGGAGCTGCTTTCCCAGGCAAATCAAATAGCAGTAGCCTATATAAAGGGCACAAATAAGAAGTCTAAGGGCTGGTTTCCTGTACTATATAGGGCTACAATATTTACTTAGCACCATAGGTGTGTGTGGCGTTATACCATGGGTAAACATATACATATAAATAACAGGAATTCTTGTGGTTAGTGGGAAATAAGTGAGACAGGTAGCTCAAGTGCAGTTGTTTATTACTGCACTTATCCCCTGATGTATCTAGGTAGCTGCTTTGAATGCTTCTTAGACTCATAGACTCATAGGTCAGAAGGGACCAATATGATCATCTAGTCTGACCTCCTGCACAAGGCAGGCCACAGAACCCCACCCATCCAATTTTATAACAACCCCTAACCCAGGACCGAGTTATTGAAATCCTCAAAATTGGTTTGAAGACCTCAAGCTGCAGAGAATCCACCAGCAAGCGACCCGTGCCCTACGCTGCAGGGGAAGGTGAAAAACCTCCAGGGCCCCTGCCAATCCGCCCTGGAGGAAAATTCCTTCCCGACCCCAAATATGGCGATCAGCTAAACCCTGAGCATGTGGGCAAGACTCACCAGCCAGCACCCAAGAAGGAATTCTCTGCAGTAACTCAGTTCCCATCCCATCCAACATCTCCCCGCAGACCATTGAGCAGACCTATCTGGTAGTAATCCAAGATCAATTGCCCAAATTAACGATCCTATCATAACATCCCCTCCATATACTTATCAAGCCTTGTCTTAAAGCCAGAAAAGTCTTTTGCCCCTACTACTTCCCTCGGAAGGCTGTTCCAGAACTTTACTCCCCTAATGGTTAGAAACCTTCGTCTAATTTCAAGTCTAAACTTCCTAATATCCAATTTATACCCATTCATCCTCGTGCCTACATTAGTACTAAACTTAAATAATTCCTCTCCCTCCCTAACGTTAACCCCCCTGATATATTTATATAAAGCAAGCATATCCCCCCGCAGCCTTCTTTTGGCCAGGCTAAACAAGCCAAGCTCTTTGAGTCTCCTTTCATAAGGCAGTTTTTCCATTCCTCGGATCATCCTTGTAGCCCGTCTCTGAACCTGTTCCAGTTTGAATTCATCCTTCTTGAACATGGGACACCAGAACTGCACACAGTATTCCATAGGTGTGCAGTATTTTTATATGGAGAAGTGTGGTGTCTTTCTCATAGTAGAATAACTGTATTGGTCTGCACGTGGAAAACTGGGAATATACCCAAATGGTTCTATTGGGAACTCTCCTGTAACTAACCTACACTCTACAGATATTTCTCACTTGTCAGTTGCATCCCAACCCTGTCCTTTACAGACCTGGGGACCAGATTGATTTCCTGCCCAAGGCATGGAGTGATTCAGTATGCTTTATTTTGAACAACTAGGAATTAACCTGGATTCTCTTTATTGTTAGGACTGTCAGGATGGTGGATAAGAATATTTACATTGTCCAAGGTGAAATCAATACAGTGGTGGGTGCCATAAAACGCAATGCTCGATGGAATACTCACACGCATTTGGTAAGTTTACTTGGGTTGGTGAGATCTGTCTGTGTTATGAAGAACCTAGAAACTGTAAATTTTAATAAAATCAAACCTCTTGTCTCCTCAAACTAAAGCACCCTACAGTAGTTTTCTAGGTAACACAGGAATAATAATTTGCTATGGTTTGCTACTTTAGACAGCTTTGACCTTCTATCTTTATGTGCTTGTAAGCATGTATGTTGTATTGGTGAGCACTGAGAGATGAAGCTGGAAATCTATTTCCCTATGGACTGGAAAAGTGACTGAATTGGGGATATGATTATACATCCTCGCACTCACTTTAACATTTTATTCAGACCTTTGTAGGAATCTCTCCTGGTGTCACAGGGGGTGTTTGAAAATACCGCCTGTTTCATTTTAACATCATTTTTATGTGCCTTTTGTGTTCTGTCGTGGCTGACAGTTTAAAACCACAAGAGCCAAGAAACGTAAATTTGGGGCATAGAGTAAGTTAATAAAAATGGGGCATTTTTCACCCTTTGTGTGGTACATTGTCACTTTATCTTTTTATGTCTGTTTTGTGACTGCTAGCTATGCCATTGACTGAAATAATATTTCAAAACCTGATTTGTTAAAAAGATCACTAATGCAAGATTTTTGGTTCACATGATGATCTCAGCCAGCATTTCAGTTTAGCAGTGTAATGTGTATGTGGTGTACTATATTTGTTACGCACTGTAAAATGGCACATGAAACGCAGATGGTTCTAATCTAGCATAAATGGCTCTAATCTCAAACGGCAGGCCTTTTTGCCTTCTTAAAAGCATTCCTTCATTAGTGCTTGGTGCCTTCCAGTAGGAGTTGTGGCTGTATATGCATGCAGCTTGGAGGAACCTCTGCCTGTGCTCATAAAAATAGATATACTAAATTATGGCTGTAGGAAGTAGCTACTCTGGTAACTTTCTTACAGTGGCTCTTTTTTCAAGTTACTGTTGCAGTGCCAAGTATTTTTGGTGTGTTCCCATTATAAATCACTCTGAGGATTAAATTGGTTCATAAGGATTTGCTATGGGTGTTAATGTGGCATATATCTACCCTGAACTTTATTGAGTAGTGGAAAGCAAATCAGAATTCTTTCTTAACGACAGTAAAGCAAAAACAGAGTGCTGAGTCTTGAGAGGGCATTCTGCTCTTGACACCCAAGCTATACAGCAGTGGAAAATTATAAAGGAAAATTGAATACTTTCCCCAATCTTGATGGAATAAGGAGATTGAAACTAATGAACCCAACCTACCTATCTTCCCCTCTTTGGAAAATCTCTCAATACGGCTTGCCCTGAAGGAAAACTAAAAGGAGATGATATCTTTGTCTACCTGGCATATCTTTTTTTACTGTGTGACTTAGGTATCTGTCTGTCTCATTAAGTACTTCCTTTGTTTGTGTAACCTGTAGGATGAAGAACGGGATCCCCTGCTGCACAGCTTTAGTTTATTGAAAGAAGTGCTAAATACCATAACCGGTAAGTGCACATGTGCACTGTGCAGGTATGAATATACAGTATAACATGTGTAAATATGGTATGTCTGTACCTGGGCACAAATATAGCCTCTTATGACTGTCACTTTTTACCCAAGGATCAGATATTTAGTAATGGAAAAGCACCAACACGTACACCCATTATAGAAAATAGTAAATCGGTCCATAAATAGGGGAAATGCTTTTTTACTGGGAGTGTGCACACATGCTTATGACTAATCACATGCCATTTATGTGCTTATACCAATTACTCAAACATCTTGCCTGTGTTGTTAGACTTTCATCCACCTGAGAAACGTTGGTGTCAAGCATACCTGCTTGTTCTGAGGTATGGTATTGCTCTTAACTTTTTTTCTATAGCATTGGCTAATGAATCTCTGACCCCTTGAAGTTATTTCATGACCATATGCTCTGAGCTTTAGACCAACAGTTTACCCTCTGACGATCTGTTTTTTATATATTGTGTTGTGTTTATACAGTACATGTGAGGGGTGCTTCAAAATATATTTCTGTGCAATCTGTAGCCAATGTACCCATGCCTCTCTGTTCACCCTGATCTGTCTCTATAATCCAGTATGTTTGTAGTATTATATGAGATCAGTGCATAAACATATGTAGTCTTTCTGTCCAAGCTGTGATAAATAATATATGGAGATATATATCCATCTCATAGAACTAGAAGGGACCCTGAAAAGTCATCAAATCCAGCCCCCTGCCTTCACTAACAGTGTGTTTTATTCCTGTACGTAGTCATGAGTGACAGGAAAATTCTGCTTGGAAAGGAGCCTCCCATTGTTTGATTTCTTCCATCTCCCATCTCTCAGGACTGCAGGTTTGGTCACCTGCTGCCTGTAATTAATGGCAAACAGACTGCAATTTCAACATAAATCTCCTGGGTTCAGAGATGAAACCCCAGTTAGCCTTTTACTGAAGGGAGGCCAGCAGCTGTGATAGATGTTCCTGCAATGATTGCTAGAATTTCACTGTTGTTCTTTCTTCTTTCTGGAAGTGAACCTATGTGGATTAATTTCCCCGAGCTTTGAGAGGACAGGTCACTCTTATGGTACATATAAACCAGTCTGATAGGACCTGATTCTGAGCCGGAATGGATCATTGGTACACATTTAATGGGCCAGTAGCTCTCTGGAATGTGAGCTCTGCTAACTTTTTCTTCTGGAGCAGAATGTCTTCTCTGACTAACAGTGTCAGGGCAGTTGCATTACTCTAAGCTAGTCATGTGTCTCAGACTCACAAGTCAGGTATGCATTCTATTATATCTCACCAGATCCCATTGTCTCATGACTGAACGTAACAGAGAAGCAAACTTTGCAATATTATGCAATGGCTGCTTCACTACTGAACTCTGTCTAGAGCCACAAGAATGTTAAGCTTATTTTGAGCTGGTTTCTGCACATTCCCCCTGGTGGGCTTTGCTCAGTATTCTTTTGGCACTGAGTTTAGGAACCCACTAAGAAAGCAGTGTTCATTGTAACTCCAGGAGCATCATCTCCTGGCACTGAAGAGAGGTTATAGGAGTGAGTCATTGGAGAGCTATAATTCCTTCTTTTTTCATGACTATCTGCAGGCATTGGGGCTTCTGCTCTGTGTCTGGAGAACTTGCTTGGTCTTAAAAAAGAATCTAGTGTTAGCTTGTAGTACAGAAATTGTAGGTAGATAGGTTCTGCCCTGTTAACCAAAACATAATCGAGACATTTCTGAGGCATCATGTCAGAACCCAAAGTCCTTGAGCAAGTCGGTTTAAATACTTTGGAGCCTTCTGTCATCATCTAAGTTGGATGAACATACCCATTGCCTTAAGGACCATGGGAAGAACTACTTTCTGGAATCCCTTTATGCCTAACACCTGAAAGTATAGGGACATTCTGCTCCATTTCTTAGTTGTAAGAAGTGATTTCATACATTACAACTGCAATGGCTCTCACTTTAATGAGGCTGTGATTCTCTTTGAGGTGGGCCTCCTGAAGCCCTTTCCTGGCAGTAATTAGAGTAACAGACATTATCAGAAATGGTGTGTCAAGCAATATTGAAATTGAACTGGAGAGTCCTGATATTTTCATACAGTCACAATGAGTAGCTGGCAGGGCTTGGTGAACATTTGGGCACTGTCCACAATAACTTCTCTTGAATGAATTCAACCCAAACCACTAATTGCTCATTGTAAAGAGAGAGAGTTCCATGTGCTGAGTAACCCAGAAGCTTCCTGTGAGCTCCCGAGGGATTATGCAAAAATGGCCTGTGTTCATTCTGCCATAGTGGTGTCAAAAGAGTACCTGCTTGTGTATGACATGAGAGTGTGATCTCAGTTTGATCACAAGGTGCTCTCCTAAACCGGCAGTTTCAGCATCAGTGACTGCTCTGACTTTAATGCCTGAGAATAGGAGACGGATGCTTTGCCCAGCTTGACTGAGCCTTAGGTGTGCGATGGAATCCAAGCAGTGCTTTGTAGTATTGATGGAGTCTGCTGAAGGATGTCCACTACTGTGTTAAGCCCAGCACCTTCTATGGGCAGTGGGGCCAGAGCTTAGTTCTTGTCCAGACTTTCTTTTCATGTCTCTTTCATTAACTCGTGGAAGCACATGGCTTTTATATTTAAATTTATTCAAGCTGTAATCTTTGACATTTGAGTTAGCTTTTAGTACAGTTTTGCATTTATAGTAATATATATTATGTATTTTCTCAGTCCCCCAAGAATCCATTTTAATCTGTTCCGGATGCAAATTTCAGACTGCCTTGTCCCATCTCCCTTCTTGCTCTCCCCCTTTCCTCCCCCCATGGAGTATGTTTGATCAGGTGTGGCAGGAATATCCACTGTCAAGCTGCGCCCTTTATATTAGTCAATATTATCCTTCCCTCCCTCCCACTCCCTTCGTTCTCCTCTGGGTTTTACCAGTTGATTTATAATTTTGGAATTCTCATCGGAATCTGTAATACAGTTTGTTCATTATTTAACCAAAACCTGTTTAATGAGCAGAGAGAGGCAATGTAAATGTTAGGCAAGTTGCAGTGGAGTACCTTTTGTTCTCCTCTGAGCTGGTGGGTATTTAACTCTGTCCTGACTGTAATGCTTAAATACCCAAGCCTGGGGTGTAGAGGTGCACCCCATTGCCTCCCGCAGCTCAAGATTTTCACTTCAAAGGGTTGCTTTTCAGGAGTCAGTAAACTGCATAATACAGTCATAATCTGAGTTACCAACAATAAGGCCCCACTAGCTTGTGGGAGCCCATCTATTCACAAGATAAGCAGAATTTCAGGTGGAACCATGTTCAAGCAGACCGCTGAGGGTAGTGTCTGTAGAAGACTCTTGTTCATTGGGAAATATTAGTGATGTAGAGCATGGGATTTGTTAAATGTCTAAAGTTCATGTAACTTCCATAGCAAAGACCTCTTGTACTCCTTGGACCTAAACTTTGTGACGTGAGCCCTGGATTCTGCAGTAATTTGGCGCTGAAACTTAAACTGAAGCTGCCTCAGAATTTAAATTTTTAAAGATGGTTTATAATACAGTTAGTACAGTAGACCCAGTGCGTTCTCTTGAATGGTGTCCCTAACCTCTGTTAGCCAGAAGCTGAGAATGAGCGACAGGGAATGGATCGCGTCATGATTACCCGTTCTGTTCATTCCCTCTGGGGCACCTAGCATTAGCCACTGTTGGAAGATAGAATACTGGGCTGGATGGACCTTTGATCTGACCCAGTATGGCCATTCTTATGTTCTTCTGTTTAGCTTACTTTATGTTCTCACCTTTTCAATCATCATTTTTGCTGTTCAGTGTTCTGCAGATTTTTGTATTGATACACAGTTGCAACAAAAATATTAGGTACACAGAGGTCTTGGCAGTGGGTAGGGGGCATTTGGGGCTTTTGGCACATGGGGAAGTTTGGGAAGCAATCTGGGATAAGCTTATTAGCTGAACATTTTCTACTAAAATAGTCAATTTGCTTATGTAAGTCATAGTCTGGCTGGGTGTCTTGTTTTGCTAGGCACTACAAACATGAATGGCTTCATGACTGTCTCATAAACAAACTAGAGACAGAGCCTAGATGAACCTAATATAAAGTGGGTGCACAACTGGTTGGAAAACCATACTCGAGAGCAGTTATGAGTGGTTTCCAACAGAGCTGGAAGGGTATGTTGGTTGGGGTTCCACAGGGATCTGTCCTGGTTCCAGTTCTATTCAATATCTTCAAAAATTATTTGGATAATGGCATAGAGAGTACACTTATAAAGTTTGCAGAGGATACCAAGCTGGGAGGGGTTGCCAGGGCTTTGGAGGACAGGATTAGAATTCAAAATGATATTTACAAACTGGTGAAATGGTCTGAGAGGAAAAAGGATGAAATTCAATCAGGAGAAATGCAAAGTGCTAAACTTAATAATCAGTTGCACAAATACAAAATGGGAAATGACTGCCTAGGAAGGAGTACTCCAGAAAAGGTTCTAGCAGTTATGGCGGATCACAGACTAAATATGAGTCAACAATGTAACCCTGTTACATCCCAGAATGATTGCTTTTTTTGTATTAGCAGGTGTGTTGTAAGCAAGACACAGAAGTAATTCTTCCACTCTACACAGCACTGATAAGACCTCACGTGGAGTATTGTGTCCAGTTCCGGGTACCACATTTTGGAAAGATGTGGACAAATTTTAAAAAGTCTAGAGAAGAGCAACAAAAATGATGAAATGTCTAGAAAACATGACCTATGAGGAAAGAGGGAAAAAATTGGGTTTGTTTAGTCTGGAGAAGAAAAGACAGAGTAGTAGGGTTGCCAACTTTCTGATTGCAGAAAACTGAACACTCTGGCCCCACCCCTTCTCTGAGGCTCCATCACCCACTCACTCCATTCCCCTCCCTCTGTCACTTGCTCTTCCCGACCCTCGTTCACTTGCTTATTTTCACGGGGCTAGGACAGGGGGTTGGGATGTGGGAGGGAGTGCGGAATCTGGCTGGGGGAGTGGGCCTGGGTATAAGGGGTTTGTGGTGTAAGAGGGGACTCAAGGATGTGACAGTGGGTTGAAGTGTGGGGGGAGGGTGAGGGCTCTGGTGTGAAATCAGAGATGAGGGGTTTTAGGTGCAGGAGGTGTCTCTGGTCTGGGACCGAGGGGCTTGGAGTGTGGAAGGGGGTGTGGGCTCTGGGAGGGAGTTTGGGTGTGGGAAGGGGCTCAAGGCTGGGGCAGGGAATTGGGGTGCAGGAGGGAGTGCAGGCTGCATGCTCCAGGAGGGGGCTCAGGGCTGGGGCAGGAGGTTGGTGTGCAGGAGGAAGTCTGTGCTCTGGGCAGCACTTACATCAGGCGTTTCCCACAAGTGGCTGGTATGTCCCTGTGGCTTCTAAGTGCAGGAGCAGCCAGGGGGCTCCATATGCTGTCCTCGCCTGCAGGCATTACCCCTACTGCTCCCATTGGCCACGGTTCCCAGCCAATGGGATCTGGCACTTGGGGTGGGTGCTGCGCATGGAGTCTCCCTGGCTGCCCCTGCGGCTTGGGGTTACAGGGACATGTTGGCTGCTTCCAGGAGCTGCGTGGAGCCAGGGCAGGCAGGGAGCCTGTCTTAGCCTCGATGCGCCACCAACTGGACTTTTAACGGCCCAGTGAGTGGTGTTCACTGGAGCTGCCAGGGTCCTTTTTGACCAGGCGTTCTGATCGAAAACTGGACGCCTGGCAACCCTACTGAGGGGGGACAACAGTTGTCAAGTACATAAAATGTTGTTATAAAGAGAGTGATAAATTGTTCTCCTTATCCACTGAGGATAGGACAAGAAACAAAGGGCTTAAATTGCAGCAAGGGAGATTTAGGTTAGACATTAGGGAAAAACTTCCGAACTGTAAGAGTATTTAAGCACTGGTACAAATTACCTAGGTGAAATCTCAGTTGTAGAAAGGTGTTTTTTTTTTTTGTTTTTTTTTAAGAACAAGCTAGACAAATACCTATTAGGAATGGTCTAGATAATACTTAGTCCTGCTTCAGTGCAGGATTCTGGGCTATATGCCTTATTGAGGTCCCCATCCAGTTATACATTTCTATGATTCTCTGTCCTGAACCACCTACACATAAACAGTGACAATTAAGCTTAGTCCACAGTAGTGAAACAGGTTAGAGCCATAGTATAGACAGGGCTTTTGAGACATGAGCCTTATTTACCACAACTTAAACTTAGACCTGCTTTTCAGTAAGTTGAACTTAAATGCTGGTAGCAATATATCCAAGTGCCGGAGCCTTGGCTACATTGGAGCTTCCGCCAGTTCTAATGTGGGTTCAGCCGAACTGGTAGAAGCCTTTATTTGAAATCAAAGACAATTTCAGTCTACATTGGGGAAACTTCCAAGGTAAGACCAGTTGAGTTGAATGGAGCAGTTAACACAGTTAAGAATGATGATTTCAGGCTGACAATGAACTCGAGACATTAATGCTATAGTTTGCTATGGTTTGTGCATAAAAATGTTTATCCTTGCAACTTTTGTGGCTGTTTAAGTCGTGGGATGCTGCTGATAGTTGTAAAGCTTGAGCAGAGCTGTAGCTACTGCTGTATGTCTCCTCCTTTTGGAATGAGTTATGAGTGGTACTCTATTCTAAAGGTGCTGGCTTGTAGCAACCTGTGCTTATCAGAAACAACCCATAAGGAAAACTGAAATTGATAGCACTGCTTGTCACCCAATGCTTTCCTCGCTCAATTCTCATAATCGGAGCAAGCTAGGATTTTAATGAATGAGTTGCTTCTTAATGCTGTGTACAGTGCCTTGTAGGCAGTCAGTTCCTGTCCTGAACTCTCCTGCATAGAAGAATCTTGTGCATGTCAGTGGTGTAGTGGGAGAAGCAGGTGTCTGTGGAAATTGTGTGCATCAACTCATTTAAATAAAGGCGTATACTGGATAAACACAGCTGTAAGAAGGTGCCTGTTGGAGTAGGGGGCCATGAGTGCCATGCTTGGGAGGTTTGAGTCCCTTCATCCTCTAGGCCCAGGAGTTCTGAGTTAGAGTATTTCAATGGAAGCTGCAGAGTGAGCCATTGGAAGCATTCTGACTTCATGCACACTCATGAAATTTTAAATGAATGTATGTATATCAGGGTCAGAGGAATCTCTCCATGGCTTATTTCAGACAAGAAGCTATTGAAAAATCTCCATCCTGAGGGAGTTAGCTGGGTGCAGTTAAGAGCTGGCTAAAGGTCAAACAGTTGTAACCATAAGAGAACCTTTGCCCAGCCTGCTAATTTAATACATTTGTGGTAGCCATCAGTTTTCTGGTACTGAAATTGGATTCACAACTCACTTTCTCATGTCTCAACTTTTTATAGAATCATAGAAATTTAGGGCTGGACAAGACCTCAAGAAGTCATCACAGCATAGGTGGCTGGATTTGATAGGACCAAGTGACCCTAAACCAGTAGTTTTCAACTAGGAGTCTAGGGGCCTCCTAGGGGGGCCATGAGCAGGTTTCATAGGGGTCAAGCATGGCCAGTGTTAGATTCACTGGGGCCCAGGGCAGAAAGCTGAAGCGCCAACACCTGGGGCTGAAGTCTGGGGCCCTGAGCCCCACCACCTGAGGCTGAAGCTGAACTGAGCTTCATGGGGGCCCTAGTGGTGTGGGGCCCCAGGCAATTGCTCTGTTTGCTACCCCCTAACTCTGGCCCAGTTGTTTTGGCACAGGTAGGCTGTGGAGTTTTCATAGCATGTTGTGAGGGCCTCAGAAAGAAAAAGGTTGAGAACCCCTGACCTAGACCATCCTTGACAGGTGTGTTTCTAACTTGTTTTTGAAAGCTTCCAATGATGGGGAATCCATGAGCTCCCTTGGAAGCCTATTCCAGACTTAACTACCTTTTATAGTTGGAAAGTTTTTCCTAATATCTAATCTGAATACTCCTTGTGGCAGATTAAGTCCATTACTACTTGTTCTACCTTAAGTGGGAGTCCAAATATGTGCTTGAGGGAGGCAAAGGGTCAGAGAGTCACGTGCAATAACAGTGCAGAAATTCTGTCCTGGTTTGGAATTAATTTCAAAAACATTTTCTGAAACCTTAGTGTTGATTCAGCATTTAAAATCTAGTAATTTACGACAGCAAAAATGAGTATGTGGATTTGTGACATAGGTTATTTTGATTCTTAGTGCAGTTGGACTGTTGCTAAACAGAGCATGGCCATTTAGCTATGGCACAGTTGGAAGTGGTTGATATTGGCAAGAAAAATCCCTTTAAAAGTTTGAAAGTTAGATGACATGAATTGCCTCTGATGGTATTTTGCCATCTCTTGGTGGTTTGGTTTCAGTCAGCAGTTATAAGTGATAATTCATTCTATTTACTATTGAAGTTCTGACTTTCTGCAGGAGGTTAGTGGGCTTCCTTTCTTGATGACTGGTCTCAACTAAACAGTGATCTAGGACAATTTCTTGTATTTATACAAACGTCTGCAACGTTAGTGCTGCAGCTGAGTTAAGAAGAGGCGGGAGACTTGTACTTTTCAAGGTAACTGTCTACACCAAGGACATTGACTGGTATACGCCAGTCAATGTAACTGAAAGTAATGAGATGAGTCTGAGCAAGTGAGGACTTCCTAATGGTAAGATGTATTTAGATGTATTTATGTTTTCCCAAGAGTAGGGATAGAAGAAAGCACTTTGTTTAGGTCGTTTAATATTAAACTGGAAGTACTGTACTTGAGAATAGATGTGGAACTGGTCCTTTGCAGACGGAGACCTATTAAGTCATCTGACCCGTCCCTTGAAATTATGAGGCTTTGGTTCATGTGATGAGGATAGGGATGTTCCATGAACCTTCTTAAATGTAAAAGCCAGAAAAGAAATGCAAATAATTAGGCTGACGGGTTAGTCTTAATGGGGCTGTTGTCGTCCCTTTCCTCTCTTCTTGCCTCATCTTTCCTTCTAGCTCTTCCCTTTCCATCCCTTAAAATCCTTCCTCGTTTTCATTCCATTCTGGCCTCATCACCGCTAACTTCTGAACAGCCATAGTGTAACTTACAGGAACCAAATCAGGGACTTTAGGAAAGATGAATCAGAAATGCCCAAATCACAGAGTAAAGTGCTGTAGAAATTTCATTGAATAGGAGTTAAAAATTCTTCTTGTACCTAAAATATCTTTCCCTGCTGGATTATCTAAGGTGAATCTACCCCTCATATATTACACAGAAGCCTGAGCTGGGGATGCTTCATACTGGTGGCCTCCTCACATACACTGTCTTCTCTTTCCCCAGTATTGGACATTCAGTGGGTACATGGAACACTGCTCATTTTGCATCTACACTTAATAGATTATTCCATATGTATGTAATAAGGAGAATAAATGGTAGGCAAGGCAGCTGGTATTTTGTCTTTGCTCTTGTTGAAGAGCTGTAGGCCTGTGGATACTCTACTCTTCTCTGACCTGTTCAACCTAAAGCTTGGGCCAGCTGGTCTCTGTTCCTCAAAACAAGAAAAAAGGGAATGAGTCAACTGTTCCTGATTGATGTGAAATTGAAATATGGGAGAGAGAGGGGAATGCTGATTCTGTCCGAACAGTTCCTTACAGAACCTGTAATGTTGTTCTGTTTCATCACACCAACAGCAGCATTTCTAGAATGAATTGCAGCTTGTGTATACAGTGGGTGGATATTAATCCTTGTGCTAGTAACTATTTACATAATTGTTACAAATGAGTCTTGAATGTGCCAGAGTTAAGGTTGCCAATGCCACCTTTATTTGGTCTCCTTGTGCATATGCATTATGATATATGATCAAATAACACTGCTCTACGGCCAAAATGCTTCTGAAATAAATGTAGTCCAACTTTACTAATTCTGGGTCATTGAGAACGAAAATGATGCTTAAAATTGTTGATTGGCTCTAGTTTTCAAGATATGCTATTGGGTCAGTATATACGACCCTTGACTTGGGAATGGCGGAGGAAAAGTGAGTTATAAAGGGAAGGGATCTCAAATTAAACCAGAAATGACTAAAATACATCTTTGACTGGATCTATGAATAAATCAATGACTGGGTTTGGACAGTACTTGCTTTTGAGGCAAAACAATGAATGATGCAATCTGAAGCTGGTATTGCGTCATACATTATATGAATTGCATCATGTTATTCCTAGAAGTCATGGATGATGCAATCATAACGAAGCTTACATCACTCTGCTGAGCAAATTGCCCTATATCAGCTCTAGAAATCATACAGTGTCGTGCTCTCTTATTTGTCAGTGTTTGATTTTGCAAAGGCACACATTTCTGTTTAGCCAAAGTGAGCAGAGATGCCTCGTACTTGTGTGAACAGTGCAGATAACTTCCTGCTATGTTTGTGGTGAAGTGACTTTTGCATCCCAAAAGCGCAGTATAACCACTATGGTTAAGAGAGCCTATCACCTTTATTTTGGCTTCAAAATTGGAGATCAGGACAAGAGGTGGGCCCCACACATATGCTGCAACACTTGTGCAACAAGTCTTCGCCAGTGGTGAACAGGAAAAGGAAATCTATGCCTTTTGCAGTGCCAATGATTTGGAGAGAGCCAACAGATCATACCAGCAATTGTTACTTCTGCATGGTGCCTCCAGTTGGGAAAGCTGTGTCAAAGAAGAAAAAGTGGACTATGCATTATCCAAACATTCCATCAGCTATACACCCAGTACCCCACGGAGAAGGACTGCCGGTTCCTGATGCACCAGAATCCTTCTCACTTGAGTCAGGCGAGGAAGAGAATGAAACTTCTGGTCCTGAGCCATCAATGTCACAGGACCCACATTTTCTCCCATCCTCCTCCTCCTCCTGAACCACACCTCATAACACAAGGTGATCTGAATGACCTTGTCAGGGATTTGGAACTACCCAAGAGTAAGGCAGAGCTGTTGGGCTCCAGACTACAGCAGTGGAATCTCCTGGTAGGCTATCAGGGCAAATGGAGCCCATCAATGCTTGCAGGCTATTGCTGGACAGTGACAAGAGATGCTCCATTTAATGAATACAAGAGACAAGCCAAGAAGCGCCGAGTAGACACTGAATAGGACTAAACTATGTACATAATAGTTGCCTTTTGTTTCATAATAAATTTTATTTATATAACCCTTTTGCTGATTTTTAAAGTGTTACATAAACAGGACAGGTGAAATGTTATCATGTAAAGCAACCATAAACACATGTATGATTAAAACTCTACTGTCTACACAATATACATAGACATAAAATATAAAAACTTAAATCTCTTAGAAACAGTAGCCAATCAGTTGTTTTAATTGTCATATTTGAATTCAGCACCTCAAAATACATAATAAATGTCACATTTTATCTCTGAAGCAGACGACTTCTCAAAAATTGTAGACCAGTGTAATTAGAGAGTGCTATTTTTTCCCACAGGACCCCTACCTTATTCAGTAGGGCAGAGGTAGCTCAGGAAGCAAATCAGTGTTGTGTAATGAAAGAGGCTGCTTGTATGACCTCCTTAATGATTTGTTGTAGAACTTGGAAGGTATGTAGTGAATGGCACAGGGGGTTCCAGGGAGAGGCAACGGTCTCTTGGTTAAGGCATTTGAATATCACTTTGGAGAGCCAGATCCTATCCCTGCCTCTACCAGATTTCCTGTGTGATGCTGGACAAATCACAAACAAAAATTTTCATAGGGGCCACTGATTGTGTGTTCCTCACTTTCTGAGTGTTCAACAGGAGACACCTGGAGTCTGATGTGCAAAAGTACTGAGCGCTCACTCTGTTCCAGCTGAGATCAATGAGAGTTCTATTTGAAACATAGAAAGAGCTATAAAAATACTCTGGGAAAAAATTGACTATAGTGTCCAAGCTGGGTGCCCATAACTAGTGGACACTTGACAGTTTTGGCTTTAATCATGGTTTTATACCCATTTTAAAAATGGAGAACTAATACCTCCCTACCTCACAAGAGCGTCATGAAGAGAAATTCCTTCATGTTTGTGAAGCACATAGAAGAGCCCATGAAGAAATCAATTTTGTCAGTGCAGGATTTGGATGGTGTGTGGTAAATCAGGCGTGGACCACACTAAATAATGAGGATAAGCAGACATTGAATTAGCTGCTCATTCAGTGAGCCTCATCCATCCTAGATTATTAGGGTTGGAAGGGACCTCAGCAGCTCATCTAGTCCAACCCCTTGCTCAGAGCAGGACCAATCCCCAACTAAATCCCCAAATGGCCCCCTCAAGGATTGAACTCACAACCCTGCGTTTAGTAGGCCAGTGCTCAAACCACTGATGAACTCAGGTTCTTATGGAAAAAAATAGTATGAGATTTTAATTACAGAATGCGTATGCACAGGCAACCTTTAATACTGGCACTTCCTGTCTTTTGTATTCCTTACTTTGTAATCTTACCATTCTTCTAATATAGTTTTTGGGATGTAATTAAAGAATGATGAGGGTGGATTAACACTGCAGTCATTTACCTTCCTATCTAATGGCTAATGCCTGGTGGGTAGTGGGAGGAGGCGGTGCTTTTGGAAGGAATTGTTTCCTGGCCTCTTGTCCTGCGGGACACTTAGGAGTTAGATGGACAAGCACTCCTGTCTGTTCCTTGGTAGACTTCCCACAGTATGGTGTTCTGTAACACCAGCCCTCTGTTATCACTTCAAGACTGGGCTCTGAAGAGCTGCCACATGTGCACAGCTCGCACTGACCCTCTCTTGTTCCATGCTTGTTGAGCAATTACTTTCCCACTTGTTGAGCACTCCTTTATTTTCTTCAGTTACTGTTTCTTTGTGAAGTGGGGCCATAAAGGGAATGGCCTAATGTACTGTACGTTAGAGGGGAATAATTGTGGTTTGATTTGGTGTAAAGGCTGGGCCAGATGCGATGCTGAAGTTAAGATTTCTTGTAAGTCATCCATAGGGGGTTTGTTCCAGGGCTTTGTGACCATGTTGTCTTTGTCTTGGTCACTGGAGTCTTGGGATAAAAGGGACTGTGGGTGATCGCAGATTCCAAAGATATTTGTATGGTACTAAAAATCCTCTGGAAATAGAAGTGTTCATGAAATTGTCCTGAATTCAATAGGGGTTCATGGAATACATAACTCTTCCCCTCTTGTTCCCTCCTCCTCCTCCCTTCTTGCTGGACATTAAAATTTTGCACATTGAGGATTAAACTTCAGTAACAAAGAAGTGTTTCCTCTCACATTCAATCAGGTAACAGAGGAGGATTTTCCGCTGGTGCATCATTAGCAGAATACGACATAATTTGTATGCAATATATTACCGTACTGGCAAGAAGTCCTGGTTCAGGACTCTGCTCCTATTTGTGTTAAGTGTTGTACAGAACACCAAAGAAGACAGTCCCTGCCCCACAGAGCTTCTAGTCCAAGCAAAGTGACATACAAAAGGTGGAAGCAGAAGGAAACAAATTATGCAATTTTTATGCACACTTAGAAAAGCAAGTGGTTAACCTCTCAACCTGACCATCATTGGCAGATTGCTAATAGGTGTTCCAGCAGAGGTGGGTTTGGAGGAGGGATTTGAAGGAAGAAGGTAGTAGCCTAATGGGTCAGTTAAGGAAGAGCACTCTGGTTGAAGGGCAGTGTGGAAGAAAATGCAGAGATGGTGTGTGATAAACTGACAAATAAGTAAGACCAGAGCCTGCAAATCCCATCAACAGCCAGCCAGTTAGTTACTTAAAAAAGATGGCTGTGGAGCTGTTGGTTAGCCAATGTAAAGCTGGCTTACACAAATTATTCTCTCTAAGGTGTTATATCTTGTGTCTCTGCTGCCCAAGTGCTGTGCGATGTCCTGAGAATTGCAGGGCAACTAGAGACCCTTTTTCTGTGCTCAAGGAGAATTTAATTTCTTCCCAGAGAATACAGGCCCTCCTCAGGCTAAGTTCTCCTCCAGGCCCACGAAGAGGTAACCTAAATCTCCAATCGATGACCTCATTTACAATGACTCCAAGTGATGTGCAGAATGGCAGGTTTGGGGCACATCTTGTGCATTATTTTAACGTAGCTTATAAGGGTGAGCACTGATGAGGTGCAGTGTAATAGGAGTGTGGATTGCCCAGTGGAAGAGTGTGAGTGGAGAGTGCAGAGTGGTAGTATAGATGCATGGGAGTGCATCAAAATATGGAACCCTGGTGTCATAGGTACCAAAGAGAAGTGAGTATGACTTTGGGGAATGCACTGAGAATGTGATATGTTAATAGAATAAGGAACAATTATACTTGAGTTAAAGACATGTAAATATCAGTGGGTCAGTAGGTAAATAAGTTTCATTATACAATCAAGTGGAATAACATGTATTTCAGGAAGTGCTTTTTATCTGCTTTTTGAGTTTTATCAAATAGTTGTAGTAGTTACTTTAGAAAATGTTATCTAAATCAGTATTTTTTAAAAGTGAGCTGCATCAGACATTCAGTTGGCCAATATGAATGCCTAAGCATTTGGAACATAAACTTCTGGTGGAGGCAAGTCACCTGCACTTCAAACCTCTCTTCAGCCTAAAGTCTTCATAGAATTTGTCAGAATATAAATTAGTGCTTGGGAGGTCCAGGCTCCCCATCCTGTTGTTGCACTACTAGACCATAGTGTCAGCATTGCTAGGATATAGTTACAAAACAGTGCAACCTTTCAGAAACCATGTGCCCAGTTTGCTCCGTGCAGCTGTAGGAACACTCGCATGATCAGAAACTCTTAATGTGTCATAAATAAGACGCTGCACAATCTTAAATGACACAGCAAACATCAAAACACTGCTCGTCTTTGATCCATTTTAACTTCATCTATTTGGAGTTTGTCATTAAAATGGCTTTTCTAAAACTCCTAGTAGCTTGTAGGAAAGTGACCTTAATTTATGAAACGCGTAGCAAGGGAAAGCCTGTCTGGAGTTGTAAAACTAGATTCTGTCTTGCTTTGATTCAGGTTTAGTAGTTATTTAAATATTAGCCACTTACGTTCTTTAACAAAATACCTTATGTTTACAAAGTGAAGTTCTGAATACACGGTTCGAAAATGGCCAGAGTAGTAGCGGTGGAGGCCAGGGGTGTGGTTGCTTGCTTTTACTGAACTCTGATTACATCCTTATCATGGCCTGTTCAAGGTTTGGAGTCCACTAGGTCTGGATATGAAATTGGGAGGAACTTTTGTACTAGAACAGAAGGGAGTGGTGGAGGTGTTCTGCAACTGACTGCAGTAAGGTCATGCAAGAGCTGTTTACATAAGATGCTTCATTAACTGCACTTAGGAGTTTGGATGTTCTTCAGGGCCGGATTAGACAGTTTATATTGGGCAATGATTATTCAACTCTGTGTATAAGAACTGAACTGGCTGGTGTGGCACCACAGGAGGAGACATCGCTGGCTGATTGTCCACGCCAATCTGATGTTTTCACATTACTCATTCAAGGGTAATCTGTATTTCTTCTAATGTTTAAATCTTACACAAAATAGCTGGGATTTCCTGCTCTGAGGAGCAAGTATGGTGACTCAGCACTCAGGTCTAGTAAATATTTTGAAAGTTTTCTCTCCTATACTCCTCCCCAACTCATCCACTCTTTAAAAATGCTTGCCCTTGCTGAATGGACTAACTGCTCATACATTAAATTACTTCTTAAATTCTAAAATGGTCAGATTACTGGTGCAAATTGGAAACCATGTTCCTGACACGTATTCCAGTGATGTTGTTTTTAAGGGACATTCTTGAACATAGTTGTTCAGGCATTTACCAACAGTTTATGATGAGCAAGCAGTGTCTGCTGGAATTTAAATATCTGTCTATTTTAAGAGTCTCTCATCCTAACACTGAGAAATTACACCCCCAAAAGCAATTTTTTTTTGTTCAGGAAAAAGTAATTGCTTATTGTGAGGCAGAAGACTCAGCTTACTGAACACCACTGTTCCCTGAGCCAGGCATACTCCTGTTGACCCAGTCATTGGTGCTGGTACACAAATGGAGGGGTAAGCAAAATCCTACCTTGTTGGCTTCTGCTCCACTAGGAACACAGGGGAAGAAATATCAATGTTTGCTAAATGGAAAAGGAGCATCTTGTCAGGGAAATATATGTTGCCTTTTAGTGTCTCAGAGGATGTTGGAAACAGTGGAGAGGAACAAATTAAAAGGCACAGCTATCATTTTATTAATTCAAAGAGATACTTGCAAACTTGGGAGAGGGAAGAGAACATTAATACAAAAAGCAAGTTTATTGGCCATTCCTTTATGTATTCCCTCTTGCTGCCAGTTCAGAAGGCTTCCTTTTGAATTAATTCTCCCTCTTAGTCTAGCTTCTCCTGAGGGATGCTTCAGAGACATTTTAGTGCTCAATTTATGACATCTTAGTCCTTTCCATGGTGTCAAAAAACAACAACATATCACAAGGACAGTCTGTTACTGCTTTTCTATGGCCTTCAGGAAAGGATGGAAGGAAAAAAAATTAAGGAATCCCCTGCTTTAAACCTTGATCTTTGGGAAAACAACTTGGCCCCCACTCTACAATTGGTTCCATGTTAACAGACCTCTTGTGGTTTAAGCAGGATCCCATTAAAGTCACGGGGGGTAAGAGGAGAGGGGGCTTAGAAATGGAGCTTATAGTAATAGAGATTTCTTTTGCCAGTATAGGTTATACCAGTGCACTGATCAGAATAATATAGGTCAATATAACTATCTACACTAGGGCTTTTGCTATCACAGCTGTGTCAGTTGGGGGATGATTTCCCCTCCCCCTCACTTTGAACTGACACAGCATTGTCAGCAAAAACTTAAATATAGCCCAAGCCTGGGGGTCTACATGTGTGCAGCTTGTGCTGATCTCAGTGCATAATCGGTGCTTTCAGGAAGGATATTATGAAAACTGAGAGGTGAAAGTATCAGTCCAAAAGAGTACCAGAGTGTAGTCTTAACTCTCATTTTGATGTATTAAAGGTCTTATTTCAGTCGGCTGTGTCCTGGGATAAAATTAAAGAGCCTTGTTTGGTAAAACTGCTTGAATTTAAAGTTAATTGCTGAGCACCCAAATTGTTGTAGTTAGGCAAAATCAACCTATCGTCAGTTGCATCTGTGTTCATTAAAAGGAATCAGAAAACCATGAGACTTTCCAGCATTTGTGTTCTCTCAGGCTTTTCCCTAGAGCAGAGGTGGGCAAACTTTTTGGCCTGAGGGCCCCATCTGGATATGGAAATTATATGGTGGGCCCATGAATGCTCACGAAATTGGGGGTTGGGGTGCAGGATGGGGTGAGGGCTCCAGCTGGTGGTGCAGGGTCTGAGGTAGGGCTGGGGATGAGGGTTGGGGGTGCAGGAGGATGCTCTGGGCTGAGATCAAGTAGTTCAGAGGGCAGGAGGGGGATCAGGGATGGGGTAGGGGGGTTGGGGCACAAGAGGGGGTCAGAGGTGCAGGCTTTGGGCAGCGCTTCCCTCAAACAGCTCCCAGAAGCAGTGGCATGTCCCCCTCCAGCACCTACGCAAAGGGGCAGCCAAGCAGCCCTGCATGCCATCCCGTCCACAGGCGCCATCCCTGCAGCTCCCATTGGCCACGGTTCCAGGCCAATGGGAGCTGCAGTAGTGGTGCTTGAGGCAGGGGTAGTATGCGGAGCCCCCTGGCTGCCCCTACACGTAGGAGCTGAGAGGTGGACATGCCGCTGCTTCCGGAAGCTGTGTGGTGCCACGGCACGTGCAGAGTGGGGCAAGCTCCTTATGTTGCTTCTTCGCTGGAGCGCCAGAGCAGGGCAAGCCCTGGACCCTGCTCCCTGGTGGAAGCTCAAGGGCCAGATTAAAATGTCTGAAGAGCTGGATGCGGTCCCCAGGCAGTAGTTTGTCCACTCCTGCCCTAGAGCTATAAATAAGGTCGCTCGTATGGCTTTCTTACACTCATAATCAGTTTTTAGTAACCAGTGTTTACTTCCCAAGATAACCTGTGACTCTTCTTTCTTTTTCTTTAACCTGTGTTAATGAAATAAAGCTTATCTGTCTTAGGCCGGGTCTACACTGCAAATGTACATTGGTATAACTACTTCTTTCAGGAGTGTGAAAAATCCGCACCCCTGAGCGTGATGCAGTTATACCAGCCCAACCCCTGTTGTAGACAGTGTTGTGTCGACAGAAGTGCTTCTCCTGTCAGCACAGTTACTGCCTCTTGCGAATGTGGATTAACTACACTGATTAGAGATGCTCTCCAGTCAGCACAGTGACGTTTTCCCTGAAGTGCTACAACGATACAGCCACGCGACTGCTGCGTTTTAAGTGTAGACCTGCCCCTAAATACTAGTTTAAACAAATGTGTGTATAAAATTTCTCAAAGTTCTCATCTTCACTGCAGAGTTAACTCTAGTTGTAACTCAAGTATTACTCCTAACTAGAGTCTTGTCCGCATACAAACCCTTAACTTGAGGTGGTGCTGCTTTCAAATTTCAAGTTGACTGGCCAGTCAGGAGGCTATAGGCCACATCTCAAATTATCACAACGTGTCAGCTGCTAAAACAATCACTCTGTGCAGCTAGAGTGTTAATTTGCAGTGTGGCTGCCCTCGCTTGAATTAGTCTAACTCAAGATAAGTTAACTCTGTGGTGAAAACAGCATATATAATCTTGTGAAAATTAATGAATAATATTTTAATAAAACATTCTAACAATCTAGTTCAGATTGGAGTAGATCATTAGACACTATTAACATGTGGTTCTCAGGCAACAGAAAACTAAAGTGAAATAATGGAGAGAAACCACTATAAAATTCTCTGGAATATTTATTGTAGTGATAGATTAGAAACTGACCATTGTTACTGTTGTATTAAAGGCACAGTCAACTGAAGTGACGATTTTAAGTACTATTAATATGTTACTAATAACCCATTAGAAATCTCCAAGTGAAATTTTTCACTCAGCTGTCCTCAGTTTTACAATTTGTACTTTTTGTGGCACTTCTCGGTTATATGGAGTTTCACAGCCCATCCTTATATTTGTTATGCGTGGGCACTGGTGCACATGAATCACACTGGAAGGTCACACACTAGCTCTCCCTCCAAAGGAACAACAGGTGACAATACCAGCTGTTCAAATCTGTTAGATGTCTGAATTTGAGCATCTGTAGACTGGTATTAAATTATAATTTTCACCACTTTTCACCTGACCCTACTTTGCAGCAGTCAGCATTTCTTATGCAAACATCTTTCACAAGATACTGGTTTTTCCCCTCACTTGTTGGTTCCCAGTCTTCCCACATATGATACCTCTCCCAGGGATACACAAATCATAGATGAGAATAGGATGCTATTATGGGCCAAACCTAAAAAGAACAACATATGAAAAATTAGTAGCGTAGAAGGCTTTAAGTAAAGGAGTAATTTTTTTAGCATATATTTCTGTAGGCTGTTTCATGATTGCACACTCATGAAGTGAATAACTTACAATTTAAAAATACTAGGTCTGTGATCTAGAAGTAATTTTTGTTTAAAGCGAAGGGTATCCTTTGTCATCAAGAGGTGCCTTCTTCCTTGCAGTGTCCACCACTTGAAATCAGATAGCCAGGGAAGGCTGCTTATACAAATGTGCTATTAAGAGAAGGTTGCAATGATTTTTAACTCCATCTTGAGTAATAAAATTGGTCTGACCATGAGTTTGAATATTATTTACCCACATCTGATTTCAACTTTTACTTTTTATTTAAAAAGCTTAATTGTGAGCTGTAAAAACTCTCAGTTAAGCCTGTTAAATAAATCCTGGAAAGGTTGAAACTGCCTATCTGCTGATTCCAGGGGAGGGGAGGAGGGAGCTAAAGGAAGAAAGTTTTTAGAAATAAAAAACCTTTCACTCTTCCCCTGGAACTTTTCTTCTTGCTCTCTTTCTTCCACCTTCCTCCTTTCCTCTTGCATCACTTGGCATAATTGCAGCACCATAGCTATGCTGGCGTAATCTCATTATGTAGATACAGCCTACAGTGACATAAGGGTTTATTTTCATTGCTGTAGGAACACCACCTCCCTGAATGATAGTAGCTAAATTGACCAGAAGCATTCTTCCGTTGACCTAGCTGCATCTACTCTGGGATTTAGGGTGGCACAGCTACCTTGCTCAGGGGAGTGAAAAGATTACTCTTGGATCTTCAACTCCCAATAAGATCTCAAAGTGGTTTCCCCCTGCCAATAAGGTCTCAGGAGTGGAGCCACATGGGGCAAAACCTTGTGCAGAGCTTGTGAATAAGCACGCTTTAAAAACAAAGGACAGGAAGCTGAAGAGAGGTGTAACAGTTCTTTGAAGTCTTAATGCAGGAATGGGCAAATGTTTTGGCCTGAGGGCCACATCTGGGTATGGAAATTGTGTGGTAGGCTATGAATGCTCACGAAATTGGAGGTTGGGGTGCGGGAGGGGATGAGGGCTCTAGCTGGGGGTGCGGGCTCTGGGGTAGAGCCATAAATGAGGAGTTCAGGATATGGGAGGGGATTCTGAGCTGGGGTAGGGGGTACAGTGCGGGGAGGGAGGTCAGGGTGTGGGTTCTGGGATGGGACTGGGGATTAGGGGTTGGGGGTGCAGGAGGGTGCTCTGGGTTTGGACAGAGGGGTTCGGAGAGTGGGAGGGGGATCAGGGCTGGGGCAGAGGGTTGGGGTACAGGAGGGGGTCAGGGGTGCAGGCTCCGGGTGGCGTTTCCCTCAAGCAGCTTCTGGAAGCAGCCGCACGTCCCCCTCCAACTCCTATGCAGAGGGGCAGCTAGGCAGCTCTGCGTGCTGCCTCATTCACAGGCATCACCCCTGCACCTCCCATTGGCTGCAGTTTCAGGCCGATGGGAGGTGCAAGGGTGGTGCTTGGGGCAAGAGCAGCGTGCAGAGCCTCCTGGCTGCCCTTGCATGTAGGAGCCGGGGCGTGGACATGCTGCTGCTTCCAGAAGCTGCGCAGTGCCATGACACGTGCAGAGCGGGGCAAGCCCCCGATCTCGTTCCCCAGCTGGAGCATTGGAGCAGGGCAAGCCCTGGACTCTGCCTCCCAACGGGAGCTTGAGAGCCGGATTAAAATGTCTGACGGCCGGATGCGTCCCCTGTGCCATAGTTTCCCACATCTGTCTTAATGGGACTGAATATCATGGTTCTTGTTGGTTTGTAGCAGCAAGCCAAGGACCATGGCTATCTTACAAAGTGATTTCCTGATGGAGACAAGGGTAAGCTGCCTATAATGAAGTTATGCCTGGGAGGGACAGAATTGGAACAAGGATGGGTGCGTACATGTGCGCATGTGACTTGGCGCTCATTCTGTCTCTTCCAGGCATATATATGGTTGGTATTTTGTGAAGGTTGCGCGCGTGTGTGTGTGTGTGTGTGTGTGAATATATAGAAAGTAAGGATAAAAAATGGGAAAGATCTGTTGCTCAGGGAAAACACAAGTAAAATACATAGAATCGTAGAAGATAAGGGTTGGAAGAGACCTCAGGAGGTCATCTAGTCCAACCCCCTGCTCAAAGCAGGACCAATCCCAACTAAATCATCTCAGCCAGGAAAATAATCGGCGTTATAATTGCTCAGCATGTGTAACTTGAACTATAAAATCTAGGATCCTTCTGCTTCCTCTGGTCCTTTCCCCTTCCATGCACTAGAGTGGCAACTTGTCCAATACATTTTTCTGTCATTTGGAGTTGGTCCTCCCTTGACAAAATAACCCAGTAGCCTCCTGATTTAGCATCCAGCCCTCTTGTTTCAGGAAGCGGAGAGATGCTTTCTAGAGAACTAATAATAATGGGTTGGAACAGGCAGTTATTTTCAACTTCATACTTCAGATTTTTCACTGTTCAGGTGTCCCCTTCAGCCATCAAGAAAGGAGTTGAAATGAACAGCTGTGTCAAATGAAGTACCTCTTGTCCCACAACTCTTCCAAAATAAATGGGGGAGTAATGCGTTACACGTTTTGTCATCTTGTACTCCAAAGGCCAGCAGCAGCATGGATTAGCATGTAGTGATTTCTAGGAGCCGTTCAGATTCCTCTGTGCTCAGGCTGATTGACAGGGACATGTGGCTGGAGTACAGCTGGAAGTATATAACTGGCAAATTTTGGTTGGGTAAATATAGCAGGCACGGGATGTCAGAGCAGGAGACAGATTGTTCTGGGAAAGGAAGTGTTGTCTGTCTTTTATCCAAATAACAATTTCCTACATTTCTGGGACTTCTTTCTTTCAGTATAGAGGAGGAGTTGTTGGGGGCTTGTCACATTCTATCTGTGTCACTGTTTGTTCATGTGATTGGTGTAGTGAAAACAATAATAGCTGTTTCATTATGGTAGGAATACTCTAAGATGCAGAATGGCATTGATCAATTACATATGGTTTCATTAACATTGACATTAATTTCACTGTGGTTCGAGCTTCTTTGGAAGAAAGGAAAATAAGTCTTTGCTTGAAGAACAATTAACGGTGGGTTCAGGGGGAAAGTGTTGGTAATATTGTTGCAAAGCTGACCTAAGAATGCCAGGTGGAGAGCTGCTAGGATGAAATTGGAATAAGTGTGTTAGAGAGTTGATTGGGGTGGGAGGAAATTGGGAGTGAGAAGAAAAGACTCATTCTGTGCCCAGTGTATCCTTGAGATCCTTGGATTAAAACGTCACCAGAATACAAACTGATGTGACTTAATTGTTCTGTCTTGAATTAACACTCATACTAACTCCCTCTGTTCAAGTTGACGAGATTGTAAGAGTGAGAGTTGGGAATGCTTGTTGTAAGTCTCACTATTTGTCATGTTTCTTAAAGCTCCATCTCCTGGAATCATGAGAATACATAAGAATTTCAACTTAAATTTCGTTTTTAAAGTGAAGTGTCTAGCCCTCTTGGTTGAAAATGTGAGCTAAGTGCATCCTAAAGATTGAATCCGAAGATAAATAAAACAAAAGAATCCCCAACTTGTGAAAAAATCTCATGCTTAATGAATCTCAAGATTTTGGTGGTTAGCAGTATTGTCACCTGACCTGCTACTGCTTTTTTTTTTCCTGAAATTTGTAAATGATATTAAGTAAACTGTGGGATAAAGGAGTTTACCTTCTGGGAGTTTGCTGAAGTGGGGAGGCGTCTGGTAAGATTATACTGTCCTTGACTTTGATTTCAATGTATCCATAAGCTAATACTTGAATTATGAAACAGAAATTTTGTGTTTTTAAGTAGGCCAGGTCTGTGCTAAAGAGTTTGCTGGTGTAGCTATACTGGGAAAAGCTTATGCTAGCAATAAGTGCTTTTTCTGGTATACCTTATACCAGTTTCCCAATGAAATAAACTGTACAGGCAAAAACACTTATGCTGGTATAACTGCATCTACGTTAGGGATTCTTTTGGCATAGAAATGTCACTTAAAAAACAAAAACAAAACACCTCTAACACACATTACTGTACCAGTAAAAGTTTCTAATGTAGACCTGGCCCCAGTTAACCCTTAGACAGCAAGCAGCAACTAGCAGTAAAAGTAAGTATTCTTGGAGGTAGAACCCCTGAACTGAGCTGAGAAAACTGAAGTAGTATTGTCAACTGCAAAAGTTCAAAAATCATGCATCAGATTAATAAAAACAAAAAAGAGAGAAAAAAAGTCCCCCTGCTCGTCCCCAGTGTGTGTAATGTTGCCAATTCTTCCGGTTTATTGAGTAAAGTGATTTTGGCCCCCAGAGCAAGAGCTCTTAATGGAGCAGACCTTCCCACTTCTTCTCCCTAGATTTTAAAATTCCAATTAATTCTGTCCCCTGACCCTCACATCTGTTCCTCCCCAGCCCAGCAATTAAGCAACCCCCATATCAGTTCTCCTCCCACATCTGTACCCTCAGAGCCTCACTTTTGCTCCTCCGAAAGCTCTTGGAGTTCTTTACCACCTCCCTCTCTCCAGGCCTGTTCTGAAGAGGCTGACTGGGTCACTGCATTCACTAGTTACTTGCTGAGCCCAGTAAGATCTGCTGAGCAATCATGGTTGGTACACAAGGTATGGTGCCCTGGATTGTGTCTAAGAGTGGAAGAATTGTGGGATTCCATGACAGCACCAGTGAAGCAAGAGGCTGAACACAGCTGCATAGTTCAGAGTTCAAATCCAAAAATTTAGAAGTAAAACTTGCATGGCTAACTGGAAGAATTATACTGTTTGGTAGGACTTGCAATACATCCTTTAGTAGTCTTTGCCGCAGTTCAGGGCTAGCTGCACCTCTGTCCTCTCTTCTGAGTGTACCCCTGACAGGTATTAGGCCTCTTGCTTCACCATTCCTGGTGTCGAATCGCACAATTCTTCCACTCTTACACCAGGTCCAGGGCTCTATACCTTCTGTACCAACCATGATTGCTCAGCAAATCTTTCTAGGCTCAGTCATCTATAAGGCTTCCCTTTGGGAACTGTGACCATTAGTGAATGCAGTGACCCAGACAGCCTCTTCAGAACAAAATGTTGTCAAACCCCAATAGTAGGAACAATGTGTACTGGGAGAAGGGGTTTTAATGCAATAATAAGACTACACACACATCATGCTTACCTAAAAGCCTAGGTAGGTCTAGCTTATCCCAGATGCCCCAACTTCTGGGGAATGGGATTCAGATGCTCCCCAGAAGTCTCTACCTCACTCCCTCCTTTTCTTCAGGGGCTGTCGTTTTTTAAACACTCCAAAGTTTTGTTCCAAGGTTTTCCTGCTTAGTTTTCCCACCACCCTCCCAAGTTATGTGCCAGATGGTTGAACTCAGCACAGACAGAGGTGAAACGTCACAGTGAATGCCACCTGCTTTGTTCTTTAGGTATCAGAAAATTGGACTATCAGAAGCTGCTGTCTGCTTTCTTGCATATGTGCAGTCAGAGCCTCCTGGAATCATATAACAAACACAGGAGCAAACAGAATAGATAATATTCATAAAATATTATAGGCAGGTCTCACATCCTTCACTGTCCTTTTATACAAGGAGCACTGTCCTTGTATAAAAGGACAGTGCTCCTTTTTCTATGGTAATATATTTCCTTTAGTACCCAATAGGACTTGGCCATTTTTAAAAACAAAAAAAATAC
Organism: Gopherus evgoodei; assembly: GCF_007399415.2. Lineage (NCBI taxonomy): Eukaryota > Metazoa > Chordata > Testudines > Testudinidae > Gopherus > Gopherus evgoodei. The sequence goes on from NC_044328.1 coordinate 73,097,993, forward strand.
AGTAAAAGCTTTGTTATCTGAAATGTTGGGGGAATCGGGGTTGCCGGTTAGTCAAAAATTCCGGTTATCTAAGAGTTATACTTACTACTTGAATACCAATTTTCAAAGAATTAGAATGCAAAAAAAAAATGAACAAAGTATAAAATAGTATACAGGTACTCACCAGTCCAGTAGTAGTACTGCATTGCAGAGTGGTTGGTTTCTTGAAGCACTTAGGTGTATACAGGTAAAGTTTTCTATACAGTAGGTTATCTTATGACACTACATATCACTATGGGCAATGCATGGCATACACTCAGATCACTAAAAATAAACTTAACACTAAAACTGTACTGAACATAATTTAATCTTTCTTTGAGTCAGAAGGCACTTTAGGATCTTGCAGTGCCCCAGGGTCGTCGTCATTAACATCAATTATCATTGTAGGTGTAGAAGGAGTAGGAGTATGGGCTGAATCTGTAAGACCCTATGACGTACCCTGGAAGCTGCTTTTTTGAATAAATCCCTGATATCAGCTTGCTTGCTTGTCTTCTGCCTCTTTTGCTTAAAAGTAGAGTGCAGAATGTGCAATTGCATAACCTCCTGGGCAGTATACTAGTCCTGTTTACTAGACTGAAGATTTGATTGGGAGATATCCGAAATGCTGGTTAATAAAGCTTTCCGGCTGACAAAGTGCCGGATAATACAGCTTTTACTGTAGTAAGTTTCTTGTTGTATCTTTGTCACAACACCCTATGATGTGGAAATGTATTTACTGTTAAGTTTGGAAAAAATGCTAGAAAGAGCTAAGCAAAAGGGGATTAATTAATATTTGTACAGGCCATTGAAAATATAAAGCATTGTATACAGTAAATACTAACACTGTGCCCCCTGTGCATCATAGTGGTATGATTGACATAATTATGATGCATTTTGTATAAGATGTGTCATGTGAGGTGTCATTGGAAAAGTTACTTGCCGAATATGATTCTTATTTGTGCATATATCACTTTTGTATCTGGAGTTATGAATATTGACTATGTATCTATTTCAAATGAGCTTACTCTGGGTAACACTCACAACTAGCCTTTCTGGTACAACAATGAAGAAGCTAGACAGTGCTAATGGCTCATCAACAAAGACAGTGGACCATGGAAGTGCTTAGTCGTCCTGTGAACGTTTCAACCAGCCTATGGGTAATGGCTGGTATGACTCAGCAAGGAATGCAAGGACATGTGACCAGACCATGTGACACTGAACTCCATTTTGGTACCTGTATTTTCCCATAAACTGTGCTGGGAACTTAGCTTGAAAAAAAGGGTTCCTGCCATGTGGAGAGACTACGTAAGGTGGGCAGTGACATTATAATTTGTCTTTACTCCCCCACAACACCTGAAAGAAGCTCTGAAAGACAGCGGACTTGGAACAGGGAAGAGGAACCCAGACTGCACAGCAATTTCAGTCTGTGCCTTTAGTCTTGAAGTCTGCTTGTATCATCAGTCGGGGTGAGAAATTGCTAATTCAAATCCTATCTAGTATATTAGGCTTAGTTTGCAGTTTTGTTTATTTGCTAGGTAATTTGTTTTGATCTGTTAGATTTTAAGTGACTATAATTAATAGCAATCTGTAGCTAACAAACTTATTTTATCTTAATCAGTGTGTCTTTTAGTGAAGCTGAGATTTTCCCACAGGCTTGTTGTGCATATCTTTCCCACCTCAAGGGAAATTATATTAATGAATTTGCATTGTACAGATCCCTGTGCAGTGCAACACAGTATAATACTTCGTTTATACTACAGCAAGGGAGCAAGGCTAGAAAGCTGGAAAATTGGCTATTTTCTCTTGCTTGTCCTTGAGTGGCTTAGGTAAAGTGCTCGGGTAGCTCAGTCAGGTGTGTAGCATCATAGCTGTTGTGTTGGGTGACAACAGGACATGGAGAGGCTGGCTGAATCACCAGCAGCAGTATAAGAGGGACCAACCCAACTGAATTGTTCATGGCACAGCGGTTCCAGCGGCTCACAGACTGCAACCTGGGGGTGACACCTGTCACAAACACTACCATTGTTTACCAGTATTGGGCAGTACAAGAGCAGCAAGAAACTTGTATATTACCAAGTCTAAACTTCTCATCAATACTAGTGAGCTCTGAACTTGCAGAATCATCAGAGGAAAGACCAAGCAGCCAGTCTAATTAGGCAGTTATCTTTGCTCTACTAACAGACAAGATGAATGGATGTGTTAAAGGGATAGAAAATATGGGAGATATGAATCTTATATGCAGTGCTATGTATGCAGTGTTGTAGCCATGTTGGTTCAAGAATATTAGAGGGACAAGGTGAGGAAGGTAACATCTTTAATTGAACCAACTTCTGTTAGTGAGAGAGGCAAGCTTTCAAGCTGAAGAAGAGCCCCGTGTAAACTCAAAAGCTTGTCTCTCTTACCAACAGAAATTGGTCTGGTGAAAAATATTACCTCACCCACCTTGTAGCATAGTATTCCACAGAGAGACATCTGAAAGAGGAAAACTAAACTGAACAGGGAATAGAAAACCCAGGGGGCGTATGGATGGGTTGTTTCTCCTACATGACATTGAAAAGAATAGGGGTATTTATCTTCAAACAGGGATGAGTTGGGGGAATATAGCTAAAAACCATGGAGGATTCAATTGTTCTGAAATGTTGTTGTCTTAGGTCTTTACTACATGGGGAAATTGACCTGCGTAGCTACAGTGGAATAAACTATTCCTGAATGGCTCCCCATATGGACAATATTGTGGAATACAAGTGACTTTATTCTGGAATAGTGTGGCCACGTTTAGGAACTATTCTGAAATAGCTGTAGCTGAATAGCTTGTTCTGCTCTAACTATGCCAGTCAGTTTCCCTGTGTAACAAGGCCTTAGTCTGTACTGTAAAGAATAAATTTTTGCATTCTGCAATAAACTCATTACAGCTGTCCAAATGATGTTGAAATCTTACCGTATCTGAGCCCTGTTTTTTTTAAACTAACTGTATTTTTACTAGATTACAAGATGAATTGTTTAGTGGTTTTGCATATATTGAAAACTTCATTACTTTCGCTGTTTAAAGATTGTAGGCATTTCACAATTTAAGCATAACCCTCCTTCATTCAAGCTATTGGCCATTGTTACAACAACTAAGCATCAAAACAACAAACTTCAGGGAAAGAAGAGATCAAGCAGGGACAGTTAGCTGTTTTTTTTTTTTTGTTTTTTTTTTTTTGGTTGGTCTGTGGCTCGGGTCCTTCATTCTTCACTTCTCTTCCTCCACTTGAGTATCTTTCTAGGAAGTAGCTTTCATGGATATTGGAACTCTCCAGATCACTATTATCAGTCTCTTAACAACAATGCCAGGTAATTCAAATGATTATTTAAATACTTTGGTTGATAAAAAGTACCAAGAGTGTTAGCTTTGTACAGTCTTTCAGTATGAATTCATTAAAGCCATCTGTGTTCAGAGTCTGTGGCTACAATAACAAGATTGCAGAGTGTCTGGGCTGCAACCTGATTTCCTTGTCAAAAAAAGGAAAAGGAAAATCAAAATCCAGAGGGGCTGCTTTGGGAATTAAAGCAAGGGAAGGAAAAACTTGGAAGTGGGAGACAGTGTCACAGCTCCAACTGAGAACCCCCTCTTGGTGACTGCTGTAAGGGAAACCATTTACTTGCTCCCCAGGTGTTTTAAAACTCTGGAGACTGAAGAGAATCCAGGTATTGCCCCTGTCTTGGAGTCCCTAGGCACAGTTTCAAGATGCAGAGTCTGTGTCTAGAATCCTTTCTTAAAGCATAGACCATGTGGTCCTTCTCCCTGGTCCCTCTCCCAAGTCCTTGGCACCAGTGCTGACTCCTCAGACTCCACCATACCTCAAACACACCCTCTCCCAAAACTTCATCTGAAGGTGTGAACTTTCTGGTTTTTCCCTTCAGAGAGGCATATGGTAGGTATAAATGCTTAATGCTCAGACAGACTGCACTAGATTCTAACACTGTTGCTCTTTACTCAAGTTCAGGAAACAGAGAGTACAATAATAAGGAAACAACAAACATCCTGAATGCAATGCCCCCGCATTCTAGCTTATTCTTCCTTTGGAGACTATTGTTCAGGTAGCAGGGTTCGCTCCACCTCAACAGGTTCCTGCAGCAGTGTCCCTCATCTTGTGCTAATGATAATGTCCAAAGTTCTAAATAGATCTGCTCCTGCTCTTTTTATAACCTTCTGGTACCTCTGTTGGGTGGCTCCTGGATCAGCCTCTTCAGGTGATCCCAGACTCATGCTAGGTGATTTAGTTGCTAGACTGCCCCTCTTCTGATAAACTAGTTCTCTTGAGTAAGAGCCAGCCTCTTTAGAGCTATTCCATTGCAGTGGAAGAGCCCTTAAGTCAGTGACACTTAATTGTAAGTCCTGTATTACTATCCCTTAGACTTTCAGTCCAACGTGGAGGTAACTTGACAACAGAGAAGGTGATGAACCCCACATCCAAAATAGTCTGGGGTCTACCACAGATACAGATAGAGCGCCCCCCATATTGAATAGAATTCATAAGTTGTATATACAGATTCCCGAAATTGGCACATGTGGACCATTGTGCTAAAATGTAGAGCAATCTTAGGATCAGTTTTGCAATATGACTTAAATTGTGTAAAATTGTGTCCCATCCTTGTACTATAACTTATAGCACTTGCGGTGAAATTGGAGACTTCAACACACACATCCTTTGTAAACCCAGAGTTCATTTAGCAAAAGAAGGTTTTCCCCTGAAGTCTGTTTCTTGACATTCATGTTCTCAGTAACCCTAGTTCTTTCCTGATCTCTTGTCACTGCCCTTTTTGGAAATGAGGTCTCATTTGCCGTCTTCCACACACAAACCTAGTAAGGCCAAAACCCTTGGGTGGTAAATGACAAAACATGTTTTCTCCTATTTAAAATGCAGGACTTCTTTCTAATATTAGCAAAGAATCCTGTGGCACCTTATAGACTAACAGACATTTTGGAGCATGAGCTTTCGTGGGTGAATACCCACTTCATCAGATGCATGTAGTGGAAATTTCCAGGAGCAGGCATATATATGCAGGAAGCTAGAGATAATGAGGTAGTTCAATCAGGGAGGATGAGGCCCTGTTCTAGCAGTTGAGGTGTGAAAACCAAGGGAGGAGAAACTGGTTTTGTAATTGGCAAGCCATTCCCAGTCTTTGTTTAATCCTGAGCTGATGGTGTCAAATTTGCAGATGAACTGAAGCTCAGCAGTTTCTCTTTGAAGTCTGGTCCTGAAGTTTTTTGACTGTGAATGGCTTGCCAATTACAAAACCAGTTTCTCCTCCCTTGGTTTTCACACCTCAACTGCTAGAACAGGGCCTCATCCTCCCTGATTGAAGTACCTCATTATCTCTAGCTTACCTGCATATATATGCCTGCATATATATACCTGCCCGTGGAAATTTCCACTACATGCATCTGATGAAGTGGGTATTCACCCACGGAAGCTCATGCTCCAAAACGTCTGTTAGTCTATAAGGTGCCACAGGATTCTTTGCTGCTTTTACAGATCCAGACTAACACAGCTACCCCTCTGATACTTTCTAATATTGTCCCCCCCCACTTCACCCCTGCTCTCCAAGTCCTCATTATCCCTTTGCTTAATCAACAGTGAGTTTTTGCTAGGCTTTTATACAAAGGAGCTTAGAAAGGCAGGTATTTCTGAATTTGAATTTATGAAACTTCCAGACATAGAGTTTGTTGTGTCCCCCTGCTCCCATTCTGTAATACTTTGTAGCCTGTAATAGGTTGAGTTGTAACATTCATTAAACCATTCCTCACATTCCCTGCTTTGAAAGCTTATCAGGACTGCTTTGATTTAGTTATCTGGAACAAAAAAGGCAGTTTGTGAAGGCTGGAATGGAGCTCTGGAGCAGTAATATACCGGAGATCAGATTCAGCTCCCAGTTGTATTATTCCTAGGGATTTATTTGCCTGTGTACACACAGGAGGCAGAGTAGTATGTATGGAAGGCTTGCCGGAATGCAAATTGGACACATTTTGTTGGGACCTGTAGGGGATTTTCACTGCTTCATAATTTTTCAAAGGTTTGTTATATATCAGGCAGCCACTGCTTTTTCTTTAAAGCTTTAAATCCCCCCTCTTTTTGCTGTTGTAAAGGTCAGATTTTTTGACAACTGTGTGCAGGAACAAGATTTGCTAAATCCCTTCATTTTTATTCATACAAATATCGGCATTTAGTGATCAAGAGTAACCCCAGGATTCAGAGGCAGATAGAGCTCACCACAAGCCTTGTGAACCTAAATTCAGTTTAGAGACATTTCTTCAGGGCTGAACCTTCCATCTGGATTTTAACCCTTGGCTCTCTTGGTAAAGGGTAGCAGCAGCTTGCCCTTTTTTGTGTAGTGCTAGTACTAAGTAAAACTAACCCCTTCACAAATGTGAATGTATTGTTTTGCTTAGCTGGTCAGTGGAAACTCAGGTACCTCAAAAGGGATGTAGCCATATTCTGAAGCTCAATTGCTAGGATGCAGACCTTGAGAGTTATCATAGTTGGGTATATCACATTCTCTTATCTAACCCTGGTTAATCATGGTGACACAGCAAAATATATTTTTTTGATCTGTTTTCCTTTTCTGGTCCAGTCATTCAAGTAGTGGAGTTCGTAACGGGAAGATCCTCGCAGAAGCTATTTTGCTTGCTTTTATGTAATTATGTGTGACTTACTCAACCTTGAACAAGTGATGTGGAGTACAGTTGGTTTTTGGTAAGTGTATAAAGACCTAACTTGTGTGTATCACCTTTCCTAGGAAAGGCTGATACTAATCTGGGCTTGATGGTGAAATCCTCAGGTCTATTGGAATTTAAGGTGACTGGTGGTATTAGGTTTTTATCATTGGGGGTATTCTCTAATTCAGATTGTTCGTGCACTATGTGTCTTTCGTTGATTAGCTCCTGCATCTGTCAAGACGTGGGATCTTATTTTATTTTAGTTGTCCATGGCTGGAGGTGCAACTGGGGTAGCATAAGGGGATTTATTTCTGCTTGCCTACCATCTAGGGTATTGTACCCTAAAATGTTAGCAAAAAAGGCATATTATTCTTGCTTATCTGGTTTAATGCTGTAATAAATACCAAAAGCAGCTGGAACTCTGTCTAAGTTAGGGCTCCCATCAGTGCTACCAATTCAGTTGAACCATTGGTAACACAGGAATTTCTATATAAAATAAAAAGAGATCAAGGAGTGTTAATACCTATATTTAAAGCAAATTGAAAATGGAATGTATCCCTTCATTTTTAGCCTTCACCAAAGGACTTCCTGCAGGCATTCTGGAATTAGCCAAATGTTCCTGTCACTCAGATTTTCTGACCTAGATTTAAAATGGCTAACCATCTCTAGCTTTTCCCATTCACCTTCAGCAAACTTCCCACCCACACAATGAAACTGGCCAACTGTTCTTTGCAGACCTTGTGATGACTGACTGGAGTAGGCTGACCCCTGGGGCCATGTCTGATGGCTGTTGTTTAGATACGCGAATCTTGCATTTGTATTCCACTGGCCCCAAAAGACTGGAATGCAATTCCACTTTCAAATTTGGTGCTCTGAGATAGAAATGTGCTAGTCCAAAGTTGAAGTTTATTTTAGTCTGCTCTGTGCCAGCCAAACGAGGTTGGGGAATGAAGAACCATTTCAGCCACTTGTACTAATGTGTTACTCATCGCCTCTTCTGTGCAAGCAGGTTTCTTGCTGCTGAGTGAAAAAATGTAGTAGTCAAGGACAAATGGAGCTTGATGCCAGCAAACGGAAGCCTGGCCTGTTGCTGTGCTTAGTAACTGCATTGGCTGTGTTTATACTTCTCATTCTTGGTGTGGGAAAACCCTGCCTTGGGCTCCATATTGTCCAGGATGACAAGGGCATGTGTAGGGGCTGGAAAGGAAAGGATACAGGCGGCTTTCTCAAAATAACGAGACAGCTAACACCACCTTGGAAAAAGACTTGCTGCATGGAGGAAGCTTGTTCAAACAGCATTGCTGGAATAGCTGAATGGACTGTAATGGAATCTGTTGTAGATTAGCCTTGGTGCTTTTTAAGCAAGCCTGTCCTTCAAAAGGGTTTGACCCGAGCAGACGTTTTAAACATAAGGTCATGGTTAATCAGTCAAAACTGGGGAGAGAAAAAAGGCGAAGTAAAGAGTGAAAAGCTTGTCCTTCTTGGTGATTGCATTAAGAGACTTCGGTTTCTTAAGTCATTTTATTTTCTTTTGAATGATCAGTTTTAAATGTGTTCCACCCAACTTCCTGGAACCTTCAAAAACTGGTGGGGAAGGGCATTTTGAGGGCACAAAGGTAACAGCTAACCAAAAAAGCATGAATAAAATTAAAACAAAACAAGGGGAAATTGCCTTTTGTGTGGATAACCTGGCTTGAGAAATCTTGATTGTGCAGATAATGCAGGCCAGATGCTGGCTGGAACAAGCCATGAGAGAGAAATTATTTTGTGGAGAACTGACTATGTGGAAGCGTGAGGGATTAGTCTCTTAATTCTTTAGAAACAAATGGGATTAGTTGAATGTGGTGCACACTTGATTTTTCTTTTCAGAATAATCACTTTGGCTGTTCACTGCTCATAGGTAGCGTCTAGGTCTGACCATCTGAAAGGGAAGCTGGGGCTTCCCTAGCATGAGCTTTGATGCATCTGTAAAAGTAGTGGCTGGGACAGTCTCTTGCTTACAGCTTCAGCTTCCTCCTTGTTAGTTCTCATGGCTGTTTTCAGTGTTTATCTACAAATGAATAGATATGGTACAAATGGTTTATCTACAAATGGGTGCATTTGAAGAACATCCTGTTTTTTCTTTATTCACTCAAATTAAGTTTCAGATACCACCTTGATCGCTAGAAATAAGTGTATAAAGAAGAAGAGCATAGTAGATTGTCCCTGTGTAAAGTGCAGTTTTAAATGGAGACGTGCCTGGGTGGGAAAATTGGACTTGTATAAAAAAGGGGAGTAGTGAGTTTTCTTTGAAATATAAAGCTGTTAATGTAACGCTGAGGATCACATTTTAAAAAGTGATCTCGGTTAGTGGCTTTAAGATTTTTTTGTTTTACATGTCCAAATACTTTTATTTCTATTTGTAAATCCCATGATTGGAATTGTAGTGGCATTTCTGTTACTTCTCATGTTTCTAGACACAGACACACATGGCTCGGTGCTGGTGCCTGTGTGGCTTCTAAAGGAGCTTGTAGCTAAGAGCAGTAAAGTTAGCTTTTGGGATGAGAGGTCTTGTCATGTGCATTACTCATTAGGAGTGCAGACTGGAGGGAGCAAGAGAGAATACAAGTCTCCATCTAACTTGGAGGTGAAAGGTAGTAATTAATAGAAACAATTGTAGTGAGCTGCCACTGAGCTGGTGGTTAGGAGCTGTAAATCCGGTCAGTTAATGGCACTTTAAACAGAGAGTGACAGCTTTGGCTTAGAAGAGGGGTGCAACTGTTGTCCTGCTTCAACAGCTTTCAACAATGTGCTGAGTGGATGGAGGGTCCAGACAAGAGTAATTAATCAGTTTGGGGTCTCTGAAGTGCTGACAGAAACATTGTGCAAGACACTTGCAAAACCAACTTCTGAACTGCAGCCGCTGTATCACTGGATTAACTTGACCAGTTGGGTTTGCAGAGGGATAACAGCAGTTACTTGACAATTGGCCTGCCAGTAGTTATATAAAATAATTGTAAATATGGCTTAGGCTGAAGGGTAGTGGTGAAACAGTAACTGTGCTCTCCTCTAGCATACCTTAGCTCTGTTATGTATATAACATTGGCTGTAGGTTAAGCCTTCTACTTGAAAGGGGATAGGCATCATTTTGAGAATACTGGCTGAACAGCAGAGATCCCAGCCCTTGGGAGTGGTCATGTTTCACTCACTTCTTAAAATGTTGATTAACAGGGAAGGACCGTGTGTGTTCAAGGAAGTTAAGAATTTCTAGGATGACCACCTTTGACTTAAGCCTGGTCCCAATAGGACATTTATCCCTGAAACCACCAGACAATTCTTCATAGTGTAGAATGCTCGATAGCCTGAAAGGTCCAGTATTGGAGTGGAATCTGCCAATCAATCAAATGACTAGATAACCATTCAAAAGCAAACCTAGTGCTGGTGAGTTTAGGTACCCAGCTGACCACATAGTGAATTAATTTTTTTAGTTACAAGGACAAAGGCAGCTGCACTGCCAACTTCATTAACCTACTCCACTGATGTCTTGATCCTGACTTGGATGGACTACCTCTGGGTGAGAATTTCTCTGTCTCTCTTGGATTTGTCTGCTGAAGCATGGAGCCATTTGGTATCAGACAGGTGTTTGCCTCACAAAATTTCTACCACGGTTGATAGGAACTTGACAAACTCACCATATTTATTTGATATAAATAACCATAGCTAAAACTTCTGCTTTCATGATGGAGGTACCAGTCATAGCTCCATAGTTAGGACTGTTGAGCACATATGTAAGGAAAAATATAGTATATTCTCTGCAAACTCATAGCTCATCTGGAGTTCAAAATGAATTTTCTGTTGATTCACAAGTAAACAGGTTTACGTGAAAATTAATTTAAAAATGGGTCCTTTAAGAAATGTTGCATCTGACAGTCTTTGACCCCGATGAGCCTAACAGAACACTGTCTTCAAACTTTCCATATAGTTAAACTTACAGAAATCCTGTGCATAGGCTATATTTGAAGAAATTGTGTTATAATTAAGAAGTTAACTATCCTGTCTATGTTACCTGAGCTGTAGGACCTCAACTTGTCTGTAGCTTATTAAGTTCTAAGTGGCACAGTGACATCAGCTGTAACTTGATTGACTGGACACATGTAAAACTTCTTATTGGTAGGTGACTTGGCCAACTGCCATGGCTTTTTAAAGGTTGAGTTACTGTATGCTAGCTGGGGCATTTGTGTGAGAAAGGCTTACCCCATAGCTCTTCTGTCTCAGCTCTACTGCACACTAAGACAGAGCACTGTTGGAGGAATTGAACCAGGAACATAACGGAGGGGTTTAAAGTGCAAGACTTTGGAACTTGAGGTGTGGGCATCCCCTCTTCTTTTTTCACACAACACTAACCTCTGTTAACCTTCTTGCAAATTAGGGAGAGATTCACCAATACATTTTGCACTACAGCCTATGCAGGCATAGTGTAGATGCAGCCTACACCAACAGGAGTTTTTTTCAATCAGTATAGGAACGCCACCTCCATGAATGATGATGGTTGCATCAGCAGAAGCTCTTCCTTCAACATAAATTGGGGTTTTTTTTTGCATAGCTACTTCTGTTAAGGGTGTGTTTTTCACACTCTTGACCAGTGTAGCTATGCCAACATAACATTTAGTAGACCAACCCTTAGACGGCTTTGCACTGCTCTGGTGTATCAGTGAATCTACCTTTGCAAGTTACAATTTAAACAAGATTTAAAGTTGATATTGCATATCTTCACACCATAAGAAAATCACCTGGTATAACGCTCCTTGGGATTTTTGTGCAGATTGTTTTTAATTAATACATGACATCTAAAGAATTCCCCAGACACACACTATTAAAATGTAGTTTGTCATTATTATATACTGTAAACTCTAAGGTAAACATACAGGGATGTTGGGATAGTTACAACTGAGTATTACTGTGCCAGGAAAGTCAGGTTACACTTAAAGAAATGAAACAGAGTGAGGCACCCGAACAACTTTAACTCTGCCTTGTAGTGATGCCAGGCAATAACCACACGGTTGTGATTAAGGTATGTTAGTATTTGTGCTCCAGAGTAAGAGGAAACTAATTTTTAAATACTTTTAAAAACATTTTTCTCCTAATGCTATCACTACAGGACAGAGTTAAGGTTGTTTGGATGTTTTAACTATGTTTCTGTCCTCCATTCACCACACCATGCTTACTTATTAAAACTGCATATACTGTGTATCAATATCTGATAAAATATCAAGGGATAATATGAGTGAAAGACAGTTATCTACACAAAGTTGCAGAAGTTTAACCCAAAGATGTTGTTTTAAAATGTAATTTAAACCGAATAAGTCAGTGTTAAACCAAAATAAATGTCCATGCAGGGGATTACAATGGTTTAAATGAAAATGTGATTAAAAAAAAAATTTTTTTTTTTAAAGACCTGTTTAAATTGTAACTTTCTTGCTTGGACAAGCCCTTAATTCTTAATTTTCTGGTATTTGAGGATTTGCTATTGCCTTACCAAAGGAAGTTGGAGAAGTCACTTCCTCTTTCTCTGCCTTAGTTTTCCCATCTGTAACATGACAATAAAGATGCCTACCCACCTTTATAAAATACTTTCAGATCTATGGAGGAAAATTGCTATAGCAGAGCTAAGTATTAATTTTAATCAAACCTTGATGCTAGAAAAATTGAGCTTTTCTGTATGACAGTGAGAACTTCATAATATTGCAATAAATCAACTTTTCTGCTGTTGTCAATTGTACTGATGATTAACCTTTTCTATCCCAGAAAATTATTGCAGTATATAAAATTAAACTAAACTTCAGGAACTGCCAATTGTCCAATCATGTGATGTGGCAAATAACTGCTGGGTTGCTATGAGGGGCACTGGATATGGGCCTTGTGCCTCAGAGTTAGACAGCCCAATTAAAACAATCATGCGTTAAATAACACATCACCAGGCCTCTTTATGTTTTTTTTATTCTGATCAGCTGTCAGAAACTGTTAGGATCAATGCTATCCTTTTCAGTTAGATAATACCATGGTGTAGTCAAGGAGAGAAAGGGGAAGTTCAGGCCAGCAGTTCTGTAACTGAGTAAGGGCACCTTCCTAATTTCATAGTTGCGTAGCAAAATTTGGGGGATTACCTGTATGCAACCAAAAGATGGTGAGTGAGGTTCTGGTTCTGATCCCGCCCTGTTGGTGCTCTTCCTTCTAGTGCTGAGTGCAACTTGGGGGGCTTAAGTAAATAAAGAGGTGGAGTGAGGAGAGCAATGTGCAATGAGGTAGAGAAAGAAGAATTGACCCACTGAGCTTTTAGAGACCTTGGATAAATCAGAAGTGTAAGTTAAAGGCACCGATGGGCTGCTAGACTAGCACTTATGCTTTAGAACGCTTTGACTTTCTATCACAATGTGCTATTACAGAATTATATGCAGATTTTCCCTTGCGCCTTGTGTCCCCTTCAGTGAGGGAGTGCTGTGGTTAGTGTAAGGCTGTATCTTCTCTAGAAACACTGTAGAGATGAGAGCATAGCTGTGCCATTGTAGTGCTTCAGTGTAAACTCACTACAGCAAGGGGAGGGGTTCTCTCATCGCTATAGTTAACCCACTTCCATGAGATGGGATAGCTGGGCTGACAGATGAATTTTTCCATCGATCTAACGCTGTCGACACTGAGGATTATGTCATTTTAGCTGCATTGCTCGGTGTGAATTTTTCATACCTCTGAGCAGCATAGGTGGGTCAACCTAACTTTTTATTGTAGACCTGGCGTCAGGAACATCCCATTCTCCATTCATGTTAAGTTCCATATTTTGTGTCCTCTTCCCCCCGCTCCCGCCCCCCCAACAGGGACTCTCAAAGTAAAGAGAGGTATATCTACACTAAAAAGCCTATACTGGCATAGATATCTGTGTAGATGCAGCCTACGGTGACAGGAGGAATGTTTTGTCAGTGTTGGAACACCAGTGTTGGAACACACTCTCTGAATGATATTAACTATAATGACTCTGGCATAGTTGCATCTACATTGGGGGTTTTGTTGGCATAGGTATGTTGATCAGGCAAGTGTTTTTTTCGCACCTCTGACCAATGTAACGTTTATGTGTAGGCCGAGCCTAAGTAAAAGTGTGATGTTCAAGTATATTAGGCCAGGTCTACACTAAACAGTTACGTTGATCCAGCTGCATCATTCAGGGGTGTGAAAAATCCACATCCCTGAGCAATGTAATTAAGCTGACCTAACTCCTGGTGTAGACTGCGCTAGGTTGACTGAAGAATTCTTAAGAACAGAAGCCTACATAAGAACATAAAAATGGCCATACTGCGTCAGACCAGTAGTCTGTCTAGCCCCGTATCCTGTCTTCTGACAATGGCCAATGCCAGGTGCTTCAGAGGGAATGAACAGAACAGGCAATTATCGAGTGATCTATCCCCTATTATCCTGTCCAAGGTTTAGGAGGCCACAGAATATGGGGCTTTGTCCCTGATCGTCTTGGCTAATAGCCATTGATGGACCTATCCTCCAGGAACTTATCTAATTCTTTATTGAACCCAGTTGTAGTTCTTTTTGCTGATACAGACTAACACGGCTATCACTCTGAAACCTTTTATCTGAAGTATTCAGCTATCACAGAACAGAATGAGGATTGTTCTTCTTGTGGTAGTCTGTACTGCATCCTCCTGAGCTTTTTGGATTGTTGGGCACTATGTGAATCTACGGTGCTACAGACATATGATTGGCTGAGGATATGAAGTTCTCCAGAGGATGAGTAGGTGTGTTGCTAATTCTTGTAACGCTTTTTATATCACTGAAATCTCTGCATGCACTGTGGAGATTTGTTAGTGTTACAGCAAGTGGGTTTCTTTGAGCCTCTACAATGGGGGTTATCTGGGAACAGCTCCTTTTGCTGATGGTAGGTTAGTTCTTATGCTCTGGGCATGCTGATCAAAGAAGGAAATGAAGTGATTCTCATAGTTGGAAGATGAAGACTGGACTATGTAACAGCTGTGGCTTCTAGAGCCGTTTCCTGCTGCTAGCCTCATGCACTGTATTAGAAGATGACAGCAGTGGGCAAACTTGACTCATGAGCTAAAATAATCTGAGGTCAGACTGGCATTGGCTTGTTGCATTCGTGGTGGGAGGAGGAAGTTCAGAAGTGAAGCGTTTGACCTTAACACTGGTAAGGTCAGTCTGGTTGGAAGATCATTCTCTTTCCTGAAGACATGCTGCCTGTTGGGGTTGATGTGTGTTGGGTCAGTAGCTGCTGCATGTAATGCTTTTTTAGCCTGTCTTTGTTGAGTGGTGCCTTCGGTTGAAGAAGGTGAGGAATCAGCAGCTTATAGCTTTCCACAAACTTGCAAAGGAGCACTTGTCTTGTTCCTGCTGGATGTTGCATGTGAATGACTTCCATTGACTGTTTACCTGGCATGTGCAAAGTAGTACACAACATTATAAGGTGGTACACATGTCTGAAGTTGTATAGCAGTTGTATATTACTGAGTAATAGGATGTGATCCAGTCATTAAAGACTGAGGGTATAATTAAGAGTGCCAGATTCGAAAGAAGCTTGTTAAAAGGCAGTTTGACAGCTTGGAATAATTGAAAATAGAGCATTCTATTTTTAATTTTTGCACCATCCTATCTGCTAATGTGACAAGTGAGAATTAGTAATAGATAGCTTGATGGATTGGTAAAGGAATAAGTCACTGATTCAAGTGTAGCTGAGGGCAGGGGAAGGGATGGTTCAGCATTTGTTAAATGGGTGTGGTGTTCTAAACCAGTAGTTTTCAAACTTTTTTTTTTCCTGGTGACTCAGTGGAAGAAAATTGTTCATGTCCGCAATCCAACAAAGCTGGGATGAGGGGTTTAGGGTGGGAGTAGGGGCTCAGGGCTGGGGCAGAGTTGAGGTGCAGGGGTGAGGCTACGGCGTGGGGCTGGGAATGAGCGGTTCAGGGTGTGGGAGGGGGCTCTGGCCTGGGGCAGGGGGTTGGATGCAGGAGGGGGTCAGGGCTCTGGGCTGGGGCCAGGGATGGGGGGGTTGGGGTGCAGGCAGGGTCTCCAGGTTTCGGGGGAGGCTCAGGACAAGGGATTGGGGCACGGGGTTGGGACATGGGTTTACTTCCAGTGCTCCCAGTCAGCGGCACAGCTGGGGTGCAGAGGCAGGCTTCCCGCCTGTCCTGGCACCGCGGACTGCGCGGTGCCCCGGAAGCGGCGAGCAGGTCCGGATCCTAGGTGGAGGCACGCAAGCGGCTCTGCGCGGCTCTCGTCCGCAGGCATCACCACCACTCCCACTGGCCAGAAACTGGTCAATGGGAGTGTGGAGCCGGTGCTCGGGGCAGGGACAACACACAGAGCCCTGTGGCCCCCCTTCCTATGAGCCAGACCTGCTGCTGGCCACTTCTGGGCAGGGACTACTAGTTTTACTACTAGTTTTTACTGGCCTGCTGCCAGGGTCCCTGGATGCTGAGCAAGGCGACCCAGGGCCTTGCATTCTACGACCTGAACTTTGAAAATCACTGTTCTAAACTCTGTGGTTCTGATATGAATCCTGGTCAGTCAGTAGTAACTGGAATTAATCTTGCAGCTGTTCAGTGGCCTATGTTAAATGGGTAGTCTTAGTCCTGTTTCTAGTGCAAGTTTTCAGTTGATGTGGTACTGTTTCTCCTCTTGGTAGAGAAGCTGACAACTGAGTGGGGATGGAGACTAAACCCCTGACTCTGGAGATGGCCATTCCAGCTCAGAGTTTACAGCTCGCTAGTGGGAAGTTAGAGAATGTGTTCCCTGCCTTTGCTTGTTCTTCTACCCAGTCCATGAGTCTACTAAGGACTTCAGTCTCCTGGGCAGGCAGATAAAGTAACTTAAAAATTTGTTTCAAGCTGTTGCAACTATCATTATCTTCCCTAGTCTGGCTTTGCCCAAGTGTTTACAAAGATGACAACAGCCCACAGCACAAACATTCAAGCTGTCTTTTGCTAATGCTGGCATGCATTTGTAAGGCTTCAGAGACTGATGCATGGCTTGGACTCTAATCAAATCTGGGTGTCAAGAGAGGTTCTTTCTAATTTCCGCGCCTGATCAGTCACTGACTGATATGACAGTCCATGTGTCCAGAGTGTCAAGCAGCAGGTAAGTGCTGACACTCTGATTGGACAGGTCACATTTTGGGGATTGACAACAATGTCTGCAATGACGTTGGAAGACCAGCCAAGAATTTACTTTCAGTGGACAAATGGGATTAGTTACTATGTTTAGCTGACATTAAGCTATAAATTATTTGAAAGGTGGAAGGAGATTTCACTCAGAGTTCACACAGAATTTCCATTTACTAATCTGGCTACGTGAGGTCTGAGTTTTTTTTTTTTTTCTAAGATCTTCCTGACCCACATTGTATTGTATTTTTTTGATTAATGTGTTTAGTATTTATATTGCAGTAGCATCCAGAGGGTCCAATCAGAATCAAGGGCCCATTTTGCTAGGTGCTATATAAACATCATAAAACCACAGACACTCCCAGAAGAGTTTACATTCCAAGGCCCTGATCTTGCAAACACACACATGCTTAATTTTTAAGCAAGTGAATGGAGCCCCGTTGACTAACTTTAAGATCGCGAGTAATCATTCTAAGCCAATGAATATTACTAGGATATTTTCCTCTAATGATACTTCCTACCTTTTGAGTTGCTTCCACTGAAAGTCTTAGTATAAAACATTGTTGTTGCATTGTTTCTCAGTTTGTGAGGTGTTTTCCAAATGCAGGAAATGGACTGTCTCTTTTTAGATTCTCTGCTGTGAAGGAAAGGGGTACAGCACAGGTTGGCATCATAGTAGGTACATACTTGTAAGACAAAATAAAAGTTCAGCATAAAATCTCTCTCCACCATTCAGTTCTTTTACCCCACCCCCATTCCAGTTTGAGTTTCACCCAATGTTCAGCCTGTTTCCTCAGTGTAAACCGTGGGCCTTCAGGAAGACATTAATCAAAATGACTAAAACAGAAATGCTTTTTTTTCAGTTCATAAATGTAATCTGGCCTCTAATCTGAGTATGCACGTTTTTGAAGTTGCACTGTTTTGTCTTGTTTGATGGGGTTAATTTATTGCATTACTGAGGCTTGTAGATTTCTATATAGTCAAGAATTCATGCTTGCTGTTTGCACCTATTTTGCAGAGGTGGTTATCAAAGCGAAAGTGTTCTGACCACTAGAGAAGGGGCAATTGATGTGACATGACTGGCTCTGAATTGGATCTGATTGTCAGGCAATAAGGATTAGCCATCTTGTGGTGATAGTAATGACGATGACATACAATTAGCTTATTTCTGCCAATTACTGTTTATGGGGAGATGTTAAGGACACTTAATGCACAGCAGAAACTATCTAGTAGTTAGGCACATTAAAATGCCAGTTTAATTTTGCTCCGTGCTTTACTGTGAATAGCTGCCCTCTTTGTAATTGTTGATCAGTCTGCAAGTGATTTGAAGAGAACCTTAGCAATGGAAGACTTGAACATGCTGCTCTAAGGTTTTTGCTAGCTGGCATTGGGTACTATGGGCAGGGAAGTTTTGTGGCTGATATAGTTCATGATAATGAAAAACTCTTGCTAGTCATTGTGCAGCAGCTGCCTGTTAACTCCAAGAAAGCTGAATGCTGAGGAGTTGGCCTTCTCTGCCACTTTTTCATCTTACTCTTTTGCCTGTTGCTCTTCTTTCTACTTGTCATACAACTTTCATTTTACCTGTGTATTAAGGAGAATGACTTCTGTGTGGCCGAGGATACGCAAGGAAGGTGCATACAGTAATAGAGAGGGGAAGAGAGATGGAAGTCATGCCAGTTCCTTCTTTCCCTTGCTGTGTGCCTTTTAATGTAAATATATTTGTGATGATAGTGAAAGCATGTCACAGGCAAATTTATTTTGGAAAGGTTACATTAATAAACGTATGTAGCAATCAGCTTGTTTCAGGAGATTAATACAACAATTACAGCAATAATTCAGCAAGTTTACCAAATACTGTACAGATTTTGATTTATCAGCAGACTAAAGCACTGTTCAAACTGTACCAATTTGTTGAGAGATCTTGGAATTTCTCATTCAGTCTTTGGTTTTCCCTGGCTTCCTTTTCCTTAACTGAGGTGCTACTGTTCAGGCAAACTTGAAGTTAAAATAACCAACAGGGTCTGTATATGTCCTTTAATTTCTTCATGTTCAAGATCTGGAAATTTAATCTGAATAGAGATTAAACATCTGATGTCTTTACCCAGAAGGTTAACTGTATAAAACTTCAGAAGTTTAAGGCAGTGTTTGCTGTAAGGCTTTAAGGTAAGGAGTGCTATAAATAAAAGAATGGATGGTTACTCTGGTGGACTCAAATTCATGAGTCAGTTGTATGTTGTTGCTGCTATTGCTTATATGGAGGCATTTCAGCAATGCTGCGCTGCTTGGGACCAAAAAGTGATGCAAGAGGTATCCTTCCTTTTCCATTTTCAGTCATTTTTAGGGGGTAAGTTACAATTATGTCTAGCGTGAAATATATCCCATTGCTTCACTGTCCATCAGTTTTTCTGTGGCTCAGACACCCCACCAAGGTCCCCTTCAAATTGGAGACGTCTCTTGTGGAGTTTGGAAAAAGCAGTTTCTATAGGTAAACACTTTTTAGCCATGACATGAATGTGACCCTTTCCATTGAGACAGTATAAAATACTAAGGGGAGAAACTTGCACCTTGCTTGTGTTTAAATTCTCTGTCATGTAGTGTTGTCTAGGTCCTGCACTCAGATCTGCCAACGAACCTATTTCCCATGCTTTGGGAGAAGAATCCCTTCTGTGAATGCTAGTGTTTTGTTTGTGTCTTTCTGGCCAAGATGTTGTGTCCCAAAAGCACCGATTGTTCTGGTGGGAGTGGGGAGAAGAAGCAGTTCAAAGAAATTCTCTGAAATGTTGAAATTTTCAGGAGTAAAGAGAACATATCTTGATTATTTTGAATCAGCTTTTCTCTGCGGACTTTTCACTTTTAATCCTAAGAGCTCCTGGATGCTGTGTTACGCATCAGCTTCAGTGCAGCTGTAGGAGAGTCCTGAAGAGTGAGAACTAAATTACTATGCTTGTCCCTCTCCATTGGGAACACTTGGTGTAAAGGAGAGAGAATAAAGGCTCCCTTCAACATCCATATCCCATTTCACCCACTATCCAGGACTGGTGGTAAACAGCTTGCAGAAAAAATGCCATTTGCTGTGGGATTGTTTTTCTATTTATTGGAGGTGACATGAGCAATGGGGCAGTGGCAGAGAGACTGTGTTGCCATTGCTAAATATACATCCCTGACAGTCTGATAATAGGTTCCAGGAAGTTCAGTGGAAAATTAAAACAAAGCAACATTTATAGCTGATTGAACTTGAAAAGCAGTTTTCATGTTGAGTGGTAAATATGTGGACTTCAGCATTCCAGGAGACTGATGCAACCCAAATAGATGGGCCTGACCTTGTGTGTGCAGAATGGACTGTGGACACAGCAGCATGCAGAATGGTTTCATCTGTAGAGCACTTTATGTGGAGGAAAAATTTGCTATCGTGCACAAAAATTGTTCTCACATACGCCTATATTTATACAGTGTCCGCAGGTCTGAATAGCGTCTTTCGTATGAGAGTTTTTTCAGCCTGTTAAGGGTACAAGAATGTCTGTCTGATGCTGGATTGTCTCTGCCAGAGTGCTATAAACACCCCCACCACCCACCCCTCCTCTGAAGCTGTAAGCAGACTTTGCTGCATTGTTAATGCACAATATTGTGATAGTTACTGATTATGTCCTATGTGTAGGGGATGGCTCTAAATCAAAATTTGTTTCCACCACCACAAAGATTTAAAACAGACAAACAAACAAAAATAGCTGTGCAGAAACTCTTATTTAAACTTATTTTATTTCTTTGAATAGTGGGTAACAAACACCATTACACAGTGTAATTTAATAGAACAAGTGGAAGGAAGCAGCTAATTCAGCTGAAGTGATATATAATGTTGTTGTGATCAGGAATATTAGAACTACACCTCTACCCTGATATAACGCGAATTCGGATATAACGCAGTAAAGCAGTGCTCCAGGGGAGCTGCGCACTCCGGCGGATCAAAGCAAGTTTGATATGTGGTTTCACCTATAACGCGGTAAGATTTTTTGGCTCCTGAGAACAGCGTTATATCGGGGTAGAGGTGTACAGCTCTTGCTCAGTTTTTCAGTGGTAAAACACACCGCAAGCTGAACATCCATCTTCCATTGGGACCCTCTGAAAGAGAGCTGATGAAGACTGTGCCCTGACAACCTCTTCACGTTTAGAAGACCCTGTAAATAGAATTTCTGGACATCTTCCACTGTACAGCTTTTTAGTATGTTTTGTATGTTTGAATCATTTAACTAGATGGACTGTAAAAGTAAATGAGGGGTGTAATAGGACAACAGCATATTGGTCCATGAATCCTTGGCCAAAATTGTCCTCTACTCCAATTGCTATGTAGTGTGCTGCTTTCTTTTCAGTCCTAGTGATGCCTCTGTCTGGCTGTCCCGTACGTACGTACGTACGTGTGTGTGTGTGTAAAACTATAATATCAAGCTTGTAAATCACTCTAGTGTCTTGCAGGATGAAAGACATAGAGGAATGTAAAATATTATGATTGGACTGCTAAAGGTTTTGATGCCTTTCCTCATCTGTGTAAACTTTTATAATTAAATATCCTGATGTTGCTATTGCTATTGGCTTGGAGATGCCTTTCCTGAGGCATTCTCTTTGAGAGCTGCAGTGTTGCCATATCTCAGTTTTTAACATGAGTCTCGTGAGATGTTGAGGCCTTTTTTTAAAGGCCCAACTCCTAGTCGTGTGACTGGGAATCGCAACTTACTTTTAAAAAAATGAAAGTTGCTAGCCTTCATGGCTCTGAAGAGAATCTTTTAAATGTGAACCATAGAGTCTCAAACCAGAAGGCAAATGCCTTCTCCCGTGCCCCAAATTGGCTTAATTATGGGATTTAAAAGAATGAATTAATTGCCTGATTTTTGGGGGCCTAACTCATGATTTTTGAATGTTTAATTTGGCAACACTGGGATTGAAACCTGTTAAGGTTTCATTTGTGAGGCTAGCTTTATACTTACTTGTCCTAGGACTATGAAAGAAGAAAATCTGTTAAGAGATCTGCATATATCTTAACCAGTTCTAAATGTAACATACTACTGAAAATGAAATGGCAGGGTCCAGGAGCTTTATTCTAAAAGGGGACACAATATAAAGCCAGCTAAACAAAAAGCCTTGCAAATTTCTTGGAACAGTTTTTCAGTTGCTTGGCACCACAGGAGCTTTGGATGGTATATTTTGAGTATTTGATGATGATTTCTCCCTACCCCCACTTTAATGAAACAGGATCATACAAGTGAGAAGATTGGACCAGAAACATTCTAGTATTCCTGTGATGATCAGGGTCCAGATACCCTGGGGGGAGAACAGAGGGTCTGAACCCCAAAAAACACGCAATTGAATCAACTGGTTGTGTACAATATTACTGTACTATAAAACTGTATTGAGTAAGGTCTTTTATGAAAGCCAGTGATACCCTGTTGTCCTGTATACCTGTGTAATGTATGCATTAATGCTATAGGAACAATCATGGATACTTATTTTAAAGTCTGTGACCAAACAGAGAGAAACAGGTTCCCTTCCAAACAGATGGGGAGGCAACTGTCTACCTGTCTCCAATGTAAATTAAGCATTATGGAATCAAAACAGTGGAATCCCCGTTTGTGCACAAATCAGTAGAGGGATGGGAAGTCAACAGGAAGGGCAGACCCAGCAGGAGGTTATTCTGACTATGGGGACAAAACAATGAATTTCGGGAAATATAAGCAGAAGCAAAAGGCCACTTTAGCAACCATCACTTAGTGGACAGGATACATCACTGTCTGAGCCTGTGAAAGTTGGGAGGGGTGCTGGTAACTTGATATAAGTAAGAAAACTGCTTAGGCAAAGATTGTAACTTGCTAAAATTAACTTTTAGTCACTAGAAAGACTTTTTGTTTTGTTTGCAAGCATATCTTTTTTTTGGTTGGTGTCCCTTAAATCTCTGTTCTTTGTTAATAAACTTCAATTTAATAGCACTAAGTATGAGTCTTCAGCTAACCTAACAGTCTGATGTGTCTTTGTCACAGTGTCTTTGGGGGAGCAAGCATAAATTTCTGAGGGCGCCCAGTGAGAGGAACTGGACACTGCAGGGAGATGTCTCTGGGAAACTCGGGAGCTGGGGTTTGCTGATTGTTACTTGCAAGGCAAAGTTTAGACCGGCAGAGTGTCAAGGAGTTTGCTAGTGAAGCAGACAGGCTGGTGTGGCAGGGAGCTGACACACAATCTGTTCTCCATCGAAGCTCCTTCTTGCTAAGGCAGTGAGGTAACACAATGGCTTATGGTTCTGGGCTGCCCTGAGGAGACCATCACAATTCCATGTATATCTGTGCAACTAGTACTGTGGGAATAGCGTTAGAAGTAGGCAAAGGATTGAAATTCTCTGAATCATTGCAGACTAATCAACTATTTTAGTGTGTGCTGCATTTCAGATGAAAATCAAGATTCTAACTGAGATTCTGTCTTACTTAAAGAAAGAAAACCCAGGTGTAAGAGTCTGAGCCGTGCCCCTTCCTCACTGCCAGATATTTCTCATGTGAAAGTGCTGTGAAATGTTTACAAATACAGAAAATGTCAACTCCATTGCCGCTCCATTCTGCCTTTAGGACTGTTGGATAATGCACTTAATGGATCCCTTCCCATCTGCTCAGCTGTGTGCAGTGCAGCTCCACTCTGTCTGTCTGCTGGCGTTTAGTTTATAAACTTCAGATAAATTGGCACCAGTCCCTCATATCACTTACATATTAGTGTAACAAAAATTCAAGACTTTATTCTGTCCTTCTATTTATTGTAGTATTTTTTCTTACTCTATTGGCTATAAGCCACATGCTTGCAAAGTGTCTATACCGTATTCACCTCTGTACTGTATCCACTGATTTACTAAGGTAGCTGGTGGGCTGAGAAGACCTGTTGAGTTAATAATAGTTTTGATAGGCCTACTCTTCCGACTTATCTGTTTTGACTTCAGTGAGGATCTGTCAGGGCCCGTACAGGGACAGTCTGACCTAATGATCAAAGTCCAGTGTAGAGTTGGGATCCTGGTCAGGAGTCAGGCCCAGGCTCACAGCTTGAGTCAGAGGCAGGAGCCATGCCAAGAGTTGGAGCTGGAGTCAATAACTGGGGTCAGGATGTGGGAGCAGGAACAAGGAATTGAGAATCAGGCAAGGAGGCAGGAACTTAATCTTAGGGATCTGGTCAGCAGCAGGCCTAGAAACTAGTTGCTCAGACAAGGGGTGTGGCAGGAACAGGAAGCTTTATGCTAGAAGGTGACCAGTCAGCCATTGGCAGCTAGTCAGCTGATCCTGCTGAGTCTGTGGATATCGCTTCTCTTTGCAAGGTATCCGTTGCACTTTGCATCACTGAGCTGCAAAGCCCGGACAGGGGAAGAGTAAGGCTCCTGCTCAGCACCTTGAGCCGGGATTCAAGACCTGTGGTGCCTGACAGGATTTGGAATTGCACTGTGAAAGAAAGATGCTACCTGCTTTAACACCTGTCTTCGCTTTCAATATTTTTTCTCAGCCATGCTTAAGAATGCAGCTGTTTTTGACTTTTTTTTCTGAAAAGCTCTCTGCAGTCCATCTCACTAAATAACTGTGAATCTGTAAAAGGTTACTCCTTCATCTTGATGTAGTTTAATCTCCACCTGTAAATAAAACAGGATTTGTATCTGCAACTCTTTTTGTGCCAGAGTTTTCTGCTGATGTTGCTCAGTATCATTAGAAATAGAGACCACCATCATTACATAGTCTATGAGCTTTGCTGGGACTAGGCCTACCGTGAAAGATAGCTATCTAGATAGCTGATCTCTTAACAATCATGTCTGTTTTACCATTCTGATGTCTCTAATACCCAGGAAAGGGCTTCAGTAATGAAGTTTAACCCCCACCCCCACTTGTAACAGTTGGACTTGCAGAGAATCAAGCAGATTAGATAGCTTGGAGTCTTACGTATCCTTTTCACTTCTTCTGTAAAATGAAATACGCTCACAGGTGTTCATGCCCATCCCACAGCTCTGCTTAGTGTCAGCACTCAAAACAAGGGGCTATGGCCCTCTCTGAGCACAGACAACTTGTTGTAGCAGTTATTTCTGCACACAAGTCCATTTAAAAATTATAGTAATTTATGAGGTGTGTGCTCTTATGTGAAAGAAAACAAACCAGCCAGTGTGCAGGCCTTTTAAATTCCCGAGTGCACTCGGAGGTGCGGCTTACAGGAGACGCATATAGTGAGGGGACACAATTCTATGCTGGCCTCAGCTGCCTAAAGTATTTGTGCTGGTGTGTGTATATTTATGAGCCTGTCTTTTCCGGGGATTCACCTGGAGGGTGAAGACTCCTGGGCAGAATGAGGAAGCTCTCATTAATCTTCTTGCTCTTGTTTAGGATTTCTTATGCTGTCTGCTGCAGCTCCTGTTGGAGCAGGCACTGGCCTCTCTCAGTGAATGGAAATGGCCAAGATTAATATTAATCCCTCTAATACTGCAGCTCATGATATAGTCATTAGGTGACTTGAAACTAATCCTGCCCACCTAACTAGTGTGATTTATTAAATACACATGGAGGATTTAGTCTGAATACAGCTTGGTGGAATAGGCATCAAATAAATACCTCTGTGTATCTGTGTTAATGCTGGCAGATTGGGACACAATTGCAGGACAGGCTGGGAAGAAACAGGAGTGGAAGGGATACTTATCGCAAAGTTCACTAGTTTCTACCTTGTTAGGATTAGTGTTAGTGACTTCTATAGCTGGGGGCTGCATATGTCAAGAAGTGAATTTGGATAGAGGGCTTAATGTAAGAAGAAGCTTCCTAAAATCTGCCGTTAAAGTAAGACTTATTTTTGCTCCAAGGATTTAGAAAGTAAATGAAACGCAGCGGAATTTACGCTATGCACTTCACAGGAAAACCTGTTCAAGATCTTTGGCATACTGTGTGGAGAAAGCTAATCCTGCTAGCCTCAAATTCAGGACAGGGCAGTGGAATATGCCGATTTAATAAAACACTCTCTTCTGCAGATATTCAAACAATTGAGTAGGAAGGTGAGAGTTAAGTAGTATTAGGCTAATTAACATTAGCAAGAGATCTCAGAATACCTATGACTCCAACATTGAAGGTATTTCTTCTTGATAGATTTCTGTTAAAATGAAAAATAAAAAGTACGTGAGGAAGGAGACATATATTTAAAGAGTGAGTCAGGTCGGATGGGGCCTCCCATTTGAGGGAAATGGAACCTACCAGTTCACTCCACTCCAAAATTAGTGGGAATCATAAATTGAATTTCATATTGAAGTGCCTGCCTAGTAGAGAATTTAGAGTTCTATTCATTGTCACATAAACAGACCAGGGCTTTCTGTATACTGGAGAAAAATTAGCATTTGTGACAAACTTGCTAATTTTGGTGCCAGTCACTCACTCACTTGACTACCACTCTGGTCATTGATCATGGCTGCCAAACTCTTCCACCATGCTCACCACACCTCTTCTCTACCTCATTCTTTCCTCTCCTTCCCAGGTATCTTCATATTGTCTTCTCATGCCTCCTACTCTCCCTCTGTGTTTTTTTTGCCTCCACAAAATTTGCAATCACCCCTTTTTATCTGTGTGCTTCACAAATCCCCGTTTAACCCCTGCATCTTCCTGTGACAGCTACTGCACCACTGGCCCTTCCTCAGTTAACATCTTTGCCCTGTTGAACTCTCAGTTTTAAGCTTCACCCTTATTTCATCTTTCCCCCCTCCCCTCCTTCCCGTCTCCTCTCTTTCTGGGGGGATGTGCATGTGTGTAAATTATGAACAGTTCTTGACAGAGCTTAAAAACATGTTTACATTTCTTTAGGAGTTAAGCAAGTAGCTTAAAAAATCTCCCTGTTAACTTTTCTTCATGAAAATTTAAGGGATATTAATGGATCACTCGAGTGAGCTCCTGGAACACAGATTAGCTGCCACAACAATCCCTGCAGAGAGTTAACCCTACAAATTCCCTGCCCAGAATGAAGCTGGGTCAACCTGCTACTGTTTTATGGTTCATAGTAAAAGAACAGAAGGAAGACAGTAATGCACAACTGTAGTATTGATATTTTCTTTTCAGAGTTCTGGAGATTAAATCCTTCTTGTTACTTTTAGGGTAGGTCTACAGTGCGAGCACTATAATGGTATAGCTATAGCTGTAGCACTGTGGTATAGACATGTGCTACAGTAACAGAAGGGTTTTTTCCTTCCCTGTAATAAATGCACCCCCTCAAGAGCTGGTACCTATGTCAACGGAAGAATTCTTCTGTTGACGTAGCAGCATCTATAGCTTGGCTTAAGTTGTCTTAACCGTGTCCGTCTGGGTGAGTGACGAAGCTAGGTTTACCTAAGTTTTAGCTATATATCACGTCTTATATATTTATGTCATTGGAGAGTCTTGGTGTTCACCTTTCTGCTGGCAAGTCTAGCCTTGTATTAACTGATGCTGCCTGCAGGTCCATAAAGCTGCTGTCAAAGTGCAAGGTAAGTTGCTTAGATCTTTACACTTCAGCCTTCAGGCAGACAGCTTTCTAACACGGGTGGGCAAACTGGCCTGTCAGGGCTTTCAATCCGGCCCCTGGGTTTGCCAGCCCCGTGGCGCAGCGGGGCCGAAGCAGGATCTCTGCCTGCCCTGGCCTCGCGCCGCTCCCGGAAGCAGCCAGCACCATGTCCCTGCAGCACCTGGGAGGGCAGAGGGGTCTCTGCACTGCCCTCGCCTGCAGGCACCGCCCCCCGCAACTCCCATTGGCTGAGTACGGGGAACTGCAGCCAATGGGAGCTTTGGGGGTGGTGCCCACAGGCGAGAGCAGAGTGAGGCAGACATGCCCTGCCCCACCCCACCCCACCCCATCCCACCCTAGGAGCCACTTCCAGGAATGACGTGGGCCAGGGCAGGCAGGGAGCCTGCCTTAGCCCTGCTGCGTGCCACTGCCACCCCAGAGCCGCTTGAGGTAAGTGACACCAGGCCGGAGCCTGCACTCCAAACCCCTCTTTCACCCTGCACTCCCAACCCCTGCCATGATACCATAATCCCCTTCCTTGAACTCCCTGCTATACCCCTCCTGCACCCCAATGCCCTGCCCTGAGCTCCCTCCTGCACCCCAACGCCCTGCCCTGAGCCCCCAACCCCAGGCTCTGGACCCCCTCCTGCACCCACCCCCTTACTCTGAGCCCCTTCCTATACACCACACTCTCACCCTAGCCCTGCATACAATTTTCCCACCCAGATGTGGCTCTTGAGCTAAAAAGTTTGCCCACTCCTGTTCGAACATGTCTGTATGGTCTTAACTCCACTGTGATTCTTTCTGCTTCCTTTTTATTCTACACAGGTGTGACAGGGTGCTGTTAGCAGCTATAAATTGAGCCCTTTGGAAGCCAGCATCCTGGTCACTGACAACACTCAGGTCTCTGTGTTTAGTTAGAGTAGGAGGGGCTTAGGTAGTTTGGGCTTGGAAGGGTAGAAGGGAACACTTACTCTTGTAGAAAGCCTGATGAACTAACGAGGTAATTATCTCACTAGCTGGATAGCTCTGGGAAGAAAGCAAGCAATGTAGAAGGCTGAGCCAGGAAGCAGAAGGGAGCCCCCTATATCTGCTGCTACGTTGTGGTGTACCTAGAGCATAAACAGTAATAAAGATACTTGGTGGAGGTACCCTAACGGAGAGTGTATGTGCTGCTTAACTGACAAAGAGGGCTTGCTAGCCAGGGTTTCCAGGAGATGATGAGGAGACCTGTTCACAGATAGGGTGACCAGACAGCAAGTGTGAAAAATCAGGACAGGAGGTGGGGGGTAATAGGAGCCTATATAAGAAAAAGACCCAAAAATTGGGACTGTCCCTATAAAATCAGGACATCTGGTCACCCTATTAGTGATAGATGTGCCGTTTTTTCCTCTCCTGCCTATTTACATGTTTCAGAATAAAGCAGCATCCCTATTATTCTCGCATCCTGGACAAGGATCTGTCAAACAAACTAGGCAAGTGAAGTTTGTTGAACCTCCAGTGCTCTTATGGTAGCAGACTCTTTGTGTCAGACATTTTGTTTTCAGAGGCCTCTGGTATTTAGCAGGTATTTGGCTATCTGGGGTGGCAACACCTATTATGTTAACTATCCCTCTCAAGGTGGCTACCAATCGGGGATCTTCATATTCCACTCACAAAGATTGGCCATACCAAATACAGGATGACCAGGCATATCAGCTGCATGGCTGCTCAGCTGCAGTACATGTTTTGTTTTAAAGCACTCACTAGAAAGCTAGAAATGTCTAATTATAAAAGTAGCAACTATTTTTTTCTAGAGAAGAGATGAATGAAAGTAGCTGTAGCTTATTTTGAAGAGAGGATGGGACTTTTTACACCAATATTCAGTTGCCTTTACCAGTCAGTGTGGGAATACAGCTGTGACTTTTCATAAGCTAGACAGGTTCATGGACCAGTTCTTCAGAGACCATATACAAATCTGGAAAGACTAAAGCTGGTTATAGCTAAGGAAACTCAAAATATGCTGGATATGAAACTTACTGAAATGTCTCTGGTGTTTGCCTGTTGTCTTGGTTCTGAAAAGGGATAGTCAAATGCAATTTAGTACTTTTTTGTAAGTTAGTCAGTTTAGTTGCTATCCAGTGCCAAGAAGTGATGAATTATCAGGTCAGTTGGCATTAAATTTAATCTAGATATTGGATCTTACCAAAGGATATTGGCAAATGCTGAACGCCTCATGTTTTTAATAATAAAAAGAAAATAAAAGTTTACTGTTCTGTTCGGACTCCATGGTGCTCCAGCAACTTTTCAGAGAATGATAAATGATCTTTTGAATGATGATGCTTAAGCATGCAGTGTTCTACCTTGATAGTGAACTTCAACACGACTTGGGGAGGATTGCTCTGAATGTTATTGTAAAACATTGAAGAATCTGGATCGCTGTTAATCTGAAAGCATGCTATATTGTAAAGAAACTAGCTAGGTTTTTTTCCTAGAAAATTGAAATGCTAAGGTAGAGCAGAACAAGATGAAAGCAATTGTGATGGCTAAACAGCTTAGGAAGAAGGAGAAGGTAAGGTTTCTTCTGGGTTTAGTGGGTTGTTACTAGCACTTTAGTCACCAGTTATTTCTAAAATAACGGCTCACTTCATAAAAATAACCCTAAATGGATTTAAACTTTTTAATCAATAAAGAAAACCTTTGTGTTCCGCACCAATCACATGCAATCCAAGTATCTGATATTTTTTACATACTTTGCTCAGTGAATATGGGAGCTCTTTAGAATTAGGCCATGAACATCTCCAGGTAAAGTAACAGAAGTTATTGCATAGGGGAAAAAACAGATTCTACTGTTGAGCAGCAATGTCTCACTTTGGAATGGGATGTGGAGGTTTTAAGATATCACTACCAAGCAGATACTTTGATTTTAGTGACCAATTATAACCCATTAATACAGTTACAATAGGGGGTGTAACTCCAGATTGTGAGCACTGTTACTGTCTTCACTCTGTTACATGTGTGTACAGAACCTAGCCAAACAGAGCCCTAATTGCTAATTGAGCCTGAGATGAGCTACTATAGTACAAATGTGGCATAGGCAGTCTAATTGTTTGCTTGAAAACATGCTTTTAAGGTTAAGCTGATCAGATACTACGTAGTAACTCCCTATTTGTAAGTAACACCCTAGCACCCATATCCAGTAAGAAATGCCTCTTAAAATACAGGCCAGGTGGCCACTCTTCCCTCTTAGGTAGGAAGGAATGTGAGACATGGGAGTCTCTAGCTAATTAGTTTGCTATTCTTGTATTTGGCTTTCAAAGACTCACTTTAAATATTATCCTTTAATTGCCTGTGTATTGTAGTAGATGCTTGGACCACTACTGGCACGTCTAAGGGTTTGTGTGTGTGAATGTTGGTGGTTTGTTTTCTTTACCTAGCCAACAGAATGCTTGTTTTGTTGTGACCAAGGGATGAATCATGCCTGTTTTAACCCAAGTCTTATTTTGTTCCAGTGAAGAAATATATTGGGAATGGGGGGATTTTAAGTAAAAGGAGTTTTAGGGTAAAAGTTAAATACTTGAGTTCAACACTCTTTTGCCCAACCTTGCGGTGAGGAAGGGAAGTGGTGAGCCAGATATTGACACAAAACAAAGTCAGAAACTGGAGATTTGTATGTATACACCTAGGAAGATGGAGTGATTCTGACCTTAGGTTCTTGTGAGTCTGGGATATATAATCCAATATGCGGGGGAGAGGAGTGATTTTTTGTTGCACAAATGTTTGTGACTGAGTCAAGAAAGAATGTGCATTAAAGAACAACCTCATTAATGGTGAAATTATGGTTAATTTCATTGCACATGAGTTACTATGGGCTTTTTAATGAAGGGGGAAACTGTTAATTCTTTTGGGTGGGAGATTTTGGTAATCTTGTAGGATGTGGGCAGAGCAGATCTTCTGGGGGCACTTCTCAGCATGGGTTAGGCAGTACCTGGCTTCAGTATTGTGCTTTAGGCTTTCCTTCTTTCTTGTAAAAGCAGCAAAGAATCCTGTGGCACCTTATAGACTAACAGACGTTTTGGAGCATGAGCTTTCGTGGGTGAATACCCACTTCGTCAGATGCATGTAGTGGAAATTTCCAGGGGCAGGCATATATATGCAGGCAAGCTAGAGATAATGAGGTTAGTTCAATCAGGGAGGATGAGGCCCTGTTCTAGCAGTTGGGGTGTGAAAACCAAGGGAGGAGAAACTGGTTTTGTAATTGGCAAGCCATTCCCAGTCTTTGTTTAATCCTGAGCTGATGGTGTCAAATTTGCAGATGAACTGAAGCTCAGCAGTTTCTCTTTGAAGTCTGGTCCTGAAGTTTTTTTGCTGCAGGATGGCCACCTTAAGGTCTGCTATAGTGTGGCCAGGGAGGTTGAAGTGTTCTCCTACAGGTTTTTGTATATTGCCATTCCTAATATCTGATTTGTGTCTATTTATCCTTTTCTGTAGTGACTGTCCAGTTTGGCCGATGTACATAGCAGAGAGGCATTGCTGGCATATGATGGCATATATTACATTGGTGGACGTGCAGGTGAATGAACCGGTGATGGTATGGCTGATCTGGTTAGGTCCTGTGATGGTGTCGCTGGTGTAGATATGTGGGCAGAGTTGGCATCGAGGTTTGTTGCATGGATTGGTTCCTGAGCTAGAGTTACTATGGTGCAGTGTGCAGTTACTGGTGAGAATATGTTTCAGGTTGGCAGGTAACTGCACACCGCACCATAGTAACTCTAGCTCAGGAACCAATCCATGCAACAAACCTCGAAGTGTCAGTAATGTGGCCCTCAGGCCAATGTACTAGTCCTCATGTGGCCCTCATGGTCATTTGAGTTTGAGATCCCTGCTTTAGGCTGAGTACAGGTGGTCACTTTTGTGTCTTTTATATTTTTTCCCTCTCTCTTTAATCAGTCACTTTTTTATGACACCTTTTTCAATAAAAAGTCTCTGCATCTGACAGTGCCTGTCTTTTTGCAACTGACCACTTCAATCTACTTGTGATGTTTTTTTGCTGACAAGTTTCTTGACTTAAATCTTTTTTTTAATTCCTTCTGTGTCACTCTGACAGAACATGTGTGGGTCAGAAACACATCACAAGTCTCCTGCTGAGGTAGAGATTCGTGGGGGTAAGACCCCACACCTTTGAAAAGCTGTCAGTGTGTTCTTTACAATCATCCCTTTCTCTAGACTTGGAAGTGCTCTTTACCTTAGAGCAGCAATCTGACTCTCCAGCGGAAGAGTTGTCATCCTTCTACAGTTATCACTGTAGGGGATGATAGCAGAGCTCCACCTTCCCACCATTTCTGTGAATGAATAAGAACAGGTGGCAGCATGTCACCTCTGCAACACCCCCATTCTGTTTGGTCCAACTAATAAAGGATTCCTTGCCCCGACACTGGGGCAAGCTGAGTTAGCTTCGCCAATTTGAATTTGTACAGAGTAACAGCAAAATTATTTTAACCCTGAAACCAGGGAAACAGTATAGCCATGTCCATTGTTGATGCAGAACCAATCTGCTTTGACTGTTCTTTTCACTGCCTAGCACTTTTGGCCACTTCATCCTTCCCCAACCACCACAACTGTGTTAATTGGTTCTGATCAACAGTAGGCTTCCCCCACAGTTGACTATGACCAGCTAATACTTCTTGAAGTGGTTAAACCCTGTCTATTAGTGTTTAAAAACATGTTAGGTTGATGTTGAAAAATATAGAATATTAATATAGACATACTTTTGTCATTGTGGTCAGTTTCTCTTAATGTACTTGTGTGGAACAGGTGCATCTTATCTCTTTATTCATGTGGTCTCTTAAGTGGCATATCTAATCTTTCGTAATGGAGTCTTCACTTCCGGATTCTCATCTTGGCTTTATTGTATGTTTGCAGAAAAACTAGGGGAGCAGGAGGAAAGGAAGGCTACTTCCTCTCATTCATTCTCCCTCTTTCTCTGGCACCTCATCCTTGCCTGAAATGTGGAGTGAGTAGCAAAGGATTCTGGCATTCCCTAGAGCATGTCATCCATCTGAAGGAACCCAGCAGGTGAAGCAAATGTATAAGGAGCATTTCTTTTTCTCTGTGTCTCTCAAACGCACACACTGGTGGACGTTTGTACTCACAGAACTAGTGTGAAATTTAGTCACAGCCACAGCATGTGTTCCAATTTTCCGGGGAAACTCTCCTCCAGCTGTGCCTTTTAACCCTTTCCCCATTCTGCATCTTCCTTCTGTTTCAGTGGTTCAGGATATTTGGAAAATGAGGGGAATGGTTGAGGCCAAAAGTAATCTTGAGAGAATGAGGCAAGATTTTAATTTTAGTGATCTGACTGGGAGAAGGGAAAACAGTAAGCTGTGGTTGATTAGTAGGGCATGCTGGGGGATGCTCTTATTAGTTTTCTTCACATCATGGAGAATTACAAGTTTTCCTTTTTCATACATACCTTAATATACCATTTTCCCTTTAGCCTTCCATTTCTGCACATGCTAAGGGCTTATTTATAAACAATTTGTACTGCTCACCCACCTTGTTACTTTCTAATATCCAGGGACCAACACGGCTACAATCACCCTGCAAATAAATTGTACTGCAGTAACTTTACTGGAATGATTAAAACAGTACAAACTACCTAATATGGATGCAGTTACACTGGAATAAGTACTTTTAACTGCATCCGTGCGGGAATTGTACCACCGTAACTATTTCAGTAAAATCACATCCCTAACCAAAATAGTTATCCTGGTACAAAAACTGTGTACACACCAGGCCTAAGGGATCCTAAACAACTTCTCCTTGAAGTAAGAGGTGCTGTGCTAAGAGTACAGTTTTTCTCCTGTCTGATGCAGACAGATGCCTTTTGTATCCCTTGTTAAGTAAGCTACTGACGAAGAATGAATGTGTTGGCATTTTTTTTTCCTTGGGTGGGAGTAGCCTTTCTTTTAAAGCAGGTTTTCATGTTACCGGTATGTTTATTGAGCCAGACGTGGGAGACTTCCTGTTAGTGCATTGGAATAAAATATGGGATAAATGGATGCCATGAGCCAACCCTCTTAACTTAAACCTAAAAAGGGTATGTAGTTTTGTAACTTTAAATTTGAAATTTATGATTGTGTTGGTGGAGGAAGAGGGCTGAGAGCCCAAATCTAAGCCCATTTTAGTAATGTAATGTGTGTATATATATATATATGGTACTTTACATTCTGAAGAATTCCAAAGCAATTGGCATGTTATATAGAAGTCCTTTCCCCAAACCCTGAAATGTGGTTATGACTGGTGTGGAAAGCAGCATGTATTTAATAGTGCCCACTATTAAGCAGTCTTTGGCAGGGAGTGAATACCACATCCAGTTCTAGAGTGGAGACATTGTGGCACACTTTTCTTCAGCTGCTTTTCTCTTTGGCTGTACTGATGTGTAGGTCATGTGGTCTTCTTTGTCTGCTGCTGTTCTTTTCACTCAGTTCTGCATTTGGATTCTTTTTCCGTTAAGTTTCAGCCTTTAGCAGAGTTGGAAAACCACATCTTCAGGCTGTCTGCTGCCAGATCACAGCAGTTTGAATTGGACACTTAAAAAGCTGAAGCAGGTGCTGGAAACCCTATTCCCCCTTTGGTGTGATTCATTGAGTGCCAGCTTTCAACTGAGAGTGGGGGAGGGGGCCTCTATTGCCAGTAAAATATAAATATGTTTAATATTGTTAATCCTCTCACACAGTAGAATAAAGATACTACCGGTTGTTGATAGTGTTGCATTTTCCTGGAGATCATGGATGGCTACAGGGTAGCTGATGTGGCTCATCTTTTTGTACTGAGACATGGGTATGTGGCTCAAGAACAGAGCATTCCATGTTTGGGCTTTGAGTTCTGCACACCACACCTCTTAAACAGGAGAGCCAGAGCAACTAATTGTAGTTCACGTGAGGCCCTCAGACTCTGGCAAGCTATTAATGTGGTTCTTGGGTGGGGAAAAAGCTTGAGTTCCTTTGTTGACTCTGTATTTGTGTTTAGGAGTCTTTGTAAGAAAATTATGAGTTATTTCTGGTACCAACTTTTTTGGCAAGGGTGCTAAAGTGTAAACAAGGCACGCTTTCTGTTACTCATGGTACTGACCATTAATGGGGCTGAGAAGAAGGGAATTGCTTAAGTTAGTGAATAGTATAATAAACCACACTTTTAGTGTAAAAAGTGTTGCAGAGCTATTTGCTTTTGGAGTAAGCAAAAATTAGAGATTCTTACTCTTCCTGTTGGAAAGATGTGATTATCTCTTTATATATAGAAGGTATAAAGTGTTTCTGAATTTCCACCTCTGCCTTGTTTGCGCTATTTTACATCCTTGGAAACTTTGCCAGGCTTTTCTTGGGTACTTGTTGGAGAAAGTAACTGGTTAGTGAGACTGTGGCTGCAGAGATCAGTAGAGCTTCCTATCACTGGAGGAGAAAACCCCACAATCTGTTGGGGGTTGTCTAAGCAAAGATTTTTATAACACTGCTCTGGTAGAAGATGGAGTTAAAAATTAAAGCGTTTTGAGGAGCTTATCCCTTTTCATAGCTTAGTCATTAGTTTTATAAAAACTGTTTAAGTCTCTTGTTCAGATGTGTGCTTCTGTAGATCAGAGCCCTCAGGAAGAACTCTATCTGGCGTACTTGTGTGTCTCAGAATAACCTGGACCTGGACTAAACTGTAGATACTTTCCTGTAACGTGGAAGCGTGACCTAATACTACTAAGGAGAGTGGTGAAAGAGTTAAAGTGGAATATCACTTGCATCACTTCTCCCATCGCCTCTACCAGGAACAACTCTTGCTTCTGCTCGTCACTGCTCCTCTTGTCTGTTGCTCTTTTTTCTGTCAATTTTTAATTCAGTGTGATAAAACATCCGTTATTTGTAAGTTGACTGAGCATAAAGTATTTCATTATAAAACGGTCATCCATCACCGGGAGGCTGGGGGCTGCGAAAAACATTAACTAGGCACTTTTGGCTGGAATTCAGCTTTGCCAGAATAATGCAGCTTCTGTGTAAAGTATGCAGCATAAAAAAATTGACTGTTCAGGAAAACAGGTGCTGGGCCTGCTCTCTCAGAGCTTTGGGATTTCATCCCAAGTTTTTTGGAAGGGCCTTCCAAGTCCTTCTGTTACCTATAGTCAGTCATTCAGACAAATGGCCTCAAAACTAAGCTAAATCCTTTTTGTATATTGACATATCTGCATATGCTATTCTCAATAGAACCTCTTCAAGTGCTTTATATTTTAATTCTGATTCTTGAGCTGTGAGTGTAAGAACTGGTGGTCCAAGCTATTCTGCAGGCCCTGCATCTTTTCTAGCTAGTTAGGTGCCCTGTGGATTTCTAGGAGTGAGACTGTTTCCCTGGGTAATACTTGGTTGGCCATAGTTTTCCAAATGTGCATCTTTTCAGAGTGTTTTTTATGCTGGTATTGCTGTGAATCTAGAAACTCTGCACTGGGAGAAGTAATAATTGCCTCCTTCTAGCTCCTGTTTTTCCTTGCTGCTAGTAGATGTAGATTAGTGTTGAAATGCCTCTTTGAGGTATGTAATCATTATTTGAGATGGTTGGAAAGCAAATTTGAGCATGTAATGAGAGCATGTTAACTGTCTGGGTTGTTGAAACAGTTTGGTGTATCTGGAAACAGGTTAACCTACAGGTTGATCTACTGAAAGAAGCTGAAATAGATCTAAAGAGGGTTTGCCCCTTTCATCCTTTCCTCTGCCTCTTATCCAGGAGGGGCAAACGCTCCTTGCCATAGGGGAAGTGGAGGAGGTTCCTTGGGAGCTATGGGGCAGAGGATTCTACACTCATTATTTCCTTGTCCCCAAGGCAAAATGGGATCTCAGACCTGTTTTAGATCTGTGAGGACACAACCAGTTCATGGTGCAGTTGAAGTTCCACATGGTCTCCCTGAGCACAAGCATCCCTTCCCTGGATCCGGGAGACTGGTACGCGCCCTCGACATGAAAAATACATACTTTCATATAGTCATTTGGCCTGTGCACAGATGATTCCTACGGTTTGAAACATCAGTCCTCCCATTCTGTCTAGCAGTGGCTCCCTGAGTATTCACCAAGTGTATGTCAGTTGTAGCAGCCTTCCTCTGTAGGAGGCAGGTGCAGGTATATCCCTACTCGACGACTGGTTAATTCAGGGACACTCCAGGGAGCAGATAGAGTCTCAAGTCCGACAAGTCAGAGACACTTTCGAGAGACTGGAACTCCTCCTCAACGTGAACATGTCAACCTTATCACTGACCCAAAGAACAGAATTTGTCGGAGCGATGCTGGACTCAGTATAGGCAAGGGCATTCCAAGCCATAACAGACATTATTCAAAACCTCAGGCGGTACCCGACCACTAAAGCCAAGGGGATACCGGAGTGTCCTCAGCCACTTGGCAGCCTGCACTTATGTGCTCCGACATGCCAGATTGAGGCTCAGACCTCTAGAAGTGTGGCTTGCATTGGTCTACCACCTGGGGCATGACAGCCTGGACTCAGTGGTCACTATGCCAGAGCAGGTACTCTAGTCCCTCCGATGCTGGCTCAGCCTTTGGTCAGTGTGCAAAGGAGTGCCCTTCAACAGCCCACAACACTCTTTGTCCCTAGTAATGGACACGTCAATTCTGGGTTAAGGGGCTCTTCTGGGAGATCTCCGAATGCAAGGCCTATGGTTCCAGAACAAGCTCTCACTCCATATCAATATTGAGGAGCTCAGAGTGGAGTGACTAGCCTGCCAGACCTTCCTGTCCCGAGTACAAGGCTAGTGCGTGGCAGTGATGACCGCCAACACCACTGCCATGTTTTACATCAACAAACAAGGCAAAGCCCGTTCCTCCTCCCTGTATCGGGAAGCCCTCCAGCTATGGGAGTTGTGAATAGGCTGCTTCATTCATGTGGAGGCGTCATCTCCCGGGAGTGCAGAATGAACTAGAGGATCACCTCAGCAGGTCGTTCTGCAATCACGAGTGATCCATCCTTCCAGATGTCCTACATTCCATCTTCCAAAGGTGAGGGTTTCTCCAGGTAGATCTGTTTGCTACATGGAGCAACAGAAAGTGCCCAACATTCTGCTCCTTCCGGAAACGCAGCCCAGGCTTGATCTCAGACGCATTCATGCTACCCTGAGGGGACCATCTTGTGTATGCCTTTCCGATGATCCCACTCGTACACAAAGCACTGCTCAAGAGCCGCAAAGACAAGACAGAAATAATTCTGTGGGCCTCAGCATGGCCACATCAACGTTGGGACACCACACTTCTGGAGCTGTCCGTGGACACCCCAATCCTGCTACTGCTTCATCCAGATCTCATCACCCAGGACCAAGGTCGTCTTCACCACCCAGACCTCCAGTCCCTCCATCTCACAGCGTGGAAACTTCATGGTTGAACCCACTGGAGCCCCTGTGCTTTGAACCGGTAAGGCAGGTTCTCTTTGGCAGCAGGAAACCATCCACCCAGGCCACTTATCTAGTGAAGTGGAAGAGATTCACTTGCTGGTGTGCCCAACATTGCACACCTTCACTCCAAGGGCCTATGCCACTCATCCTGGATTACATCCTGCTCCTGAAACAAGGCCAAGCAGAGTCATCCAACAGGGTACACACTGCTATTTTGGCCTTCCACCTGGGAGAGTTGGAGCCTTCCGTGTTCACCAGCCCCATGGTAGGATGTTTCCTCACGGGCTTGGAAATATTATATCCACAGACTCGACGACCTGTGCCTGCATGGGACCTCAGTCTGGTCCTCTTCCAGCTAAGGGGGCTCTTTTTCGAACCATTGGTGACTTGCTCCCTTCTGAATTTGTTGTGGAAGGTGGCATTCCTGGTTGCCATCACATCGGCTAGGAAGGTGTCTGAGTTAAAAGCACTATCCTCCGACCCACTCGCCACTCTTTTCCACAACAACAAGGTGCAACTCAGATCTCATCCAGCCTTCCTTCTCAAGGTAATATCCAAATTTCATATTAGCCAAGACATTTTTCTACCAGTCTGCTATCCCAAACCTCATAACAGTGCCCAGGAGCAGAGGCGTGCGCTAGCATTCTACATCAAGCATACTAAACCTTCAGGAAATCGAACCAACTGTTCGTTGTGGTGGCAGTCCGGATGAAAGGGCTCCCAGTCTCTTCCCAATGCATTTCTTCCTGGATCATGGACTACATCCACACATGTTATGAGCCACATAAGGTCCCAGCCCCGGCTATTATGGCACTCTTCACAAAGGCACAAGCCTCTTCAGTGGCCTTCTCAGCCCAGATCCCTATTCAGGAGATATGGAGAGCGGCAACCGAGTCATTGGTGCATACGTTTACCACTCACTATACTATCACTCAGCATTCCAGAGATGATGTGGCATTCGGCAGAGCGGTACTCCAGTCAGCGATTCCTTAACTCCGACCCCATCTCCAGGGCAGTGTGTTGGAGTCACCTAATCGGAATCAATGTGAACAATCATTTGAAGAAGAAGAAAATGGTTGCTCACCTTCTCGTAACTGTTCTTTGAGATGTGTTCATGTCCATTCTAATACCCACCATCCTTTCCCCTCTGTTGGAGTAGCTGGCAAGAAGGAACAGAAGGGGGGTTGGGTTGGCAGGGTTATATATTGAGTGCCATGAAGGCGCCACTCCAGGGGGCTCCGCAGCTGACCCAATGGGACTTGCCAAGGGAAAACATTCCGACACATGGCGTGCGCATACCTGGAATGGATATGAACAGCACATCTTGAAGAACAACAATTACGAGAAGGTGAGTAACCATTTTTTCTAGCTTTCATGATTTCAGAGAAACTGATAAACTGAGACTCAGACTAGAAGGCAAAAAGATCCCCAAACTATTATTATTTTTAAAAATCACATTTTTGGGGAGCCTTGCTCATGACTTTTGAATGTTTGGCCTTGGCAATAGTGTGCCCATCATGATGATATCTAGTCTCCTGATACAACAAAGTGATCTAAATGTTGCTCAGGAACTTGCCTACTTCTCCTTTCAGACATGCATGTTGGCATAATTTATCAAGGATTAAGCAGTGTATCAGAGACATTTGCAGAGTGACAGACTTCTGCTGTCAGAGTTAACAGGTTTTAGGAAGATGGAGTGGGGAGAGAGAATGTTTGAATAGGGAGAGGTGGATGTTAGCAGGGAGGCTGGAGGGTGAGGATGGCCATACTTTTTCCATGAATAAATAACATCCCCACTGGAGTTGCTGAGGTACCGAAGAAAGATGAATTATGCTTGGTCTGGGTGTTAATGTTGCTGTATTTGGTTATTTCCTTGATTGGAAACCAACTGAGCAAGATGAACTCTAAGCTAATGATGCTTTGGCGGGGAGTGTATGGGAAGGGGGCGGCATTGATTTAGGATCTTGAAATGGTTTCAAAACTATTAAAAATAGCAACAACAACTTTCCATTTAATTTTTACATCTGGTCACTATAACACTCAGTATTGTAATTATATTATATATAGTAGAAAACTGATGAAATCACTGAGAATCCTAAATACCATATAACAAACCCAGTGGAACTAGGAGGATAGGGGGTGAGGATAGATATGTAAGCATCTAGATTGTGATGGGTAATAGTTCTGTGATATCTCTTCCAAAGTGTTTGTTTTTTTCCAGGTTTACACACACTCTCAGTTTTACACACCCAGCAAAAATGCACTGTATCAGAGAAAGTAGAGAGAAGAGTTCTTTCCTGTGCAGTCTCGACAGCAAGTTGGTGGGGTCTTGGTCTGATTTCCCCTATTGAGTCACTTTAGAGAGAGAGGCAAGAATGTGGAGCTGAAGCAGAAGTGACAACTTGCCCAAAATCACCCAGGAGGCAAAAGTGGCAGAGTCAAAATTAGAACTAGTCTCCAGAATCTTGATCTAGTATTCTTTCCACTGGACTGTGTCACCATCTGATGGTTATCTTATCTGTATACACACTTCAGCACTATCAGAGCCAAAATTATGTGGTGCCTTGATTAGAGATTTGAAAGAAACTCTCCTTTCTTTGTATTTGAGCAGGATTTTGAAATAAATGATTCTATCCCAAAGGTCATGGTAACAAAAATTCTGAGGGTGAGAGGTTAAAGCAAGGAGATTGTGTGCTGGTCTGTTAAATGTGTGTTTTATAATTCATTTGGAGGGCTGGCAGTTCTGTGCCCTAAGGGAAGGCGGGGAAATGAGGAAACCCACCAGTGTGTGAATTGGGAGGTGGCTTGAGCAAACAGGTTCTGTTTCTCTCTGTGAATTAAAATGTGCGCTGTGCTGTCACTGGCCAGCCAGTCAATAATGATCTTAATGAAGTGAGGGGGATAACATCCAGCTGAGCTTCCAAAGCACATTCACAGATTCAGCTGTTGTGGGCAGAAGGATTGGAGGAGTTATAGGCCCACACAGATAATTGCAAATATTTTGCTTCTTCACCCCTAACTTCATCCTGTAAGCTGGTTACAGTGCCAATGCCCGGTGTGCAGGAGAGTTCGTCACTCCTCACACTTGCTGTGTTGCTCAGAGTGTATTGGCTACTTGCCCTCTTTCTAAGGGTTGTGCCAAAAAGTTGATGGTGTAGGCGACAGGCTACATGTTGTGGCTCGCTGTCTGGGGCAGCGGCTGAAATAATATTCATAGTAGTGTGCAGACCTCCAGATAAGAAACCATATCAACTTCCTGGAGGAGCTTATGTAGAGCATGGTACTGGAATACCCCAAATTTTTAGTGCTCAGTGAACTCCATCCTCTACGGATAATGTAAAGTATAGAGCAGTAGTTAATCTCATGACCAATGGAAACAATAGGATTCTCCTAGAGGGTCTGTGGGCTTAAACATGTAGCTGGGGACACACTGGATCAATCCTGTTTTTAGAGGAGTGGCCATTGAAGACCCATCGCCAACATACTGCTAGGTCTTGATCTCACCACCTCCTCCCACTCCAAGCAAAGTCAGAGCCTGCCTTCCTTCCTATTCCTGCCAAGGTAACCATGTTCATACTGCAGGCTCTCTCTGCAGCTTTTGATACATTAGGCTGCAAGGTATTACTAAGCTCTGCCTGGCATAACAGGAGTACAAGGATGACTCTGCTTTATAGGGGCTCCACACACACTTCTCCAACAGAACTTAATGGTGATGGCTAGCTGCTGCTCCTTTGAAAGCCTCACCTGCAGGGTCCCACAAGGATCCATACTATCCCCTCTTGTACAACAGCTGTATGAAATCACTAGGAGAGATGGTGAGATTCCACAAGCTCAGCTGGCAACAAACATTATGCTGCTGATCCTAGACTAGATCTCATTAACCATTGTTACTACTAATGTAACCGCTGCCACTCTTAAGATGTTAGAATATCTACAAGAGAGAAGCTCTTGGACGAAGAAGAGGTGGCTTAAGTTGAACCCAGGCAAGACCAATGTGGAGATGCTGTCCCAATTTTCCATTAAAGGAATTCAGTCCTCATTCATCTAAGTGGTGTGAAACCTAAGGGTCTTGTTCGACTCATCACTAAACTTGAGCAGTCAAGTAGTCAACTATCTCAAAATACCTTCTTTTCCAGTTTGCCAGAAAACTTTTTTCCCCTTTCTCCTGGATATAGACCTGGCCACAGTGACATGCATTTATTTCTGGGCTGGATTATTATAATTCCCTATATCTGAATGTGAAGAAGATAAAGCACAGGCTCTTAACTGATACAGTGCCCACCTGCTCCATTGTCTAGGCTGCAGGGAGCCCATCTGGTCCATGCTCAGGTTCCAGTCAACATACCTTTTTGTTATTAAATGGAATTTAATCATTAACCAGTGATAAATTTGAGATCATTTTAAGACATAGTAGATATTTAAACTCTTCACAACTGCCTTCTGGCCCTGGTTCTGAGAGGGGTGGAAGATGTATGTAGTGACTAGGAAACTGGTGTGATTTCCCTAACATACAGATGCATTGAGTTAACACATACTATTCTGGTTGAGGATCCCAGCTGGAATCTAAGCATTCACAGACCTATCATTCTTTCATTGTATCTGGGCCTAGTCACTTTCACAGGTACTATGGAAGCAAAGTAAGTCTTGGTTGACTGACAGAGCCAATAGTTCAAACCTGCACATGAGCACTCTCTCTACCAACAGGTCACTGCAACACACAGGGTTGGCACTGAAGTTTTCCCTTCTTTCCTAACCTATCTTTAAGAATGTCTGGCAATATCCATTTGTTGCTTTCTGAGGATCGGGAGCCCATTTCCTTTTTAATAGGAGTCTCCTGCTGCTTGGACTTTGTTCTGGGGCCCTTTATGCTGCATTTATAATGCTCACCTCAGTTGTTACTATGTTAACTGTTCTTATTCTGCTAATGTTTTATATTATGGGAACATCTTAAAGCCCAAATTTGTTAGATCCCCACTCTGGCAGTCTGGTGTTGCTTTTATTTTCTGATGTCTCTCATCCACCTCCAGAAGTTTGGAGCTGTAGTGTTTCTAAGGTATTTTGAAGTCCCTTAGTTGAAGCTCATCCATTTGCATCTATGAAAAGTTAATATTGGTATTTAGGCTATTCAGAACTCATGGAACTTATGTTTGCTGTTAGCATTTGGAATTGCTAATGGCAACAAGGTACAGAAGCACAATCCATCTCCTTCATTATTTACAGGTCTGCTAGAGATATGTTGTATAAAAGTCAAAATGACTAGGTGAAGAAGTTGTTTTGTGCCTGACGTACACGATGCCATTAAAAAGCTCCTTTGTTTCCTTTTGGGCTCATCAAGTTTTTCTTCACTCCTTTCTTTGGTTGTTGGGGTTTTGTTTGCTTACCTGATGCTTTTCTGATTCTCTGGCATCAGAAAGTCTCTTGGCTTGTTTGCAATTTGTTTCCCTTTGATTTCCTTTTTTAATTTTTCCCCTTCCTGCTCCTGTGCTTCCCAGGAGAAAGGCCTAAACAGAACATGGTAACAGCCAGAAAGCTAATTCATGATAAAACTGTAATTCTC
This sequence comes from Gopherus evgoodei, assembly GCF_007399415.2. Taxonomy (NCBI): domain Eukaryota; kingdom Metazoa; phylum Chordata; order Testudines; family Testudinidae; genus Gopherus; species Gopherus evgoodei. Next base: position 73,142,323 of record NC_044328.1, read on the forward strand.
CTTTTCCAGCCTCTCAAAAGCAATAGAGCTTTCCTTTTGACAGCACGGTGAATTTGCAATCAGAGAGCTACTTATAGTGTGCTGGTCACAAAAAGCTGCGGAGAATTACTATGCTTTAAAGTGGTGTAGAAGAAGTTTTAATTTCTCCTGGGCTTTCAAATTGCCTGCTTAGTTTGGGTCTGGTATTGTGCAAAGCACGTATAAAATGCCTCTATGGAACGAATACAGTGACTGAATAGAGTTCTGTAGTGTGTTACAACCTAATTGCTCTTTCTTCAACACGTGCCAATTTTCAAAGAAGGGGAAAAGAGTGCTTAAAGTTGACACACATCAAACTTGTGCTGTCAGTAAGATGGATGGATCAGTCCATCCTCTGAACTTGGCAGTGTTCAATGCAATTCCCTGTGGGTTTCATTTAGCCAAGCTAGCCTTGTTAAAGCGGCCACTCTCTCTTTCTCATATTAGGAGGAAACCTTGGGAAACTTGGCCCTAATTCACAACAGGAGCAAGATCAATAACTATCAGTGTTTGGTCATGGGCAGATGAATTTGTCATGGAGTGGCTGCTTTTTGCTTTGGTTTAGTCTGTTTTAATAATTTCATTTGGAGTTGAAAGTCACTACCTCAGAGGGTATTGGCTGGCCATGGGCACTGAAGCTTGGAGCTGGGGCAAGTTCAGTCCTGCGGCTGGCCAGTCTCCTGTGTTTATTTACTTTGTGTAAGAAATCTACCCAGACAGTCTCAGTTAGTTGGAATCAGAGACAGCGTGAAGCTTATCTGTGCTTTTGGTGTGCTTTAACTTGGCTTTATGGCCACTTTCAGTAGTGATTTATGAAGAACAGTTTACAAAATGATGCTTTCCTTTCTCCTTTTCAGTAATTGGTGCTGCTGAACTAGTGTAAATACTGATTGCTGGCCCTCAAGTGAAGGAATAGGGTTTTGTAGGCCACTACTAGAAACCTGCTGTAAGGTGAGGTGGTGGTGGTGTATCACAGTGAGTTGACCCCAGAGTGACTGGAGAGATGGCTGTCCTATACATCAAATGATAGTGCCTCTTGTGAAGTACATTACCATGAGTTTATGGCTTTTATTTTAGTGATAAAATAATGTCTTTAAGACATCATCTAGCCTTTTTTATTAAAGCAGCCATGAAATGTTACCAAGTTAAAAGAAAGTGTTAAAGTTTTTTCTCTTGTTTCACTGAACTCTAAAGTTTACAAAACCTTATTTAGTTAGTGTCTGTTTTTTACCTGGGAGAAAAGGTAAGTGTAAGCCCACAGACATGGTTGCTTCTGGGGCCTTGACACGAAGGAACAGACAGTTTGTAATTCACTTGATCGTTTTTGCACTGATTTTTCACAAATGATTCAGTTTATCTATTCTAGCTGTACTGAATCAGTTGAGGGACTCTTAGGACTTGTCTACACTTATAACACTGCTGCGGCGCACTTGCACTGCTGTAGCGCTTCAGTGAAGACATCACCTACACTGGTGGGATGGTTTCTCCTGTTGGCATAGGTAATCCACCTCCCCAAGAAGTGGCAGGTAGGTCAATGAGAGAAACAGTCTGCACTGGGGGCTAGATCCGTTTAATGGCATTGTTCAGGGGCCTGGATTTTTCACACCCCTCTGCAGTGTAGTTAAAACAACTCAATTTCCTAGAATAGACTAGGCCTTATTGTATATCCACAGTTACGCTGTCCTAAATTGCTTCAGCTGTAATGCCCTCTGCTTAGAAATGCTTCCTCTCCAACCTGCCCCGAGAAATACTCATCCCCTGTTCTTGAGCCCTGCGGGGATCAGGCATGGTACCAGTCTTCTTTAGCTATATTTGTGCTCTTTCAAATGATTGAAGCTCAGTTGATAATCCCTGAAAGAGCGTAAGCTGCCAGCATGGCTGATACCACCTTCAGTAAATGATTGCAGAGTTTGTGTGTGTAGGAGCAGAGTATACTGTAGTCATGCAAAGGGAAGCAGCAGTGCTAGTCATGGCAAATTTGTCAAGTATAATCAAAGTCTTGGTGACTGTTTGGAGGGTAGTAATGATCCAGGGTAGGGATCAGCATATAGCACAGAGCCTGAAAACTACCATGATGTTGTAACATGGTAGACAGTGTTTCTATGCTAGGATTTTGGTGAATTACCACTGAAGAGGTATTTCAGGTAAAATACAGAGGTGCATGAGAGTTTTTGTACCATTATTGTTAACATATGCTGTCTTCTGAATACGTTCTACTTCTCATCTCTAGTCCCAGATACTTTCCTGCCCCCGCCAATTTCAAACTTTCAGGTATCCATGAAGACTTCAGTTTTTAGCCTGATTTGCCCATTGTGCTCACAGAATTTCTTTGGAGCAAAAGTGAAGATGAGACCCATCTTTTCTGAAAGATGGTTGCAATTCCAAGTGTCTCAGGTAACTTCCACTTTGGGAGAGAATTCTTCAAAAAAAGGCCTCTTGAAAATAGTCTCACACCAGCATTTGTGAAGAAAGATAATTTCAAAAGACCAGTTCCTTGGGTAGATAGTGAGGCCTTTCCAGTACCATTGGGAGCTAAGACTGTAAGTGTATTGATGTCTTTGAAAAAACTAGAATACTAGTATTCTAGAACCTGCGAGAGGATGAGCTTATCTGAATTCTTTTCTTGACCTGAGGGCAATTGATCTCTCCAGGATTGAGGTTGAGATCTATTTGTGAAGCAGTGTGTAGAGTTTGTATCTGTGGGTCTTAAATGTGCCCTGATCTAATGTGTCTCTTCCTGGAATATAGCAGTGCAATGTTTGATCATTGTGCACAACTTCTACCTTGTATGCGATACGAGAGGAAAGTTCTTAGAAACTGGGTTGGAGCTATGTTTAAACTAAACTTTAATGTAGGTGGGTACTGCTCTTCATAAAAGGCTCTCAGCATTCCCCTAGGAATCTGAAATAGAGGCTATATGGTACAAGTAGATTATTACTGGGCAAATGCATAATGCAGAGTAATTGATTTGTTGACTTGATTAAGAAAAGCCTCCAAGTCACTGAAGAGGTATTCAGGTCATAGGGTGAGAGTGAGCTCTATAGGATTAATTTTAAATCCTTCTACCAGTGACCTTCAACCTTTCCATACCAAATAGCTGTTGGGTTCAGTTTTACTGCTGCCCTAATTCTGGAATAAAGCTTGTTGTACATGACATCCAGCTAATTACATATCAACTATAGCTTAAGGAAAAATTTTTATGGTGTGATTCCATTTGGTGTTTCTTTAGTGCTAGTTATTAAGATCACAATTAATTAAGACAGGTTTCTTCAACTTCTGAATTAAAATCTACCCCCAAACCTATTTCTTCCACAAGTCCCAAACATTCAATTCTTTATCAGTAGGGTGACCAGATGTCCCTATTTTATAGGAACAGTTCCAATTTTGGGGTCTTTTCTTATATAGACCCCCTATTATCGCCCAACCCTCTGTCCTGATTTTTCACATTTGCTGTCTGGCCATCCTGTTTATCAGGAAAACACCACCACAGGGTTTTTTAAATCCAAAGAATTGTGAATGGTGTATCATCTTGGTCGGTAAATGCACCTCTTCTCTTTTGTCTCCCATGTTGTAAGCACCTCTGAGTAGGAACAAGGAATATTTGTGCTTTGTACTGCTCCATGCTTGCCATTGGTGTTTAACACATTTGTTTTCCTTGTGAAGGAGTAATGAATACTTTTCAAATTTTTATAATGTCACTGAAATGCATCCACCTCTGGAGCAGAATACTGCAGCCAGGTAGACAGCCTGTTGTGTAACAGGGTTAGTGATAGTGGAGTATTTTTATAATATTTTAGCTGAGGATGCCAGGGCAAATGCCTGCTCATGAGAAAAGTCAATGGATTTTTAATAAAGAGGAGCAGATATTAAAACTAAAATGCAGCAGCTAGTCTAAGCCAGAACTCTCAGCATTGCTACCACTGGTGGAGTTGGAGTTGTACAAACGGTAGCTAAAGAGGGAGACTTTAACAGTCACTAATGGAGATGAGCCCTTAAATGAGCGGTGTCCTGACCAGAAGACAGCAAGAGTAGCAAATGTTCATTATATATTGTATATCCCTTTCCCCCAAAATAAAATCTCAGTCTGAGCGGCTCTTGAGATCCCAGCACAATGAAGCAATCATTTGTTAAAGTCATGTTTAGTGAAAAGGAGATAAACGCATGAAGCTGCAATCTGACAAATGAAAGCATTTGTGCCATTGTAATGAAATTAGGCAAACAGAACGGGCTTGACAGCTCTGGGTTCTCCCTGTCAAACCGCATTTGTAATTGTAGCCCTCCATTCATGTGTGGCTGTGAATGGCACCGTTCTCCTTTCAGTAACACAGGCAAGGCCCCTGAATGCCTGCGCTAATTCACAGGGAATTAGACTTGGAGAGTGTATTTAGAGACTTTCTGAAAAGGACTGGTAATTAACCTCATTAGCTGGGACATCCTTCATTTTAGACCCATATTTATCTCTGCCCCATACAAACTTGCTGTTATATTCCCATTTATTATTGTGAAGTATTGACTTCAGAGATTTACAAACTAAGAGTTCTTCCTCACAACATTGCTTCTGCAGATTCCCACAGTGAGCTCGCATGCTCTGCCATGCAGCAACATAACCCATTTACAACGGGGAATGTGTGTATGGCTCTCTCTTCAGCATACTCAAACCAAGGGTGTAAGGTCTCCCACTTGACAGCTGGCCCTCAGTCTCTTCTCACGCTGCCAGCCTGGGTGGATCCAGAACCCAATCTTTTCCCCTCATTGAGGGTTTATGTAGGGGTGAGAGAGTGCATTTTTGGTGACCATTAGGGAAGGTCAAGTGGTTACAAGTTCTCTTTGGAGGGACTCTTATGATTCCTTGGGCTCGAGGGCTATACCTAGGCACCCAGTTGCCATTGTTTGAAGGTATTCATGCTATGGGATTCTGTGGCCAGATGAACAGGTAGTTCACTGGGGTAGGATCAGTCTTTGTAGAAGTAGCAGTGCTCTTTTTGGTTCCAGAGGCCTTGTCTAGACAAGATGTTTTGTTCCACTCTAACTTGAGTTACAAACCTGATTTTAGTAGCTAATCTAGACACTACACAAACATTTGTTCAGGGACACTTCAGACTAGGCTGCACCACAACCAGGAAAAACCACATGTCCTGGAACAAACGGATGAATTGCCTGAGTTTTAGTGTTGCTGTTACCTGATTGCTCAGGTTAATAAGAAAAAGACCCGTTTGTAATGTAAGTCAATGCTTAATTAGGGAAAGTGCCTCATGCTGGAAACATTGTGTTCTTGTCTGAGTTGTCTGGTGTGTGTTACAATGAGGTGCTCATAATAAAGAAGGTTTCAATGGCCTTCCTTAAGGCTCAACATCAAAGGGTAACAGCTGTTGCATAGGAAAGGGTCAGGCAGGTCATGTGGTTTGCATTGCATTTGCCTGTCCTGTGGATAAATGATGTTGAAATAACTTGTCATAAACTATTTTTTCTTGCTCATTTAATCTGATTTGAAACGCATAGCAGACCCTGATAAGAGTTACTCAGGAGTGAAGAGTTTAACTGCCAGAGAAAGCAGCCTATGTGAGCATTTTAGATCAGGAATGTGCCAACAGTGTATCAGCAATGAGATGAAATCTCTTCACAGAAGGACCCAATCTTCTATACCAGGAATGCAGGGGAATGAGAGGCCTTAATACACCTTGTTTTCTGGGATGCTGTTAGATTCACCAGCTAGGCTCTGGAGTGCAATTGGATGGGATTGTCGCCTGACAGGAGGAGACTGACGTTTGCCCTCAGTGAAATTAACTGTTGCTTGGAGAGAGAGGGAGAGGAAGGAATAGTTTCTAGTCTGCTATTGAAGGTGGCATGATATAACGGAGCACAGTGGTGGGATGACTCCTCATAGACTCATAGGTCAGAAGGGACCAATATGATCATCTAGTCTGACCTCCTGCACAACCCCTAACCCAGGACTGAGTTATTGAAATCCTCAAAATTGGTTTGAAGACCTCAAGCTGCAGAGAATCCACCAGCAAGCAACCCATGCCCCACGCTGCAGGGGAAGGCAAAAAACCTCCAGGGCCCCTGCCAATCCGCCCTGGAGGAAAATTCCTTCCCGACCCCAAATATGGCGATCAGCTAAACCCTGAGCATGTGGGCAAGACTCACCAGCCAGCACCCAAGAAGGAATTCTCTGTAGTAACTCAGTTCCCATTCCATCCAACATCTCCCCGCAGACCATTGAGCAGATTTATCTGGTGATAATCCAAGATCAATTGCCCAAATTAAACTATCCTATCATAACATCCCCTCCATATACTTATCAAGCTTAGTCTTAAAGCCAGATAAGTCTTTTGCCCCCACTACTTCCCTCGGAAGGCTGTTCCAGAACTTCACTCCCCTAATGGTTAGAAACCTTCGTCTAATTTCAAGTCTAAACTTCCTAATGTCCAGTTTGTACCCATTCGTCCTCGTGCCTACATTAGTACTAAACTTAAATAATTCCTCTCCCTCCCTAACGTTAACCCCCCTGATATATTTATATAGAGCAAGCATATCCCCCCGCAGCCTTCTTTTGGCCAGGCTAAACAAGCCAAGCTCTTTGAGTCTCCTTTCATAAGGCAGGTTTTCCATTCCTCGGATCATCCTAGTAGCCCGTCTCTGGACCTGTTCCAGTTTGAATTCATCCTTCTTGAACATGGGATACCAGAACTGCACACAATATTCCAGATGGGGTCTCACCAGTGCCTTATATAACGGTACTAACACCTCCTTATCCTTGCTGAAAATACCTCGCCTGATGCAACCTAAAATCGCATTTGCTTTTTTAACAGCCACATCACATTGGCGGCTCATAGTCATCCTGCTATCAACCAATACCCCAAGGTCCTTCTCCTCCTCTGTCGCTTCCAACTGATGCGTCCCCAACGTATATCTAAAATTCTTATTATTAATCCCTAAGTGCATGACCTTGCACTTTTCACTATTGTATTTCATCCTGTTACTATTACTCCAGTTTACAAGGTGGTCCAGATCTTCCTGAATAGTATCCCTGTCCTTCTCCGTGTTAGCAATACCCCCAGCTTTGTGTCATCCGCAAACTTTATTAGCACATTCCCGCTCTTTGTGCCAAGGTCAGTAATAAAAAGGTTAAATAAGATCGGTCCCAAAACCGATCCTTGAGGGACTCCACTAGTAACCTCCTTCCAGCCTGACAGTTCACCCTTCAATACGACCCGCTGGAGTCTCCCCTTTAACCAGTTCCTTATCCACCTTACAACTTTCATATTCTTCCCCATCTTTTCCAATTTTACTAACAGTTCCCCATGTGGAACCGTGTCAAACGCCTTGCTGAAATCGAGGTAAATTAGATCTACCGCATTTCCTTTATCTAAGTAATCCATCACCTTCTCAAAGAAGGAGATCAGATTGGTTTGGCACGATCTACCTTTAGTAAATCCATGTTGCAATTCGTCCCAATTACCATTGACCTCTATGTCCTTAACTACTTTCTCCCTTAAAATTTTTTCCAAGACCTTACATACTACAGACGTCAAGCTAACAGGCCTATAATTACCCGGATCACTTTTATTCCTAGTTTTTTCAGTACTAGAGAGATCTAAACTTGCAATAAAAGCAAGTGCTTCAGTGAGGAATAAGTGTCCTTAACTATACAACTGTGCTGCAATCTGAATGGGAGTTTATAAATTTGTTGTAAAAGCACAACCTGAATTGGATTGGGTGTGGTGTTCTCGTAACTGGAAATAGTCCAGAGGATCTGAAAGTGAAAGCACAGTGGCTGCAGGGTTTCTAACTTCATACTAAAAATCTGGCTCTTCTGGCTAAGCTGTTTTAATATGTTACTAAGATGACTAGGGACATTTCCTTCATTACTTGCTCAATCCACACACACTGCCTTGGGTCATCTGAGCCTACCAGAGAGCTGTTGTGATTTGCATCTTTATTTGCCGCCTTGATGCTGCATTACAGTGACTCCTGAACTTTAGGTTAATGGAGAGTTGGAGGTAGGGTTACCATCTTTCAGGTTCCCCAAAAGAGGGTGGGGATACAGTTGAGGATACTGGAAGGGGTATTTAACAGGGTGCTGGAGGGAGTGCGTGTGTACTGGGAAGGGGTATTTGGGGGAGTACTGGAGGGGATGTGTGAACTGGGAAGGGTACCTGCAGGGTGCTAGAGGTGGTACCTCTGGCCTCACTCTCGAGGCGGGGGGCACTGTCGCTCCCTGTCATGGTGACAAGGCAGATGGGCAGGCCTGGGAGGCAGTGTCAACTATCTATCAGCGCCTCCCTACCTCTTCTGCTCCCCAAGGCTGGGAGCCAGTAGCTGCAGCGGAGGGACCAATCAGGACACAGAGCCAGGTCTTTCTGAGCTGTGATGTCCAGATTTTTGTGACGTGAACATTTTCTCTTATTTGAAAAATCCGCCTGGACAGAGAGGGGACGATCTAAGAAGAGGAAATGTCTGGGAAAACTGGGATGTATGGTAATGCTAGTTGAAGGTATCCTGGAGCTGTTTCCTAAAGGAGATCCAACCCCCCTCTATGGATCACTAGAACCCAATTTTTACTATAGCCTCCCCCCCACCCCTTCTGAGCAGTTTGCAGATAATGGGGACCCTTGGTGAGATTTTGATCTGCTTTTAACAGTCACTCAGTTTGTTTTTCTCCATAGTACACAACATTAATGTGGTGGCTGCAGTCTTTATTGCACAGCTGAAATCAGATGCCCAATGAGAGGAGAAATTTCCCATGTTTCTGAGAGCTCATGCAATGAGATGCCCCTTGCTGGGAAGCTCACTTGGAGAGACATCATTAATTATCAGTATTTCTGAGCCTCTTGCTGGTGTGGCCACTTTCACTGAAAAATGATGTGACATCTGACCCTGGCAGAGCAGGAACCCTAGGGACAAGAACACATGAATGCCTTTCCAAAGTGCTTTAAATAATGGCTTAGCTATCATAATTTTTAAGTCTGATCTTTCAAACACCCAATACTTTGTTTAAACAGATTTTATGATTGCTGAGATTGGAAATGGGTTTTACTGTCTCTTCCCTGACGTTCCCATGCTGCCAGGATATTGCACAATTTTGCTCGTCAGCTCCTTGTCTCCCTTCCCACCCCAATTCTTGATCAAAAGTTCTTCTCTATTAACTTTCAGGGCTGAGCTACTCCTTTAAGGATGTGACCCCTACCTTCTCCCCCAAGCAGTACATGAACCTTCAACCCAAGCCAGTAATGGAACAGGGAAATGGAAGATAGTCCTATTTTTACAAAAACAACAAGGAGTCCGGTGGCACCTTAAGGACTAACAGATTTATTTGGGCATAAGCTTTTGTGGGTAATAAACACACTTCTTCACTCCTCATTATTTTTGTGGATACAGACTAACATGGCTACCCCCCTGATATTTTGTCCAGTTTTTGTTATCAGTAGAGACTGGATAAGGGCGTAGTGCAGTGGTTCTCAAACTTTTATACTGGTGACCCCTTTCACATAGCAAGCCTCTGAGTGCGACCCCTCCCCCCTTATAAATTAAGAACACTTCAAAATATATTGAATACCATTATAAATGCTGGAGGCAAAGCGGGGTTTGGGGTGGAGGCTGACAGCTTGCGACCCCCCCCCCCATGTAATAACCTCACGACCCCCAGTTTGAGAACCCCTGGCGTAGTGGCTGAGAAAGCTACATCGAAGGGGCACAGATGGCAATTGCAATATGTGGGCGAGAGTACTGGGCATATTACTCTTTGAACTTGACAGTTCTCTGCAATGTTGGCTGTAGTTCTGTGTAAACCTTTGAGAGACCTTCTGAACTACGTTTTCAAAGCACAATAGCTCTGAATAAATGTAGAACTATTTTTATGGGTTTCTCTGCACTGCCACTGAACTTCAGTCCTCTTATGAAAAAAATGGTACAAGATTTCAGTCATCTTGCATGTTGAATCCTTGGTGCATCTGCCAATGCAACAAGTAAGGGGTCTCTAATGACATTATGGACACTAGTCCCCTAAAGAACTGGACTGAGACCAGAGATATCACATAGGCCCAGAACAGCCTTCAGATGGTGGTCACTAGAAACTTCACTGGGTTTCAATCTCTCTCTGAAGGTATTTGGATTTGCTCAGGGAGCAATCCCTTTCCTTACACTCCCTTCCCAAAAAATATAGGTAATTACTCCAAATATCAAACACTATTTTATTTGCATATTAATTTTGTTAACTATATATGGAGATCCTAATGGAAGTAGATCTTCAAATAGTGCAAAAATCATATTAGTAGAGAACTCAGTGAAGAATGGGAACAAAGATGGACAGCACCATCTCATAATTAGAGCTTCTATTTTGGGGGATTTATTTTTAGCAATTTGTGAGTCTTATGTAGATGTCCAAAAATTAGAGGTTTGGGGACTTTCTAATGTATATTATATTCTTCACTTATTACAGTAGTATATGCTGTAATGATTAATCTCTTTGTAATGTTTCCTAGTGGCCTTTAATGTAGTACTGTTTCAAACAGCACTGCATTGTAGCACACTAGGGAATCTTTAGTGCGCACCAGCAGGGTCTAGATGGACCTTTTAATGCACAACATGATAGTGCACTGTACAAATCATACCCCTGTAATCTGCATTACTGCTCCTTGTAGTCAAGCCCTTAGAGATAAATAACTATTTCCAGTGTTAATGTGATAAACACAGATTATTATTTTTTGTTTATTGGGTTGTTTAACAGTATTGTTTGATTAAAACTTTAAATCTGAAGCTCTATTCATATTCAAATTCCCAAATGAGAAGTTGACAGAGCAACTGATTTTGCAATGGCAAGTAGTTTGTCAGTCCAATTTTTCCATTCTCTCCCAAACAGTTGTCTATGGGAGAGGATTACTAATGTCTGCTCGTCTTCTCGCCTTCCCCACAAATAGTATCTCTTTGCAACAGGGAAGGGATGATTGCTAGCTGTGAATCTTTGTACAAGTCTTCCTGCTCTGGATTTTGGTTTGTTGGTGGGAAAAGGAACATGTAGTTTTCCTTCTTCCCTTCCCTATGCTACTTTCACAAAAAGGGTTCAGATTATAATCTTCTCAGACTATGCCTCCTTCAGTTATTTTAGTGTGTAGCGGGTGAGTGATTATCCCCAAATTAACTCTTAAGAAGGTTGGCAATCCTGAGCAGTTGTTTACCTTCAGAAAGGGGAGGAGGAAGAGCCTGATTGAGAATCTAGAGTGCACCTGGTTTCATCCTGCTCCATCTTCTCCTGGCAGGGAACCTCTGTCCTCTGCTGGTTTGACTCTGTCCCATCTTTTCCTGCTTCTGGATCCTGCCACCCTTGCAGTATGGGTCAGGTGTCCCAGCCAGCAGCAGCTGAGCTAGGGAAGCATCCTCTCAACATGCTGAAAACGCTGCCCAGTGGTGAGGGTAGGCAGGCAGAGAGCAGAAGGCATCTCCCCCTTCTGGGATGGGGGCCAGTTTTGGTTATTTGAATAGTGGAGAAGTGTGGGGAGGAGAGTTGCCCTTTGAGGAGCTAAGGACTTGTGTGCTTTTCTGTAGGGTTTTAAGGGAAAATCCAAGATTTAGTCAGAGATGGAACCAGAGTTGTTTGCATTACTGGCTAGCAGCTTTTTGTTCCGTGGGTTCTGATATTTCTGAGCCTTTTGGTACCACAGTAGTAACATCAGCTTAGAGTGTGTTCATTTATATTGTAAAGTCTTTTACAGCAAATTTCATGTAAAACACCTCACTACCCTAGAAGATGAGTGCTGTATCCAGAAATAAGCCTAGGCTTTTGCATGCAAATGGGGACTTTAGTCTCTCTTGGTTCTTATTGCTCTATCATACCTAGGCCAGAAAACAACACTAGTTGATCTTCTGAAAACTGATCAGGGTCAGTGCTGATTCATTTTGATCTGCCAGTTGCCTGTGATACTGTTGATTGTGTGACATTGCTGGACACATCTGCTGGTGTCTCTAGCAGGAGTAGATGGGGTTGCTATTGAGTGGCTGTGCTTCCTTTCAGAGACATCCCAAAAGATAAAGGTTCATGTTCCCTGAGGCTTCTCATATGTAGGTGACGTTCCTGGATAGGATTGTCTTTGGGGATTAAGCCCAGGACCTCTGGATGTAAAAGCATCAGATTTGATGATCAGGTCCACTGACTTGAACGCGGTAGCAGACTTGTAATCTTCTCTGATCTTGTCTTCACTGTACGGAAAATGGTGTATTAACGAAAGATAAAATCCTAGTGAAGACAGGGCAGTTGGTAGTCAGTTTGAGTGAGACTAGTTTTTAAACTCCTAATTTATATGAAGGCTGCAGACTGCCTTGTCTTCACTAGGATTTTAGTTAACCAGAGTTAAATTGGATTGAGAACACCTCTATGTTTCTTTTCTTAGGGCTTGTCTGCACTTACATTTTATAGTGCTCTAGTTTGCTGGCTCAGGGGGGTGAAAAATCACCCCCATGAGCGCAGCTAGTCTGAGCGCTTTAACATGCTAGTGTAAACAGGCTCTGAGTGTTGGGAGCCATGCTCCGAAAGCTTGCATGTGACCACACTCGCACTTCAGAGTGCTGCGGCGGGACCATTCCCACGACAGCGCTTTGAAGTTTCCAGTGTAGCCATGCCCTTAGTTAAGACAAGGCCTATATGTGGTCCAGACGCTAGATGCGGGATAAAGAAACTTATTACCGTGTGATACGCACTAACACACTGTGACTCTGTATGCTCATCCCTCCTGTTCAAATAGTATGTGTGGTATTTAGTAGGGCTGTTGAGAGAGAGAGATGAGCTATGGTGTGTTCTGTATCCTGATACCCAGCTCTGTTTCTGTCTTGTCAATATAGTTGATGCAGTTTAGTTACTCGCTGGCTGAGGCTTCACACAGGTAAGATTAAGGAGAAGCTTGTTAGTAAGGGAAAAAACAGTAGAGATTTATACAAGTCCCCTTAACTGAGGCAGTGCATCTGTTTGTTACTCAGGATCTCAATTTGGGATTCATCGAAAAGTAAAGCTGGAAGGGACCTCCAGATGTCATGTGTGTCAGCCTCTCATTCTGAGGCAGGACTGTTAGGTCCTAAGCTTCCTTTGGGTGGGCAGGAGCAATTTTTTCATCTCTGTACTTTTCTTGACAAGCAATCTTAAAGGCCCCAAGTGGTATGGGTCTTGGGTACCTAAGACACCCGCTCTCTCCCAGTGTGGTACTGCTGCAGTTGTGAAACAGACACTGAGCGATCCGCCTTTGGCTTAAAAGGAAGCTGTCTAGTTACATAAGGGCTCTTTCTATGAGTGATCCTCAGCGCTGGGACTGTTAGTATACATGGGCCTGATGAAACCTTGATTTATTAACATTCTGAGCACAACTTATCTATCTTTCTGGATTCTTGTAAGAGAGGACTGAGGGAGGGGTGAATGGTTTGGCAGGTATGTACGACGGGTTGATTAACTTGGTGACTATTTTGATAGAGAGCCATCCTCTTCAAAGCTGATCCTAAGTCTGTCAATATAGATCCGTTAGTTTTGTATATTTTTAATATTGCATAGGTGCCTGTAACCTTAGAAAAGTGCGCTTATAAGAAGGCAGGGATTTTCCCAGCTTGCTAATGACTCACTGCCACGCCCTGAGTCTCCTGTAGGCACATTTATTGTCCAAACTTAAACAAAATGGCTCCTCAGCTCGTCCGTTACATTTCTGGTTTTCACTGCCTCCCCTGGCAGTCCTGCTTCTGCTCTTGTTCCTGCTGCTTCTGCAACTTCCTGCCTCTTTCTCAGCCAGTTCCCCCTCACTGGATCTCTTTGACTCTTTATAGCCCCAGCTGCACTCTTACGCCTAACTAGGGTCCTATGACCAGGCACAGGTGCACTGTTCCTGCTCCCTCTTAAAGGGCCAGTCACCCTGTGACAATTCTATAAAGCAAATTTAAGATATGTCTACACTGCAGTTAAAACCTATGGCTGGCCTGTGCCAGCTGAATCGGGTCCGTGGGGCTCAGGCTAAAGGGCTGTTTAATTGTGGTGTAGACTTGGGTCCTTGGCCTGGAGCCAGAGCTCTAGGACCCTGTGGGGTGAGAGTCTCCTAGAGCTTGTGCTTCAGCCTGAGCCAGAACATCTAAGCCAAAATGAACTTCTTAGCCCAAGCCCTGCAGTTCTGAGTCAGCTGGCACGTGTCAGCTGTGGGTGTCTAATTGCAGTGTAGACCTACTCTTAAGCATTGTTGAAAGCGTATCTCTTGATCTCTGCATTTCCATGAGCTATTGAGAAGTCGTACAGTTGTAATGTCATATCAGAATATTACCCTTTCTGTGCTCCTTGTGGTTTTTTGTCTACAGGTTTTCTTTCTCACTACAAATGGAGTAGAAGAAACCATATTACTTTGCTTTAGGCTACGTCTACACAGTTAACCTGGGTAATTGGCATCTGGGTCTGAGCACCCAAGTTGTCCTAATCCTACTGTGAGCAATTCCCCTGCAAAGCCCTAACCTTGTTACTGTGTCCTCACTGTTTCTGCTCTTGCCTCTAGTTCTTTATGGTGAGACACTCTAGGATTCTCTCCCTGTCAGCTGTAGGATAAATTGTCTGTCCTTCAGGGGGAATTGTGGGAAGACATTGGAGAGCTATGAGCACTAGAATGATTTAGCTTGAAAAGTAAGTGGGCTCCAGCCTGAGTCAAAGTTATGCCTGTGTTCTAACTCACAAGCCTAAACTTAAAGCATCTCCAAGCCAAGGTAGAAAGTTCCCTTCGCAACATACAACTCCATGCATCTGCCTGTCTCTGTGGCAGCTGTACAGAGAACTCCTTCTGTACAAAGCAACAGGAATTGGGATAATAGCACATTCTTTTTCGAGTGATGGTCCCCATTGCATTCTACTGAGGGTTATGCTCATGCACCATGTACCCAGAGCCAGAGCTTTTCAAAGTAGTCGTGTGTGTTGGTCCGCACATGTGCCCTTGCATTGCCTCATGGTTTCGCCCAAGGTGATAAAGGGCAGGATTGACCGATCATGTCTTCAGTTCCTTCTCACCAACACATAATCCGAGTCGGAGCTTCTTCTTTTCTCTTGTCATTGGTGACTTAGATGCCAACTCCATATGTGCTCCAGTGCCAGAGCACTCGCAGAAAAAAAAATTTGGGTGCTTAGCACCCACCAGCAGCCAGTTCCTCCCCAGCACCTCCCACTTAACAATGACCCTGCCAATCAACTTCTCCCCCTCCCTCCCAGCGCTCCTGCCCTCTATGTTCAGCTCTTCCATGCTGTGCAGGAGGCACTAGGAAGAAGGGAAGGGGGCAGAGCGGGGGCGGGAAGAGGTGGGGCCAGGAGTGGAGTAGGGGCATAGGTGGGCAATTAGGGGAAGAGAGTGGAGTGGGGGTTGAGCACTCTCCCCCCACCCACACACACTTATGCTTGGTGACACACTTTCGAAACTTTCCAGAAAAACTGTTTCTGTTCGTGTACATAGTTAGGATTTTACTGATTTTTTTTTTTTTGTAGCAGCTTTAGTGTTCATAGTAATTTTTATAAGATTAAAGACTTTGGGACGCCACTTTGCTGGTTTCCCGCCAACCCCCAGTTGTGCAGGGTACTGGATTATATCAGAGATGCAGGGATTCAAAATCTGTGCTTCCTGCCTTTGCTCATTTTCACTGAATGACAAGCACCAGTGGTGGCTGTACTGCTTGGGAGAAGTGCATGTAGTATCCAGGTGCAATATCTGCCTCCTTCCCTTCTCGTACCCAGGAAGGCCAGGCCCTATACCTGAAGAAGCATCTCATGGAGGTTGCTATGGGGCTGCAGTCAGCTCCTGGCTTCAATATTAGCCTTCAGAACAGTCTTGCTCAGCCCTAGAGGAATCCCCTGTCTCATCACCCAATCCTTCTTTGAGGAGACATTTGAAGCTGGGTCTGGACGATGCGCCAGTCAGCCCAGCTCTGGCTGTACTGACAGATCCAGAGAGGTTCCCCTCATTGTCCCTGGATGCGACTATGTCGTTGACATCCTCTTCTGACCTGGATGACTATCATCAATTTCAGGAGCTGGTCAGGAGAATAGTTAATGCTCTTCCTATCCCATCGGAGGAGGTGCAGGACAGTCAGCACCAACTACTAAACCTCTTGCATACATCAGTATCCTCTGGAGTGGCCCTACTGATCAACGATGCCATTCTCCAACCAGCATGCACCATGTGGCATACTGTGGACACGTGCACTCCCACCGCAAAGGGGGCAGAAAAGAGGTGTACTGTGTCCCCCCGAGGGATCTGAGTTTCTGTTCTCCCCTCTTCTACCTAGTTCCCTGGTGATCCAGGCTGATAAGGAATGGTCCAGACAACAGCACTCATGCACCACCCTCTCTGACAAAGAGGGCAAGAGGTTTGACATTATAAGTAGAAAGGTCTTTTCCTTGGCCAGCTCTGTATCTTGAACTACCTAGCGCTGATGGCCAAACATGACTTCTCGAACTATAGGCAGATGGTGGATTTTGCAGATAAGCTAACTCAACAGGACTGTGCTCGTATCCAAGCCATTTTGGAGGAGGGCAAGTTTGTCTCCAGGACTATACTTCATGCTGCAGTTGATTCCATAGACATGTCTTTGCACAAAGTGTGACTGGAATACGCATGAGGAGGGAATCCTGGTTACATTCCTCAGGCTTCCCTTGAGAGGTATAGAGCACAACTGAGGACCTCCCTTTTGATGAATCACCCTCTTCTACCAGAAGACTGGCGATTCTTTACACTCACTGAAAGACTCTAGACCAGAGGTCTCAAACTCAAATGACCATGAGGGACGCGTCTCTGACACACACCCCTCGCTGCTTTTGGCCCTGCCCCCAGTCCGCCACTTCCATTAGGCCCCACCCCTTCCCTGCCCCATTCCAACCCCTTCCCCGAAGTCCCCACCCCAACGATTCCCCAGGGGGTGCAGAAAGGGTGCAGGGCGCAGCGGGGGCTCAGGGCAGGGAGTTGGTGTGTGGGGTGCAAGAGGGTGAGAGGTGCAGCACAGGGTCAGGGTGCAGGGTACAGCAGGTGGCTCAGGGCAGGAAATGCAGGAGGGGTGTGGAATGTGGCAGGGGGCTCAGGGCAGGGAGTTGGGGGCAAGAGGGGTGTGGGGTGTGGCAGGGGGCTCAGGGCAGGTAGTTGGGGTGCAGGAGGGGCTTGGTGCGAGCTCCAGCCCAGCACCGCTTACCTAGAGCGGCTCCGAGGTGGCAGCAGCACGTACTGGGGCCAGGGCAAGCTCCCTGACTGCCTGCCCTGGCCCCCGGCCCTGCGCCGCTCTGTTCCAGGAAGCAGCTGGAACCGTGTCCCTGCAGCCCCCGGGGGGAGAGGGAGGAGCTCAGAGTTTTGTGTCTGCTGCTCTTGCCGCTCCTCCAGGTACCTCCCATGAAGCTCCCATTGGCCGTGGTTCCCTGTTCCTGGCCAATGGGAGCTGTGGGGGGCGGTGCCTGGAAGGAGGCAATGCAGAAGCCCTCTGCCTCCTTCCCCCTCCCCCTGGACCGAAGGGGCATGCTGCCAGCTGCTTCAGAGGAGCAGCGTGGGGCTAGCAGCGCCACAGGGGGCAATCCTGCGGGTAGGCAGAGGGATGGAGGCGGGGGATCGGCAGGCTCGGCAGGCCACATGCGAGAGCCCCGCGAGCTGCATGTTTGAGACCCCTGCTCTAGACCCACCCTTCAATCCTGAGGCAAATATACACCAGCACTGAAATGAAAATGTATATGCCATCGTCTACATAATGCTATTGAACTCCCCAATTCTACCACTAGCAAGCAAGCCTACGAACCTCCACAGAAGTGCCTGAAGGTTCACAGGTCTTGCCTGCCTGGTCTGCCGATGGTCAGCCCTTCATGCAGCTCACTTAGTTTTTGTGTAAGCGATATTTGTGAGTGCATCTAGAGAGCCATCAACCATTTCACACCATGCTCTTGCCAACTCACCCCCTTTGGTGCATTCAGTACTGCACAAGGGAAAGGGTCAGTGCCCATTCAGAAGGCGACACCCTGCTCGTCGACTGGTTGAACCAGATCAGCGATGTCTTTCCTCCCCTGCCACTCTTGCAATGCATCTTTCACAAACTCCAACGGGAGAGGGCGATGGTCATCCTGATTGCTCTATTCTGACCTGGCCAGTTCTGGTTTCCTCTGCTTCTCTGCATGTCAAAACATCCTCCACTCCTACTCCCAATGTTTCTGGAACTGCTTTCACAACACAACGGCAGACTCATATACCTCAATCCACAGATGCTTCACTGACAGCCTGTTTTTTTGGATGGACACCTCTGCTGGCATGAAAATGTTCGTCAGCAGTATGACATGTCTTCTCCAGTAGTAGGAAGGGTTCCATGAGATGAGCCCACTGAGCTAAATGGACGCGTTTCACCTCCTGGGCCCAACAGAAAGCTATTGGCATCCTTATGCTCTTGGACTATTTCCTCTCTTTGAAGGTCTTGGGGCTTGCTCTCAACTCCTGCTCCCTTTCTATCCTTTCCATGAAGGTCGCTTTTCTTGTGGTTATCACCTCTGTAAGGAGGGTTCGCAAACTTGGAGTCATGATGGTAAATCTCCCTTGTACCACGTTTCATAAGGATAGAGTTTCACTGTGCTTGCATCTCAAATTTCTACCAAAAGTGGTTTCCCGCTTCCACCTCAACCAACCCATATGTTTGCCAACCTTCTTTCCCAAATCACATGCCTCAGATGAGGAACAGCCGCTTCATTGTCTCAATGTCCATAGAGCCCTGGCCTTTTACCTATACAGGACGAAGCCCTTCCAGAAATCTAGACTACTCATTGCTAGAGTGGAGAGAATTAAAGGGCAGGCCATCTCCACCCAGAGAATCTCTAAGTGGGTTTTAGGGCGCATTACACTGTGTAATCAACTACCAGGACAGTCCCCACCAGATGGGATACAGGCCCATTCCATGAGAGCGCAGGCAACTACTGCCGTACTCCACGACAAACACATATAAGGCAGCCACATGGAGTCCAGTACACACCTTTTCTTCTCATTTATGCTCTAGTGCAGAGGTCCCTGAAGTTTGAGGCCCCCTCCTGCCCTTGTGGGGGGTGGAGGGGCATCTGAGGGGGGGGTGGCAGGGCCTGGACCAGCCCCCACAGTGGTGGGGTGGAAGTACCACCCAGCCCCTCCCCCCCAGCTCTTCTCCGATCCAGCCCCCAGCTGTGTCCCCGGCCACCAGCCCCACGCGTGCCTAGTCCCATCTCTAGCCTTGTCTGCTGACTGGGGCTCTGTTCCTGGCCTTGCCCCCAGCCCCAGGCTGGGAGTGGAGCCTCACCTTGCTGTGGTCCTTGGTGCTGGCCTCCACCACAGCCCAGCAGCGCTGCCACTCCCATCCCTGTCTCCAGCCCTGGCCCCAGCCCCAGCCCCACCCGCAGCTGCAACCCCAGCCTTGGCCCCCTTACCTTGTTTGCGTTACTCTGTGAGATGCAGCCCCACTCCTGGGGAGCAATAGGGGGAGGGCAGAATAAGGGAGTTGCAACCCTCAACTTTGGTGACTGCTGCTCTAGTGCATGATTCTCATTTGGTGCAGTGGTCCTCTGTTCCATGGTTCCGTCATCTTCCCACACTCTTCTCCTAATTAACTACTGCTTGTTAATAATCCTCAGTGGAATATAATAGGGATCATCGCTTGAAGAAGGAGGGGTGGTTACTTACTATAACTGGAGGTTCTTTGAGATGTATGATCCCTATCTGTATTCCAATCCCATCCTCCTTCCCATCTGCTGTGGATCTCGTAGATCTGCAGCGAAGGAACTGAAGATGTGGTTGGTCTGCTCTGCCCTATATCTGCTTGGCTAAAACCACGTGGCAATGCAAGGGCACAGACACGGGCCAATGGATGCTACTACTTTGAAAAGGTCTGGGCGCATGCGCATAACCCTCAGTGGAATACAGATAGGGACCACTTGAAGAACCTCCAGTTACAGGTAAGTGACTGCCCCTTTTACACTCCCAAGTTTAGATGTATAGTTGAAGGCCAAGGTTGTTTTCGGGAGGGAAGAAGGTGTTTAAAATGGTTTGGCTCAGTTTCTCTTGCCTAAAAATGAAATTGGTCTAGAACACTGACTTCAATACAATCCGTGGGACACACCCACCAAATGTGGTCATGTATTCACACTGTAGATGTACGTGGTGGATATACTATGCATACAGATAGTGGATATTGTGATGGAAGGATGAGTCAGGTTTTATACAGCTGATTTGATCACATTACAGGCATCCAAGGAAAATGCTGCAATATCTGCCAATTAATTAAAGCATTAATATAAGGAGCAGCAGCTCTGTGATGTTTACATAGTGCTCTTACAATGGGAGCTCAGACAGGAGGCTCCAGAAGGCTGTTTAGAAGATCACTACATTTGCATAAGAATTAAGGAGCTTCATAACCCCTTCCTCTCTCTGCGGTGCTCATTTTTTGGGAGCAGCCCCCACCTTCCCACCAATCTTCTGAAATGAGTAATGAGCCATTTATACAGCTTCCTCCCTGAGAGACTGAGCTTGGACAGCTACTTAGAGGGGAAATTAAATGCAACCTAATGAATGAGACTAATGAGCAAATTGGCAATGTGAGGATTTAGTGTGTAGTATGCTGTTGGAGTTTGCGAGCATCTTGTCTCAATCTCGAATCATCCTGCCGGTCACCAAAGGGATGATCATCCTGGCTGTACACCAAGGTCCCACAGAGCTTACTCCCCTGTTACAATAATTTGTTTTTAGCACAAGTTGCTTTTAGTTCTGTGGTCCGGCCATTGGTAAGCTAAGACTCTAATGATGTTCTCTCTTTTTCTTACAGAGCTTTCAGAAATTGAACCCAATGTCTTTCTCCGACCCTTCCTGGAAGTAATCCGTTCTGAAGACACTACAGGTCCCATCACTGGGTTGGCCCTGACATCTGTGAACAAGTTCCTCTCATACGCATTAATAGGTATGGGGCTTGGATCACTGGCATTTCCTAAAATGCCAGCCAAGTGTATGCTTTGGAAATCCCATGCATAATGGGGTAATACATATTTGCAGCCTTCTCAGGGTTGAAGTCTGCCTGGGCTGATGGTGTGGGGATGGCAGTCTTCAGTAATACTTAGGAAATAATGGAGAAGTGTTTTGTCTGTAAACTTTGTTCATGCGATGCTGACTAGTGCCATTCACAGCTTTAGAATGGTGGTAGATGGTAGTAAATAGCTGTAGGACTTCTAGTCTTTTCTAACCATTGCAGGCATTTCAGGGCATTTGGAATATTTTTTAAGCACCTAGAAGTGTGTTAGGTATGTCACAGAAATATATAAAGGAGCAATCCATATGCTGGAGTGTTTGCCGTGTGCTTTCAGACACAGTATAACAAGGTGCGAAGGGAGAGTGGAGAATGAGGGCAAGGGTTACAATAATAGGTTCTCACACACAATAAACTCAGCAGGGTTACTTGGGGAGGTATTCCCAGATCTTGACGGTTCTGTGATAGGTGGATTTTCTTTTATAGTCCAGTTCCTGTCCAGTGGCCTACATTGTGTCTGTCAGCCCCTGAAAAACTCACTTCTCACAGTTGACATGGCAGTAGTTTTGCTATTACTTCTTTGTTTGTCTGTATAAAGAGAGAGAGAGAGTATTTCTTGGGATCAGTGGGGGGGAAATCAACTTGTGGCACTAATATTTTTAAATGAGCCATATGGGAGAATAGGGTTCAGTGGAAACTTGAAACTCTTCCTGTGCTTACTAGACTGTAGGAACATCACTAGATTAGGGGTGGAGGGTGGTGCATGTTGCGTTGTTCTGTAGCACCCCCTCGTGGCTGTATGCACTGAGTTTTGTTCAGCAATCACTGCAGAACATGCCATGTGCCACTGCTTGTATTGAGGTGGCAGAGAGCTAGCGGGAACAAAGACGCCAGGCATTGCATCTGAAGGATGGAAAAAAGTTGAGGTCGTCTCCAACATCGTGTGTTTATAGGGTGGAGTGGTTGTGGAGTTAGAATCTAGTGACAAATGGCAGCTCCTGCTTGCTTAGGTTTCAGGTACTTGTTACCAGAAAGCTTTGTATTGTAGGTGAATCTAATAATCACTTTAGCATAAGAAACCCAGTCCCCAAGTTAAGAAAAGAAATGCTAAGAAACTGGGATCTTTGTGACCTATTAAAATGGGCATCTCAGTCTGTTTCTTCTGGTTGGTACCTTGGTGTGTCTGCAGTGGTGTGTAATGGTAAAATTAAATGCTTAACTGGTGGGATATCTCCAAACTTTTTATATAATTTTAGTGTAATGTACTGTGACAATAAATGCATTAGGAACACATAAACCATTCTTAGCACATGCACCTTTGAAAATGTAAGCAACAGTGCAACTCTTGTATCCTGGTAGAAAGAGGACATGACAGTTTCTAAGTGGAATGAGTACACAGTGACTTCCTGTGTGTGCTTGTGAACTGGGAAGTAGGACCAAAATGTCAGATACACTTCCAGCTTTGTGTTTTAACAGGTAGGATCACCTGTACAGTAGACACGCAGCATTTCAGTCAGCAGAGTAACTGCATAAATGACTAAAGACAGTTGGTTTAGGATTTCAGTTGTTTATTTTAACAAAGCTAGACAGAAAAGATTGAGAGTTTGACAACATTCTTTAACTTCCTAATTAGCTACAGGTCACACCAGAGCTCCCCAGGAAGAGGCCATCTCTAAAGTGTGTGGGGTGTGTGATTTTTGCTGGCAATGGCAGAATCCTTTGGTTTTTGTTTTTGAACAGCACCTGTAATCCAAATTCTCAGTGATTGCTTGAGGTGATGTTTTCAGGGGCCTTGCCTTTTGTGCTTCTCCAGACACCAATGAGGCTGGGATTAACGGTGCTGATTGAATGTCTGGCTGGGGCTGCATTGTTATATGAAAGCCCTGTCATTCTTACCTTCCCTTTTGTGATATTAACTTACTTCACTCCAGCACAGAAACTATCAAAGTGCTATATCAAGATACACAAAATGTAAAAGTCTTCTTAACAAGCAAGCTTTTCCCAGATTATAAACAGGGAACAAGAGTGGGGAAATGTAGTGTGGCTGATGTTTGCTGTGCTTTCTAACTCTGAGGCCATGTCTACATCTAAAATTTTGCAGCGCTGGTTGTTACAGCTGTATTAGTACAGCTGTATAGGGCCAGCGCTGCAGAGTGGCCACACTTACAGCAACCAGCGCTGCAAGTGGTGTTAGATGTGGCCACACTGCAGCGCTGTTGGGCGGCTTCAAGGGGGGTTCCGGGAACGCGAGAGCAAACCGGGAAAGGCGACCAGCTTCGCCGCGGTTTGCTCTCGCGTTCCCGGAGCCACCCAGCAAACCGCAGGGAAGGAGACCTGCTTGCTCGGGGTTCCGGGAACGCGAGAGCAAACCGGGGAAGGAGACCAGCTTCGCCGCGGTTTGCTCTCGCGTTCCCGGAGCCACCCAGCAAACCGCAGGGAAGGAGACCTGCTTGCTCGGGGTTCCGGGAACGAGAGAGCAAACCGGGGAAGGAGACCAGCTTCGCCGCGGTTTGCTCTCGTGTTCCCGGAGCCACCCAGCAAACCGCAGGGAAGGAGACCTGCTTGCTCGGGGTTCCGGGACCGAGAGAGCAAACCGGGGAAGGAGACCAGCTTCGCCGCGGTTTGCTCTCGGGTTCCCGGAGCCACCCAGCAAACAGCAGGGAAGGAGACCTGCTTGCTCGGGGTTCCGGGACCGAGAGAGCAAACCGGGGAAGGAGACCAGCTTCGCCGCGGTTTGCTCTCGCGTTCCCGGAGCCACCCAGCAAACCGCAGAGAAGGAGACCTGCTTGCCCGGGGTTCCGGGAACGAGAGAGCAAACCGGGGAAGGAGACCAGCTTCGCCGCGGTTTGCTCTCGCGTTCCCGGGGCCACCCAGCAAACCGCAGAGAAGGAGACCTGCTTGCTCGGGGTTCCGGGAACGAGAGAGCAAACCGGGAAAGGAGATCAGCTTGATTACCAGATTCTTCCTCCTTCCACGGAGGTCAAGAAAAGCGCTGGTAAGTGTTTACATTGGATTACCAGCGCTGGATCACCAGCGCTGGATCCTCTACACCCGAGACAAAACGGGAGTACGGCCAGCGCTGCAAACAGGGAGTTGCAACGCTGGTGATGCCCTGCAGATGTGTACACCTTCAAAGTTGCAGCGCTGTAACTCCCTCACCAGCGCTGCAACTTTCTGATGTAGACAAGCCCTGAGTAATTGAATGACCAAACCAGAACCTGTTCCAAAATGGGCATTTGTTAGGTGTGTGTGGGAGCAGATGGCCTGTGCTCTGCACTTGGGGTTTAAGACCAGTGTGCAGTGGAAGGACTGGCGTATTTAACACAACGTGTTTGAAGCGGTGTCTTGAGATGCAGTATGTTTTATAAACAGCTCCCTCTTCCTATTCCTCAGGGCTTTTTGAGGAAAACATGCATTTCTCATTCTCTCAGATGGAATCTCTACTAGCTAGTCAGGTGGTTGGTTGTCTAACCAGTATTGAGAGAGAGAGTGGTTGAAAACTCTTAAATCAGAAAACATCCTCTTCAGAGTAACGCAGTTCTTGAGTGCACTTTTTGACATCTGATCTCCAACTGGCAAAGGTCTGTTATGAGTTGGTATTAATGCAGCCATTTATTAATGGTGTAGCGTGCAGTCTGGAAGTCTGCTGTCCAGTCAGAACGTAAGAACGACCATACTGGGTCAGACCAAAGGTCCATCTAGCCCAGTATCCTGTCTCCTGACTAATGCCAGGTGCCCCAGAGGGAATGAACAGAACCGATGCCAGGTGCCCCAGAGGGAATGAACAGAACAGGTAATCGTGGTTTTAAAAAAAAAAACAGGTAAAACAATTAAGTGTCCATCTTGCATGTAGTTTGGTAGAAATAGTCATCATTACAGAATGTTGTCATAGGTTGTCTTCTGCTCTGACATAAACACTTCATCTTTGCTTGGACACTTACATTCTGTATATACCATGGCAATTTTTTGCAGCAACAGGAAACCTTGTGACAATATTAACATCAGTTGAATTTTTCTTCATTGTTTCCCAGTGCATTTGCTTTTGGATTAGTTATTTTTTGAGCTTTGCTATTTCTGCAGGATGACTAGCAACCAATTTCTTTGATAGATGCTGTAGAGAACATAAGAGCAGCCATACTGGGTCAGACCAATGGTGCATCTAGCCCATCCTGCCTTCCTACAGTGGCTAGTGCCAGATACTTCAGAGGGAACAGAACAAGGCAATTATCGAGTGATCCAGAGCATGGGGTTGTGTCCTTGACCATCTTGACTAATAGCCATTTATGAACCTATTATCCATGAATTTGTTTTTCTTTTTTGAACCCAGTTATACTTTGGGCCTTCACAACATATCCTGGCAACGAGTTCCACAGATTGATTGTGTGTTGTATGAAGAAGTACTTCCTTTTGTTTATTTTAAACCTACTGCCTGTTAATTTCGTCAGGTGAGCCCTGGTTCTTGTGTTATGAGATGGGTAAATAACACTTCCCTCTTCACTTTCTCCACACCGTGCATGGTTTTATAGATCTCTACCATATCTTCCCTTTGTCATCTCTTTTCTAAGAGTCTTTTAATCTCTCCTCATACAGAAGCTGTTCCATACCCCTAAATATTTTTGATGCCCTTCTCTGAAACTTTTCCAGTTGTGATATATCTTTTCTGAGATAGGGCAACCAAAACTGCATGCAGAGTATTCAAGGTGTGGGCATACCATTAATTTCTATAGTGGCATTATGAGTTTTTTTCTTTTATTATCTATCTCTTTCCTAATGAGTCCTTACATTCTGTTAACTTTTTTGAATGTCTCTGCACATTGAACAGATGTTTTCAGAGAACTATCCACAATGACTCCAAGATCTTTCTTGGATAGTAACAGCAAATTTAGACCCCAATCTTCTTGTATGTATATTTGAGATTGTATTTCAAAGTGCATTACTTTGTGCTTATCAATATTTAATTTCATGTGCCATTTTGTTACCCCGTCACCCAGTTTAGTGGGATCCGTTACTTTGAACTTAACGATCTTGAGTAATTTTTTGTATTGGCAAATTTTTGCGGTTCCGCTGTTTATCCCTATTTCCATATCATATGGAATATGTTAAACAGCACTGGTCCCAGTACTGATCCTTGGGGGAAACTGCTATTTGCTTCTCTTCACTGTAAAAACTGACCATTCATTCCTACCCTTTGTTTTTATCTTTTAACCAGTTACTGATCTATGAGAGGACCTTTCCTCTTATTCCATGACTGCTTACTTTGCTTAAGAGCCTTTGGTGTGGGACCTTGTCAAAGGTTCTCTGATAGTCCAAGTACATTGTGTCCACTGGATCACCTGTGTCCACATGTGTGCTGACCCTCTCAAAGGATGCTAATAGATTGGTGAGGCATGGTTTCCCTTTACAAAAGCCATGCTGACTCTTCCCCAACATATTGTGTTTGCTCTTTACTATAGTTTCAGCCAATTTGCCTGGTACTGAAGTTAGGCTTACTGACCTGTAATTGCCAGGATCGCTCGGGAGCCTTTTTAAAAAATCGATGTCACATTCAGTATCCTTCTGTCATCTATTCCAGAGGCTGATTTTAAGTGATAGGTTACATACTACAATTGGTAGTTCTGTAATTTCATAGTTGAGTTCATTCAGAACTCTTGGGTGAATACCATCTGGTTCTGGTGATTTACTACTGTTTTAATTTATCAATTTGTCCAAAAACTTCTCTGTTGACACTCAGTCTGGGACAGTTCCTCAGATTTGTCACCTAAAAAGAATGGCTGAGGTGTGGGAACTTCCAACACATCCTTTGTGTTGAAGACCAGTGCAAAGAATTCATTTAGTTTCTTTGTAACGTCCTTGTCTTCCTTAAGTGCTCCTTTAGCACTTTGGTCATCCAGTGGCCCCACTGACTGTTTGGCAGGCTTCCTGCTTCTGATATACTTAAACAAAAAAATTGCTATTAGTTTTTGTCTTTTGCTATTTGTTCTTAAAATTCTTTTTTGGCCTGCCTAATTATACTTTGACAATTGACTTTCCAGAATTTATGCTCCTTTCTGTTTTCCTGTTTATACTTGCAGTGGGAGCAGGGCCCCCAGGGTTAGGGGACACATGGTAGGGTCCCAGGGGTGTGGCAGTGGGAGCAGGGCCCCCAGGGTTAGGGGACACATGGCAGGGGCCCTGGTGTGCGGCAGTGGGAGCAGGAGCCCCAGGGTTTGCGGACACATGGCAGGGGCCCGGGGGTGCGGCAGTGGGGAGCAGGGGTCCCAGGGTTGGGGGCACATGGCAGGGGCCTAGTAATTATACTTTGACAATTGACTTTCCAGAATTTATGCTCCTTTGTTTTCCTCAGTAGGCTTCGACTTCCAATTTGTAAAGGATTCCCTTTTGTATCTTTTACTCTATTGTTCCTCATATTGTTTTTTTTAATTTGGGATACACATTTAGTTGAACCTTTGGTATGTTTTTGTTAAATAGTTTGCAGGCTTTTCACCCTTGTGACTATTCCTTTTAATTTCTGTTTAACTAGCTTTCTCATTTTTTTTTGTAGTTCCCCTTTTTGAAATTAAATGCTACTGTGGTGAATGTCTTTGGTATTTTCTCCCTTACAAGGATGCTAAATTTAATTACGTTATGGTTGCTATTACAGAGTATTTCAGGTATATAGTCACCTCTCAGACCAGATCCTGTGATCCACTTAGGACTAAATCAGCAATTGCCTCTCCTCTTGTGGGTTCTAGAACTAGCTGCTCTAAGAAGCAAAAGTAATATTATCTAAAAATTTTATGTCCGCGTCCTGTCCTGAAATGACATGTACCCAGTCAATATGGGGAGAGTTGAGATCCCCCATTATTACAGTTTTTTCTGTTTTCTGTAGCCTCTCTAATCTCTGAGCATTTCACAATCACTATCCTGGTCAGGTGGTCAGTAGTATATTCCTACTGCTATAGCCTTATTATTCAAGCACGGAATTTCTATCTCTAGAGATTCTGTGGTACAATTTGATTCATTTAAGATTTTTTACTATATTTGGCTCTACCCTGGTATTACCATTTTCCATTGATAAGTTTCTGTGAAATATCCTAATTTGATACAAGGCACTCAAGTTGACCCATCTTAGTACTTAGACTTCTAGCATTTGTATATAAGCATTTATTAAATTTGTCAGTATTTAATTGTCTACCTTCATGTAATGTAACTGAATTGGATTTTTTCATTTGACTGTTTCTCTTCAGTTCCTGCCTGTATTGTGTTCAACTTCTGTCCTCTCTTCTTCACAAGGGTAATAGAGTACTTCCTTTTAATAGACCCTCCCCAAAGGCATGTCCGTGTCCAAGCCATGTGCTCTTCTTCACCTGTGGGCTTTCTCCCAGGCCTTAGTTTAAAAATTGCTTTGCAATCTATTTCATTTTACATGCCAGCAGTCTGGTTCCGTTTTGCTTTAGATGGAGCCCATCCTTCCTATATAAGCTCCACTTTCCCACAAGGTTTTCCAGTTCCTCATAAACCAGAATCCCTCCTTCCAACACCACTATCTCATCCACGCATTGAGACCCTGTAGTTCTTCTTCGAGTGATTGCTCATATCCATTCCAGTTAGGTGTGCGTGCACCGTGTGCATGTTCGTCGGAAGATTTTTACCCTAGCAACACTTGGTGGGTCGGCTGGGCGCCCCCTGGAGTGGCGCCGCCATGGCGCCGGATATATACCTCTGCCGACCCAACCGCCCCTCAGTTCCTTCTTACCGCCCGTGTCGGTTGTTGGAATAGTAAGCGCGGCTTAGCTGATCTCCACCTCCCTAGCTACTCGTAGTTTTCTGGTTGTTATTGTGTATATAGTTCAAATGTTTATACTTGCAGTTAATTATTTTCTTTAACATAGTTAGTGTATATAGTTAAGAGGGGTTCAGGGATTAGCCTCTTCCCCTCACCCGGGGCCGGGGCCCATGCCCGGTTCACCGGGTTTCAAACCATGCTCGACCTGTCGCAAACCGATGCCTACAGGAGATCCTCACGACTCCTGCCTTAAGTGTCTTGGGGAATCCCACCTCGCAGATAAGTGCCACATTTGCAAGGCCTTCAAGCCGCGGACCAAAAAGGAGCGGGACTTTCGTCTTAGACAGCTCCTGATGGAGGCAGCTCTCACTCCTCCACCATTGGCACCGAGCGCCAGACAGTCCGCACCGGGGAGAAGGGCATCTTAGGCACCGGAGCGCACCAGTATCGCTAAGGCCCCTCGGCACCAACTGTCACCGACCCAGATGTCTGCTCGGCACTGCTCCCTCTCCCCGCGGGTAAAAAAACATAAGACTCCTGCGGTTTC
Source organism: Gopherus evgoodei (assembly GCF_007399415.2). NCBI lineage: Eukaryota > Metazoa > Chordata > Testudines > Testudinidae > Gopherus > Gopherus evgoodei. The sequence continues at coordinate 73,171,638 of NC_044328.1, forward strand.
CGTGTCCACGCCACAGTCAGAGCACCAGCCTAAGTCGGACCACCAGCCACTGACAACTGTCGTGGCACCGACAACTTCAGCACCATCGATTCTGGTCCCGCAAGAGCCGTCGAATCCGGTGCCTGACAGCTCCCCGGCACACGCCATGGTTGAGCTTACTATTCCCTCCACGCCGGACAATTTCTCTACGGCAAGGGAACTGATTGCACTGACGGAGTCTGCAGTGCCTCAACCCCCGGCACTGCCGGTGCGGGTTATACAGTCCATAGGCAAGCCTACCCTACTGAGACCATCCTCCGTCGGCACCACTGAGAGGCACCGATCACGATTGCGGTCCCGCCGGCGTTCTCGGTCCCAACGCCGCTCGCAGTCCCAGTACCGTTCTCCATCTCGATACCGGTTGCACTCGTGGCACCGTTCAAGACCCAGTTCACTGACCTGGTACTCTCAGTACCGATCAAGCTCACAGCACCGCACCTCTCGCAGCTGCTCCCGGCGTCGAGCTTCGAGGTCCCGGTTGATCTCCTGGCACTGTTCCGGCTGCAGGTCCCGGTCTCATTCCTGGTACCGGTATAGCGCCCGGTACCTCTCTCCGCTGCAGCGTACAAACAGACTACCCAGGGATGGAGACCATTCTCAGGGGTTTTCAACTCCTCCTTGGCCATCTCGCCATGCATCTATGTCATTCCATGCGGACAGTGCTTCCTATGCACAGGACCATGACTTAGATGTTCCCAGCTGTGTCTTTCAAGAGACCCCGGCTCAAGACCAAGGACCTCATCAGTGGTCCTTCTGGATGCCTTGGGCATATCACCAAGCCCAAGGTGGACCTCCAGTGCCATCATGCTCCGTACCATTGGAGCACCGGGTGCCGGAGGCTACTGTTAGCCGCCCCCCTCCTGTGGCTAAGGAGGACGTTCCCATTCGGGCACCAGACCCTCAGGTACCACCTGAGTCGGACGTCGCCCAAGTCCATGAGACAATGGAGGACCCGTTTGTCCCTGGCCTTTCCTCTTCCTCTTCTCCAGATGAAGCGGTGGCGGGGACATCCTCCTTGGGCCCTCCTCCAATTGACCTAAGATCACATCAAGACCTCCTGAGACGGGTGGCTCTGAATATGAACCTCCAGGTGGAGGAGGTTCCAGAGATAGAGGACCCGGTGGTAGATATTTTGTCGGCTGACACTCCCACAAGAGTGGCCTTACCATTTATTTGGACGATCCAAGTGAAGGCTGATACCATCTGGCAGTCTCCAGCATCTATTCCACCCACGGCTCAGGGAGTTGAGAAGAAGTACATGGTGCCCTCTAAGGAGTACGAGTACCTGTACGTACACTCTCCTCCCTGCTCCCTCGTTGTCCAATCAGTTAACGAAAGGGAGCGCCATGGCCAAGCTCCTGCCCCAAAACGAAAGGAGGCTAGATGCATGGATTTATTGGGACGTAAAATCTACTCTGCTGGGGGCCTCCAACTCAGGGTGGCAAACCAACAAGCCCTACTTAGCCGCTATAACTATAACACCTGGGCAGCAGTTGACGAAGGTTTCTAACCATTAGAGGAGTGAAGTTCTGGAACAGTCTCCCAAGGGGAGTGGTGGGGTCAAAAGACATATCTGGCTTTAAGATTAAGCTTGATAAGTTTATGGAAGGGATGGTATGATGGGATAGCTTAATTTTGGCAATTGATCTTTGATTATCAGCAGATAAGTATGCCCAGTGGTCGGTGATGGGATGTTGGATGGGATGGGATCTGAGTTACTGCAGAGAATTCTTTCCTGAGTGTTGGCTGGTGAGTCTTGCCCACATGCTCAGGGTTTAGCTGATTGCCATATTTGGAGTTGGGAAGGAATTTTCTCCCGGGGCAGATTGGCAGAGGCCCTGGAGGTTTTTCGCCTTCCTCTGCAGTGTGGGGCATGGGTCACTTGCTGATGGATTCTCTGCAGCTTGAGGTCTTCAAACCACAATTTGAAGATGTCAATAACTCAGACATAGGTTAGGGGTTTGTAATAGAAGTGGATGGGTAGGGTTTTGTGGCCTGCTTTGTGCAGGAGGTCAGACTAGATGATCATATTGGTCCCTTCTGACCCTAAAGTCTGTGAGTCTATGAGTTGAGAAATTCACAGAGCTAGTCCCTCAAGACTTGCGCCAAGAGTCTGCAGCCCTTTTGGAGGAAGGAAAGAAGATGGCGAGAACTTCTCTCCAGGCTTCCTTAGACGCAGCTGACTCCATGGCCAGAACTCTGGCTTCAGGAATTACCATGTGGCGAATATCATGGCTTCATATGTCAGGCCTTCCACCTGAATTGCAGCATATGATTCAGGACTTGCCCTTCAAAGGTCAGGGCCTATTTTTGGAAAAGACTGACCCTAGGCTGCAGAGTCTGAAGGACAATAGGGTGATCATGTGCTTACTCGGGATGCACACACCGCAGACTCAGCACAGACCCTTCCGGCCCCAGCCTCAGCGCCCTTACCCCCCGCCTAGACAGCGGTAGGACTTCGGCAGAAGGCGTGGCCGAGGCAATCGTAGACGGCAGTCCAGACCCCAAGGGAGTCAGAATCACGGCCCCGCCAAACCACCCGCAGGACCTAAACCAAACTTTTGAAGGCGCGCCCGAGGGCGACGTACCAGTTGTTCAACAGGATCCTTTCCCTCCCTTTTGCAACCGCCTTTCCTCTTTCCTCCCTGCGTGGACCCAACTAACTTCAGATCGTTGGGTCTTACGCACGGTAGAATTTGGATACCGCCTTCAGTTTATTTCGCCTCCCCCCTCCCACCCTCGTCCCTCTTCAGGGACCCCTCTCACGAGCAAATCATCTTGCAGGAGGTACAGTCCCTCCTTGCCATGGGAGCTATAGAGGAGGTACCGGAGGACTTGAGGGGCAAGGGGTTCCTCTCCCGCTATTTCCTAATCCCCAAGGCGAAGGGAGGTCTCAGACCAGTTCTAGACCTGCGGGGACTCAACAAGTTCTTGATTAAAGTTGAAGTTCCGCATGGTATCCCTGGGGACCATCATCCCATCCTTGGATCCTGGAGACTGGTATGCTGCCCTCGATATGAAGGATGCGTATTTTCACATTGCCATTTATCCTCCGCACAGACGGTACCTCAAGTTTGTGGTCAACCGTCAACATTTCGAATTTACAGTCCTTCCGTTTGGCCTCTCGACAACCCCAAGAGTGTTCACAAGGTGTATGGCCGTAGTCGCCGCCTCCCTCTGTCGTCGACGCATACACGTCTTCCCATATCTCGACAATTGGCTCATTCGCGGGGCCTCCAAGACCCAAGTAACGCGGCACGTGGGCATTGTCAAGGACCTGTTCATCCAGCTAGGCCTGATGATCAACCTAGAGAAATCTACTCTGATTCCCACACAAAGAATAGAGTTCATTGGGGCCATTCTGGACTCCAGTCTTGCCAGGGCCTGCTTACCACAGCTGCGGTTTCACGCAATGATATCAATTGTACAAGGCCTACAAAAATTCCCAACCACTTCAGCTCGAACTTGTCTCGGCCTCCTTGGTCACATGGCTGCTTGCACGTTCGTGACCAAGCACGCCAGGCTACGCCTACATCTCCTTCAAACTTGGCTCTCCTCAGCATACCACCTGGGGAGACACAATATAGACAGGATCCTCACCGTTCCCCCGAGACTTCTAGGTTCCCTCGACTGGTGGTTGACGCCCTCCCTGGTGTGTGCAGGAATGCCATTCCATCCGCCCCAGCCTTCTATGGCCCTGAAGATGGATGCGTCATCTCTCGGCTGGAGTGCTCACCTCGGACATCTTCGCACTCAAGGTCTTTGGTCATCTCAGGAGCTGGCCTTGCACATCAATGTCCGAGAGTTGAGAGCAGTCCACCTTGCGTGCCAGGCGTTTCAACAGCATCTGCAAGGCCGTTGTGTTGTCTGTGAACACCATGACACAACGGCCATGTATTACATAAACAAACGGGGGGACACGGTCCTCCCCCCTTTGTCAGGAAGCCATTCAACTCTGGGACTTTTGGGTAGCCCATTCGAAGGACGCAACCAGGTCTATTCTCCAATGGGTTCGGAACACTCTGGCGGATCGACTCAGCAGATCCTTCCGCTCTCACGAGTGGTCAATCCGTCCGGACATTATTCAGTCTGTTTTCCAGAAGTGGGGATTTCCCCACATAGATCTCTTCGCTTCCCACGAGAACAGGAAATACCAGATGTTCTGTTTCTTCCAAGGTCTCTCCCCGGGCTCGATCTCGGACGCTTTCCTGATACCGTGGACGAGCCAACTGCTCTACGCTTTTCCACCGTTCCTGCTGGTTCACAGGGTCCTGCTGAAGCTCCATAGGGACGGAGCTCGCTTGATCATGATCGCCCCAGCGTGGCCCAGGCAGCACTGGTACACCATGTTGCTCGACCTGTCGATAGCCAGCCCAATTACCCTGCCTCTTCTCCCAGACCTCATAACTCAGGACCACGGCAGACTTCACCACCCAGACTTGCAGTTCCTACACCTCACGGCATGGCTCCTGCATGGTTGAGCCAGTCAGAGTTACGCTGTTCTGCCTCAGTACAACAAATACTCCTGGATAGCAGGAAACCTTCCACTCGGTCTACGTATCTGGCCAAGTGGAAGCGTTTCTCCTGCTGGTGCGAAACGCAGAATGTTACTCCCACTGAGGTCTCGATCCCCACCATCCTGGACTACCTCTGATTTCTCAAACAGCAGGGCCTAGCGGTATCATCATTGAGGATGCACTTGGCGGCCATTTCTACCTTCCACCCAGGAGAGAGTGGCCACTCCGTGTTTTCACACCCTATGGTTTCCAGGTTCCTCAAGGGCTTGGAGCGCCTATACTCCCAAGTACGTCGCCCTGCCCCTACCTGGGACCTCAACCTGGTCATAACCAACCTTATGTCTCCACCATTCGAGCCGTTAGCACCTTGCTCGCTGCTATACCTGTCCTGGAAGACAGTTGTTTTTTCTTCGTAGCCATTACATCAGCCAGACGAGTCTCCGAGCTTCGGGTGCTCACGGTGGACCCACTGTATACTATCTTTCACAAGGACAAGGTGCAGTTGCGACCGCACCCAGCATTCCTCCCTAAAGTGGTATCGGCCTTCCATATCAATCAGGACATCTTCCTTCCGGTCTTCTTCTCGAAGCCGCACTCATCACAATGGGAGCAACAGTTGCACTCCCTTGATGTCCGTAGGGAGCTCACATTTTATATCGAATGGACGAAGCCCTTTTGTAAATCGCCCCAACTCTTCGTCGCAGTGGCAGACCAAATGAAGGGCCTACCTCTCTCCTCTCAGAGGATCTCCTCTTGGGTGATGGCATGCATCCGCACTTCTTATAATTTGACTCCTGTTCCCTCGGGCCATCTCACCGCACATTCTACTGCCTTCCTGGCTCATGTACCAATCCAGGAAATACGTCGTGCAGCTACCTGGTCCTCGGTCCACACCTTTGCTTCGCATTATGCTCTGGTTCAACAGTCTGGAGATGATGCAGCCTTTGGCTCAGCAGTTTTGCATTCTGCCACATCTCACTCCGACCCTACCGCCTAGGTGAGGCTTCGGAATCACCTAACTGGAATGGATATGAGGAATCACTCGAAGAAGAAAAGACAGTTACTCACCTTTGTAACTGTTGTTCTTCGAGATGTGTTACTCATATCCATTCCAAACCCGCCCTCCTTCCCCACTGTCAGAGTAGCCGGCAAGAAGGAACTGAGGGGCGATTGGGTCGGCAGGGGTATATATCCGGGGTCTTCCAGCCGACCCACCGAGTGTTGCTAGGGTAAAAATCTTCCGACGAGCGTGCATGCGGCGTGCGCACACCTAACTGGAATGGATATGAGCAACACATCTCGAAGAACAACAGTTACAAAGGTGAGTAACTGTCTTTTTTTTGCCTATCTAACTGGTCCAGTGCATGGAACTAGAAGCATTTCAGAGAATGCTACCAGGGAGATCTTTTCTTCTCTGCATCTAGCAACTTAAATTTGGCATCTAGAACCTCTCTCCTACCTTTCTCTACCTCACTGATACCAACATATACCATGACCACTGGCTCCTCCACAGCACTTCACCAAACCTATCTAGATGTCTTGAGCAGTCCTTAACCTTCAGTCAAGGCTTGCAGTGAATTTCAAAAGCATATTCTCTACTTTTCCCTTTTGAAATGTATTTGCTTTGCTGCAATCACCATACATGTCGTGGACTTCAGAATGTTCATAGCAGCTTTCTACATTTCCACTTCTAAAACAAACTTTCACTCTCAACATCACTGGGCTCAGCATGTCTATAGGTGCAGTCTGGATTTTCACCAGTTAAGCTCTATCTTCAGCACCACAGGGGAGCCACTCTTTGAATTTGTATGCTGCAGTAGAGATGATCCATCTTGTGTAGAGTGAGAGAAATAACTACCTCCTGCGGTAGTAGAATTGGTTTATATTGTGGTGAGAATAAGAATCCCCTTCCAGTTCTGACCTGGTTCTTTTGAGTTTTATTTTCTGGTGTATACATCTGCTACTAAGAACCTGTACAGCAGTCTGACCAGTAATAAATGACTAGCTAATTAGTCCAAGTTTTGGAGAATGAGTTAACTTCATGCTGTGCTATGACTATCTATAGGATAACATGTGGGTAGGCCTTTAAGCTTTTTTTTTTCTGTGTTCCTAACTCTTACATGCTGCATTGTCCCTGAACCTTCTCATATTTATTAAAATAAAAAACACTCAATTGTTCCTTTTTCCGCATTCCTCCTCAGTGGAATTGATGAGAATAAATAATAGCAACTGTACCTTGGGTATGCCACCTGTTTTTACAGCTAGTTTGATTTACTACTTGAGTCACTTGGAAGTGTCTATCTTTGCTCCATTGCTCTTTGTAGCTGCAGAAGAGCTTGCTTATTGAGAGGTTTGAATCATATTCTCCTCACTCTGATTATTTCACTTCCCTTAAAGCTCCTGCTGAGAGGACCCCTGAATTGCCTGAATTCCTCAAAAGATGAGCCAGTAGTTAAAACCACATGGTCACCTGACCCAGCTGTTAGTCTGCACTAGCACCACCATGGGTGGAGCTGAGCTGGTGATAGCAATGGTAGAAGCCACTGTATATCCTAAGCAGTGAAAGGTCTACTTTTTAAGTCAGGCCACCAGATAGTTTCTACACCTCTCTGACATTGAAGTCCACGTGTTGCCTTTTGCCACCAAGTGTCGGTGCTCAACAGGATGCCATTGACGTGGAGTCATAAATGACCAGTCCAAATCTTTGACAGACTCTGATCAGTTTAATAAGACGTTATATAACGATGGGTTATATACGCATTAACCAAATATGTAAAAACAAACCCATCAGAGGAAGGCAAGATCTGCATAAGATAGGGATGCATGCTGTGCTGATGGACCACTGCCCCTCAGTCAGTAGTATCTGTGCCTCATCCAGTGGCAGGCTGCTACATAGCATGATGCCATCCCTTGCTGTGTGTGTAGCTGTGAAAAATGTTTCTTACACAGTAGCTTTTCAGAACCTGCACAGCGCCATTGAGCCTGCTGTCCGTGATGGGACACGGAGGGCATGGAACACACCAAGGGCAGCTTTCTTTAATATGTACACTTTAGGGGTTGAGGTGTGAACGCTACTAGAGCTGAAGAGAGAATCTGCTGCAGCTTCTCTGCCAAGTGCACAAGGCCCATTTGTTTCTAGGGCTCTTCTACCAGATACGTGTTTGCTGGAGTTCATGGAGCCCTGTCCCCAATTAATGAGGTATTAACTAGTGTTTAGTTTGTCTCCTCTCTTTCCTAATGACTGTTTAGGTAAGATGGTAACAAGACTCTTGCTCAATGCGGTATTGTTTAAGTGAGAATGAAATCAAAGCCAGAGGCAGCTTTCCCAAAGCCACTGAAATGTGGCACAAGATACGGTTACTGGCAACAATCCTATCCAGAACTCCCTCTCAGCTGCACCCTTGTTTGTAGATACAAGAAAATGAAATGGAGAGAGAGGCCTTGATGACTGATTGATTGAAGTGGGAGGATTGGAGCTCTGGTATCTCAGCCGTGGTCCTGTCTGTCTACCCTTTTCCCCCTGAGAGAGCTGCTGGCCTCTTCTCCCTCTCCCGCCTCTTGGGAGAGACCTTAGGCAGCAGAGGACAGCTTCCTTCCCTGTCAGAGAGAAACCCCAGGCAGGGACTCCTATGCCTGTAGTAGAAGTGAGTTTAGCAAATGGAAACTGGTTTCATATGTTCATATCTCTCCACAGTGTGATGTGGTTAACAGCTGATTAGGTCATGGGTGTTTGGGGAGTAGTCTTATAACTTACCAACAAAAACATGATCTGGGGGGAGACGGGGACGTAATCAGCTTAATCACTTACTCTTCTCCCCTTTCCTTTGTCTGTTGGAACATATAAGCTCTTTGCAAACAGAAAAGGCAGTTCCTGTCCCCAATTAAGTATCCTGTGTGCAATACTGAAAACGTATAGCAATAAACAAAACGCCTATCAATGCTAACGGAAGTTGAGTGGACCCTACAGGGAGAGGAGTTTACCCCCAAGCCATACAAAAAGACAGCAGATGTAAGTGAAGCAGTTCTGTGTCAGTGTCTCCGCGTAGAGGCGACAGCCTGCAGCTGGCTTTTCCCTGTCAGTTTTCATTTCCTGTCATGGCTTCTTTGTTTTCTTGTGCAGATCCCAGCCATGAGGGCACAGCTGAGGGAATGGAGAACATGGCGGATGCCGTCACGCATGCCCGATTTGTGGGCACGGATCCGGCCAGCGATGAGGTTGTCCTGATGAAAATCCTGCAGGTAAGTGGAGAGAAGTGGCAATTACCATAATGGCTGCTGCCTGGCACTGAGTGGATCCAGTTACATGGAGATCCGGGGGGAGGGAGCAGTGTTTTGACTCTGCAGGAGCTTAGTGACAGACTTTATTTTTAAACAGATGGCTCATGTACCTATGGTAAAAGCTTTTCCAAATGAAAATAATTAAAAGCTTAAATGAATTGATTTTAAATAGAGTTCTTGATGTGCTATAGCCTTGATCCTAGCCTGTGTGTGTTCCTCTCCAGTGGTGGGGAAAGCAGGGATGGGGAACCCAGCAGCTTCTTTGGTGGCAGCCGAGGGCTGTAGGGGAGAAGTGAAAGGAGTTATTCTGAGACAAACCTAGAGTTGTATATCTCTTGGATCTGCATTTGGGCTAAGGAATCTCAGCAAACCCAAGTGTTGGGCCTATGAGCAGAGCCATCACTCTTGCTCTCCAGCTTTCCTGCCCTTTAGCACAACAGTCACTTTGAAGTGACTTCTGGAAACCCTCCTCCTTTCACTCATAGCAGTGATTCCTGGGTTCCAAGCAGACCTTTCCTGAGTGCCTCAACCCTGTCTCAGTGTGCAGGTGAATGGCATTGGTGCTGCATTACGTTTAAACTTTGCTTTTTGCAGGTTTTGAGGACCCTGCTGCTCACTCCGGTGGGAGCCCATCTCACCAATGAGTCAGTGTGTGAGATCATGCAGTCCTGCTTCCGTATATGCTTTGAAATGAGACTCAGTGGTAGGTTTGTTTTTCATATTCCCATGGTGGTGGCTCCTAATAAATGGTCTGGGCTCTCCAGACCTCTGCATCTAGGCCCAGTGCATGAAATCCATCGAGGGGAATGTGCTGAGTTTACAACATCACAAGCTTCCTCAGTTTCATGGAAACAGTCAGAGGTTCACTGTCCAACTTTTTGCTCCATGGCTCCTCTTGTTTTTTTTCCCCAGCTCTGTGGCGCCACCTTGTGAGTATGTGCCCATTTTGCAGCAAGGCAGAGTTGGAGCTGGTTTTAATAAATTTGCCATAATCCTCTGTAAACAAGGCTCGGAGGGGAGTCTGCTTGGAGAAGCCTCTTGATAATATCACAGTGAGTAATGACACCTGTGTTATTTGTTTTTGTCTTCGCAGAGTTATTGAGAAAATCTGCAGAGCACACTCTGGTCGACATGGTGCAGCTGCTCTTCACAAGGTAAACCTGCTTGTGTTTGCCTCAGCATTGCTGAGATGACCCTCTATGGACAGGAAGATTCCACACTTCCACTTAGGGGCCCACAGAAAATCCGTTTGATCAGACCATGGTTTCAGGGTGGTGGGGAAGGGAGGATTTGGTCCATCTCTCTTGGGCTGTCTCACCAAGACTGGAGGGGGGGTTAGACCAAGTTGTATGGTTTAAGGTGCCCTTCAGGAACAGACAGACAACCAAACAAGAACTTTTGGTTAAGAAAAGGTTCTTTGGCCAGATAATGCAAATTCCACTCAAAAACCCAGAATCCATTTCAGTGCTTTAAAAATGTATAGTTCTCTTTAAAAATGTAATAGAAAGACCGTGTTAAATAGACATATGCTTAATTCCAGCAGAGTTTCACCTCGGATGCTGAAAGGAATTTAAACTGCTTCAGGGTCACTTGGGGCAGCTTGTCATTTGGATGAATCTTGTGCCCTGACCAACACCACCAAAGTGTTGAACTAGGGTTCCCTCTCCTTCTGAAACTCAGTACTTAATTCATTTTTATAAGCAATGCCTAAACTCCTAAAGCCTTTCTCTGGGTATTATACAAATATAGAGATCTGGTCAAAAGGAAGCAATGCAGTAAGTTTGTTCCGAGAAATGCTGACTGGGGAATGCAGTGCCTCTGCTCGTTTTTTCAACCCTCTCAGTTCCCCCAAGCACATCCCTCCATCTTCCACATTCCCAGCCGCTGCAACTGGCTCTGCTAGCCCCATCTCTGTTCCACATCTGAGGTGAAAGAAAAACTTAAGAGTTTAATGGGCTCAGATCAGTAGCACTGGATAATTTCCATCCCAGAATACTGAAAAAACTAACACATGGAATTTCTAATCCAGTAGCAAGGACTTTTAATAAATGTATCTATTCAAAGGTAATGCGGTATGACTGGACAGTTGCTAATGTCATAAGTATATTTAAGAGAGAGAGAGAAAATGTGATCTGGGCAATTGGATTTGTTAGTCGAACATCAGTAGCACTCCAGGCTTTAGAACAAATTATGAAAGAAAAAATAATTAAATTCATGTAGGCAAATGATAAAGGTGAGGAAAAGCAACATGGGTTCACCAAACATAGATCATTGCAGGCTAACCTTATTTCTGTCTTTGAGAAAATAGCAGATTTTTCTTATATAAGGGCAGTGGAGTAGATCTAATATACTTGGACTTCAGTAAAGCTTTGACGTGGTACCATGTGGGAAATTATTAGTTAAATTAGAGAAGATGGGGACCAGTACAAGAATTGTGAGGTGGATAAGGAACTGGCTAAAGGGGAGAAGGGCAACAAGTTATGCAGAAAGGTGAATTACCTGACTGGAGGGAAGTTACTAGTGGAGTATCAGAGGGGTAGCCGTGTTAGTCTGGATCTGACATGCATCCGACGAAATGGGTATTCACCCACGAAAGCTCATGCTCCAATACGTCTGTTAGTCTATAACGTACCACAGGACTCTTTGCTGCTGTTACTAGTGGAGTTCCTCAAAGATCAGTCTTGGGACCAACTTTTATTCAGTATTTTTATTGATGACCCTGGCACAGAAAGTATAAGTCTGTATCATGAGCATATTTCATTAGTAAAGTTGGAAGGCATTATTGATAATAAGATCTGGGACTGGAATATTATACAGGAAGATCTGGATGACCTTGAGGCCTGGAGAGACAGAAATGGGATGAAATTCAATAGTACAAAAGTGAAAAGTCATGCATTTAGGGTCTAGTAATAAGCATTTCTGCTACAAGCTGGGGGCTCATCAGTTGGAAGCAACAGAGGAGGAGAGAGACCTGGGTGTGTGGGTTGATCACAGGATAAGTATGAGCCACCAATATGATGTGACTGAAAAAAGCATGTTTGATCTTAGGATGTATCAGGCAAGGCATTTCCACTAGAGACAAGAGAAGTATTAATGCCATATAAAGGCACTAAAGAGGTATAAAGGCACCTGTAAGACTTCATGTGGAATACTGTGTACAATTCTGGTCACTCATGTTCAAGAAAGATTAATTCAAACTGGAACAGGTGCAGAGGAGATACTAGGATGATCAGGAGAATGGAGGGTCTGTCTTATGAGAGGAGACTTGAAGATCTTTGCTTGTTTAGGTTAGAAAATGGAGGCTGAGGGGATATGATTGCTTTCTATAAATACATCGGGGGTAAATATCAGGGAGATGGAGAGCTATTTAAGCTAAAGGACAATGTTGGCACAAAAACAAATGGGCATAAACAGACCATAAACAAATAAATAAAGGCTAGAAATTCAAAGGTTTCTAACCATCAAGAGGAAGAGTTTTTGGAACAGCCTCCCACTAGGAGTTGAGGGCAAAAATTTAATTCATTTTAAGAGAGACAAATTTGAGTGTGATTGTTTGACAGGGTTGCTTGTGATTGTGGGGGTCAGGGCTCAGCAGCCCTTGGGCTCAATTCCAGTTTGTCTTACATTTCTAAAAGCTCATGCTTCGGGGTTTCAGCTGGCCACCTGCAGGTGTCAGGAAGGGATTCCTTTTGACCACACCCTCCATGTATTCTGGATTTTTAAAATCTCCTGTCTCTGAAGTCACAGGGATGGCCATGGCTGGAAATGGGATATTAGGGGGAGAGGGGCTGGGAGGTAGACCGAGCATTGTCTTTCTTGTATGCTTGGCTGGCTGGTTCTTGCTCACATGCTAAAGGTCTAACTCGGGGGATCAGGAAGGAATTTCCCCCCAGGTCAGATTGGCAGTGACCTGGCAGGGGGGAGGGTTTGCCTTCATCTGCAGTGTGTGGTGTGGTCACTTGCCAGGATTCTCTAAGTATATCTCACTTAATCATTTCCCAGCCATCATGGGTGCTTTGGGTATTGGTGCACTTTGGCCCTGCCTAATCTCCGCTTCTGGCACATAATAGTTTTGCCTGCTGTGGGCTGTAATACTTCGGTCTAATTCTGGTTGTTGGGTTGGTGTTTGTGGTGTATGATATATTGAATGATCTTTTGGTCCCTTCTGCCTTGAAATATGACTCTGATTCTGAGAGAAGAGAAACTGATTCACAGTTCACTGGTGCTAGAATATTGGGAGCTCTTGATCTCCTGCTGCCATTTTCAGCAATGTGCTACTTGGACTTGCTCTGGACAAGTTTAATTTGCAGTGCTGAAACCAGCAGCTGGAATTTGCTACATAAGTGCTCCTGAAGCAATTAACATCAGCATAGCTGTACCACTGTTAGCAGCAGTGGGGTGCTTTCTATGAATGTTCCGTAGTGTAGAGAAGGCTTTTCCTATAGCATCCTCTACAGCAGAAGGAAAGTGGGAGAGGGCCACTTCCTGGAGAACATCTTGGGTCCAAGGAGGTCCTCCATCCTTAGTGTTTACAGCCAGATCTGAAGAGAGTGTTCTCTTCCTGCACCAGTGCCCGGAAGGCTGTGTGCATTCCTGCATGTTCTTTGTCTTTCAGATTGCCTCACTTTAAGGAAGAACCTAAAAGCTATGTGGGGGCTAACATGAAGAAGGTAAGAGCCAGTACACTCCCTGCTGTCTCCTCTGCCTCCTCTTGCTTGCTCACATCTCTCTTCTTTGCATTCACATCTATGGTTATGTTATTCCTGGAAATCTGTAGCTCAGTGAAGAAAGCACACTAAATAACATAGGGCTGAATTCACCACTGGTGTAAATGGGCACAGCTTTTTTGAACTCTGTGGAGTTGTGCTCACTTTTATTCCAGCAATGAATTTTGCCTATGAATTATTGCCTGGGCAAGTCAGGCAGAGCTGTGGCAGTAGCCAACAGCTGCTCCTCATCTAGAACCCCTGCAGGCCCTGGGATCTGGTGTTGATGCCTTCCAAATGTTTTAACCCTTTCTGACATCTCTTCGGCTTCTTTTTCATCCTTCCCTTTCGCAACATTTGTCTGTATTGCTTACCAGTGCACTTTGTTCCTGCTCCCCGACCTAAAAAGGAAGCCTTCCTGAGGGTAGGTGAGGCACTGTGAAAACTTCGTAAAAATTCCCTAGTGTTGACAAGGTTTTTGGAGGCTATTCTCATGAAGAGGTAGGAAACTAGGAGAGGGATGCTCCATGGTGGAAATCTGAGCTCAGAAGAGGGCTTCTGTTTTTGGAAGAGGATGTTCCTTCTCCCCTCCACACCCTCTTGAAGGAGAAAGGGGACTGTAGGGCTCTGGGTTGTTGGCTAGCACCATCTTGTATGTGCAGCTGCCTTGCCAATGAGTGTTAAGCATCTGGATGCAGTAGGGTACATACCACAAATGTGATCTCACATGTTTAAGAATGTTATACGTCTTTTCTTTCCTTCTGGATCCCTGACATTTTAGAACCACTCTTCTTAGATGGGTGCTCTACATAGAGGGGTCCTGGAAAATCTGCTGTCAGTGTGTGCTTATGATAAGGGATCTGAACCAGCAGAGGCTCTGGTACTTCCATGGCAGCATTTGGTGACACACTATTGTTGCATGTTTCCTTCTCTGATGGAAGGAAGCAACAGATTTTGTGCTGAGCATAAGATTGGACAGTGAGAACAGGGTAGGAACTGGTCTATGTGAGATACTCTAAGTGCCAGAATTCCTAATGCCCATATACACAAGCTGTAGTATTTTATAAGTAAATCCTCCCTCAAGCTATCCAGTGATCAGGTGATGGCTGCTTCCAGCTCATGAAGGCAATGCTCTAAGTCCAATCTCTGAAACACTGTCACCTTGTCCTGTCTGTTTACCGCATGCTACAATTCTCCCCCATAGTCTTGCGCTCTGCCAGGTTATTCTTTCTCTTTGGGTTTATTTTGCTTTGTTTAAACCATGCATTTGCCTGTCTTTCACAGATCTCTCCATGTCTCCTCAACAAACTGGAACTAAGTAGTGGGGAACAACCCAAAGCCCTGAACCAGTTAGAGAGGGTACTGCTCTTTAAGAACCTGAAGGTCTCTCTCTCCCTTCCTCCCTCCATCTCTCCTTCTTTCCCTTCCTCCTGCAAACACCACCTGGGATAGAGTTATGTTGTGTGTAGCAAATCTCCCTGTACCCTTTTGACACAGCATGGCTTTTGGGGAGAATGCATGCAGTGGTTGCTTTCCAGTGTTGTGGATCTGCCTGGGGCAGGACCAGAAAGGAGAGAGTCTTGTTCTCACTGGATCATTAAATGTCTTGGTGAGTGGGAATTGGGACACTGTTGAGGAGTCTTCTGAAGGAAAGAAGTGGGAGGGTGTGAGCAAGGGATGAATCATCCCAGTGGCCAGGGAAAACAGAGAAGGAGCCTGTTGCCCACAGCCTAAGTAACTCCTCAAAGACCAAGTCTTGCATGTCATTCTTGGGTGATGGCTGCAGAAGCATGATGGAGGAGTCACTTGACAAGGACACAGTCAGACAACTCTGGTTTGCAGACTCAGACTGTAAGCACCTTTACATGGCACAGTGATGGGGAGTTCATCTGCCTCCTAGACATTCAAATGGGGCTGTGATGTATTGGCCAAGTCTCTTTGGTTCTGGCTTCACTGACTTTGGAATAGTGTTTGAGAGCCATATTTAATCTTTTCTAACATGGCCTTAGCTAAACCATTCCACCCAGTGGGTGTGAATGGGGCCAAACAGGATTAAAAACATCTTGGGAAACTATACTTTCCACTAGAACAGTATTTTTAAAAAGTGTTTTAGATCCACAGTTTGCCCCTGTCCATATTGGCCCTACACAGTATTAGAAACCGGCTTAGCTGGAGCCATTTTTTGGCTTCCAAATTGAGTTCATAGACCAGTGTAGATTGAGCTTCTTTCACTGTCTCTATCTTCTTTTGCTCCTGGTAGAGCAAAAATGAAAGTGCATAGGGGTCTTCTGACTACAGAGACAGATGAGGCCATGCTGGACAGTTTGGAAAGACTATGGCTGGAGCTACTTCCACAAATGGGGTACTTATGCTGAGTTGCACAAGAATTAAACTTAAGTGAATTCCCTTTCTTGCTGATAGATGGTATTGTAGTTGAACTGCCTGCTCTGAAGAAGAGAGAATGGAGACTGGTGTTTCTGGGTTTTTCCAGAGATAGAGTAACGGGGAAAGGACCTGTCGTTAAATGTGTAAAATGATGTTTCCCGAGGGTGTGGAGGTGTGTGAGATGACTGATCCCATTAATGTCTTTACTGGGGCAGGACTCAGATCAGGGGCTGCATTCTCTCTGCATGCTATTGTCTTGAACGTCATTCGGTACGCTGACCAGTTCCATGCTGTATCTAGAATGAGCTCATGTGCTAGTCTCCTTGCTTTAGTTACTAATCATTGGCCCCTGCCCTTTTCTCTTGAGGCTTACAATATCTTGTGGAAAACCAAACGTGTGCAGGTAAGGTGGCTTGTTGAATAATGGGCTCTCCCAGACCTCTTAGAGAAAGCTGTAGTAGTACACCCCCACTTTTCTAACTCTCATCTGGGATCTTACTGTCAAAGCCTGGCAGTTCAAAGGGGAAAAGAGCAGGAGCCTCATGGCTCTGCTAGTTGCACTTCCTCTCCTTATGCAAAGGAAACTCAATCAACCATTGATTTTTCTACTATGAGGCAATTTTCCCTAATTATCTCAGACTGTAAGCTGATGAGGGTTGTGACCATGGAGATAAAGTAGGAGGAGAGAGCAAGTTAGCAGGATGGAGAAACTTCCTGGTTATAACTGGAGTTTGAAGGAACCCAAATGTAGAGGATTCTATATAATTGGGACATTCTTGTAGATATCGTACTGATTGCTCTGGATGTATCCAAAACGGCCGAAGCTTGACTTGCAAATGGGAAAAAAAAGGATTGTTCCCTTTTTTCTTTCAAATTCCACATTTTGTTTGTTTTTACTCTAGAAATTCCGTTATGGGCTATTCTGAAGGACACTGGTTGACTGGAGAACTTCTAACGTTATAACATCACAAGATACTGAAAGTTAGAGAGGGAAAGAAATTTTTAATTTCTGTTTAAAACACAGCACTTTAAAATTCTATTCAACTTCAATACCTAATAAACACTAGGCGGAAAGGAAATTTTGAAGTTTTAACACGCCTACCCATTATTTAAGGTGCCAGATGGAATAATACATATGCTTTTGAATACTCTTCCTTCACCCTCTTCCCCACTCCCACCCAAAAAAAGTTCAAAATGATCTAGCAAAATTAAGAAAGACAATGCTTTTATGTTTTTTCCAATGTAAAAACAAGCATGAGTGAAGGGAACCTCTTGTGGGAGGAGGAGAAGCTGTGGACAGCCTTTCAGGTCATGTTTATATTATCATAATAAAGCAAGAGGACATAAAAGCTATTAAATTGTTTGCGAGACACCTTTAAAATTAAGTACAATACAAAAAGAACAACAAAAAGGATCTTACTTTTCATCTTTGACTGTCTGTCAGAACCTCCCAAACATAGAATTTCATACTGTAACATCTTCTTCAAACATGTACCCAGTAAGTATAACTCTCATTAACTCAGTGCTGATTAAGCGGCAGTCGTTTGCTATCCAGTTCCCTGAGAGATGTCCTAATAAAACTATTTTCCTAATGAAGCAGAATATGGAATTCTGGACAGTAGAAACGAAAAAGCCCTACTGGGTAAATCTTAACTGTCCCCTAAATGTAAAACCAAAGATTTTAAATAGGCCTTGGCTTATATGTTTGTATTTTATAATATTTGAATGAATGTTAAAATTAAATCATAAAGAAATGTCATTGAGTCTCTTGTGTTCCTGGCCCAGAGGTTACATGTCTGCTCATGGCATTGAATTTGAGCTTCTGGCAAGTGGTGCGAATTGGCAGTGTGTGTGTTTGTATGTGTGTGTGGGGGAAGATATAGAATTTAAAGCAAACTTCTGCTTACAGAGCTAGATCAATCAAACTAGCATCTTAAATATTTTAAAGTTAACCATGTTAAAATGGTGTTTGTAAAGTTCCCTGTTTCTTAAAATCCTGATTAAGGGTAGAAGAGGTGAAACCAGCATGGCTAGTTTTCAATAAGAGATCTTGTTTCTGTGTTCCACTGGCTTGGCTTGACTTTGTTTTCACTCTTTACCAATCAGTTAATGAATGGTTAATTACTTAGGCAAGTCATGGAAACAGGCACAAGGTTTAGTAACTAGAAGCAAAATCTGATATCTTACAGTTGCTTTGAAATAAACCTTTCTGGGTTTAATGGTTAATGCTTCCATTTTTCTCTTTCATGCTTACACCTCTTAGCATGCAATTGGCCATATAAAAATCTCTAAAAATCTTTCAAATGTGGTCCAAAAATGAGGAAATTAAGCTTATTTATTTCTAATAAAATAATCAAATAACAATACACTGATTAGATTTGATAGCTGTCTTAAAACCTCTACAAACATTAAGGGCACAGAACCAGGAAGTGACCTTATAACTGAGAAAATTGGGACTCTTAAAGGATTTCTGGGAAAATTTAAAAAAGGAAAATGCACCTGGTAGAGATGAAATATGAAAGAGGAGAACTGGCAAAAGTCTAAGATCTACCTATGTTCTAGAAGTCAGGTCATTAAGCAGGAAATTCTCATGCAGGCGCCTATGCTGTCAATACAGCGGCACGGTGGGAGGAAATAGTAAGGGACAATGCAGTCCCAAAACTGTTGTTAATTAACTAGCTCAAAGGAAACTGTAAATCTCTAAAACTTGGGGATTAGCAGTCAAACAAATAGATTTTGTGGTGCAAGGAAGATTTACACAAATGGGTTGCCACATTGGGACATAACATTTTCATAAGCTTTGTTGAAATAAGAGAAATTATAGGCCATGTAAACGGTTACACAGTCTTAGATAGAAAAAAGAGGGTAGAGAGAGATGGTCTTCCAGTATTATTTTTTCCAAAATGCTAACTGCTATACAAAGATGCAAACAATGGCTGAAAGGATGGGTGGTGAAATAAAGAAGCCCCTGAAACAATTGATAGCAAATGGAAAAATGAGAAGAGTGGAAAAAATATACCTTAGATGCTATGAAAGAGTTTAAACCTAAAAGAAGGGAACAATTACATTAGATAAGATTAGATCAGTGAGATGCAGTGGGGTGTCTATGCTGTAGAGCAATTAGTGCTTTTATCACAACAGACATTCAACTGCAAATGTGTTAGGCCACTAAGAGCAGGCTTTCATGACATTGGTAAAAATACTGGAAGCCATAATGTATACATCCAGTTCTTCTAAAACTTAATTGTGCTTAGAAGAGATCTAACCTTAACTCTGTTATAGGCATGGCAAATCTGTCTTCTGATAAAAGATCCTAATAATGATATGGTCATAATTAAGGGTTCATAGATTAAGGCCAGAAGGCTCCATTAAGACTATTAAGTCTGGCTTCAATTCATAGGCCATAGAATATAACCAAATGATTTCTCCATCAAGCTCAGAACTTCTGGCTGATCTTGAACAATTGAATGGGTGCTTTGGTGGCAGCAGAGAGGAATTGTGGAGGTGAGGAGTCTGAGTGGCTTTGGAAGTGCTGAGCAGGTGGTAAAGCATGCAAATAGAGTTGATCTGGCTATTTCTGTGCTTCAACTTGCAATCTCTTTGACTTAATGCTACAGAAGTTTGATCAGAAGTGCATTTTTGTGGGGGATAGTCCATCTGGATCTCAGTCAGTTATTCAATATACTGCCACATTGTTAACTGAAAAATTGGATAAATACCAGCTAGATAAAGGACTGAAGCCTGGCATAGAAATTGGTTGACAGAGGGATAATAGTAAAGCTTGCAAGGAAAAAACATCAACTAAGGGAACTCCAGGGATCGGCACTGGGACCTGTTTAATACTTTTGCTGCCTAGTTGAAACTCTCTGCTCTCAACACCCAAATCTGAGTGGTTATGCCTGCACAGAAGAGCTACTCTACTGTAAAGGGATCTGTAGAGGTTGGATCAGTTGGCTGTAGCAACAAAATTCAGTACTAACAAGCATTAAGTCCTAGACCCAGTGAGAGGAGCTAAGTCTCTCTCTGGGGGACATCTGTCAGGAAAGTAGCCATTTCAAGACCTAGCTGTGGCCGTAGATTTACTAAATGTGAACGTGTGGGCGTGTGTGATGTTGACATAGCAGGGTAATAGTGCAACACTGCAAATCCTGGTCTGGATGCCTCTGAGGTACTATGGTCTTAGTCTGCACAACTTAGGAAGAATATAAGTACTAGAAAAAGTATTAAGGACAAAAACAATTCAAAGGTTAGATTAGATGTAGAAACAAAGGGGAGTAAAAGTTAAAATCTAGATTAAAGGGGGCATGGTTGCTGTCTGATACCATCAAGTTAATATTAACAAAGAAAAGGAATTAGTTTCCCAAGAGCTAAAGGAAAAATAAGATATTAAGGAAATTGACTTGATCATGAATGAAACAGACAAAAGGGAAAAATTGAAGGCCCCATTTCTGCAGAGATTCCAAGTCTGGTAAGGTATGACAGGGTATAAGTGTGACTGAGGAGAACTGCAAAAGATATTGAGTTGCACTGGATGACAGAATCTTATTTCCTAACTCTCTGTCATTTTTATGGAAGCTCCCTTAAAAGGTTTGAATTGGTGCCTACTTAAATGTCCTTAGAGTTGCTAGGAGAGTATTACTTAAAACATTAGCAGGGACTTAACAGGCAAAAGTGAAAATGTTTGAGATGCATCCGGAGGGCAGTCTTAAAGAAGACTGCATTTTGGTGTAAAGCAGGGAGACATTGATGTGCAAAATAGGGTCTGGGGACTTGGACTGAAGAACACTAAGTGAATTGTCTCCTGAATCGGGGTCGGGATGCGGACTTTTGGAGTAGGATGCTGTGGGCTAGTTTGCATGACTTTGAGGTGCTTGGTTTGTGTGATATAGTGGAGCGCTACTATCTGTTTTTGTGCCTTTGGGGCAGCCTTTCTGGGCTAGATTTTTGTGGTCTTTTGTGCTGCACAGTGTTGCTGTTTTGATGTTCTTGGTGTTCACTATTCACAGCTGAAAATGAGAGCAGGAGGAATGAGTGATTCATCTAAATGGAAAAAACAGAAGAGATCCCCAAGGCCCACTCGCCATGCAACCAAGGTCTCCCCAGGGACAGAGCAACCAGCCACCAATGGTACTGTTATGCCTAGTAACATCATAGGTAAGTGGAAACCTTTTTCCAAAGCATGGGTGTCATCCATCTTGTAGCCCTGTGTGGTACCTCTTCATTTTTTTTTTCACTTTTTCCACTCAGTTTTTCTGTATTTAGTCTGTGTTAGTCTTCAAATATCCTAGCAGCACACATCCCACAACGATCCAAGCCCAGAAAGAAGTGTATATGAGAGAGGGAATACTTACTGCTCTATGTGCAACTCAACAGCATTCCTCTGTTTGTTAGTAATGCACCTTATATAGAGAATAGTGGCGGTGGGGGGAAGCTGCAGGGACTGGAGCAAAGGGGGCGGGGGGAATCAGGGACTTGAGGAAGATTGGGAGATTAGGTGAAGGTGAGGAAACAGTGACATGATGGGGGGTGGGGGACATGCAGAGACCTGCAAGAAAATGCGAAGTGGGAAGTAGTGGTAGTGATGGAAGCAAGGACCCAAAGGAGGGAATTGGGCAGGTAGGTTTGGAAGCATGGACCTTGAGTGGAGATGGGGAGGGGAGAATGGAAATACACAGACCCAGGCATCAAGGCAGGGGAAGAGGAGAATGTGGTGGGGCACACGCTTTCTAGGAAGGGGAAGACTGGAAGGTCAGGGGGAGAGAGCCCTTGGCATGAGAGTGGGGGGAGTTGCAGGAAGTCCTTGTAATGAAGGGCCAAGTGAGGGTGGTCCAAAGGGAACTTGTGAGGGGACTAGAGAAATGTAAGGAGCCCTTTTTTTGTCCATATGCTCTGCCTTCAGAAACCACAAAGTGTGCTACTCTGTATTACTGTGATACAGAGAGAAGGGAGAATTTGTATGCCCCGTGGCTGTGCTGTAGTAGACAGACTGCACAGTGTCAGTCTTTAACCTTTAATTTGGGTACATGGGTTCTTTTGGCTGTGGAGTAGATTCTGGTCTGATATACTCTTTAAATTTTGACAGATTAGATGTAAACAATAGCAGTGAAAGGAAGCAGACAAGAAAGTTGCTATTATAGTTATGTAGAGTACACAGCTCTGAAGCATACTGCATGCACAAAAAGGCTATTTAGGGCAGGGGTTCTCAAACGGGGGGTCGACCCCTCAGGGTCATGAGGTTATTACATTGGGGGTCGCAAGTTGTCAGCCTCCACCCCAACCCTGCTTTGCCTCCAGCATTTATAATGGTGTTAAGTATATTTAAAAGTGTTTTTAATTTATAAGGGGGGTTACACTCAGAGACTTGCTATGTGAAAGGGGTCACCAATACAAAAGTTTGAGAACCACTGATTTAGGGTGTTTTCCTCACAATAGTGCAAATATTGAAAAGTAAGGAAATCATAAAGTAGAGCAAATTACAGCCAGCATAATACAAACATCCAAATATTAGCCTACTCCTTACATCAACACATTAATACCTTCTCTAACATTCAATTTCAGTTCAACAATCTGTCACCCTCAGTGCATATGTGAAAAAAATGATTCCTTCTGAGGCACAGATCCTTAACTCTGACACTCTTGTGCCATTATTTAACAATTATCTCTAAATTGCAACAAGGATGTACACCAGGGAGGTGGGAAATGCAAAGTTGATGCCAGAGTCCTTTTATCTTATGTAGCAGAAGTTTGTTTATTTTTTATAGTTGGCTTTTGTCTTTCAAAAAAACCAGCTCAGCTGTACAACATACACTACTAAACAAAACCCCATGTTTCATATTCGAATTTATAATGTGCAACTCTGGCTCGTTCATTTATTCTGTTACCATGCTCTGCAATGTGACTTTAAGTACTTGCTTCACATTTTCAAGGTTTTCCCTTACAATCATGAAGGCTACAAACGTGGGGGGTTGTCTTAAATGAAAACTTGCATTCTGGAGCATCCACCTGACATGTAGAGATGATGAAAATGTTCTCTCTTCTCGTGTTCATTTGGTTTCTTCTGAAACTCAATTTGATTGAGGAATCACAGGAAAAACTCTTGCCTTTCTATTTTAAATCGTTTTCCTTTCAAAAGTTCCTACCCTGTTTTCTTGCCATGCCAACATACTTCATTGGAATCTGAGACACCTGCCAGATTTTATAGATTCTGTAGAGCAAGGTGAAAATGCATCCTTCTCTTATTTCAAGGCATGTTGTATTCTTGTGTCTTAAATTATTAGATATTGTTTCCCTGGATTTTTCATTTAACCTTGGTACTCTGTATATTCATGACAGTTATTGATTAAGTTGAAGGGAAGCATGGATCTGTGTGGATCTGCATCCTCGTCATATGCTGAAATGAAGTTAAGAATAGAAAGCAAATAAATAGACTTAGGCTCCTACCCATCATGTTCCCTTAAGAGGTGCGAGCACCCCCTCTAAATGCCTCCATATCTGTCTAGTTCATTTCTCCATTAATCTGCCATCCTTTCACATACTTTCAGGGAGAGAGTTTAGAAATGGTCTCAAATTCTGTTCATGGAGAGATAAAAACAGCAGGAACAAAGAACAGAAGTCACCGGTTCCTGCAAGGTTTGCTCTCTAGTAGTGATAAAGGTGAGAAGAGTCCCTCCCGTCCCAGGATTATTTTCCATGCTGCACCAAGGAACAGTTTTAGGTACTCCTTAACTGAAGAAGGAAGCTCATGTTGTACAGGCACTTCTCTAAATAGAAGCCCTATAAGGTTTAAACAGTTGAACAATGTTGATGTTGTCTTCTCCAGTGTGGGAAGCACAACAACCACAAGTGGTTCCAGTCCGCTACTTGTATGCCACATTTCAGACATGGTCAACCCGGGGGAATAAATTAGCTTCTGAGCAGTCGAATAATATATAATTTGTGTACAGTTTCTCTTGCATCTGCTTCAGCAATAACGCTAGAATGAGGTAATGTAATTCCTGAGAACATTAATCAACCTTCTGTCCTGTAGTATACCCCCCTGCTATTCTAACCATAGACATTTGGAGCCGGAAGCAATACAAGGGTCTGTGTTGTTCAAAATAGAGTCTAGGTGAGTCAGGTCAGTTTCTCATGTATGCAATTCTCTGGAATGTTTCCACTGAAAATAGGGAAGGAATTAGGATCTGGGAAGCTTTGTTGGTTTTTTTGTGTGTAGCTCTTCAGAGTTGAGCAGACCATGGGGACGAAATAAATCAGGCAAATAATTGTTTACCGTGAGCATTTTTTCATACCTGGCCTGGATAGGTTGGAAGAAGGAATGATTTGGACTAGTTTTGATAAGGTTGCAAACTTGCCAGATTAACATGTTGCTCAGAGGGTAGCTGCTGAGGAGTAAATAGAGTTGGGTTCAGTGATGTAGGGCCCAGTTGTACAACTCTTACTCCTGGAGGGCACTCACTTGTGCCAGTAGCGCCAGAGAAATCAAGGGGACTTCTCAGATTGAGTAAATTCTCTGGATGAGCAAGATTGTGCACTTGGATCCTTAAAGTCAAGAGGGATTGTTGCAATATTCAAAAATGAAGAAAATGCAAACTTTGGTCTTGACAGGAGCATAAGAACTTGTCTATACAGTGCTGGCAAAATGCACTAGATGAGTGTGATTTTTAAAGCGCTCTAACATGCTTTGCTCTAACTGTCCCAGGCAGATCCTGTTGGTACGCACTAAGGCTTTGTCTACACTAGCATTTTTGTTGGCAAAATGTTTTATCAGTCAGGGTTGTGGCCAACATAAATTTCACCAACAAAAGTGCTGGTGTGGACAACGCTATGTCGGCAGGCTCCTGCCGACATAGCTACTGCAGCTCACTGGGAATGGTTTAATTATGTCGATGGGAGAGCTCTCAACATAGGGCGGCTACACAGAGACCTTACAGCAGCACAGCTGCAGTTGTACAGCGATCCTATATTGGCCTCAACTACAGAATACAGAAGGTCCCTTGCTGTCACTTCTAGACTTCCATCCTTTTTCTGGATGCGCCAGCCAGTCCTCCCTTAAAGTCCTTCAGTGTCCAGCGATGCTTTGAAGGGGCAAGGAGACATTTTAATGTAATTAAAGCCTTCTGATTGGAGCGCCTCTGGTCTTTCCCCTTGTAGCTGTGACATATGAAGTCTGTCTCTCCTGCTCTGCCTCCCTACAAGCTAATGTGTACCTCCAATTCAGACAACTTGGGGTGCAGGGAAAGGACCATCTCCTGCAGGGTCTCCAGTCCCTGATAGATATCCCTGCTGGCATCTGCTCTGCCCTGTTTCCGCTCCAGATTGTGTCAAGTACAACCACCTTGCCTGCCCTCTCCCATTTTAGCTAAATGTATGCATTCTATTTTAATATGGTCTTCATTTGTTCACGAGGTCTACTAGATTCTATCTACTGTGTGATAACACGGAGTTGCTAGTCTTTCTCCTTGTGATCTGTTTGACTTGCTGATACCTCATTTATCCGAGTCTTCTGCATTCTTATGTCATTTTTGAGAGTTCATTTGTGGTGCAGCATGACCCAAGTTAAAGCAATTATTTGTTGCTGTTTTGACATGTAATGATAAGGATGGTGGAGGGGCGGTGTAACAGTTTTAATAACCTGTTGCTGCTGTTTCTTCTCAGTAGATGGAGTTACTTTTATTGATGCTCCTTCTCCCATCTCATCTGGAAGTTCAGAAAACATCTCCTCTGCAGTCAGTCCTGCTACAGACAGTGGCTTAGAGCTGTCCTCCCAAACCACCTCCAAGGAAGATCTTACAGACTTGGAGCAGGTCAACTCTTTGGGACTTAGTGCAGCAATGCCTTCAATTGAGCCCAATGCTACTGAGCATCCACACAAGCATGAACCCCAGGTATGAGCATGATCCTGTGCAGAGCAGGCAACTCCAAACCCAGTAGATCTAGTGTCTGTATTTGTGCCCTCCTTTTGGTCAGTGTCACTAGTGCTACATAATTAGGAGCTTAGAAAGTGGTCAGGAAGAAATTTCCCTTAATAGCATAGAATTGCATCGTTTGGGTGCATTATGTGTTCATACTCTCCTCAAGACTATTCGGCATTGACCACTTAAAGGGTAACTGTGTAGACCAGTTTCTGTGTAGCTGTATCCTTTCCAGTGTTTCCCATTACGCCAGCCTTAAAGGAGTAACTAATAAAGGCAGAGGTGGCTGAAGTCTACTGTGATTCCTTTTTGCTGTCTTCAGTAATAATTTTCCAGCCTCAATTTTTTAATTTGTAGAGGAGTTTTTGATGATTGCTTGGTGCATGTGCACTTGCATTTGGTCTTGCCTAGTTAGGGAGTATGACTAGATATAATGTGGTGCAATTAAAAAGAAAAATGTACTAGTGTAGATCAAAAACTACTAGCAAGCCGAGTGGATTGATAAAAATTTAAGTAATGCAAGTCATCAAGTCAGAAACCTTGGTTTAATTGATTGATTTTAATCATGTTTTGCATTTGTACATTTTAGTTATTTTCCTAAAGAAAGGTTCATTCTCATTAGCTGGTAACCTTTAAAATATGTTGATTTGCTACTAAAGATAACCTTTACACTAAATTGTTTGCTTCTTTTTGCTAACTAGGCTACACTGTATCTATATACATTTATTTAAGCAATTATGCCTTAATTTGCATTTATTCAAACTCTTAATTTCTCCTTTTTGATTGTTAGAAAATGATGAATGATGCATTTCTTTACTAGAAGATCAAGTTTTTTACTTGTGATTTGTGTCAATTTGTGAAAATTCAAAATCAGTTAAATGCGCAAACAGCATTTTAATTTTTTTAATTAAACAAAGCAACCTTAAAGGTGCTGAATTCATAAGAAGAAATTTTTTTATCAAAAATTTTTTCAAAAGATGTTTTGCATTTAGAATTAACTGATTTTTTTAAACAAAGGAAGTATTATCTGTAGTTAGTGAATTGAACTGACTTTTTGTTAACCATGTCCTTCATGATTGCAAAACTAGTAGATCTCACCTTCTCACACCTAGTTTTATTCATAGATTGGAAGAGGAAAACAAGCTTTCTTGCTTTTTGAACTCCCACTCTTTTTTTAACTTTGAATTAACTAGTCATTGAAATGAACTAGTTGAATAAACTGAAATGAAAATATTTTCTCTGCACTTTCAGAAGAGGCAAGTGCCGTCAAATGTTGGTTTAGCATTTCAGCAAACTCTGGTTCCAGGCACTTAACTGGTGTCTTCGGTGGTTTCTTTAAGACTTGGCAACAAACACGTACTGCTTAATATTATTTTTATATGTAATTTTTATGATTTTAATCTATATAAGAAGGTTCAAGGATTGTCTGTGTGTATCACTCTGAAGCCTAGAATGTCAGTAGAGCCAGTGTGATGTGATGGAAACAGCTACAAGGATTGTTGATAGCCCTTTTTGTTCAGAATATCCCCAGGTTCAATCATCACTGGGATTTGTGGTGTATTACCATCCAGCTTTTAATTTCTTAGCCATTTCTGGCTTTGTTACACCCATGATTTTATGAATTACACCCATGCAACAGTATGGGCTTTTAGCCACTGATAGATTCTAATTAATTTAGGCCGTAACATGGATTGTCAATTTCAAATGTAATTTTAAATAGGTTTAACTAAACCTGTGTTAAATTTAAAAATACAGGTTTTTTTTACTTTTTAAATCAGTTTTTTTTATCTGTCCTGCTAGCAGTAAGATCGATTGGGCTGTGGCAGAATCTTCCATGTGAAGCTGCTGAAGCCTATCATTGTGGACATTTCTAAAGCAGACTGAGACACACACTAGAGGGTGTTCCCACACTTGCTGCGGGGGATGGACTATAAGTGATGTACAAGGTTTCTTCTTCTGAATTTTGAGTTCTCATGGGTGCCCAGTGCTACTTTGGCCACTCTAAGAGAATGAGCCTCACCTGCAGCTGGTGCAGTATTAGTTTATACTTGCTCTGTTTTTTCCTTGCTTCCCAAATGACTGGTATGAATGAAGAATGAAGGTCTCAGGGTGGAGAAGACCCAGTCAGCTTCAGTAGAGTCTATCCCAGAGGTGCTAGAAGAGTGCACATCTGTGGCAGAACATTCTGACTCTGCCTCTGTTCATGACATGGACTATGTCAATCCCCGAGGAGTACGTTTTACACAGTCTTCCCAAAAAGAAGGTGAGAGTTTTCGAATACTGCCAGTGTCCTTTCTGCCTCTGTCTGTGCTACTCCACAGCTTGAGAGGAGGGAGATGAGTTCCAGTTCCTGAACTATTTTCTGTAACAAGTTGTTCCATACTTCTTGATGGGCATCGGTAAGAGATGGGAGCAAACTTGTAGATGCTCTACATTTTCTTACCAGCTCTTATTTCCTCAGGAATAGCGCTAGTCCCCTATGGTCTGCCTTGTATCCGAGAGCTGTTCCGCTTCCTCATCTCCCTCACCAATCCACACGACCGCCACAACTCAGAGGTGATGATCCACATGGGGCTGCAGCTGCTCACTGTTGGTCTGGAGTCTGCCCCTGTTGCAAACTGCCAGTCTCTGCTGGGGCTTGTGAAAGATGAGTTGTGCCGGCACCTTTTTCAAGTGAGTTTTGGCTTGGTTACTGGGTATTCTGTGCTAGTGAGTTTCCCTGTGTACCAGGTGGGAATGATGGCAACCCAACACACCTCCTCCACAGCTCACTTTGGCTAGAACTTTTATTTTGGAAACTGAGGTGAGGTTAGCTGTGATGTAGGATCACAAATCTGGTTGCTCTCCCAGTGAGAGAAGAGAGAGCGAGTGTCTCTGATAGAAAGAGGCCTTCATAAGAATTTATGCAAGAATCTATTAGTTTACTGTTGTATATGGGAGAACATGACATGTTCTTATAGATAAACTAGGAAAGTACAATTTAGATGGGGCTACTATAAGGTGGGTGCATAACTGGCTGGATAACCGTACTCAGAGAGTAGTTATTAATGGCTCCCAATCCTGCTGGAAAGGTATAACAAGTGGGGTTCCGCAGGGGTCTGTTTTGGAACCGGCTCTGTTCAATATCTTCATCAACGATTTAGATGTTGGCATAGAAAGTATGCTTATTAAGTTTGCGGACGATACCAAACTGGGAGGGATTGCAACTGCTTTGGAGGACAGGGTCAAAATTCAAAATGATCTGGACAAATTGGAGAAATGGTCTGAGGTAAACAGGATGAAGTTCAATAAAGATAAATGCAAAGTGCTCCACTTAGGAAGGAACAATCAGTTTCACACATACAGAATGAGAAGAGACTGTCTAGGAAGGAGTATGGCAGAAAGAGATCTAGGGGTAATAGTAGATCACAAGCTTAATATGAGTCAACAGTGTGATACTGTTGCAAAAAAAGCAAACGTGATTCTGGGATGCATTAACAGGTGTATTGTAAACAAGACACGAGAAGTCTTTCTTCTGCTTTACTCTGTGCTGGTTAGGCCTCAACTGGAGTATTGTGTCCAGTTCTGGGCACCGCATTTCAAGAAAGATGTGGAGAAATTGGAGAGGGTCCAGAGAAGAGCAACAAGAATGATTAAAGGTCTTGAGAACATGACCTATGAAGGAAGGCTGAAGGAATTGGGTTTGTTTAGTTTGGAAAAGAGAAGACGGAGAGGGGACATGATAGCATAGCAGTTTTCAGGTATCTAAAAGGGTGTCATCAGGAGGAGGGAGAAAACTTATTCACCTTAGCCTCCAGTGATAGAACAAGAAGCAAGGGAGATTTAGATTGGACATTAGGAAAAAGTTCCTGACTGTCAGGGTAGTTAAACACTGGAATAGATTGCCTAGGGAAGTTGTGGAATCTCCATCTCCGGAGATATTTAAGAGTAGGTTAGGTAAATGTCTATTAGGGATGGTCTAGACAGTATTTGGTCCTGCCATGAGGGCAGGGGACTGGACTCGATGACCTCTCAAGGTCCCTTCCAGTCCTAGAGTCTATGAGTCTGTGACACATGGGCACTCTTCCTCCCCAACCTTTCCTGAATCCTTTTCCTCTCATACAGCAGATATCACTGTTGTATCATCCCTAACCTCCAAACTGGTACCAGATAATTTCCCCTCACCATTTCTCTTCATCAAATTCTCAAATGGTTCTGAAGGGCAGAAATGTCTCCTCTTGATCCCTGTCTTCACTCTCCCTCATTAAAGCAATAGGTGGAAAACCTTCTGCCTCTTACCTCAACGTAGAGGGTGAGGAAGCTGATTTTAATGAGCTCTTGTGGTTGGCTTGGTTCCATTGTCTCAGTAGCTTTGTAACCACACTCTGTGGCTTAGTCTGGGAAAATGGGTTTTTGAGATGCATCCCCAAGATGGTAAGTGACCAGACTGGCAGCAGGTGGAGACTTGGAAATAAGTACTTAATCGTTCTTTAGAGTGACATCCTTGGAGGCAGCTAGTCACCTAGCTTCCTGCTTAAAGGAGATATGCATGCTCTACAGAAAAGCAAGTGTAGCAGTTGAAGGAGAAATTAGAGTTCTCTGAAAGCAGGAGAGGAGTGTTTGAAGCATGGCCACTGCCATTCACAGCAGGAGAGACCTTGAGATGGGGAGGGCATTGCTTCCAGAAAATAGATCTGTTATGTGATACAACAGTAGCACTACTCACCTGGGCAGATAGTATGGTTTGACCTCTCATTCCTTATGTTTCTGTTCGTTGCTCAGCTACTGAGTGTAGAACGGCTCAATCTGTATGCAGCCTCCCTCAGGGTATGCTTCCTTCTCTTCGAGAGCATGAGAGAGCACCTGAAGTTCCAACTGG
Source organism: Gopherus evgoodei (assembly GCF_007399415.2). NCBI lineage: Eukaryota > Metazoa > Chordata > Testudines > Testudinidae > Gopherus > Gopherus evgoodei. The sequence goes on from NC_044328.1 coordinate 73,202,332, forward strand.
AGGTGAGTTTTTGAAATACAACCACATGGTCCCCATGGGATAGGTCAGTAATAATTGCTTGACATGTAGGGGTATACAGAATGGGGTGGCAACATACACCGATTCAACAGGGTACAGCCCAAGTACCAATCAGTTAGGTATTAGTAGCTGCATGGGGTGGTTCTGAGGGCTATTCTGGGTCCCTTCCTATTAAAACAATAAAGTGCTTTTGAAACTTACACATTGCCTTGTCTTCCTTCTAGCTTCCTGGAATAGTGAATCTCAGTCCGCTGAATGGTAAAATAATTCAGTGAAACCTTTAAGAGTTTGCTGTTGAAAATGTGTATGAAGTTACTAAATGTACAGGAACCTGAAGAGGTTCTTCCACTGGAGTGAGCATTCACTAAATATGGAGGATTTCACACTGTGAATCACATGTGAAAGAGGAACTTGTAAATCTCCATTTAAATAGCCCTGAAAGCTCAGTATTGTCCTGTTTTCCTTTCTCTTCCCCTAACCTGAGCTGTCCTGTGTTTCTGCCAGATGTACATAAAGAAGCTGATGGAGATCATCACTGTGGAGAACCCCAAGATGCCCTATGAGATGAAGGAGATGGCCCTGGAGGCCATTGTTCAGCTGTGGAGGATCCCTAGCTTTGTCACTGAGCTTTATATAAACTATGACTGTGACTACTACTGTTCTAACCTCTTTGAGGACCTCACCAAACTGCTCTCCAAGGTCCTGAAAAGGCTCTGCTTTGCTCTTCCCTTCAGCTAGTGCTGCAGACTTCAGAACATGAGCTAGAACAGGGCTGGGAGGGAGGTGTAGGTGGGGAGGTGTAGAGGAAAGTCCCTCTAGAGGAGGGATAACAGAGAGCCTGAGAGGAGGAGAGAGGAGCAGATGGTGGTGAATGAAAGGTTCTGGTTGAACAGCTTTGTATGGATAAGAGAGACTACGTAGGTTCTGGAAGATCAAAGAAGTGGAAGGAGTACAGTAAGGTTAAGTGGGGGAAAATGAGTGGGAGTTCTCAAAAAGTTATGTGGAAAGTTTTGGGGGTTTTGTATTGTACATTTACGTTTTCAGAGCACTGGGACAAACTGCCTTGAAGGGTGTTGAATCTGAGACCATCTGACATTCAACTATTTGATTTCCAGAATGCCTTTCCAGTTTCTGGACAACTTTACACTACCCACCTGCTTTCTCTTGAAGCACTGCTGACAGTGATTGATAGCACTGAAGCACACTGCCAAGCCAAAGTGCTGAGCAACATTCACCAACAGGAGAAGGAAGTGGTCAAACCCAGCACAGAAACTGCCAGTAGCATCAAAGAACCAAGCAACAGTGAGACCTTTCTTTTTAACAGCTCCATGTTCAGCCCTAGCTTTATTCTAAACTCACTTGTATACCTCAATTTGGTCACTCAGCTAGTGAACTCCAAGATAATGTATTTCCATTCTTCCAGTTTCATGCTTTCCAATACTCTTTAGCATTTAAAACCTTGATGTCAGATCACTCCACTTCAGAAACTTAGTCACTGGCAACTGAGATCAAGGAGATCGAGCTCAGTGTCTGTCCCAAGATACAGCCTGGAGAGGGCAGGAGGCATGGCCTTATCTGTTAACGGTTCTAGAGACATATCCGGAATGCTTTTCTGTTCCATGAATGCTATAGTCCATCTGTGGCATCCTTCAGGAGAAAATGTTTGATGTTGTGTATATATGCATGTGCACTAACCTTGCTGCTGTTGTTGCTCCACTTAGAGCATGTTGCCCTTTCTTTGAAAACATACTGTTCTTTGAGATATTGTCCACATGGATTCCACTCCTCCTGCCCCTCATGAAGAATCAGTGCCATTTACTGACTCTGGCAAAAGTCCACTCCAAGTGCCTTTTTTGCCTAGGAGAGGGACATATCCCTGAGTGGTGTTCCATACATCATTCCTTCTCTAAGTAGCCTCAGAAAGCTAGACCATCTATGCAGTCCTCTGGATTCCAAAAGGAAGGACGCAGCTGGACTTCGCTTCTCTGGTCAGTCCCACTCGATGAGCACCCTTGTCAGCTGAGATTCCACCCTGAACTCCTGTGCTAAGTCAGCCAGGAGGCTCCAGTTGTCTTCTTCATTCCAGTGTCACTCTGAGATGGAAGTAGGCAGGAGAACCCCTCCAGAGATAAGTCGCGGCATAGGTCACCCTCTTTGCTGCCTACCAAGTCAAGACACAAGAGTCTTCAGGCATCTGACGGGTCTTGGGCTCAACAGAAGGGTAACTAATGACCTGATATAGCTCTTTTTGGTTCATGTGGTACCTACTAAACCCATGGCCTATGCTTTGTCAAGTATCCAGCACCTCAGTACTGCCCAGGTCTGTACCTAGAGCATATTCAGTCTTGAATGATCCATTTGTACAACTGGTACTCGAGCCTCTCTCGAGAGGTTGAAGGTGTTGATAATGTAGCCAATGGTTACTGAATCATTTGTACAGCAGATGAAGGAGATACCTCTAGTACTAACATCAGCCCCTCCCCAATTAGGGAGGATACAGCAGAACCAGAGCACATGGACAGGCCTATCTTTAGAAGAGGTATACTTCTCTTAATCCCCATCATAACATAGTAGGGATTCATCTCCTAAGTACCCTCTCTCACCCGTCGTATAGCATAATTGTAGTCAAGAAAGGACTCTACAGAGGGCTCTGTCAGGCTTTCATTCAAACCAATCTGTAATGTATCTGTTTATTTTCTAAAACCTCATTTCTCTCTGGGAGAGACTGAACTTCATATCTTGGCCATTTCAAGGGACTTGGTATACTATCTTCAGAAGGCAAAGTCTTTCAAACTGTCTCCCTGTACTTTTATTGCCATCTCTGGTGCTTCAAAGGTCAAGCCATCTCTTCCCAGAGAACATAAAAACAGATCACATAGTGTAATCAATATATCACATGATATTCTATGATATTCCTCTCCTTTCATATATTAAAAGCTCATTCCACAAGAGCAAAAACTGCAACCTATGCATCCTGTATCCAAAATTTGCAAGGCAGTATGTGGAGTAATCCCCTTTCTTTGATTTAAACACTGAGCCCTTGATCTGGATGCAAGATAAGATGCAAAAATGTGGCAGAGCAATGTTACCATCACTATTCAGTTAGTGACAATGAAGGCTCCTCAATCACACTTTCCAGATAGGGCACTGCTTAGCAGTCACCTCCAGTGGGATCTACACTGTCAAATTTTCTAAGAAAAGGAAGAGGTTACTTCCCTAATAGCGATTGTGTTCTTTGAGGTGGTGTCATCTGTGTGGACCCTCTTTATTTGGGTCTCTGAATTAGTAAAGGAAGTGAGGGACGGTTATGGTTGCTCTGTCCTTAATGCCCTCAAGTAGGAGGCTATGCACGGTGCAGGTGCAGCTCAACAGATACTGCTGTTCAAAAGATTTCAGAGTCACATGCATTAGAACATAACATAAGAACGGCCATACCAGGTCAGACCAAAGGTCCCTCTAGCCCAGTATCCTGTCTACGGACAGTGGCCAATGCCAGGTGCCCCAGAGGGAGTGAACCTAACAGGCAATGATCAAGTGATCTCTCTCCTGCCATCCATCTCCATCCTCTGACGAATAGAGGCTAGGGACACCATTCCTTACCCTTCCTGGCTAATAGCCATTTATGGACTTAACCACCATGAATTTATCCAGTTCTCTTTTAAATGCTGTCATAGTCCTAGCCTTCACAACCTCCTCAGGTAAGGAGTTCCACAAGTTGACTGTGCGCTGCGTGAAGAACTTCCTTTTATTTGTTTTAAACCTGCTGCCTATTAATTTCATTTGGTGACCCTTAGTTCTTGTATTATGGGAATAAGTAAATAACTTTTCCTTATCCACTTTCTCCGCATCACTCATGATTTTATATACTTCTATCATATCCCCCCTTAGTCTCCTCTTTTCCAAGCTGAAGAGTCCTAGCCTCTTTAATCTTTCCTCGAATGGGACCCTCTCCAAACTCCTAATCATTTTAGTTGCCCTTTTCTGAACCTTTTCTAGTGCCAGTATATCTTTTATGAGATGAGGAGACCGCATCTGTATGCAGTATTTGAGATGTGGGCGTACCATTGATTTATATAAGGGCAATAACATATTCTCAGTCTTATTCTCTATCCCCTTTTTAATGATTCCTAACATCCTGTTTGCTTTTTTGACCGCCTCTGCACACTGCTTGGACATCTTCAGAGAACTGTCCACGATGACTGCCAAGATCTTTTTCCTGACTTCTTGTAGCTAAATTAGCCCCCACCATATTGTATGTATAGTTGTGGTTATTTTTTCCAATGTGCAATAACTTTACATTTACCCACATTAAATTTCATTTGCCATTTTGTTGCCCAATCACTTAATTTTGTGAGATCTTTTTGAAGTTCTTCACAGTCTACTTTGGTCTTAACTATCTTGAGCAGTTTAGTATCATCTGCAAACTTTGTCACCTCACTGTTTACCCCTTTCTCCAGATCATTTATGAATAAGTTGAATAGGATTGGTCCAAGGACTGACCCTTGGGGAACACCATTAGTTACCCCTCTCCATTCTGAGAATTTACCTTTAATTCCTACCCTTTGTTCCCTGTCTTTTAACCAGTTCTCAGTCCATGAAAGGACCTTCCCTTTTATCCCATGATAGCTTAATTTACCTAAGAGCCTTTGGTGAGGGACCTTGTCAAAGGCTTTCTGGAAATCTAAGTACACTATGTCCACTGGATCCCCATTGTCCACATGTTTGTTGACCCCGTCAAAGAACTCTAATAGATTAGTAAGACATGATTTCCCTTTACAGAAACCATGTTGACTATTGCGCAACAGTTTGTTTTTCTATGTGTCTGACAATTTTATTCTTACAGTGGGATCTGCACAGATGACAACATCTCGAAGTACGACAATTATTATAAGGCAAATAACCATTTGTTATACAGAATCTTTTGCAAGTGGTATACCTATTAATATACTTGTTTGCCACAGTTCAGAACGAGAATGGACAGATCTGCTTTAGAGTGGTCTCCAGTCTAGGTTCCCTGTCACTTGCCTTTCTCATCCTTTGAATACTTGAACTGCAATGTGCTTTCCCCCTCCCAATCCTCATGATACTGAGGAATTGAGGCAAGTTACTGAATCAGTGATCATGATGCCTCTGGCATGGGCAAGGCAGTTCTGGTATTCAGATCTAGTGAACCTCTCATCGCAGCCCCCAGTCACTTTGCCCACTGTGCCTGATGTAGTCTTGCACAACAATGGTCACATCCTACAGCTTGACCCAGGATCATTATGTCAGACAGCCTGGATGCTGGCTGGCTGATATCTGTCCAAAGAAGCTGTTCAGCTGTAGCAGGAGAGCCTCAAGTAGACTGAGTTACAAAGCTAAGTGGAAAAGGTGTTCTGTATAGGCATCTTAGCACAAGCCGTCTCCCTTGACAACACTCATGTAAACAATATTGGATTATTTTATCCCTGAAACAGTTGGGACTTCTATTCATTCCAGAAGGATCCAACTAGCAGCAATATTTGCACATTCTCTCTTCCCTCTCCTCCCCTCCCCCCCAATCTTGGGTCACACTGTATTTTCTCATCCTACAGTGGCTAGATTCCTTAAGAGCCTAACTCGTGTTTTTCTTCCAGTTTGGGAGACCTCACCCTCTTGGGATCTCAGTGTAGTGTTAATGTGTTGATGTCTCTCCTTTGAGCCCTTAGTAACCTGTTTCCCTTAGGACCTACAATGAAGAGTTCCTTTTTAGTAGCCATTACATCAGCTCAGGTAGGGGAGAGTCACACCTGCCTGGTGGGTCCCCCTTATAATAATGTTTGATAAGAACAGGGTCACACTTAGGCTTCATCCCAAGTTCTTTCCCCAAGTTGTTTCAGGGTTCCATATGAACCAATTTATTCATCTTCCAGTCTTCTTTCCCAAGCCTCGTTCAACCCCCTGGAAGCTAAATTTCACATACATTATGTAGTAAGGGCATTGTCGTACTACCTTACCACGACAAAATCATGCAGGAACTCACCTGGACTGACTGTGATCTTTGCAGAGGGTGTTAAGGTTCAGGTAGAATTCTCCAATTGTATAAGGACATATTATAAATTAGCCAGGTTAGATCCACCTACTCACATGAGAGCTCATTTCACTGTACCTAATGCAGCCTCTGCTGCCAGTTTGAAGACTGTCCCTATTTCTGAAATTTCTGGGACAGCTATAAAGAGCTTGGTTCAAACATTTAAAAAACACTATACTTTGGTAGAGGCCTCCACATCAGATGCCTATTTTGTCCTGCAGTTTTTCTTTTAAACAAGGCTCCTAGCACCTATCTCCAACCAAACTGATAATTGTTTGTTATTCACCAAGAGTGGGATCTGTGTGGAAAATCACTTGAAAAAATGGTTACCTATCTTACAGGTTCTTTGAGGTGTGTTGTCAACACGGATTCCTCAACCTGCCCTCCTTCCCTGCTGCTTCAAAGTCCTGCTCCTCTGGGATTCTGTATTGGAAAAGGAACTGAGGAGCATTTAGACCCATTCTGCTCTTTATACCCTTGGATGCATCAGTTCCTTCACCAGTACAGAATCTTAGAGAAGGAACTGACTCAGCCAAGAATATTAAGGGCAGAGTGGATCCAGCTGCCCCTCAGTTCCTTTGTCAATACAGAATCCCAGAGGAGCAGGACTCTGCAGTGGCAGGGAAGGAGTGGGGTCACAAAATCAATGAGGGCAACACATCTCAAAGTCTCTCAGTTCCTATAAGGTCAGTAACTGGTCTTTTCTTCTGGTAAGACATGCAAAGGCCTTCAAGTGGTGAACAGCAATTAAAGTAAAAGGCATTATGATTATTCAGAAGCTCTTGTTCATCTTCTATTGCTGATTTCTCTTGCCTTCTCTTTTGCCCACAGACAATGAGAGAGTGAGTGAAGGGAACTCTCCAAATGTGGTCACAGAGCTGTCTGGGGCATGCCCACCCACCAGTGGGTGTCTTATGGCTGACCAGATGAAGCAGGGCTGCCAGGATTTGGAGGGAGGAAGTGATGCAGGTAATAGTCCCCACAGGTCCTTGACTCTGACTGAACATCTGCATGCAGGGAATGGTTCAGACCTATGTTCTTTGGCACTAATAACTTATAGTGGACTGTGCTACACTTGTTAACGGAACCTGCTCAGAGCCAGAAACACATGTGCATGGGATGCTCAAGTTACTTTAGATGTGGTGTATTTGACAGAGCATGGCTATTGTTGATGTTTGTATGTGTGGTGAGGGTTGGAATTGGTGGGTCCCCTTTACTTGTAGCAAAAGCAGATAGTCACAGTTAGCACAGCAATCTCTAAGACAAGTTCATCACTCTCAGGCTGCAACAACCCCAGAGGAGGCAGAAAAATAAACAGGGTGTGTGAAATTATCATGGCTGAGACGCTCCTGGAGTATGAGTGGTACTGGAGTTGCTGAGCAGTGACGGGAAGGTTGTGTGTGATAGGGACCAGGAGGTAGTATAGTGAGATACTATGGCATTTACAGAAAAGGCAGTGCAGCAGGGCTTAGTGATTACAGGGGGGCACTGAAAAATAAGTCAGTGCACCATAGTGAGCAATGCTGTTGTGGGGGAGAGGTTGGCTGTAATGACACTCTCACTTTCCTTCCTAGCTGAGAAGAACATCCCCAGGAAGCCTACTCGGTTTTCCTGCCTCCTGCCCAGAACTCAGGAACTAATGGAAATTAAGAGCAAAAAGAAGGTGCGGTCTGTTAACGTACTGTAAATAGGTTCTTTGGACATTTGTCCTGTTTCTTCCTCCATGAAGTATTTACATTTTGGCTTGCTGTGTTTAATCAAACCTTTAGAATGTTCATTTGAGACCTTTGTGTGTATAATAAATTTCATAGTGTCACACTGAGGACCAAACTGCATCAAAGGAGGCAGGATAGTGTCTTAAGGGAGTAGATATTACTTTTGTGTCTACTTGAGTTTCATTCTGGTAGTGCTCTGAGTTACTGGAAGTATTGGGGAAATTTCATTCTTGAACTTGTATTCTGGATCTGTGGTGCTCCAGGCTGTTGGAGGCCATTGGGGAAACTGCTGGGCCTAATGTTAATGGAAATGATTAACATCTCCCTCAAGAAGGGTAGGTTGCTTGCTACTCTTACCGAAGCATTGGTACAGCCTGGTCTCAAGAAGTCCCCATTTGAAAATGGCATTCTGGCCAGTTGTGGGTACCCTTTATGGGTAAGATGATTGACAGATTGTGACAAGACAACTCTTCCCATATCTAGATGCCTCAATTTCTTTGACCCTTGTTAATCTGAGTCCAATCAGAGTATGGCATAGAGACTGCACTTGCTTAGTAGTTGGTCTCCTCCTCAAGTTGGATGGAGGTCAGGTATCCATTCTGATGGTGTTAGATCTATCAGCTGTCTTTGATATCAAAAGCAAGATGGATGAGACTGTTCAGAGAGATCCCAGAGGATAGCATTGGGTAATTGCTCTTCTTTCAGTGGTGCGCTCGTATGGAATTCTGCTGGGTTCCATCTTGTTTTCCCTCTCACTCAGGCTTGGTCTACTCCTTAGTTAGATCAACCTAGCTGCCTTGTTCAGGGCTGTGAAAAATATCCTGTAACGTAGTTAGGTTGACCTAACCCCCACTATAGGTCTTCTGTTGACCTAGCTGGGTCTAGATACCACCTCTTGGAGGGGTAGATTAATCATATCAGTGGAAGAACTCCTTCCATTGATGTACGGAGCATCTACATTATGGCACTACAGTGGCACAGCTGCACCGCTGTAGCTGAGCTGTTGTACTGCAGACATACATTCAGCGTATATGAGTCTGTTAGGAGGCCTAGGGAGGAAGCCAGGGTTATGATGATTTCAGTATGAGTGACAGAGGCCCAGTCCAGATGAAATAGGGTGGTGGTGTAGGCTGGGGCAAGCAATCAAAAGATATCATGATTTTAACTATCTCTTTATGGGTGATTGCAACTTGGGTTGAATGAGTTGGCTTTCAGTGGTGGCCAGGATGGCTTTTTACACATGCATCTGGCTAGAAGGCTGCAACCTTTTCTCTCCAATGCAGATTTCACTACTGTGATTCATGCCTTTGTCACCTCAACTAGATAATAATGTGCTTTCTTGGGGCTATCTTACATCTATTCAGAAACAAAATTGTCACAAAATGTATATGTGCAGGGTTTTTCACTGTGAGCACATTACATCTGTGCCTTATGATCCGCTTTGGCTGCCTGTGGGTTTGAATGGAGTTTAAGGCATTGGTTCTGATTTAGACAGCTCTGAACTGTGTGGGACTGTCTTGCAGTACCTCAGATCCCCCTTTCTTCCCCATAACGAATGTGAGAGCTGTAGGAGGGAATTGTTGGCAAGATATTCTCTCTAATGGCCTTTCCACTTTGGAATTTGCTCTCCTCCTTTTGGTCTAAAAAGGACCAAATTTGTTGACTTTCACATCCCACTGTAAGGCTGCTTTTTATGGAGGCTGTTGGGGAGAGGAGGTTGTTTGAGGATCATTGTTTAAGAAAGGTGGATCTTATCTTTTGCTCAGAGGTTTAATTAGCCATATAGACTCATAGACTCTAGGACTGGAAGGGACCTCGAGAGGTCATCGAGTCCTGTCCCCTGCCCTCATGGCAGGACCGAATACTGTCTAGACCATCCCTGATAGACATTTATCTAACCTACTCTTAAATATCTCCATACAGATGATTATTTTTTTTTGTTAGATAACTGTCAAAGGTGCCCACAGTCTGGAATTGGCAACCTTTTTTGTCCAAATATATAGTAATGGTTTTCCATATCAAGGTAACCCTTCAGGCTATGTAGGCTAGGTAGCTATTTGGGCTTCATCACGGCAGCATCTATGCACTTCACAATCATTAACAGATGTTATCCGAACTGCATTCCTGTATTCTCTACACTACAGGAGCTGTGTACTTCATTGTACTTTGAGAAAGTTCACACAGGCATATAAGGGGGATAGAGAGGAGTGGGGGATGGGCTCTGAGGTACTGAGAGCCCAGGAGAGTTAGAATTGGGATGGTCATGAATTTAGTTCACTAGGTCATTGCTAGCGGTTTCATGGTGATGGGAACTAACAGGGAACTGACATTTATTCTGGGGCTTTAGTAAAGTTCATGTCGCTGTTTGTGCATTTGGTTTTCTTAACACGACAAAACCTTCAGTTAACCCTTCCTTAACCAGGTGCTCTATTGCACGGTAGACATTTTGTTATATAATCCTGGTCCTGAAGCACAAATCCTGTAAGTATAAACAGAATTGAGTAGTCTTAAAAAAAAAATAAAATTCCATTTATGTTGTTTTGTCCCAGACTCTCAGTTGGTTTTGCTTGTCCTGATGGACCTCCAGATGTTCTTGTCTCACCTGCTGAACTCTTTATAGTTCTTACTTCTCTAACACCTGGTCTGCACTAGGAATTTACACTGGCCTAGCTGTGTATCTCAGGTGTGTGAAAAATCCACATGTACCAATGTAACCCCTGGTATAGACAGTGCTAAGTTGATGGAAGAATTTTTCCATGGACCTAGCTACTACCTCTCAGTGAGGTGGATTAGCTACATTGTCGGGAGAACCCCACCCATCGGCATAAGTAGTGTCTACACTAAAGTGCAGCAGCTATGCTGCTGTAGTGTTTTAGGTGTAGACATACCCTAAGCCCTTAGGCCTAGTCTACACTAAGATAGGGCAGGGGGATCGATCTAAGTTACGCTGCTTCGGTTACATGAATACTTAGATCTACTCAGTGCAGTGAGTTGACTGCTGCTGCTCCCCCGTCAACTCCACCTGCACCTCTTGCACCAGTGGAGTACAGGAGTCAGCGGGAGAGCGCTCAGGGTCCATTTATTGTGTCTAGACTAGATGCGATAAATCGACTCCCGCTGGATCGATCGCTGCCCGCTGGGTAGTGTAGAAAAACCCTCAGTGTCTCTTGATTCTGCATTCCACATAGGTGCATAGGACTCTTACTACCTGCACTCCTGTAAATGGCTTAGAATGAGATTCCACTAGTCCAGAACACTGGATAAAAGTGGCTACTGTTGTACAGGAGTAGCCCTGATCTCCTGGTATTTGTTCGGAGTTCATCTTGCGGTTTCCTCTGCTTTAGTTGAATAACAATGTTGGGGAGGGCTGGATACCCTGTAGTATCAGAATTGGTCACTGGGTGAGACTTGAAGCTTTTTGTGGTTTGTGCTGTTCACTGTTGTTTTGTTGCATCTCTGAGGACGGAGGTCTGCAGATCTGGCTTTGAGTGATCCCTTTTGCAAGATCACACAAGTATAGCAACGTATTCAGTCCTGATGTCAGTCATATTTTCCACAGTGCCTCTGAAGTAATTTTGTTTTGTGGCTTTTGAGCCCCAATAGCACCTGTAAGTAAAAAGTGGAAGTGAATCTCCGTAGGTGATGTCGTGCTGGGAGTCTACTACAGGCCACCTAATCAGGTGGAAGAGGTGGATGAGGCTTTTTTCAAACAACTAACAAAATCATCCAAAGCCCAAGATTTGGTGATGATGGGGGACTTCAACTATCCAGATATATGTTGGGAAAATAACACCGCGGGGCACAGACTATCCAATAAGTTCCTGGACTGCATTGCAGACAACTTTTTATTTCAGAAAGTTGAAAAAGCTACTGGGGGGAAGCTGTTCTAGACTTGATTTTAACAAATAGGGAGGAACTTGTTGAGAATTTGAAAGTAGAAGGAAGCTTGGGTGAAAGTGACCATGAAATCATAGAATTCTTCTAAGGAAGGGTAGAAGGGAGTACAGCAGAATAGAGACAATGGATTTCAGGAAGGCGGATTTTGGTAAGCTCAGAGAGCTGATAGGTAAGGTCCCATGGGAATTAAGACTGAGGGGAAAAACAACTGAGGACAGTTGGCAGTTTTTCAAAGGGACGCTATTAAGGGCCCAAAAGCAAGTTATTCCGATGGTTAGGAAAGATAGAAAATGTGGCAAAAGACCACCTTGGCTTACCCTTGAGATCTTGCGTGACCTACAAAATAAAAAGGCGTCATATAAAAAATGGAAACTAGGTCAGATCACGAAGGATGAATATAGGCAAATAACACAGGAATGCAGAGGCAAGATTAGAAAAGCAAAGGCACAAAATGAACTCAAACTAGCTATGGGAATAAAGGGAAACAAGAAGACTTTTTATCAATACATTAGAAGCAAGAGGAAGACTAAGGACAGGGTAGGCCCACTGCTCAATGAGGAGGGGGAAACAGTAACGGGAGACTTGGAAATGGCAGAGATGCTTAATGACTTCTTTGTTTCAGTCTTCACTGAGAAGTCTGAAGGAATGTCTAGTATAGTGAATGCTTACGGGAAGAGGGTAGGTTTAGAAGATAAAATAAGAAAAGAGCAAGTAAAAAATCACTTAGAAAAGTTAGATGCCTGCAAGTCACCAGGGCCTGATGAAATGCATCCTAGAATACTCAAGGAGTTAATAGAAGAGGTATCTGAGCCTCTAGCTATTATCTTTGGGAAATCATGGGAGACGGGGGAGATTCCAGAAGACTGGAAGGGGGCAAATATAGTGCCCATCTATAAAAAGGGAAATAAAAACAACCCAGGAAACTACAGACCAGTTAGTTTAACTTCTGTGCCAGGGAAGATAATGGAGCAGGTAATCAAAGAAATCATCTGCAAACACTTGGAAGGTGGTAAGGTGATAGGGAATAGCCAGCATGGATTTGTAAAGAACAAATCGTGTCAAACTAATCTGATAGCGTTCTTTGATAGGATAACGAGCCTTGTGGATAAGGGAGAAGCGGTGGATGTGATATACCTAGACTTTAGTAAGGCATTTGATACGGTCTCGCATGATATTCTTATAGATAAACTAGGAAAGTACAATTTAGATGGGGCTACTGTAAGGTGGGTGCATAACTGGCTGGATAACCGTACTCAGAGAGTAGTCGTTAATGGCTCCCAATCCTGCTGGAAAGGTATAACAAGTGGGGTTCCGCAGGGGTCTGTTTTGGGACCGGTTCTGTTCAATATCTTCATCAACGATTTAGATGTTGGCATAGAAAGTACGCTTATTAAGTTTGCGGACGATACCAAACTGGGAGGGATTGCAACTGCTTTGGAGGACAGGGTCAAAATTCAAAATGATCTGGACAAATTGGAGAAATGGTCTGAGGTAAACAGGATGAAGTTCAATAAAGATAAATGCAAAGTGCTCCACCTAGGAAGGAACAATCAGTTTCACACATACAGAATGGGAAGAGACTGTCTAGGAAGGAGTACGGCAGAAAGAGATCTAGGGGTCATAGTAGACCACAAGCTTAATATGAGTCAACAGTGTGATACTGTTGCAAAAAAAGCAAACGTGATTCTGGGATGCATTAACAGGTGTGTTGTAAACAAGACACGAGAAGTCATTCTTCCGCTTTACTCTGTGCTGGTTAGGCCTCAACTGGAGTATTGTGTCCAGTTCTGGGCACCGCATTTCAAGAAAGATGTGGAGAAATTGGAGAGGGTCCAGAGAAGAGCAACAAGAATGATTAAAGATCTTGAGAACATGACCTATGAAGGAAGGCTGAAGGAATTGGGTTTGTTTAGTTTGGAAAAGAGAAGACGGAGAGGGGACATGATAGCATAGCAGTTTTCAGGTATCTAAAAGGGTGTCATCAGGAGGAGGGAGGAAACTTGTTCACCTTAGCCTCCAATGATAGAACAAGAAGCAATGGGCTTAAACTGCAGCAAGGGAGATTTAGGTTGGACATTAGGAAAAAGTTCCTAACTGTCAGGATAGTTAAACACTGGAATAGATTGCCTAGGGAAGTTGTGGAATCTCCATCTCTGGAGATATTTAAGAGTAGGTTAGATAAATGTCTATTAGGGATGGTCTAGACAGTATTTGGTCCTGCCATGAGGGCAGGGGACTGGACTCGATGACCTCTCGAGGTCCCTTCCAGTCCTAGAGTCTGAGTCTATGAGAAAGGTTCTCCACTTTGTAGGGCTCTTCAACCAAACTGGTAACTGTTGGCTTGTCTCATGCAGCTCCTGATAACTGGTACAGAGCAGTTCAACCAGAAGCCAAGGAAAGGGATACAGTTTCTGCAGGAGAAGAACCTTCTGGCCATCCCCATGGACAACAGTGAGGTGGCCCAGTGGCTGCGAGAAAATCCCCGGCTAGACAAAAAGATGATTGGGGAGTTTGTGAGTGACCGTAAGAACATAGACTTGCTGGAGAGCTTTGTAGGGTGAGTATTTTTCCATAGTTTGTATCGTTCCTATATGTTGAGCCTCAGTGTTTTCCAGTCAGTAAATCTCTGAGTGCGCACATGCCTTGTTTTGTCTGCCCTGCCCTCTTCTCCTATCTGTTTCAGTCTCTCATAACATTTTTCTCTTATTGCAGGACTTTCAATTTCCAAGGCTTAAGACTGGATGAAGCATTACGGCTTTACCTAGAAGCATTTCGCTTACCTGGAGAGGCACCGGTGATTCAGAGGCTATTGGAAGCCTTCACAGAACATTGGCGGGTGCGTACTGGGTGGGAAGAAATTATGCTCCCTCCACCTCTTCTGTGTGTTTGCCATCCTTGACATATCATATCACAGTGTGAATTTGACTTCTTTTGAACTCCCGGTGTTCTATAACATTACTGTGTAGGTGGGGGATGGCACAGTGACTTCTTCCAGGGCGTTGTCCAGAAGCTGGGAGTAGAGTTCTGATTTTTCAGACAGTCCATTTGTTGGATTCCATTGTGCTGGCAGGAAAATGGCGATCTCAGGTCATGTGTGCATCTGTCTCCTATAGATCTGACTTGTGGCTGTATTTGCCTTTCAGAAATCAAATGGCTCCCCATTTGCTAATAGTGACGCCTGCTTTGCCCTGGCCTACGCAGTTATTATGCTGAACACTGACCAGCATAACCATAATGTCCGCAAGCAGAATGTTCCAATGACCCTAGAGGTGAGAGCAGATTCCCTGCACGTGGCTGTTATGATGCCTCTTACTTCTCTTTATTTTCATAGCACTATGTTCTATTTTCACCTTCTGGCTTTCTTTCGTTTGCTGTTCCTCCCATCTTCTGTTTAATCTGTCCCACTCATCACTCTTCGATGTATGGGTAAATAACAGTAGTGTTGGGGTTAAGTACAAGAGTGACGCAGTCAGAAGAAATGAAAGCTAAGCAGTAACATGCAGGGAAGGTTTGAGTTGCTTTTACTCTGTAAACACAGTTTTGTGACCTGCTGTATCATAAGGCTTAGTAAGAGTGAAAAGAAGCAATAGAAAAAAGACTAGTTGATTAGAGAAGTGATGTTAAGTGAATAAGCAACTGGGGAAGTGCAGAGTACTCAAAGTGATGGCACAGTGTTCTTATAGAGGTGGTGTATTTGTCATCCTGATGCACAGTTGAAGCTAATCACAAGTAACATTAATGGACCATCCCCATGTAACGTTGCCTGTCAGCAGCTGGGATGGAGGCTACTGAAAGCTCCCATGCCACTAAA
Source organism: Gopherus evgoodei (assembly GCF_007399415.2). NCBI lineage: Eukaryota > Metazoa > Chordata > Testudines > Testudinidae > Gopherus > Gopherus evgoodei. The sequence continues at coordinate 73,217,822 of NC_044328.1, forward strand.
AGAATTATTCAATACTCCCTGAATTATAGTGTATTGGTCAGTGTATCTTGAGTCCCAGGAAAGGCAAGCAGACAATTAATCAGACCCATGGAGTCTGCAAGCTGCATATGGGCCTCTGAGTTGCTGAGTGCCACTTAAGTTAGCGTTTTTGAAATATTCTTAAGAGAATCATCTTGGTGCCACTGTAATGTACCCAGGAATTCCGGAAGAACTTGAAGGGGGTGAATGGAGGCAAAGACTTTGAACAGGACATACTGGAGGACATGTACCATGCCATCAAGTAAGTACTTGGGTCTCTCTCGCGTTTCCATGTACTCACCGAGCATAGTGGCTCTGTTTTGGTCTGTGAGATCTCTGGAGCACAATTAGAGAACTCTGCTGATCATGTACCAGTCTGCCTTGGACCATCTTCCATCTCAATCTGGGGCTGTGATAATAGATTTGTCACGGTTACTGAATTGGATTTATATAGTTGGATCCCTGCCATGGTATTTTAATCCGCAAGGCTTAAAATAAAGATTTTTTAAAAAAAGAACATGGCTTCTATCAACATGTGAAGGAACGGCAGGGTGAGAGTGACACATGTGAAATACTGTAGCTAAGAAACCACTCCTCTAGGTCAGGCTTCCAACTGTATTAGAACTTGTAGTGCCAGAGGCAGTGTCCCTCTCTGATGCTGCATTGGTGCCCTGAGATGGTGTGGCCAGGTCTTGGTCTTGTATATTGTCCCTTTCTATCTCATGAAACTGTCTGTTCCTGGTCTCTGCCTGGGGCTCCTGGCACACAGGCCACTGCTTGGGGGAATTCCTGACTGCTGTGGTCCTTTCGTGCGCAGAGTTGGCTGTGGATGAGGAGGCTTTAATAACAGCTCAGAAATTATCCTATTCAGTAAATCCAGGCCCAGCCACTTCGAAGCTAAGGGGATTACAGCTTTGAGGAGGCAGGATGTGACTCTGACTCTCAGCTGGTTTCAATCCGTGATTGCGTGCAACAAGTAGGTCTGAAAGTGAGGCAGACTTCTTAGTCTGGGACTGCCTTTCAAGTCTCTTCCAGATGGAGGATCATGTAGCCACCTATGCTAAGTACCTAGAAGTTTCTCAAGAGGCATCTCCAGATTTCAACAAATAAGTTGTAGTTTTGATCAATGTCTATTGCTTGCTGGGGTAATGTTAGATTTTTTTCATTCTGAGCCAAACCTTAACCTTTCCTTCCATCCCTGTTAGAAATGACGAAATAGTGATGCCAGAAGAGCAGACGGGCCTGGTGAAGGAAAACTACATATGGAATGTACTACTGCATCGTGGTGCCACTGATGAAGGCATCTTCCTGCACATGCCTCCAGGAAGCTACGATCATGATCTCTTCACCATGACTTGGGGCCCCACCATTGCAGCCCTATCTTATGTTTTTGACAAGAGCTTAGATGAAACAATCATCCAGAAGGCTATCTCTGGCTTCAGGTAGCCCTACTCTTCCTCCGTAGAGATCTAGTAGGCTTCCAGTCTGCGAGTGTAAATCATCCCCATTTTGAGCAGTGTCTCCTGTCTGCCAGCTGGAAGGCACATAGAGAAGATCAGCTGTTGGCTTTCCCTAGCAGCGTAGAAGCTTTTGCTCCCAGGCTGCAGCCCCACAGTACTGGCTAGTGCTCTTCCCTGGGCTTGTGTGGATTCAATCCTTAAAGACTTCTGATTGGTACCACTCAATCTTTGTGTGGTCTACATTGTTGTAATAAATTATTTTTAAAGTGACGGAGCACCATTTAAACTTAGTTGTGGCCAGGGTAGGAAGCAGCATGTTTTTTGGCCAACCTAGTTCTCAAAACTCTATGGTCTGGCAAAAATCCCTCCCTAGACAGAGCAGTCTGTATTGGGGGGTCTTTGGTCACAGCTGAGTTCAAATTATGTGTAAGCACATTTCACAAGCTCAATTATTACACTATTGTAGCTGGGGCCTTTTTGAACTTTGAACCTCAACACCATGAACAAATTTACCACTTGTACTTTTATGTTAAGGGTTGAACTGGGGACCTTGGTCCTGTCTGCATAGGTCTCTGAAGCTGCAGTTTGTTTTCTGTACCAGCACAAGGAAATATCAGGGTTTCAGGATCTCTACGCACCTGCCAGTAGTTTGTGCTGCAGAGAGGCAGCACAGAACAGAGGTGGGTTGCTAACATTGGCATGCATTGTGAGGTGGTGCGAGATGCAGGAGAGTGGTCCTGCATTGTCAGTGGAGAGGGAACCTGACCTGGGGGTTCTAGACTGGGAATGTCCTGTGCTGTTGTAATTACATTGCTTGTGGTTTGTCTTTCAGGAAATGTGCAATGATTTCTGCACACTATGGCCTGAGTGATGTGTTTGACAATCTCATAATTTCTCTCTGCAAGTTTACTGCCCTCAGCAGTGAGGTGAGTTTGTTGGGAGGGGTCTGGAAGCAAATACTTGTCATATATTATCTTCTGTCTCAGAGTTTCTGCTCTGGAGAGTTAAACTTTTACAAGTGATGACACACCCTGCAGATATGTCTGCCCCGTTCTTCAGCCCCAGTGCAGGGATTTCTGGAGTGAATTCTTCAGTGCAAGTGAATGGAGAACTGTGGTTTGTCTGTAATAAAGTAGGGTTTTCACAGAGCAGCATATCCTGATATCCCCACTGTTTCCTTCTGGTGTTGCTTATGTGGCATTTTCAGCAGCGGCTTCGTAAGGGATGGGAAGGTATCACCTGCGGCAGTCCCTGTCCCTCTTGTTTGGACTCAATAAACTTTTGTCCATCTTGCTGTGACCAAGGCCATGACCTCACACATCCCAAACCAGAGCAGGCATTGCAACTGTTCATCCTGTAATTTAACTTTTGAGTGTAATTTGATGCTGAGAATGGCCATTTTCTGACCTAAATGTTTTTAAACATGCCTTGGTTTAGTTGCTTAAGTGTAAAGTGCTATGGCAGGGGCTCTGCATTTACCCAGTATTAGGGGGTTAGTAAAATAAATGCTCTGAATTCTGACCCTTGATATACAGAACCTGATGAGAAGATCAGGTGAGTCAGCCCAACCCAAGTGCTAAAGCCAGTGAATCTGAGGTGTTCTCTGAAGATAGTCACATTCAGGGCTTGGTGCCCTGTATAAATTTTTGGCTGAAGTTTCCTCTGCTTGCCTAGGTTGGTAAGTCTTGGCCCAAGTTTTCCAAGGTATCCTGTATTTGCAGGGCCGGTGCAAGGATGTTTTGCATCCTAGGCGAAACTTCCACCTTGTGCCCTCCTCCATGCCTTTGCCCTGAGGCCCCCCTCCTGCGGCAGCCCCCCCCGTCCTGAGGCACCCCCCTTGCGGCAGCTCTCCGCCCTGAGGCACCCCCGCCCCAGCTCACCCCTGCTCTGCACATGAGCACCCCAAGCACGCTGTGGCCACTTCACTTCTCCCGCCTCCCAGGCTTGCAGCACCTAAGCTGATTGGTGCCGCAAGCCTGGGAGGAGAGAGAAGTGAAGTGGCCATGGCATGCTCCGGGAGGAGGCTGCACAGGGAGCTCTCTTGAGTGCCCCCCCCCCGCCTCTTATTTGCTGCAGGCGGCCCTCCCTGCACCCCTCTGCCCAGCTCCGTCCGCCTAAATGCTGGCGGCGACTGGGGCGGCCAAAGATCCAGCTGCCGCAGTCGCTCCCAAACAAAACAGCGCCCCCCAAATGCCAGTGCCCTAGGCGACCACCTAGGTCACCTAAATGGTTGCACCGGCCCTGTGTATTTGATAGATAGTGGTGGACCACGCAGTATGTTAAGCAGAAGCAGCATGATACTTTGATGGCAGGATCAAAGATGCTGAAGAAAGATTCATGAACCTACAAGTTGAACACATTGAGAAGAACACTGTGTGCACAGATGAAAAAACATACCAGATCACTTAAGATATCAGGCACTGTCACAGGGAAGTAAAGAGAACAAGACAAGTAATCTCTGAAATCTTGTTGGGTGAGAGCAGGATGATGATCCTGGGAATGAATCCAGTGAAGAGGATTTTGGATTGTTGGTGATCGTCTTCTAGAGAAAAGGAACTGTTTGGACTGGATGCTTTACACTTAAGCAACTAAAACAAACCTCTGTGACTGAAGACTAGCCAGGTGGCTTGAATCACGGAAGTTTCTACTCAGTGTAGACGTACCCAGCATAGCACTGGCAACAGCATGTAGGGTATGTGTGGCTACATGTCAGTGAAAAACAGACTGCATCCACACTGCAGCATGTATCTACATGCATCAGTGAAGGGCTCTGGCAGTGTAGAACTGTGGCAGTGAAAGGCTCCAGCAGCAGAGAGTTGCCAGAGCCTTTGCCTGCTGCCTTCCCTCTGCCAAAACCTTTCCTCTCTGCTGGAGTCTTTACCTGAGGTGGAGAAAAGCTCAGGCATCAGGAAGACAGTGGGACTCTACACTGCTAAAAATAGCAATGTAGACAGACAAGACATTGCTTGGGCTTGTAGAGTGCCATGTGAGGTACCTATCATAAGGTTCTGGTGTGTCTATACTCGCCTAAGCAGAGTCTCACTGTCTGCATTGGCGTTTATAGCTGTGCTAGAGTGGTGTATATACTCCACCCTGCTGTAAAGCATGTGCAGTTTAGACATATTATTAGGAAATAATAGAGCAGGAATTTGAAGAAGTTCCTAGAGTACATGTGTGTACACACTCTCTCTCTCTCTCGGCTGACATTACAGAAGCGTGGTCGGATAAATGAGTTTGGGTTGCTGGAGGATTTTCTCCCCCCCCCCCCAAAGAAACACAGAGGGAAGGAGAAGAAGAGTGCAAGCGTTGCATTGTGTGTTTGGGGGCACTTGCAATGGCAATGGCAACAATGAAACCCTACCAGTTTGGTTATAAAGAGAGGCAAATAAAATCAGATTGGTGGGTGTTCTAGATTCCATCCTTTTCTACAGATCAGGATCATAAGGATGAAACACTTGATAGTCCTGATCTGGAGTGCTTGGAGAGTGCCAGTAGATAATGGAAGCAGGAGAGTGTATGCCCTCAAAAAACTGTTTAACTGTGTAAATCTGCTGATCCCAACCTTTTAGCGCAGTGTACCAAATTACTAGAGTAAGCCCTGCAAGGCTCCAACAATTGCTTGCTGCATCCCATTCAAATGTGAGAGTGGAATTTGGCGCGCTGCAGCCTGAGTTCTGTTGCAGTTTAGCAAGTGTATCTTTTGGGGGGAGATGTAAAATCAAGGACTTACTAGTCCTGAAAAATGCACCTAGCTCTTCCACAAGAAATAGGGTCTTATCCTTAGCTGTATTCCAATTGTACCAATTACATTCTGCAGCCCTAAATTTCCATACAGCCTGGGTACCACAGATATTTGAGAGGTAATATAGTGGAGGGGAAGGCAGTGTTTCAAGGGGTTGAGAAGATGACTAAGAGCAACTGTGAAAAAGTAAGGAGATACCTTAGTTTAGGTTAGCTGTTAGCCACTTCCCTAGGCAAACGTTTTATTGATCAGATATCTTTTCTGAGGCACTACAATTGCAAGATGTCGCCATATTGGAGATCAGTTGTGAGAGAAGAGATGGAAGAGGTCTCTGCAAGGAATCAACTGGTTGTAAGCAAGGTCACCTTGCTCTCCAGTGGATTCAGTAGTCTCATTCTTTATGCCTTTCTCTGCAGTTAGACACTCACCCACTGGGTGTTCTGGAGTTGCTGTCTGTTGGGATGAGTTAGATGTGGCTGGTCAGTGCAAAGAAGAAGCCAAGGGATATTGAATTTCATATTTTGATGTGAGAGCTCACTGATGTTTGTTCCTGTGGTTCTGTCATAATAACATGGGGGCTGGCACTAGAAATGGAACAAAGGCAGCTGAAACTTTCCTGCCAAGCTTGCCACATAGAGCCCACTCATGCAATACAGCCCTTGTCACTAGCACTGACAGCAGTCCCTGCCAAAGCAAGTAGGTTTGCAGTTGGACCTCTGTCGGGGCAATGGGATAACAGGATGGGACACACGTTTTCTGGGCTTCAAGTATGAGATCTGAAGAGCCACATTTCTGACTGGTCCAATCTTTCTCACCCCTTTTCAATTAGGAGTAGAGCAGAGTTATTGGCTTTTCTGTTCCTTACTTACACGGACTATTTCTTGGCATAGTGTTCCTCCTCTTGAGAGGTTGGTGGGCTCCCCGAAAACATTGGACATAGTAGTTCTGATCCTTATTCATATGGTTGCTCTATTGCTTTACTGAGCGACTCAGTTTTGCAGCGTGTGGTCAGTTTGATGGAATGGCATAACACACTTTGTGTTGGTAAGCTGTGGGTCTGTTGGACAGGTTGCCTTTATGAAGGGACTGTGATCTAGTAATTAGCACAGGGGACTTCAGATCAGGACTCATGGTTCTGTTCCCAGCCCTGCCATTGACTGAGTAGGAATAACTGTGCCCTTAAGCAAGTCACTTATATACTCATGTTACTTAGGGTTTGTCTAGACTTAAAATGCTGCAGCAGTGCCTCTGTAGAGCATCAGTGCAGGTACTACCTATGCTACTGGGAAAGGTTCTCCCATCAGCATAGGTACTCCACCTTCCCGAGAAGCAGCTGGGTCTACAGGAGAATTCTCCCACCGACCTAGTGCTGTCTACACTGTGGGTTAGATTGGTTTAACTGTCATTCGGGGAGGTGGATTTTTCACTCCCCTAATGATGTAATTATACCAACCTAATTTCCTGATGTAGACCAGAGCAGCGAGGAAAACTGAGGTACAGAGAAGTTAATAATTTCTGCCTCTCAGGGGAGTTGTGATGTTGAATGAAGTATTAGTAAAGAGCATTGTAATCCTGGAATGAGTTACTGTAGTGCAAAGTCTTAAGTCAGGTCTGCCCTAGGAAATTTGGTTAGTATAACTTTGTTGCTCAGGGATGTGAAAAATCCACACATCGTTAAACCAATCTAACCCCTGGTGTAGACAGCACTGTATGGGCAGGAGAATTCTCCTGTTGACCTAGCTATTGCCTCTCAGGTAGGTGGAGTACCTATGCCAACATGAAAACCCCTCCTATCAGCATAGTAGTGTTGTCACTGAAGTGCTACAAAGGCGCATCTGTCTTCCCTCGGTGTTTCAGCAAGGGTCAGAGAAGCCAGCTGATCCCAGCCTTTCCTACAGCCTTTCTTAGAAATATCGTCTGTCCCATAGCAGGGTCCACGATGCACTCCGTCCTGGGTTGTGTTGAAAGGGAAATGTGTCTTGCTGACAGACCGCCACCCAATCTTCTCTCCTGCAGTCTATCGAGAATCTGCCCAGTGTTTTTGGAAGTAATCCCAAGGCCCACATCGCAGCAAAGACTGTGTTTCACTTGGCACATCGCCATGGCGACATTCTGCGGGAGGGCTGGAAAAACATCATGGAAGCCATGCTGCAGCTTTTCCGAGCAGAGCTGCTGCCCAAGGCCATGGTGGAGGTAATGACAACCAGCTCCTGGCTAATTCAAGACAGGGCAAGTGAGGAGCCCAGCTTTGCAGAGCCCCAGTTCAAAGAGGAAGAGAGCCCACTTGGAAAGGCATGGCTTTAGCAGTGCATGTATAGAGCAAGACAGCTCTTGAAGGGTTAGCACAGTAGTGACCTGTGGGTTCCTGCTTCTCAAATTGTTTGTTAGTGTTAGTGTTAGTTTGTTTGTTTTAACTGAATTTGATGAATTCCAACTGTGACATCTGCTAAAATGAATGACTAGACATGTCTGTATGGGGAAATACAGTGGTGTGAGGACTGCAACAATGCACTGTAGATGGCTCGATTCTGTGGTATTGCCTGTGGGGTTGCAGGTTTGGTTACAATGTCTGTATGTGGGGGCCAGGGTGTTTGCTGTGTATAGATCAGATAGTGTAGACTTTCAGGAATGGGAAGGTAGAGTGGAAAATTGATTAGGGGATGTGAAGAAGATAGAGCTGAAAGAGGTGAACACTGGGACATGCACTCTGGTCTAACTTCCAGGTTGAAGACTTTGTGGATCCCAATGGCAAGATCTCTCTGCAGCGGGAAGAGACCCCATCTAACCGGTGAGTGGCACAGGGAGATGTAGCCCAGCGAGTCCCTCGTGGTTGTTAGGGAACATGCATGGTTTCTTGTTGTGTGGTTGATGTGTTTGTGTGTTCTGTTTGCAGCGGTGAATCCACAGTGCTGAGCTTTGTTAGCTGGCTCACACTCAGTGGTACAGAACAATCTGGCATGAGGGGGCCATCTACAGAGAACCAGGAGGCAAAGCGAATGGCTCTGGAGTGCATAAAGGTAATGCACGGGACTGAAAAGAATCTGGCACAGAGTGCAATGCATTGAGCACAGTGTGTATGAGAGGACAGATCTCTACAGATAATGGGAAGTGGGGCTGTAACTCCAAGTACCCGCTTCCTGTGGAGGAGTGTTGACCATTTAGATGGAGCCAGGATCCCAGAGGACTTGAAAACTTCAAGGACCTAACAGACCCTGAAGAATACCTGCATATTCACAGCTGTAGGGAGCTGTAGTGTACTCCGTACAGGTCTAACAACACTCGCCCATGGGGATCCATGTTCCATAAGTCCATAAAAATGCAGGTGCTTTCCCACAGGGAGCTGAGATGTGCCCTCTAATTTAGAGTCCCATAACTAAACACAAGCTGAGAATAGATTTGTAACAAATACAGATTTTCCTTGATGTGACAGTCAGAAGGTGACTTGTTCTCTCCCCTAAAATCTGCCCAGTGGAGGCCAGGTTCTTTAGGAGGAATGGCTTCTAGTGATGCTTATTGGTTGGATGGGGACTCAGTTATTAGAAATGGGCCTTTCCAATCTATTTTGTGTGTGCAGACCTGCATGAGCTGTGTTTCTTCAGGTTGTGTTCCTGCTCACAGCACTCTCCCTTTCCCTTTCCCTTTCCCTTCTCTTCTTTGCAGCAATGTGACCCTGAGAAGCTGATCACTGAAAGCAAATTCCTCCAGCTGGAGTCCCTCCAGGAGCTCATGAAGGTGAGAGGCATCGCAGGCAGATTGTAGAGCTGGAGGATAGTGGTCAGGAGGGAACGCTGTAATTACAGCCATGTATCACATACTGCAGTGGAATATTTCCCTGGCAGGTCCTTCTACAGAAGACTTATCTAGGAGCACTTTAAGAACAGCCCTCAGTTCAGCTTTTGGCTCAAGGTTTCTCACTGTCTCTGGGATGGGAAATTTAGGTCCAGGGACTTCCTTAAGAGCAGAGCCAGGGGTTAATTTGTTGTATAGCTTCTTAAAGGATCACTGTGGGACTCAGCAGAGGCTTGAGAGCTTGCATAGCTGTGCCTAGAAGCCCTGGGGCCTTCCCTCTTGCCCTCCCTTGGCAAGCTGCATGCCTGAATGCCTGGTACACCTCTACCCCGATAGAATGCAACATGATATAACATGGTGAAACAGTGCTCTGGGAGGGCGGGGCTGCGCACTCCAGAGGATCAAAGCAAGTTCGATATAATGCAATTCCACCTATAACGTGATAAGATTTTTTTGGCTCCGAAGGACAGTGTTATATCGAGGTAGAGGTATAGTTGAACATTAGTTAGCGCATCAGAAAAAGAATCTGGCAGCTCTGCTCTGCGAAGTGGCTGATCCAGTTGCAGAAGCTGCGAAGTGCTGTGTGACTGGGGGAATGCACAAGCTGGTCCCTCTGGGAGAGTTTTTACTGCATGTAGAGGTGAGGATGGGTACTGATGATCTTTGGCTCTTTCAGGCTTTGATCTCTGTGACTCCTGATGAGGAGACATATGATGAGGAGGACGCTGCCTTCTGCTTGGAGATGCTGCTGAGGATTGTGCTGGAGAATAGGTGATTCTTTGAGCTGTATGCCAATGCCTTCTTTCAAACGCAGTCTCTAGAACTGCTCCAGCAGTGACCAGCTGATGTGTAGGTCCAGGGGCTCAGTTCCTTATGGGCTTGGTTTGCCAGCTGTACCTGTAAACAAAGGGGCCATCCCCTGTGAATCTCTGCTTACTACAGGGAGACCTAGAGGACATGGAGACTAAAATGGTATCTGCCCCAGCTAGGTATGGGGAGGTGGAGGAGACCTGACTCCTAGAGTAGCAGTGGGGGGATAATGTAGCCGCAGTGCCAAGTCTTATGATCAAGAATTACCCTTCCCCCACATCGCCTTTATGGTGAGGTGAGTGACCTGTTGCAAAGATCTCCTGCTAAATATGGGAGGGCGGGCTGGTGGAGCCCCCATGCGTCTGGCACACCTGAGGTGGGGAAGGGGTTTGCAAAATGAGCAAAGGGGCCAGGAGGTTCCAAGGAAGCTGAGTTTAGGGTGCCCTCCCTCAGCTGGTGGCTTGTGAATCATGAAGCAATGAGCTCCCATAGATCTGCTGTTGGTAACTCTTCTGGAGCATCCAGTCGAAGCAGTGAGAAACTAGGGCTGCGAGGTCTAAGAGCAGCCACTCCGCCCTGCTGTTCATCTCCCTTCACCCTGCCCTTTCTCCTGTTGCTGTCTTGGCTAGGGATCGTGTGGGATGTGTCTGGCAGGCAGTACGAGACCACCTCTATCACCTGTGTGTCCATGCTCTGGAGTTCTGCTTCCTGGTGGAAAGAGCGGTGGTAGGACTGCTCAGGCTGGCCATTCGACTCCTGCGCCGGGAGGAGATCAGTGCCCAGGTAAAGGGGGTGGTGGAGGTCGGTGCACTGGGTTTTGTGTCTACACTCCCCAGCCCATGAGGAATCTGTTGCTGCTGTTAGTCATCCTAGCATGGCATCACTTGTGTGCTCTGAGCGCTGGCCTCCTCCCTGTATTTGTGGCAGCACCACTTCCCACCTGTTCACTTGTCTTGGGATTTGGTGCCCTGCTGCAGACTTCAGGACAGTTTGGAAGCTGTTTGAATTGCTAAGAAGGGGAGAGTTACAGCTAAAAGGCAAAAGCCATGGAGTCTGACCTGATGGGTTCAGAGCAATGAAGGTGAGGGAGAAGAATTCCCCTATGAGGGCCCTTAGCAAGAGAGAGACCCATCTCCAAAGGCATCTGAACATGCCCCTTGTCATGGAGAAGGAGGGTAAGTGGACCTGGTTTGGGAGAGGGGAATCTCATAGCCAAAGGGACCACATCCGCTTAAAGCCTAGTCAGTTAAAAATAGTGTCAGGTCTTGACAGATTCACACCCTGTGGGGCATTTGCATCTGAGAACACATCTGACAAGTGAACAGACTGAACTGCAGACCGATGGTTTTCTCCACCCTTTCATTTCTAGGGGTTGAAGGTGTTATGTGGAACAGTGGTGATTAAAATGCTTTCACCCAAGTTTGTGCGTGAAGCTTATGTGCCTAAAGGGACACCCTTACAGTCCCCTGGGCTTGTAGCCTCTCTGTACTAACACACTGCCTGGGTGATGCGGAGCTTTATACTCTTTACACACCACATTGAATGCCTTGTCCCTGCTTGTGCTGCTTTGCTGACATCCTACTACAGCAGAAATTGTCTGCTGCCAACCACCAGGGGCTAGGGGGCCTGGCCTAAGCACACTGTATGTGACTACTGCACACCAGTGAGCAAGGGGGCTGGGTTAATCTCACAGTCCTTTGCAGTGCATGCAACTCTGCTGAGAAGCTGCAGCCTTTAGCCCTAAGTAACTGGAGAAGAGGACTAGTAAGAAATGGGACTGGATGTAGCGCTGGCCGTGAGCACTCATTGCCACCTTCCCTGGCCAGGTTCTCCTCTCACTCCGTATCCTGCTAATGATGAAGCCCAGCGTGCTGTCCAGAGTTAGCCACCAGGTTGCCTATGGCCTCCATGAGCTCCTGAAGACCAATGCTGCCAACATCCACTCCGGGGATGACTGGTACACACTCTTCACCCTCCTGGAGTGTATCGGGTCAGGGGTGAAACCGCCCCCAGCCCTGCAGGTTACAGCAAGGGCAGATAATGACACAGGTAAGACAGAGGGCTGCTGCTAGGAAATCTGATGCCTGCTTGCCAGATAAGCAGCTGCTTCCCCAGGCTTTTCAATTAGCAAAGGGGACTGCAGGAAAACAAAGCTGATATTAAACTACATTAGCAAGATTAAAAGCTAGCACCTGCTGTTCACTCCTACTCATGATTTGTCCCTTTCTTTGCTCTGCCATCTCCTCCTGGAGCAGTAGCCCGCGCACCAGAGGGAACAATGAAAGGGAAGCTGAGATTGCACAGCTGCTGCGAGAGACTGCTGTGTTCCGAGAGAGGGAGGGGGGTCTTGTCCTGGGCAGTACAGATTAATCCCCCTCTTCGGGGATGTAATATAAACTGAGCTATTGTCCACATCTTACTAGATATTCTTACAAGGGGAGACAGCAAGGAAATGAAGAGACTGGCTCCTCTGTGGCTATTTTAAGAGCAGTGTGCTGAGAAACTGCAATCAAACATTTGTGATTCTGAACCCATTTGGGCATAGACAGGGCACTGGCCACTCATACAAAACCTGTTCACCAGTCCCCCACTGTCTCACCTTGATACTTACCGATCACATGAGAGCAATCCAGTTGGGAGCGTGGGCAAATCCAATCCAACTCCCTCTCTTCCCTCCCCCCCCCCCGCACATGGCAAAATGATTGATGATGTGCCTTCTCATTGTCAGAGGCTACAATGCAGGGCCTCGTTCCTCTCCCTGGCTCTTACTTGTGAGGTCCTGGGGTGTTATGCTGCTGGTTTGGCAAGTCCTGCTGCCATAGACTTCTAGCTGCTGGAGACAAGGCTGATGGGCCTTTCATCTTGGCTTCTCCAGGGGCCAGCCCAGGATTGTTCTCTACAGTCTCTTCTAGCACTGCTATCTGTTGGTGGCACAAGCACACAACAAGATCCAGTGGCAATGTTAGACCACAAGCTCTTCTGCCATGAGTCTTGTACCACGAAATGCATTCGGACATTCAGGGCCAAGCTCTACCTCCCTCCCTGCTGGCTAGATTGTAGCAAATGTGGGATGCTGGAGAACACCCAGCAATTGCCTGTAAATAAGTGATTCCATTGGCTTCAGTACTCCCCCCAGCAAGGATTGCTTAGCTGGGAATGTGTGATATCAGACTGAATGCCAGGTGGAGAAAAGGCAGCCCCTATGATACAGCATGCTAAAGTACACTGGTGGCTACTAGAGAGCATGAGATTAGTGTAGAGGTGGGGCTGGGTGAATGACCCCGAGGCCCTGTCTGGCGCATGAAATTCTCCAACACATTGGCTGTGCTGCCCTGTCCCACCATAGCAACTGCAGTAATTCTCCTCAAACTTACCTTTTCCATGTGATGTTTCTGATCTGTCCCCCTGGAGTAGAGTGCTGCTGAGGAGCCTGGAATGAAAGCACTTCCATGAGTACAAATGGGGCTCAGCAGTTCAGGCCATGTTTTTGGTTGGATCTGCATGTATACCCTCTTCTGTATGGCTATGCAGTGGGTGCGGGGGGCACATGCACAAATGGGTGTGTGTGTGTGTGTGTGTGTGTGTGTGTGTGTGTGTGTGTGTGTGTGTGTGTGTGTGTGTGTGTGTGTGTGTAAGATTTTGCAAATGCAATTTTGGGAGGCCAATTTTGGGGACCCCCAGCTGGGCTCCATCTTCATTTGCCCAGGCTTCAGCATTGGACTTTCTCCCCTTCTAGGTCCCCAGCCATGTTAGCCAACTAGAGCATAGGGAATCCTGTGGGAATTCCCAGCATAAATCACATGTTCCCTCAGAAGGGATAAACTGTTACAAAGATCTGGTCTTTCTCTCCCCTGCGGGTGCTGCTCTGATGGCTGCACTCATGAGGGAAAAGCAAGAGGAGATGAGGCCTGGCCAATTCTCCAACTGGGAACTTGTGGGAAGGAGCAGCCTCTTTTGGCTTGTATCCTCTGGAGCTCTGGCTTTGGCTCACTTCTGTGCATTTCTTCTTGAAGGTGCACAGTCTGACAGTGAGATCTCCTTGTCCTACCACCCGAGTGATGTCAGCCTGGACCGCGGCTACACCTCGGATTCTGAGGTGTATGCTGATCACAGCAAGCAAGGCAAGATGCATCGCACTGTGACTGACATGGATGTTGTGAACAGCGGCTGGCTGGTGGTGAGTGAGGCGAGAGCTGCCTGAGGTGAAGGCTCGATCCCTTGTAGCAGCAGAGTGTACAGAAGTGAGATAGCTGTAAGCACCACAGCTGGACACGTATCCACTGGAGTCGGGGTGCAGCTGTCATTGAGCTCTCTGCCCTGCAGATCCCATCCTCCTCAATGTGCATCTAGCTCACGCATGCCCTGTAGTGAGTGGGTGCAGTTCTCTGACAGCTCTGGGTGGAGGGTGGGGTGGGGTCTGAAGGGAGTGGGACTGGAGAACAGAGCAAGGGGGGTGAGGGGAGGAAAGGGGGATGAGAGGCAAAGGTGGCGAGGAGGTTAACGGGAGGAGACAAGTGTGGAAAAGAGGGGAGATGGGTCCTGCCTGCAGCAGTACCACTTGTTGACAATAGAGAAAAGGACCTGCCTCTGGCCTTGGGGATGGGCTGACGCATGTGTGCTGTGCTGTGCACACAGGGCTGCATCCTCTCACACTGCTGTTGCCCCGCATTGCAGGTTGGCAAGGACGACATTGACAGCCCCAAACCCATGGCTGGGCTCAGCAGGCAGGGTCCGTCTCCTCTTGTGAACCAGTATAGCCTGACTGTGGGTCTGGACCTGGGCCCACACGACACGAAATCTCTCATGAAGTGCGTGGAGTCCCTGTCCTTCATTGTGCGAGATGCTGCTCATGTCACTCCAGAGAACTTTGAGCTCTGCGTCAAAACCATCCGCATCTTTGTAGAGGCGAGTTTGAACGGAGGTGAGGTGAGGCTTGGTTAGTGTGCATCCAGCAACAGAACACAAAGGAGCAAGGGACAAGCAGAGCGCACCCCCAGAGGAGAGCCAACCGGCTGTGGGATTTTCTCAGAGGCGGGGGTGGAGGCCGGGGGAGGCCTTCTCACTTTGGTCTTTTAAAGCTTGGCTGGCTGCAGCAGGCAGATCACCCAGTGGAGGTCAGTCCGGCCATTGGTGCTGGAGTAGTGAGCTAGTGCTGACCTCATTCCATAGCTCCTTCCTGTCCCTCATTCCTGCCAGTGAGGGTAACCATGTGACTGCAATGTGGAAAAAGAGGAGCAGCATCAGCCAGGTGGTGCTGCTTCCCAGGGCTTGGTTCCAACAGGCTCTGAGGATCCACAGACCTCGGGTAGCACTCGGCACCTCATGAGGTTGGGCCCTTTGCTTCAGATGGTTGTTAGCATGTAGATTGAGAGGGGTTTGCAGGCCAGTCTGCATTTGGATCCCAGTGTGTATGATGGAGTATGTTATGGCCCCTGGTGCTCCCTAGGGTACAAGTCCCAGGAGAAGCGGGTGAAGAGCCATAAGTATGATGGTAAATCCAACCGGTTCAAGAAGAAGCCAAAAGAGAACTCTCTGAGGCGCTCGCGGGCCTCGAGCCAGCACCAGAGCCACTCCCACAGCGACGAGGACGACGACGAGAGTGTTCCGGCCTGCTACCACACTGTGTCTTTACAGGTTAGTCAGGACGTAAGTATAGCCAGGATTTCCTCCTCTCCTTTCCCATCTGGGGGCCCCACTGCCCACCCTATCAGTGCTCAGTTAGGGGGCAGGCATATGTCTGGTTTTAGTGTTAAGGGGAGTGTAGGAGGTGCCTATGTGATGAGGGGAGAGACAGGCAGATGTGGGGGTGGGCAGGTTTAATGAAGAGAGGTGAAGGCTGTGTCTGGAGCTGTGGGGGTCACTGAAGAATGTGACTGGGATGGGGGGGATTTTGTGATGAGATGGTGAGGGGCATCTGTGATAGAGGAATGAAGGATGTGTGAGCCCTGGGGCGAGTCTGAGGTGGAGTTAGGTGTCATGCTGTAGAGTTCAGTAACTGAATCATTAGTCCCCTGAGCAATAACCTTGTTACAGGCTTTATGCAGAAAAGATCAGACTGTACCTGGTCGGCATGACTGCAATTGTCTCCCTCTCTCCAGCTGGACCGCTCCCTCCCCACATACCTAGAAAGGCTCCGTTCTTTCCCATGCAACCCACTAGTCCTTCCCCTGATCCTCCCTCCTCCTCCCGGAGTAGTGCTGCTTCCTCCCATCCTTTAAAGACAGGCTCATCTCTGCCAGTGTGTCTGTCCCCCTCTCTTGCATGACCCAGATGTGCTCTGTGTATGGTGGGCATAGAGGGGAGGTGACACTGCACACTGTTGTGGGCGAATCTGTGTGAGGAGTAGAAGTCTTTAGCCCTGGTTTAGGGGAAGGCAGGTCATAGCATTGCTTTGGGCACTAGAGTCCTGCAAGTTGCAAGGGCGCCAGTTAGGGAGGGTGAGGGTGTCTTGCCCCACCCTGAGTTCTCTACAGGAGGTGGGCTCCCAGGCAGACCTCTCAACCTCACAGAATTAGGGGGAATGTGAGTTCTGCAGAGGAGAGGTACTTCTTGCAGCTTGTGCTCTTGGGGCAGGGAGTCCGTGTTTTGTTAACAAACAGAGGCAGGGTGATTAAGATAAGAGAGGTTGGTGATTAAATTAAGGATCTGAAAGTCTTTAGATGAACCTGTAAAACAGGAATCCCTGGGGGATGTTGAAGAGAGAAAGCAGAGGACTCAGAAGAAATACAGCCAAGCCCTCTGAGCCAAGTTTACATTCAGAAAAGATCAGAGAGGTAGCTGCATTAGTCTGTATCCACAAAAACAATGAGGAGTCTGGTGGCACTTCAAGATTAACAGATTTATTTGGGCATAAGCTTTCATGGGTAAAAAAGAAATGGGTTTTTACCCACAAAGCTTTTGCCCAAATAAATCTGCTATTCTTTAAGGTGCCAACAGACTCCCCGTTTTTATTCAGAAAAGAGGGAGATGTGAGGGGGTATGTAAAAAGAAGGAGCCAAAACCCAGGGAAGGGATAGCAGATATAGAGAAGTTCCGACTGTATCTGTGGTACTTATGTGGCCCCATCATCGCAATATGGCTGCCTCACATCACAGCCCCTCGGTGAGATAGAGCAGTGCTGTTATTCCCATCATACAGATGGGGCACTGAGGGACACACTAGGGTGACCAGATGTCCCGATTTTATAGGGACCGTCCCGATATTTTGGGGCTTTGTCTTGTATAGGTGTCTATTACCCTCCACCCCTTGCTCGAATTTTTCACACTTGCTGTCTAGTCACTCTAGGACACAGACAAAAGGCCAGATTTTCAAAGGCACCTAGTGGGAAAATGTAGTCCCTGAGCCAATGCATATATGATGTGTAACTCTGGATAAGGTGGCTCCGATATTTAAGTATGAAGTGTACAGTTATTGACCACACGTGTAATCTAAGTTCACTGTGATGTTAATATCTCTGAGTGGAGGCACTGAGGGCAATAGTTTTACTTGATTAATGTCTAGGAGATTTGACCCTCCAACTTTCTTTCAAGAGGAAGAGCTGCCCAGAACTCCAGTGCTGTTTGTTTTTCTTTCCTGCCCTGCCCAGTGCTGTTTGTTTTTCTTTCCTGCCTGCATTGGCCCTGATATACCTCAGAAGTCTCAATTCTTTTCTCAGCTTTAAAATGTGGAATTTTCTTGGTGTTTGGTTTTAAATATTCTCCCATGAAAACTGCAACTCAAGCACTGTCGTGTTTGTGTTTAAGACCCTTCTGGAAAGTAACTAGCCTCTAAAGAGAAGGCAGTGTTGCCAACTCTCATGATTTTGTCATTAGTCTCGTGATGATTATTGTTTTCTTTAAAGCCGCAGCTCCTGGAGTCAAGTGTATATGTGATGATTTCATCCTTCATTCTTAAAGAGAAGTGACGTTTTTAGCCCTCGTGTGTGTGTGTGGAAAGCTTTAAAATTGACCCCAGTGCACTGTAAAGGCTCAAAAAAGCAGAATGTAAATAAAAAGAACACTAAATGTATTATTTATTCATAATCTCATTATTTTTAAAGCCAATCTCATGATTTTTGATGAGCCTGATTCATGAACATTTGGGGTTGGCAATACTGTGAAAGTGACTTGACAGTGTCAGTTTCTCTCCTGTTTAAAGTCAGTTTCTAGTCTGTTATTTATAGTGGGGTAACACCCCTAGAGCCCCAGGAAGTATAAACTCATGGGGTCTGGCCCTAGTAGGATGTTTCCAAAAGTTAAATGATCTGTTCCAAGCTTGATGAACTGCAAAAAAGTGATAGAAAGTAATCTAGATTTTTCTACAATTGTTTGAATTATTGTATTCAAGAATTAGTACCAAATAACATTTTAAACCAAACCAGTGTCCATTAAGTGAACTGACACAAGATATCAGAACATGTTAGTATTAGAGCTGAGTGGGTCTAATATTTATTTAATTTTATTTTTTTATATATTATCTGACAGGAGCACTGTATCTAAGATGTTGTTATCTGGGGAAAAAAAAACCCCGAGTTTTCAGGTGCCCAAGTAGCCTCTGAAATCATGGTTAAAGTTTCTCCCCTTCCCCCGCCCCCAGCATCCCTGGCGTGTTGCTTACTTGGATGCTTTTAATTGCAGTTGCTGGACCTCATGCACACCCTCCACACACGAGCTGCCACCATCTACAGCTCCTGGGCAGAGGAGCAGCGCCACCTGGAGGCTGCAGGGAAGAAAATCGAAGCAGACTCTCAAACACTGTGGTCCAACTGCTGGTGCCCCTTGCTGCAGGGTAAAGTCTCTTCCTCTTTTCCCTCCCCCCCCACTGTTTTCATGTGCTGATGGAGTGGAGATTTCCAGTGTCAGGGCGGGGGCTGGTACACAGGGCCGAGCCCTGCAGAGGTGGGAAGGAGGAGAGTTCAGCTTGGGCTGCTCCTCATGTCCTCTCCAGCTGGAAAAGGACACTGGACAGCAGCTGTATGACAAGTGATGTCCAGGCCCAGCTTGAGAAGAAATCAGTGCGTTTGCTCCTGTTCCTTGGCTGTTTTGACATGGCTGTTGCTACCAGTAACCTCCCACTGGCTAACATCCTGTTTCATCCAGGCGAGGGGCCTGGCAGCTGAGATGAGCTTGCAGGGCAGCATGGGAAAGGGCCACAATGACTAAGTGAGCAGCAGCACTTCTGTTCTGAACGGTCGGAGCTGGAGAGAGACGTGACTCAGTGCTCCGAGCAGGGCTGTGAGCCAAGTCCAACCTGGCATCTCTGCCACTGGCTCACTTTGGACTTGTCGCTTCACCACTCTAGGCCTCAGGTTCCCCATCTGTGACCTCGGTGCTGGACAGCCTCTCTCCAGGGGGTGAAGAAGGGGCAGCATATGCCCTTCCCTAGCACTTCTCACCCAAGGCACCAGATTGCACAGCAAAGTGTTGCTCTGCATTAGAATGAGCTTTTACACTCGCCAACGGGGTGGCAGAGGAGGATGTGACACCGCCCTATGTTTGATGTGGAAATGAGATTCTGACTCTCACCCGTGTGCAGGTATCGCCTGGCTGTGCTGTGATGCCCGGCGCCAGGTGCGGATGCAGGCGCTTACCTACCTGCAGCGGGCTCTCCTTGTTCATGATCTTCAGGCACTGGATGCTCTGGAGTGGGAGTCCTGCTTCAATAAGGTAACCTCCCAGCTGGGCTGTGCACTTGAGCAGGGGAGCGCTGCCTCTGGGTACTGTAGCTGGAGTTGGCTGGCTTCCTATTGGCTTTAGCAGTGCTGTATGGGGGAGTCAAGGAGCACACCGTCCAGGGGCTGAGGGCACTGGCTTCCCATGCCCTGTGGCTAGCATGGGAGTGCAGCTCTTCCAGGCAGTTGCCCACTCACAGTGAGGGATTGGGCTTTCCCCACTCCCAGTCCCTCTGAAAACCCCTTTGCCCAGACTCCCAGCTGAACCTCTTTGAGGTGTGAAAGCAGCCCTGTCCTTCTCATATCCTGAGCTGCCTCTGCACTTGCTGGCCTGGGTGTGAGTCCTCAGAATGCCATGAGCCAGCCACTCTGGCCAGGTTAGCAACCGCCTGTGCTGTGGTGACCCCCAGCATGTTCATGTCATTGATCCACTAGGTGCTGTTCCCTCTGCTGACCAAACTGCTGGAGAACGTCAGTCCAGCTGATGTTGGTGGGATGGAGGAGACGAGAATGAGAGCCTCGACACTGCTCTCCAAGGCAAGGATGTGCCTCGTTCCGCTTGTGTGTGCGGAGCTCTGTGGCAGACAGCTCGGTGACTCTCTGCTTGGGGTCTAGCTAAAAAGTTGTGCTTGGATTTTGCCCAACTCTGCTGTTGTGGGGGTGGGCTTGAAGGTTGACTGCCAGTGTGTGATCTGGACAGGCATTAGCCCTGAGCAGTGGGCACCTCCCTGAGTTTCACAGGCTGTACTTAATGTTGCTATGCAATGCCTGCTTTTCAAGGGGGTGTCCTGCTGCCAGGCTGCAGCATGTCCCCCTCATCCCAGCATTCAGAAACATTCCTGTTCACAGAGGATGGAGACAGGCACTTTAACACTCCCCTCTCCTCCAGAGCGATCAGTGATAACGCCTTGGATCAGCTTTTGGCCCATGGCCCAGGGGAAGTGGGTGCCAAAGGCATGGAAGTGTGGGGGTCAGAGCTGAGCAGCAGCATGTGCTGGAGATCTAAAGGAGGGGAGATCAGATGCTGGACACTGCCTCTAGAGCCCTCAGAGCCCTGTGGCTGGATTCCTGCCTATCCCTCTCCTGAACCTGCCAGAAGAAGGAAGAGCTCTGGGATGGAGGGTTTGGCCCCAGAGCTGAGGGTCACAGTCCTGTGGCTTAGTGCTGCCTCTTAACTCGTGTCCCTTACTGTGGTGGTGGTTGCTACTCTAGGTGTTCCTGCAGCATCTCTCCCCGCTGCTCTCCTTGACAACGTTCGCTGCTCTGTGGCTGACGATCCTGGACTTCATGGACAAGTACATGCATGCAGGCTCCAGCGACTTACTGGTATGGCACTGAGTGGGTGCTACAATGCTTCCCCTGTTCTCTGGGCCTCATGGTGCCTTCTCTTCCCACTCTTACTCCTTGCTCCCTCCTCTCCCCACTCCTGCTCTGAAACCCTCCTGGTCCCATCTCCCCCTGTGGTCTCATGCTCCAAGACCCTCCGTCAGCTGTTCTGTGCCTCCATTTCTCTGTCCCTGAGTTGCCCCAGCTCTGTTCTAAAGAGTGTCTCTTTGCAGTCAGAGGCCATCCCAGAGTCTCTGAAGAACATGCTGCTTGTGATGGATACAGCTGGAATATTCCACAGTGCCGATTCACGCACAGGGTACTCGGACCTCTGGGAGATCACCTGGGAGCGGATAGATTGCTTCCTGCCTAGACTGCGCGATGAGCTCTTCAAACAAACAGTCATCCAGGGTACGCAGGGATGGGGAATTGCCATCACGGCCCGTCTCTTGTAGGCCAGATCTTTGCTTCCTGGAGGAAGAGGGGAGAGTCTTCCTCCAGTGCCAGGATGTTGTTGAGCCCAAAAGCCTGGGATGGAGGGAATGCCTTTTGCGTTTGTTGGTGAGCCCGTAGGCTTGGAGTGGTGGGTCTTGTGAGTAGGGCACTGTGGTGAGAGGCTGGATGGTGGGGTTGGAGGGAGTATGGCTCATGGATGGGCTGCAGGCTCACTGCTTGTTTTATGTATCTAGAACCTGTCCCCAGTGTGCCAGCAGAGCCACATCCTCAGAAACCAGTGGCCCCTGCCCTGTCTGCTTCTGCTGCCCACTCAGCACCCTTGGAGAAGTCCTCTGAGCTGGGTGCCAGTGGTGAGTCTCCTGTGGGCTCAAGCACTTCTCCCTCCCCAGCAGCATTGTCCAGCTGGGATTGGGTTCAGTGGAGCCACTTTCAGCCTCAATCAGATGGGTCTGCAGGGGCTGGGTCTCCTGAGCAGGCTCTGAGCTGTGGAGTGGGCTTCAGTTTTCAACTGGACAAGCCTAGGCCTCCATCCCTCTGCGGTTGTAGTGATGGAGGAGTGCTCGCAAGCTGCCCTGGCTGTGTCTTTGCTCAGGCTGCCTGACTGGGACTGGGGAGGGTGGCTCAAGGGAAGGCACCACAATCCCTGCTCGGCTCAGGGGTGGAGGCTGGCCCCAGGGGAAGGCCCTGTGATCCCTGCTTGGCTCAGGGAGACTGGCCTTGGCAAGCCCTGCTATCCCTGCTTGGCTTGGGGGGAGGCTGGCCTGTGGGTGGCCCTGTGATCCCCGCTCAGGGGAGGGTGGTGTGAGGAAGGCCCTACGACCCCTGATGGGCGTGGGTGGGAGACCGGCATGGGGGCAGGCTCCGTGATCCCTGCTTGCCTCGGGGTTAGTCGGGAGAGGGTTTAATACAAAGGATTGTTCTCTCCATTCCTTCCACAGACTCTGAGAGAGCCCCAGGCCCTGGCCCAGCCATCAGAGGCACCTCTGGCTCCCCTCTCTCTGCAGTGGCATCGGTGAGGATGAGCCCCGTCACAGATGTACCTCCTCATATGGCGCAGTCACCACTGATCCTGCAGCCTCTCGCTTCCCCCCTGCAGGTCGGGGTGCCGCCTATGACTCTGCCAATCATTCTCAACCCTGCCCTGATTGAGGCCACTTCCCCTGTTCCCCTCCTGGCCACTGCACGACCCACCGATCCCATGACAACCTCTGAAGTCAACTAGAGTGAGGGGGCTTAAGGACGGCTTGCTGAGGAAGTGCTGCAGGTGGAGGACACCGGCTAGATCCTCCCTGGTAGTTGCCACGTTTGCTGTAGAGGACGGTAGCTTGAGCAGAAGGGCAGCAGAGTGCTTGGCAGGGCAGCTGCTAAAATCTCCCTGGAGCATGTCGGCCTCTGCTCCCTTCTCATGGCTACTGCTCAGGAGTCACTGGCTCCCTTCCTTAGAGGGGGAGCTCAGTGCCACTGATCACCACTGAGCGCCTCCTTGCCTTTGCAATCTCAGGAGCCAGGCAGCCACCTTTACCCAGCAGCCTGTGACCAAGCCACTGCTGTTAGCAGGTGAAGAGGGACGCTCCGTGCTGTGGGAGCAGAGAGGCCTGGGTTCCTGGGACCCCTCTGATCATTCAGTCCAGCTGGTTCATCCTCCATGTCCACTGTCCTCAGCACTAGTTCTTGTTGCAGACCCTGGGCATCCCCATGCAGCAGGGGGTTGGCTTTCATTCCTCTCCCCAGAAACATACAGCTCCCTCAGCCTGGCTCTGAGCTTGCTGGCCGTGGTGTGCAGGCTGCGCTCTCCTGGCTCTGGACTGCAGTGTATCACCAAATTCCCTCAGCCCAATGGTGAGAGGACATGAGTGGACACCCTTGGCGAGACCAACTCTACCCCCTCCCTCTGGGTCTGAGTGACACACACTGAGGCTTTTCTGGGAGGAGAGAGAGAATCCAACCAGCGTTAGCTATTGGGTGGACTAGATGGAAGCCAGCAGCTGAAAGCAGCCCCAGCAATGCCTCTACCGCAGCAGCTCTTGGGGAGCAACTCCCCATGAAATAAACAGCATCCTCCTGCCTAGATACTACACTGGCCCTTCCTATTTCCAGCTGCAGGTGCTCTCTTCTCCAGCCATCGGGCCTTCATGCTCGTTAGCTTGAGAGAGGAGCTGGCTGCTGCTTGTCAAGTCCCACCATGGGTGTTGGGGTGCTCAGCTTCCCTCCTTCCCTGCCCCCAAAGCTCCAGCAGCTCAGCAAAGCCCTGGCAGCATTGCACTTTGCTTCTTCCCTATACTGTGGATGCTGGTACCTTCTCTGCCATCCCTTCCCGAAGCGGAGCCAGCCAGCTGGAATGTACCATATCTCAGTTCTTCCTGTTTTCTGAACTAGTTTTATAAATTCTCTGGGCTGATTGCAGAAATCCCACTGGAAATAGGGAGCGATTCAGAGCCGGCGTGTTCTGTACTCGGAGGAAACCCAGAGCTGCAGGGATAGACAATGTACATAAGGAATAAATGGCTGGGAATCCAGTGGACTTTTTACAGTGTAATAAATGTCCTATAAATGAACACTGGCTTGGTGGCTCCTTCCTTTTCTCTGAAGTCAGTGGCATTGATATCTGGGCTTTGGGAAGAACAAGGATGTTGCCCCCTGTGCCAGGCTGGCTGGGCCCAGCATGTAGCAGGCTATGTCCTTGTGCAGTGGGACACCCCCAATGAGAAGGGAGCCTTTAGAAGGATGCTGCCAAGTTGGCTTGGAGAATGGCAGCAAAGAGTTAAGAAGAAATGGCTCTGAACTGAGCAGGGTGGGGCTGTCAGAGCTCTTGTGGACACAGAACTGCTTTAGTTTTGCCATAAAGCTCCTCCTGGCCTCTTGCTAGTATACTGCTGTTCACAGCCCGTGCTGAGGTAGTGAACCGGTGCCAGTGATGCCAGCCCTGCGATGTCTCCGCACAAAGCCTGGCTGCTCTGACTGCAGCCATTGCCTACCCCAGAGGACAGTCCAGCACTGCTCAGAGAGAGGTCCTGGCTTCATGTCCCCTGGCTTGGAATCTGCTGGGGCATAAAAGAGTGTGGCTTCCTGCGGGGTCCTAGAGCTTCCATGTGTCCAGAAGGACATGTGTGTTTCCCTGTGGGTTTCTGCCCCTTTATGGATCTTTTCCTAAGTGCTGCGACCTGTGCAGGACACAGCCCCAGTTCCCGCCCCAAGGCTCTTGGAATCTAAAAGATGGCCATAGATCAGGTATGAGCACCTCCCGAAGAGAGTGCTTAAAACAGTATGCTGGGTTGACTTTAATTGGAGGGCGCAGGCCTAAATACCTAGTCATGGGAGACATTGCTTTGGTAGCCCTTGTGGGCCTCCTGGCATGGTACCAGGAAGGGAGCCTTGTGCACTGTGATTGGAAGGGCCAATCACCAAATCCTTCTACTGCTGCTTTTATGGCAGGCCTAAAAATCCATCCTTCCCTCTCCCATCCCTCCTACTAAAACTCTGGGCCATTCCTCAGTCACCTTCGCTGCTGCCAGCTCGTCCTCTCCCCTCCAGTGCCGCACCGCCACAGTCATCTTCCCTTCCCATTACTGACTTGTCATGCCCTTATTTGCATTCCTCCACTGATTCCCCAACGCCTTCCGTATCAAGTTCCAGCTTCTGGTCTCCTGCCTGCTCTTCTGTTCTCATGTCCTTTTCCCAAACTCCTCTTTATAACATGTCCAATGTAGATTGCTTGAAGTTTACAATCTTACAGCATCTTGGCTTCACTATGTCAATCCTGTGTCCCGGTGCGTTGATTTCACAATGTGAATGCTGGCCAGACAGTGGCATTGCTACATTTTCCCAGCTACTTCTTAACTATTTTGTATGAACGCTGCATATTAAACAGGGTAATGCAAACCTGCTTCCTGCTCTGAGGAGCTCTGCATCTTAATTCAGACAATTAAGGAACCAAACAATATTGATGCAAGACCGTTTCACTTCTGTGATCCCAACATGGAAATTCTGAGTAGCTTTTTTTTGTTTAAAGTGTAATTGTTCTACACAAAACAGTTTGATTAAACAGAACTGCAAACTGTGATAGACTCAATCAACCAACAACTTCCTTTACTTACAAGAGTTTCACCATCCACACTCCCCATACAAAAAGTTTTGGGTCTTTTTGGTCTAAACTGTCTGGGAGGTTAAGGATCTATTGAAAAGTAATCAGCAGACACAATGATGTCATTGCATCAACTAGCCTGTGCTTATGTGCTAACTTAACTGTAAAAATAAATAGATGGCACATGTGAGACTGACGCTATCGTGGACAAACTATTCAGTTAAACCTTATTGAATGAGGTGTAATACCTTTGGGGTCCATTGTATTAACAATGTAATTGAGTACATGCTGTTGACGAGGAGGAGCAGGTTGCTAATGTAATTCCTCCGGTTATTAGCCCTTTGAAGCTGGAAAGGTTCACATATACTAGTACAAACTGCATTCTCCAGGGACCAACAGACAAAGAATGGAGTTTCTACTAAATAGCCTGGTTTTAAACAGGCTCAGTCGTCTTCCTGATCCGACAGACAGACAAACGGCCCCTGGTCCACAGAGGGTCCTAGTCCTTAGGGAAGGGTGGGCAGGACTGGGTCTAGACCCGTAAAACTGGGTGCTTGTTCTGTGATGAACTTGAAACCACAAGGAAACCCAGGACTGCTCCTACCAGAGCCCATGTTAGGGTTGGGAGGATCTCTGGTTATTAGCATGTGTGTAGGTTTTTATTATTTTTGTGTTTTCTCTGATGTATTTCTATCCTAAGAATAAATAGGCTTCCATTAAAAGAGCTGTGTGGCAACTGGAACTGTAGGCAGTTAGTGCTAAGTGTCTCTGAAGAGAAAGCAAGCAGGCCTGCTTGGGCAGCCTCTCTCTGCTGGGAATAACAGTGAAGGCAGGGAACTGTTCAGCCTGGAGATCCCTTGGTCAGAAGGGTGAGGGATGTGTCTCCGTGCAAGAGAGGTGACAGCCAGGGGAGCTGGGAGCCTAGCGTGGGTGCCTTTGCTGAACCATAGCGATTGCCCTGAACTGCGACAGCACATGCACACTCTAGACACACACACACACACACACACACACACACACACACACACACACACACACACACACACACTAGTGCTAACTACTGCCACTGAGGAGAGGATGAGTACAGTACAATAGGAGCAAACTGTCAGCATGTACTTTCAGCTAGGATTGGGCTTTTATTTTTGTTCTTTGCATATGTTTGACAAAGTGTTGCTAAAAAGGTCACTAAAAATCACACTTGGAATTTTTTTTATCTACTGTTGTTCTATGTAACAATTAAGATGCCTGTAATGGAAGCAACATGGAAAAAAAAAAGTTTGTTTTACCTGTAGATTGACAGCACATCATGTAGTCAGTGTTACTGCTTCACTTGTCTGCATGGGCCACACACCTGGCCTGTGAACTCAGGGGCAATTGTAGAACCTGAACCTAGTTGGTCACTTTTAAATGAAATCCATGTAAAAAGAAATGGAAGTGTCCCTTTAACTCCAGTGATGTTTGGTCACTGAAATTAGCCAATCCGCTAGAGGGAGGAAAGTTTAATACCACAATCCTAGATGGTACAAGACCAGAGGTGAGTGCTCCTGGATCCATAAGTGAGACCAGATTTTCAAATGTGGTTGGCAGCTCCCACTGCTCAGCCTCCTTGGAACATCTGGCCCTAATCTCTTTCAGACCACTTGTGCATGCAAATGAAAGCTTTAGCAATCCCAAAGCAGCCTTATTCAGTTTACACTGTTCTTCCCATTGTTTGTAAACAACCTAATCCCTAACAAAGGATACTACATCCATCAGCAGCTGTGTTATTAGCCCTGGCACCCTAACATACTGGAGTGTATTGTTCTTGCTAGCGGCGGTAACAATGCGCTATTTGTCTGTGCAGTAGTGCCTGCTGCCAGCAGAGGGGGTTTCAGAGCTATGGTCCATTGTCGGAGACAAACTGCGGCAGGAGCCTTAGCCCATGGCTCACATAATACCTCACCCACCTTGTCTTTTACCTACTATCTTCTATTGGACCAACTTCTGTTAGTGAGAGAGACAAGCTTCCAAGCCTCCTCTCTCACCCTGGGGGGGGGACCGACCTAGCTGCCCTTCCCCTGCGTGTAGTATGGGAACGATGTTTCAAGAGCACAGCATACTTAGTGCAAACCTCCTTGTGGTTAGTGGTTGACTGCAGGCGATGTTTGGAAAGCCTGGGAACGCAGCTGTGATAGCTAAGGCTGAATTTGCTGTTTGGGACCATACGCTCCATGGACTTCAACTAAACGGCCTGTGGTTACTTTCAACTGCGGGAGACCCATAGAGACTGCGCCTCCCAGCATCCAATACTCTGATTCAAGTGGCCTCCGTCCTAAAGGTGTATTGCCTCAGGGAAGCTGTAGCGGGAGCTTGAGGTATCTCAATGGAAATTAAGTCCTGCAATTGACTCGGCTTTGGCTGTTCACTTGAAGCCATCCCGTGGCCAGGGGGTAGGTGCCTCTGCAGTGGCTGGCTTCTCCTTTGCTGGCCTGGGCTCTGGGAAGAAGGTTTCTTAGCCACTTGTTGCCAGCTACACAACATAGAATGCCAACTAGTCTGTGTGCAGCAGTGGTGTATCCTTATTGCCCAGGATAAAAGAGAGACGAGGTGGGTAATAAAAGATAATACCTCCCCCACCTTCCCTCTCCAAGGCTTTGCTATGTGGCCAGGAGTCTGACTACCAGCTTTGGCTCCTACCTTCACCACAGCCATGACTGGCTCTTCCACTGTCAACTTGGGCAGGTTTGTTTCCCCACCTATCGAAAAGAGGAAATTCCCTGCGTGACGGGAGTGTTGGGGGCTAAATTCAGTGAGTGTCTGAGCTGCTCCAATAGAAGGGGATATTTGTAGTGACAGAACATTTATGGACTCAGGAGTGCCCCAGAATCACACATGCAGCTCTCAGGCCCTTGACATCTTCTCACTTCAGCATGGAGCAGAGAGCAGTTTCCAGCTCCAAGGTGGAAAGGCTGGGTGTAGTGACTCTGGCTCCTGCCAGATACAGTTGCAGCCAGAGGTGAGGACTGATCGCAGTGGAGCACTGCAGGCTGAGACTTGCAATGGAAAGGAAAGTGCACCTGGGGAGCAAACAGTTTCCCATCGACCTTGCAGAGCAGCCAGCAGGGCTGAGCTTAACTCCCAAGCAGGCAAACCCACAAGCTCCTGAACCTGGGTGCAGCTCTAGCCAGCAGGAGCTGCCTGCCGGGCAGGCTTCCACAAACAAACTCTTCCAGGCCTTGCTGCTGTTCAGAGCGGTGGTGGGACAAGTAGCTGCTCTTATCTCCACCTTTCTGAAGGAGCTGGTACTGGAGCCCTTCTCCCCCACCCTGTCTCCTTAGGGCTGAAGAGTTGCTTTGTCTGAAGATAACTACCGGCCAGGCCATGGTAGAAACGCTGGCCGGGGGTCGCAATGCAGGCCCTGCCGCCAGGGGCGCTGTTTCTACTCAAGCCAGAAGCTGGGCAAGGGCAGAGCCCAGCAGCTGCGTGGGAGAGGGACAAAGGGCTCTGCCTACAGCTGCCGCTGCTGGAGGGAACTGGAGGCTCCCTGTTGCTCTAACTTGCTCAGACTTGGGCTCCCTCCAGCAGCTCCATCCCCCGCAGCTGGCTTGCTGTGAGCGCTGGGCCGGTCAGCGGGGACCCCAGCCCTGCCTCCAGTGTACTGGGGAGGGGCTGCTTGGCCTGTGCTGGGGGGCGAGGATCAGCTGGTTCCTACCACGTCTCTCCCTCCTGGGGCAGAAGCCAGAGCAGCCGCAGGTCCCTCTCTAGGGCAGTGACTTTGCAGAGCTCATGCCAGGAACCCCCCGGCCCAGAGCCACCGAGGGGCCCCCACCCGTAGGGGGCTGTGGGGAGGGCCCCAGGGTTCCTGACAAGGTGGTGCTGCCCTGGCTAGGGGGGACCCGGCCTGTCCCGCAGGGGAAGAGCCCCGCGCCCCCGGCCGGCGCCGCGCACCCGTGCTTGCTGGGGCAGGGGCGGGGCCGTCCCGAGCCGGGGTCGCGTTGCTCCTCCCGCCGGCCCAGAGCTCGCTGCTCGCTGGGGAAGTGGAGTCCGGCTCCGGCGGGCTCTGGCGTTGCCACTGATCGCGCTCCGCTCCGCTCCCGGCCGGGTCCCTGCGGCCCCGGGCACACGGGCAGCCCCGTCCCTCTCCTGAGCAGCGCCGGGCCGCCGATGGGGAGGCTGATTCTGGGCGAGCTTCGGACGAGCAGCCCCCGGGGAGCCCCGCCTGGACCCCGGCCCGCGCCCCGGCCGCTGCTGGCTGCCCGGGGCCAGAATGCCCGCCTGGGGGATCCTGCCCGTCACCCTGCCCGCCGTCACCATCACCGGCATGTGGATCGTGTAAGTACCGGGCAGGGGGGCGCCGGGGAGCGCGGACACCGGAGCCCAGCCCGGGCCGGCGACCCCCTATCGCTGCCCCCATGGGGGTCCTGGGCTCCGGGAAGCGATTCCCCAGTATCTCTGCCGCTAGTGAGCCTTGTCCAGCGATCCCCCCATCACTGCCCCTATCGGGGCTCAGCTTCAGGACAGCGATTCTCCCCTATCACTGTCCCCTGTGGGGGGCCCTGGGAAGCAATTCTCTCCTCCACTCTCCTATCACCGTCTCCTAGCGCCCCCTGTCCAACGATTGCCCCCCATCGCTGCCCCCACGGGGCCCCAGGCAGCGATTCCTCCCCCGCCATCGCTGCCTCCATGGGGGCCCTAGGCTCTGGGTAGTAATTTCCCACTCACTGCCTGGTGATGCTCCCCCCATCACTGCCCCGTACTGGGCCCTGGACAGCAATCATCCCGTCACTACCCCTCATGGGTGCTCAGCACCAACCGAGGTCTCAGGGAAAGCTACAGGTGGGACACCATCCTGCAAATCAGGCTGGGCTAGGGGAGCCCCGAAGCAGGTGGGCTGGAGGGGAAGAGGTGGGTGGATTGGAAGGGCTGATGAAGAGATGGGAGGGCTTATGCTCCTTTCAGTATCTTAGCTGGACAGCACAGCTCAAGGCTCTGGGTCACCTTGTCCGGGGGTGGCATGGGCTAGGGGAGATGTCAGTGTCTCAGGAGCTCCCCAGCCCCACAGCAAGCTTAGCAGCAGATGCTGAAGGTTCGATGTACCCACACCTGGTGCCTGCTGTGTGTTGTGCCACTAGGAATTACAGATGGAGAATACCTCTTTAAATCAGCCCTCTCTCCTCCCCAAGGCAGGACCAGTCACTGCCGTGAATTTCCTGGGATTCTTGCCAAGGTGAATTCGAAAGGTCCCAGGCGATGGGTCTTTCGCCTCTTCCCATGGGAGGATTCCCAAAGGATAACGTGTCTCATTGCCAGGAAATTTTCTCTGAGCGTAGACGAGCCTTCCCCTTTCCTAGTTTAACCGAGCCGAGCTCCCTTTACACCCCATTTGCTGCACTAAGTAATTCCAGTAAGTCCACTTTTTCTCGCCTCCTTACTCCCCTCCCGTACTTTCAGACTCTGATCGCCTTCCCTAGTGGCTCTGCCAAACCAGACAGATCCCTTCTCCTGAAACCATTGCTCCTGCTCATTTTTACTGCTCTTCTCTGAACTCCCTGCAAATGGGTCAGTGTCTTTAAGGTGCCCAGAACTGAAAAGTGTGTTCTGGGCATGGTCATCCTGAAGCCAGACACTGACTGTCACCTCCCTGTGCTGACTGTCACCTCCCTGCTCGGTTACAAGTCAAGGATGCTTTGATCTCTCTTGCTGTCCAGCTCATCTAATCTGCTGTCCTGTGTCACGCCTCAGCTTCTCCCCAACTCTCCTGCTTCCCCCTCCCACCTCCCACGTGAAGTTGAATCACAGTTTATTTGCCCATGTTTCTAATCTCCAAGTCTCTTGGTGGTGTCGCCTTTGTCTTCGTTGGGGCTTCTGATTTCCCGTCCTCCCCAACCACTAGTAGCTGCCTTGTGCTGAAGCTGTGGAATCAAACAGGCCACTTCCGGGTTGCCTTTTATCATTACCCATTGTTGGAACCTTTCAGCCCCCGTGACCCTGCTGGTATTGGAGCCACTCTGAATTAACGCTGAATTAACTCTGTCTCAAATGCTCTGGGTTCCTGGGAGGCCTGGTAGCTTTGTGGATTGACACAAAGTTGAAGAAAATGCAGCAAACTCCAGAGTGAAGATAATGAACCCCCTGCCCCATCTGGAAACTGAAGTGAGGATTCAGGTGTGTGGTGTGGTGTCTTTATCTTCCTTTGTTGCAGCTGGACAGGAGACAGGATTACTGGGCTAGATGGACTGTTGGTCCTATCCAGTCTGGCAGTGCCTAGGTTCCTACATCACTGTGCTTTAAGTGACTTGCCATGGATAAAGGTATTTCCTGTACACGTTACTGAATTCAGGCATCTGGCCGGCTGAGACGACCAACACGGAGCGTCTCAGAGTTCTCTGACTTCTGCAATGCTGCTATGCTAGAATTGTTTTAATAATCCTAGTCCAATCCAGGAGTGCAATATCCAGAACTGGACCTTTCTGTTCAGGCCAACTGGCCTGACCTGTATTAAAGACAGGAGAGAGATGTGCAGTGTTCTCAGTTCCTTACACATCCTCCCCTGACATGCATCCACAGCCATGTGTGTTCACCTAGGACCTCTGCATGCCTCCACCCACAGCCTCTCCTGTAGGGACTCAGGTGTCATCCATGGGCTGCTGGCTTCCTAGCCCTATAAAACAGCGTGGATCTGGGCAGTAACGACGCTAGTGCATCAGTCACCCTGCCTAAGTGACCTTTGTAAATAAACTAGGCCTCCAATGAATGTTGCCTGGTGAAGGGTCTTCAGTGCCATTCACTTGCTCATACGTATAAGAGGGGACAACATAGTTCCTCCCACCCACAGCACTGCCCAGCTGGCTGCTGCTGAAACTGATATGAAAAGGGAGGCTGCAGCTCTTGCTCTTGGCAGTAAGTGTAAACCTTGGGCCTTCACTACCCAGGGCTGCTCCAAATGTGGACAAACAGCCCCTGGGTGCTGAGCAGACTTGTTCCTTGTGTGGCTCCAGCCTCTGGGCTGCTGATTACTCCGGCCAGCCCTGAAGATCCAGTGCAGGTGAGAGCGTGAGATCTGGAGGCATGTCCGATTCCTGCATCGCTGGCAGAACCTTGTCCCGGCGATGCAGGGAGCACAGAGTCTGGGGGCTGGTGGTGGTTTGCAGAGCCCAGGGGGAGCTTTCAGCACTGGGATGTCATGGCCCTGTGAACTGGGCCCAGGTGGCCGGGAGCTGCTGCGAGTATGTCTGAACTCCAGCCGGGTACGTGGGATTGCAGCAAGTGTGGACGTACGTCAGCTAGCTAGGATCTAGCTAGATCTACTCGCTGGAGTAACAGCAGCAGTGTCTTGCCCCTCATGACTCAGGAGTAATGACCAGCTTCACTGTTGTTATTCCTGGAGCTAGCTTTGGTCTGGCTAGTTGAAAGCCAGCTCAGGTATGTTTGCCAATTGCAGTGCAGACAGACCTGTGGAAAGGACTCACCAATGGCACCTTGACAGCCCCTCTTCAGGGTAGAGTCTTACCTGGAGTCTTCTCTGGAGAGCTCCCTTGAGCTCCCTTTCTCCAGGCTCTTCCCTCAGATGTGCGTAGTCCCTGACTGTGTCCTCAGGGCTGATTCTCATGGGCCAAATACCCCTAGAGGAGCTGTCTTGGCTAAAGCTGCCTCTGGCTGCTGTTGCAACCGCTGCACCTGGAGGGTCATAGAAGGGGAGCAGAAATGCATTGAGTGCTGCTCTCTCCAGGTGGCTTCTGCACCGTGCAGTGACGGTGGCTTCCACACCTGACGGGGTTGTTGTGCCGGTCAGAAGAAGCCCTTGAAATGCCAATACCACAGATGCCCCCTGGGATGGGAAAATCCAGCTAGGTCCTTTGCACCTCTGGCATTGTCACCTGTCACGCAGAGCTGGCTGCTCCACTGACAGATCCCGGCCTGTGCACATCAGAGGGACAGGACAGGAAGATCCTGTGGGAGAGCAAGGCTGGAGGATATAAAGAAACTGGAGGAGAAATGGCGGTTTGTGCGCTGGAGGGGCAGGGCTGGAAGGTCTGGGTGATCTGCCTGCTTAGTTGCACTACCCCAGCTGGGCTAGTGGTGGGCACATTGGGATGAGCTGCTGCTGATGCCTGTTCTGGGAGCAGGGAGGGAGTAAAGCGGGGTGCTAAGGGTTAACAGCAGCCCCTGGGAAGGGAGAGCAGGACCTGGGGCAAGGTTGGGACCCCATAGCCCTATGGAATTGCACCTCGAGTGAGGTACACCAGCAGCGCTGCCCTCTGGCCTGGTTGTCTGTTCAATGCCCCTAGTACCCTGTAGCCCTATGGAATTGCACCTCAAGTGGGTGTCCCAGCAGCGCTGCCCTCAGTCCTGGCCCCTAGTACCCCGAGCTTGTTACGTGGCCACCGTGGTAACTAGAGAGGTTTCTTACTGGTGCTTGTGCCTATTTTTAATGGGTATTCGTCATCGTTAGCGTCAGCAGCTGCCCACAATTGGAGCCAGCCCAGGGCAGGAGCCGCCCAATGCTCTAGGGCCAGCCAAGCACCAAGCTGCCCTTCTGAAAGCAGGAACTGGTGCAGAAGGGTCAGTGCAAAGAGATTGTGGAGAACCACCAGCCCCACCCTGCCCAGAGCCTTGGAGCACATTAGACGCTAACCATTAGGCCTTGTGCTTTCCGGGAAGCATTAACCATTCTGCAGCTGCATACTGAGGCTAAGTGATTATCCCAAGATGCCTCAGAGTTGGTAACCGAGTAGGAGACCTGAGCCCTTGTCCCCTGCGCTGGTCATTAGTGTGCTACCCCAGGGAGAACCTGATCCTCCATCTTTGTACCCCTGACATCAGCAGGTGTTGGGAATGCACAAGGACTACGGGCCTGCTCCCTAGCACTTCCAAGAGGCCAGTGTGAAGTAGCACAGCCATGAGCAGTATTGGGTCCAGTGCCTGCTTTTATGACTCTGTTCAGTCTCTCCAGTGTCCCGGCCTCTCCCTGGGAAGAGTGCATGAACCAAGCTGCCCACCTGTCCCTCCTGGGCAACCCTCTTAGACCCATCGCTGTAACTGGGCTTGGCTATCTTGGCAGCCACTGAGTTCTGAGTGATTGCCACTCCAGCCTTTAATGAGCCGTGTGGCTAATTTGTGATCCAAACCCGGCTGCCCAGCACTGTCTGGCAGCCAACTTTGGATCCCAAGGGGCAGCCATCTGTAAATGCAGCTTGACGTGCCTGTGAATGAATCCGCTCTCTCCCTGTGTTTGTGAGTGTCACTGAGGTGTGGGAGAGTGTGTCTGGAGGACTGGACTGTGCGTGTGAGAGGGACGCACTGAGCCCTTTCCCTAGAGCCAGGCTGGTTGAAACAGTCGGAGATTCCTGCTTTGGGCAGGCAGCTGGAG
This sequence comes from Gopherus evgoodei, assembly GCF_007399415.2. Classification (NCBI taxonomy): domain Eukaryota; kingdom Metazoa; phylum Chordata; order Testudines; family Testudinidae; genus Gopherus; species Gopherus evgoodei. Next base: position 73,252,502 of record NC_044328.1, read on the forward strand.
TGCTGGGGCCTGGAGGTTTCATGGCAGTGGGGGAGCGATGCTTGGCCCGGAGGAGGTGGCGGGCAGCATGGGGTCAGAGGGAGAATGTGCTTGGGTGTGTGCCAGCCGATGCCAGGAGATGCCCCTTGGTGCTTGGGAAACTGTCTAGACCAAGGTCAGGGAGCAACTACGCAAAGGGGGCAGAGAACCCTGGGGGCTGCATGAGATGGAGAGTTTTGCTCCCCAGTCCAGTCTGCAGGGAATGGAGGGGATTTTCCCCTGGAAATGAAGGGGGCCCGGAGGGTCTCAGGGGAAAGAGACAGAAATACTGGGGAGAGCACAAGCCCTGGTGAGTGGGTGTGTTGGGGGGCAGGCCTGGGGAGAACACTGCTGTGGTACCAGAGATTCCTGGGGGCTGGGAGCAGGAGGGTCTCTGTGCTTCTCTGGGGCTCTGGGTGGCAGTAGGGTTCGGCACCCCTCTGCTAGGATTCTCCTATTCAGTACCACAGTGGCTAGACTCTGCTTTCCCGGGCTTTCCATGATCCCCCATGGCAAGGAAACCCAGCAGTGATGGTTTGGCAGGTGGGGAACAGCAAGTAAGACCATTGGGTGGCTCTCAGGATAGCTGTGCAGGCTCCTTGCTGCAGCCAGGGAGGTGCTGTGACCAGATACCGATTCAGGTGCTCTGGCCAAGTGTCCCCACCATGGGGGGTACAGCTGAGGGCAGGTTCTCCCTGGCCTATTCCTCTGCGGTTCAGTGAATCTGAGCTGATGTTGTCCAGCCTAGTTATTACAGTGCTGCCCTCTCCTAACTCCCGCCGGGAGAGACACGCTGACCTGCATGGAGGGTGATCCTCTTAATGTAGCAATCCCCCTCCCCCTGAAGGTCCTAGGTGCAGTGGGAATCAATCCAAGCTCCTCACGGATCCAGCCCTCTTCCCTGAGTCTCCATCAATGGGCTGTGTAAACCTCGGCTGGGAGTGTGGGGTCACTCTCCGAGCTGGAGCATTCCAGTGCTTGGGAGATGCTCCCAGAGGCTGCCTTTGGCTGCTGCCCTGAGTCTGTGCATCTCCCCAAGGAAGTGCTGCTGGAGGGGTAGGTGATGGGTTGGAAGGGGTGTGGGTGGGGTGATCTAGTGAGGATCAAAGGTTGAGCTAATCCAGGCATTCTTCTGTCTCCTGTAGGTATGCTATGGCGCTCTCCAATAACCACATCTGCCCAGTCCACAACTGGTAAGAAGTCCTGGTGGGATGGGACCTTTGTTGGCTGGGAGGGGGTCCCCACCAACTGGCTGCGGACCCTGTCGTGGCAGGTCCTTCTCTGAGCAGGGTGGAAAGGCCTGTGCTGGCACCGAGTCACAAAGTCATGCAGGCAGGTGTGTTGGGGGGTGTGGTGACACAGTTCTTCTCCCCACAGCCTAGCTACTGGGGGTTGGGCTGAGGTCAGTGACCCAGCCCGCAGCCAGGCATTCTGTCTCCGACCTAGTTCCGGCCAAGGCTGGCCTTGCCCAGCAGATCAAAGGGAAAGTGGCTGCTGATCAGGTTAGATGGGTGATGAGGAAACGCCAGCTGCTTCCTAGTCCTTGTCATTTCCTATGGATCAGCTCCTGGTTACCAGAGGTGGCTCCAAATACTAGCATCGCAGCCTGGTGGTGGAGTAGTGTGTAAGGGGTGCTAGGGCTGGAGGCTGGTGTCCTGTTGATTGCGGGGCCCGGTGTGTTCCCCTCCATGGCACAGAGGGCCTGTTCCCCACATCCAGAGCCGGATTGTCCTTTAGACCTGGCTCTGGGTCGCTGAGGTCCTCTGTTCACCAACACGCCCCACCCCAGGCCCTCTGCCCCTAGGAGGTGGGGAATTGGTGGATTGTTCACATGCTGGACAGAGACAGACTGCAGGGAAGCCAGAGCCCCATGGGTTACAATCCTAACCAGTCTTAGCAGCTAAGCAGGGTCAGGCCCAGGCAGTACATGGATGGGAAACCGCCAGCAAAGGCCTATGTTCAGCAGCAAGTAGTGGTATTCCTCTTCAGCTGTGGTTCTGAAGCAATGCTCCAGCATGGCGCTGGGGGTGCTGTGTTGTAGGGTGTTATTTTGAGGGTCTTGGCCTGCTACACTCCACCTCCCCCTGCCATTGCAATGAAACGGGGCACACATCACTTCCTCCCCTGACCTGCGGGGCGGCGCCGCCCCTTGCTGTGAAACAGTCACCCTCTGTGGCTCATTGGCAGGGCAAGGCAAGCCTGGCATAGAGCTCATTAATTAAGGGCTCAGTCCTGCAAACCTTTCCTCCCTTGAGTAACCTGATTGGTGTCAGCGGGCCCACTGGCTTCAAGGGAGCTGCCGATATGAGTAATGCTAGTCATGTGTGTTAGGAGCCTGCAGGATGAGCCTCAAGCATTCAAAGCCCTTTAGGATCTGGCCGTGTGACTAGTGCTATATAAAGCCCCCCACCAGAACACGGTCAGTATGTGAGCAAGGCGGCTCCGGTAAATAACGTAACCCTTGTTAGAAGGTTTCCACTCAAACCCCCCAGAGCATGAAAAAGTCTGCAAATAGGCAGTTAAGGGAATCGTTGAGGGGTGTGAGTCTCCGTGGAAAAGGTTGGAACTAGCTACTTTCCTCTGTTGAGGCTGGACGTACCCCTCCCACAACTTTGCCAAAACCAAACTGACCTTGCAGCTTCTCCTGGCAGATCTTAGCAGAGGGTCGACCTTTCTGGAAAGTTATGGACAGATCAGACCAGCATTGGGGAGAGGTGGGGATTAGAAAATTGACTTGCTTTTGGACATGTCTGAATCATGTTTAGTTTGCTGTGTCTCGTAAAGAGCTCAGACCTAGAAGCGATGGGTAAGTGTATTCTGGCTGGTGTATACAGCTCTCGGTGCAAGGAAAAAAAAATATACACTGCCATTTCCTGCAGAATATTTTATTTTGTCTTCAGACAAACGCATTTTTCTCCATTGGCTTCATAGCATAAACAGAATGCTGACGATGAGTAATGCTAAAGAACTTGGTTTTAAGTTTGAAAAAACAAACCCAAACCTATGCAGGAGAGATTGCTTAGCTCCCCATCTCTGAGGTTTCATGGCTGGAAAACAGAGCCACATGGAAACGAGAAGGGTCTGAAAAAATGCCAATTCTAAGCTTTCCAAAGGGAAGTCCTTTTTAACTCTGTGGTTACCAAACAGATTCAGTTGTAATTCACCAGTGAGGCAGAGACTGAGCTCTCTAGTTCACGAGGGAGTTCTGAGAACCACCAGCCTTTGTTTTTATTTATGCCTAGCAAAGACAACACCTTCTTTTAACTGTGAAACTCAGCCTTAATTATGGAGCTGAGAAGGAGGCCTCCATCCATAAGGTCAGATGGCATTTTAGGCTAGGAGCCTGAATCCTAAGGGAACTGGGTGTCAGACACCCTGTGGTTCTGTTGAAATCCCAGCCGTAATGGTCTACTGCCGTCTGTCAGGGAGAATCTAAACTGCTTAGCTGTGTAACATAGGCCTCCAACTCGCATGCCAGGGGCCTGTGTTTCTGGATCTGGAAGACATGAGTTCGAGGCCCACTGTACCTACAGAGCCCTGAGTGGGCGGTGTCAGTGCTGCTGGGGTTTGCAGAGCTGCAGCTGTGGTACACGTGTTGTGGGTGCTGGGTGTACCCCCGTTTGGGAGGGCGCTTGTCTGTCTGCCAGGGAAGAGCTGTGGGGGGTGGGGAGCAGGTTGTGCTGCGGATGAAGGGACTGCCTGAAAGTGTTACAGCGGAAGCTGATCAAAGTGGGAAGTGACCTGAGTTCAGATCTTTGTAGGGGCCTGGCCTTGTTCTAGCTTCCTCCCTCCCTGGCTCACCTACCCCCCCCAAGTCTGGGAGAGAGCTTGGGGGCATGGGCCTGCCTCCAGCTGCAGCCCATCATGCGTCCTGGCCTGAGGGACAGCCCTGTGCCACCAAGCTGTTTCCATGCCAGCAGTCCTAGGATGGCTGGGATCTGCAGGTCAATATCTGCCACGCTCAGCTCCTGGTGGGGGAGCGGTGCCTCGCTGGGATGGCTGGCAGGCGGAGAGGGAACTGTTAGCTAAGTAAGCAACTGACCAAGGCCCCCTGCCACCTCGCCAGCTCCTGCATTCCTGGCCCATCTCCCAGGGTGCTGCGTTCCCTGGCCAAGCTCGGAGCAGCTCACACATCACTTCTGTCTGATGGTGAGGGAGGAGGCCTGAGCCTGCAGCCCTCTGGGACCCCCTGCCCCAATCCAGCCTTAGCCCTGCAGCTCTGAGGCAGCTCTGGCGCGTCAGAAGTACTGGACAGACTCTGGGAGTCCTGCTGGGACAGGCACTCCGCTAAGCCACTGCAGCTCCAGAGAGGCCCTTTGCAGAAAGGAGGGCCTGGGGGAGTAGCCGGGGCTCTCTGCACTATAGCCTTGTTTCAGGCCATCTGCAGGCAGAGCTGTGAAAATCAGTGGGAACGAACAGCCCTTTGCCCAGCCGGATTTGGCAAGCCTGTGCTTTGGGCTTCCCTGCTGGGTGCTTTGGGAGTCCAGTCTGAAGGACACTATAGAAATCTGTCATGATCATTTAGTACGGGAGCCAGATGGGGAGCAGCAACCTGGGGTGGGGAGGGGGGTGGATCCCCTGGGCCCCGGGGGGTCTGCGAGCAGCCTGAGCAGCACCACTTCCCCTTGAGACTGGGTGGAGATGTTTCACCCTGTGCTGTCACCAGATGAGGGAAGGGGGCTTTGGGGCAGGTTCCCAGGGTTCTGGGTTGCCAGGAGCCCGGCTGCAGGGGGTTCTGTCCCTTTGCAGCAGGCAGGGGAGGACAGCACTGCATGTTCAGAGAATTCCTACCACCACCACCACCCCTGCTGGAGCCCTCCCCATCACCCTGTCTGGAGGCCTGTCCAAGCTTTGAGCTTCCTGAAAATTGATGGATGGGTTCCTGCTGTGTCCCCCACACCTCTCCTCCCCTCCCTACTTCTCCTGCTTTGTCTGGAGGAATGAGCCAAGGATCATAAGTCAGGGTGGTCCAGAGTTCTGCTCCCAGCTCTTCCACCAACTCCCTGGGTGACCTTGAGCAAGTCACATCCGTGCTCAGTGACTCAGTTTCTCCATCTGTGCAATGGGTTTAATAGCACTCTCCTTCTGACAGGGGTGTTAGGAGGGTGAATAATGTCTGTATAATGCTTTGATTGTACAAAGGACTGTGTAAGTGTGGAATGTTAGAGGTGTGACTGTCTCTCCCTGCATCCCTTGCTGGTGAGACACAAGAATGGCTCCCTTGCAGCCATCTCTGGGCTGGAACATGTTTCCCTGGGGATGCTAGTCCTTCATCACTCCCTTCTGCACACAACCCTTTACCAAGCTGCCTGCTGCCGACAACCCACTGCTGCAGCCAACATCCACAACTGCCAGCGCTGGGGGATGGGAGGATAACCTGGTTGAGGAGTGTGTGCAGAGGGCAGAAAAGGACAGAGTTAAGGTTAACGTGGATGGGCTGTGGTGTCCGGTAGTCTGGGGAATGCGGGAGGAGAGGGTACATGCTGTTAGGTGGGTTAATTTTCCATTTGTGTGTGTGTGTGTGTGTGTGTGTGTGTGTGTGTGTGTGTGTGTGTGTGTGTGTGTGTGCGCACATACACATAGCAACCTGAACTGCTTTCCAATAAGATTTGTGTCAATATAAGCAGTGGTTATTCATCTGAAGCCTTCTCTGGGGTGGAGCATGAGAGCTGTTTCGCAGTGCACAGTGATAGTTTTAGAAGAATGCTACCACATCCATCTGAATAATCCAGGGAGAACAGAAGCAGCAAGATGCAACCACCCAGGTGGCATTTGGCCAGGTGTGTGGGGTTAATGCCCCAACTCGCCTGGATGCTGCCTAGGCTCTTTACTGTGGGCAGTGCCTCCTCCAACAGGACAGTGCTTCCTTGGCATGGGGGCACAACTGATTCTAAGGGAAGAGACCTCGTACAGCCCAGCCTTCCTGCAGCTCTGGAAGGTCTCTTCTCCTTGGACTGGCCTGGCCAGCTCTCCTCCATCCCTAGGGCCTGCTGTGAGGACTCAGTGCTGGTGACTGGCTTGGGGAGATCTGTCTGATGAGGGATGGCAGAGGAGCTGGGGTCCCTGGCTCAGTTCCTGGAGGGGACAGAGCAGCACAGGAGCCCAGGACCTGCCCAGGTGAGCTTGAATTTGGATCAGGGGACCCAGGGCCTTCTCTTCTTCATGTGGTGTTCCGCCTAGCAAAGCACTGGGGTGAAAAGATTGTTAACAGGTTCTTCAGGATCCGCTGGCCTGGCCTCTGCATCTGCTGCTGTGTCTGGCTGGTTTGTCAACAAAACCAGTCGTGGTGGTAGAACTAGGGGCAGGCTGGTTCCTTTCCCACCCGGGGGCAACTGGCCCTTTCTGCCCTGGAGCCAGCGGATTCCTGTGCTCGAAGGGCAGCCCTGTGGAGGAGCAGAGTGGCTGCTCTGTTGCAGAGGGGAACGGGGTCGCCGGGCAGATGTGCTGTGGCAAAGTGGAACGGGGTCTTGTGGTGCCTGCGCTGTAGCGCAGGGGACAGGGTCATGTGGTGGCTGCGCTGTAGAGGGAGGGACGGAATCGTGTGGTGGCTGCACTATTGTGGGAGGGATGGGGTCATGGTGGCTGCGCTGTTGCGGAGGGGACAGGGTGGTGTGGCGTCCATGCTGTTGCGGAAGGGACGCGGTCATGTGGCGGCTGCGCTGTTGTGGCGGAGGGGAACGGGGTCATGGGGTGGCTGTGCTGTTGTGAAGGGGAAAGGGTCATGTGGTGGTTGTGCTGTAGTGGGAGCGATGGAGTTGTGTGGTGGCTGCTCTGGGCAGCTGTGCTGTGGTGGAGAGGAACGGGGTCATATGGTGGCTGCACTGTTGCAGAGGGGACGGGGTAGCATGGTAGCTGTGCTAGAGAGGAGTGGTTGGAGTCTCCAGGCGGCTGCGCTGTAGCAGAGGGGTCGGGGTCGCTGGGCAACTGCGCTGTAGCAGAGGGGATGGGGTTGCCGGGTGTCTGCGCTTTTGTTGTGGGATGGGGTTTCTGATGCTTTGCCATGACAGAAATTGGCAGCATTGGAGGCTGTCTCAGCACCAGCTCATTCTGTGATGACATGCGGTCAGGTTTTACCTTGGGCAGCTCACAGGTCCCAGTGGCTGCCCTGTGCATACAGTTTCTCCTGTGCATCTGCCCCATACTCAGAGGCGGTGAGGAGGAAGCACTGGGGCCAGGAGATCCCTGAGAGTCAGCACTAGCCGTTTAGAAGGACTTGGAAAAACCATCACCTCTGCCAGTGGAAACTCAGCAGTCACACGAGAGAGCAGCTGGAGCCAACCCTGCAAGTCTGGCCGGATTCACACACAGCAGCAGGGATCTGAACCCTGCTATGCACTGCTCTCCTAGAGGCAGCACTGGCAGGGCTGGCTTTCTCCACTGGCTGCCACACGGAGACCTGGGACTAGCGCGGCTACAGCTCCATTACACACACACAGACCCATCTGTCTGGAGCAGCGGGAGGGGCCTCAGTAGGTCAAATGGGAAGAGGTGTGGGCCCCCTTCCTTCCTTCCTCGCCCCACTGCTTCTGCAGAGCTGCCCAGGGCACGTGTGTGCCCTGCCACATGAAGACAGGACCCACGAGAAAGCAGCTCGCCCGTGGAGGGGTGTGTGTGTGCCCGTCTGCTCCAGCATTCGAGAGCTGTATAGACTCCCCTATTCAACGGTCATCCCTCTGCCCACCTGTGACCATGCCAAGAGTGAGAGGGCAGCATTTGGGGACCCATTTGAGGAGGTCAGGTGGTTCCACGTTCCCCTGGAGGGTCTGTAACGATGCACAGGACTTGGGGCCGCAGCCATTGCTGTTCACAAGCATTCCTGGGGCTGGGGCCAGCTGAGAAGTGGCAGCTGTGCTCTTCGTCTGTCTGATTTCAAGGAGGCCACTCCTCCTCACGATGGCGGCTGTGGGGGCTGGGACTGGACTTGCTGCCCACAAGATCCCTTCTGGTCCTGTGTTCAGGGGGTTTCCCAACTCTGCATGTTGACCTGGCCATTCTGGTTCCTCGCCGACAGTGAGTGCTGATTGGCCAAAGCTATAAATCCTGCCCTGGGTTTGGCCTGGCAGTTTGGCTTGTGTTCCATCCTGGCACTTCCCCAAACCTCCCTGTGATCACGTCTGGCTCTCTGAGCGATTTTTCTGGCTGTTCTCCTGGCCCTTCTGTTCTCTGCGATGCAGAGCTTGGCTCAGGACTTGGCCTTGGTCCCGGTCCTGCCCTGGCCGCTTGCTCTATTTTCCATCAAAGGGCAATAAACCCACTGGTTGCAAAAAGCCATGTGTGGCTCCTCCCTGCCTGCACAGAGAGGCTGTAGCTGTAAATCCTCTCAGTGAGAGTCGCCTCTCTCCACAGGCATGTGGGGATGGGCCACAAGATGGACTCATTTGCCCAGGTGTGAACTACGGGCCGTTTCTGCGTAGCGAGCGGTCAGCTATGGAAGGGGCTGTATGCGTGCACACAGCTTGGAGCCCTGGGGAGAGGTCCCATCAGGCCTCTGGCTTTATCTTCAGCCCACCTTCCTGACTCTTCAGGGCTCCTTGGGGAGAGTGCTGTGAAACGAGGATCCCTGCATGTTTGCCCTTGCTGCTCCTCACTGATGTGTGGCTTTAGTGAGCAGGCAGGAGCATTGCTGTCTCTCTGGTTTTGTTTGATGAGGAGGAAGGAGTTAAGCCCCCTTTCCGGGACTGCATGGGCACAGTTAATGGGCAGCCCGTCTCCATCTGCTCTTGGGAGATGAGGACTAAACTGCTGCAGAAAACCCATCCTGATCCCTGGCTCCGGGCCCTGGGGTTGTTTGGCTGGAGCTGTCCGAATGGGTATTGCCCTGTGAGCCACTTCTTGGCACAGGACCGTGGACTCAGCTGGGCAAATCTGATTGGCTAAAAGGAGAGCTGATCTGAATGTCAGCCCAAGACTCAAACTGCCCTGCAGCTTCTCCCGGGACATGGACTGAGCCCGTCCAGAGGATGGACTTGAGTTCATTCGTAACTCTCTCGGGGGCTTCTAAGCTTCCAGGGTCCCACTGGGAGCAGAGGGGTCAACCCCTGCCAGCGGGCAGCGCCCTGTCTGTGCCATCTCCCCAGGGAGCCCAACAGCTCAGCTTAGCGGGTCCAAGAGTTTCTGATCGTTTGGAGCAGCATCCAGATGCCACGTGAGCCGAACCGCAGCACTCCCTTGAGTTGTGCTTGATGCTGTCTGTAGTGATTCTGGGGAAACTGGTGAGGGGTCAGGTCAGGGGCAGGAGAGACTCTGCCCCCAATCCCAGAGTAGCTAAAAGGGTTTTGCTGAAAGGATTCACAGCGAAATTGTTAGCAGCACTGACGTGTCACTGGTAAGCTTCCGTGCGGGTGTCCCATTAAGCCAACTGAGGTCAGGCCCCAGTTCTGAGCTGTGTCAGCCTGGCTGCAGATGGCACTGTATGGAGTCACATTGGGCTGGTTTTCTCTGCAGCCAGCAGGGCTGGGAAACTTATTTTGATGAAGGCTTAAAGTCTCAGCAAGTCTGCTGCCCAACTAGTATTGACCACTTATCTAATGTGCCTTGTTCCCTTCTCCCCAGGATTTATAACCAGTCCTGTGGCCTGGACGGCCCCATTTCATGCTGCACTCTGGATCACATTCCTCTGGTCAGGTAAGAACAAAAATGCCCCCAAATAGCACAGCAATCCAGTGCCTGCTGAACCGGTCCAGTGCACATATGTGGGCGGTTTCTGGAACTGTGGGTTGGGGGCAGGATGTTCCTGGAATTGCCAGGAGCTGTGCTCCTGTGGCTTACAGCGTCTTGCTGACAACTTTTCCTCTTGCCCGAGGTGATGGATCTCAGCTGCCTCATTTGTGGCCGTGAGTGCCAAGTGCTCCCACCCCTGTTGGCCCCTGCCAGCACGCTGCGAATGGAAAAGGAGTGAGACCGGGAGCCAGAGGGTGGGAGGGGTGGCATTGCCCAGGCACTGCTGCCATCCCATGCTACTGCTAGGGGCCTGGAGAACAACGCATGGGGTGTAGCTCTGCTGGCTCCCAGGCCCACCCCTGAGCAGGTGCTGGGAACAAAGTGTAGCCAGACAAGGAGCCTGTCTTGCAGATGGAAGGAAGGGACTGGGCTGAACTGATCTGGCTGGCAGAGCCTGCACTGAAGGTGTCCTGCTGCTTGTGTGGCTCGGGAGCTAGGACTGGCACTGAAGCTCGGAGCTGCTTCCCAGTGGGTGCCCGCTGGTGTTGCTGAGTTGGTGCCCCTGGGGCTCTGCGGCCAGAGAGGTCGTCAAGTGGCTGTGTCTCGGTTAGCAGCAGCTGGATGAACCCAGTGCTGAGTGGGGGTGATGGTCAGGGCTCCATAGCAGCTAGTAGGCAAACCCTGCAGCTGGCACGACCTGCAAGTCCAGCTAGATTCCTGCCAGTCATGAACAGGAACCTTCTCGAGGAGCCAGAGGGGAAACGGCTCCAGAGCAGGTTGTTGGGTGGGGTTAGGCTGAGGTCTGGAGGCCAGGGCCGGCTTTAGGCACTGCGGGGCCCCATTCGAAAGAGCTGCTGCTGGAGACAGTGGCGGGACTTTGGTGGCAGCCTTAGAGACTTTGCAGGGCCCTCTTAGGGGTGCGGGGCCCAATTTTGGGGAATCGGGTGAATTGCCCTAAAGGCGACCCTGCTGGAGGTATCTCCGTGGCTGTAGTGCTCTGGCGCTTGCAGCATAGGGAAGCCTGGTGCTCCATCCCTCCGCCCCAGTGATCTGGTGCTCTGCTCTCCCTCCACAAACTCCACTCCTGGGGGGTTTTCCTTGTGTACGTGTGGGAGGGGTGACTGGTCTGCGTGGAGCTGGTCTCTGTGTGGAAGGGTGGTGTGTGTGTGGTTGATGAGCTCTATGCAGAGGTTTGTGGCTGGTGGGTAGCGTGCACACCTGGGAATGGAGGGGGTGCTGGGTGCATGGAACAGGGGTCTCTGGGAAGGTGTCTTGGGGCATTTCTGTAGTGTCTGCGAGCACTTGCAGAAAGGACCCCCTGAGCATGTTTGTGGCATGGTGTGTGTGTGTGTGTTTGCGGCATACTGGGGGTGTGAGCAGTGCGTCTGTGGCACATGTATGTGTTTGTGGCATGTTGGGGGTGTGAGCAGTGCGTGTGTGTGTGTGGCATGCTGGGGGTGTGAGCAGTGTGATTGTGTGTTTGGCATGCTGAGTGTGAACAGTGCATCTGTGTGCTTGTGGCGTGTGTGTGTAATGTGTTTGTGGCACACTGGGTGTGTGAGCAGTGTGTGGGGGGGCACACTGGGTGTGTGAGCCGTGTGTGGGGGCACACTGTGTGTGTGAGTGGTGTGTGGGGGGGAGGCCACTGGGGGTGTGAGCGGTGTGTGTGTGTGTGGGGGGGCCACTGGGGGTGTGAGCGGTGTGTGTGTGTGTGTGTGTGGGCCACTGGGGGTGTGAGCGGTGTGTGTGCGTGTGGGGGGGGCCACTGGGGGTGTGAGCGGTGTGTGTGTGTCTGTGTGGGGGGGCCACTGGGGGTGTGAGCGGTGTGTGTGCGTGTGTGTGGGGGCCACTGGGGGTGTGAGCGGTGTGTGTGTGTCTGTGTGGGGCCCCACTGGGGGTGTGAGCGGTATGTGTGTTTGTGTGTGTGTGTGTGAGGGGGCCCACTGGGGGTGTGAGCGGTGTGTGTGTGGGGGGCCACACTGGGGGTGTGAGCGGTGTGTGTGGGGGGTGGGGCACACTGGGGGTGTGAGCGGTGTGTGTGGGGGGTGGGGCACACTGGGGGTGTGAGCGGTGTGTGGAGGGTGGGGCACACTGGGTTTGTGAGCTGTGTGTGCGTGTGTGTGGCACACTGGGGGTGTGAGCTGGGGGGGTTTCACTGGGTGTGTGAGGTTTGTGTGTGTGTGTACGTGTGTGTCACACTGGGGGTGTGAGCTGTGTGTGTGCATGTGTGGCACACAGGGGTGTGAGCGATGTATGGGTGGCACACGGGGGGTGTGAGCGGTGTGTGGGTGTGTGGGGGGCACACGGGAGGTGTGAGCGGTGGGTGGGGACACACGGGGGTGTGAGTGGTGTGGGGGGCACACTGGGGGGGTGAGCGGTGTGTGTGGGGGCACACTGGGGGGGTGAGTGTGTGTGTGCACGCGCGCCCTGGGATGGGAGGCCGGGCTTGGCATCGCCTGTGGCAAAGGAGGAGGGGGACGGCTTGCATGAAGTAGAAGTGGGCGCTGGGGTTGGAATTTCCCCTTGGCTTCCTGTTTGCGAAGTGGAGGAAAGGTCAGGTGCTCGCTGGAGGCTCTAGCTCGCTCCCAGCTGGGGAGAGACCGCCTGGAGCTCCAGCCCCTGCACCCCGCGCATCTTGCCTGCCTGAGGGCCTCTGCTGGGCCAGCTTGTTGCCCAGGGGGTCTTCACACCAGCCCCCTCCAAACCTCTCAGCTAGTCCTGATCTGGGAGCAGGAAGCAGGGCATGGGGGGAAGCAGGGGTGATTGGTACAGGGAGGGAGGGGTCCCTGGCTTGGTGGCTAGCCTCGGGGGTTGTGTCTGAAGTGCTGGTTTGCCTACACCCACCTGGCCTGAAGTGAGGCGCTCCCAAGCCCTCCCCTTTGCCAGGCACAGCGCATGTGGCCGGTGCCCTGCTGTCCTGGCAGCCCGTCTCCGCCCCTCAGCACCTGGCTATGGCTCTGCAGAGCATGAAGATGCAATGGGAGCAGCTGGTGTTCTGTGCCCTATGGGGGGCGCTCTGAGGGGCAGGTTACGGCGGGGCACTCTCTGAGGGCACGGGTGGAGCAGGCAATGCCCCAGCAACCATGGCACTAAGCCATAGCGCTCACCCTCCTACTTGGCAGCTCAGGGGTGCTGGCCAGGACGGCGGCTCCAAGGATCTCCAGTTTGCATGTGCAGGATCCCAGCTGAGGGGTGAGACGTCCCACTGTGGCACCCATACTGGGGATGGGCCCCAGCCCTGGTCCTTTGGCCTGGAGGTGAGAGCTGCCCGTGGACGCAGATGGGCACCAAAGGAGTGAAGAACCTCCTGCCTCCATTAAGCGCCCCTCTGCGAGTCCGGCCCGTCAGGGACCTGGCTGCAGCATGGTGTGCAGTGTGGGGGTGTGCCAGCTGTGAGCAGCCCATCCCACTCCAGCGCTTCCTTATGAGACCCGCCTGTGCACCCTCAGCACCACATCTAGGCAGCCAGGAGCACCACACTTCCTGCAGGGAGAAGGGACGGCAAACGGCCATGGATCAGCCAGGGGGAATGGAGGCAGCAAGTGGGGCAGCAAGGCCAGAGCTGGGAGGGCAGCTGCCCCAGCTATTGGTGGCACTGCCAGCAGGCCTGATTTCCCCTGGGCTAGTGGCCCACCCAAGGCCTGGTGCCATGTGGCCTCTCTAACAGGCCCTGTCTCCTTTCCTCAGCAAGTGTGGCACCTTCCCTCCAGAGAGCTGCTTCTTCAGCCTGATCTGCAGCCTGGGCTCGTTCATGGGTAAGTCTGTGCTGCTTGGGGATGGGGACGCAGAACTGCAGGAGCTCAGCCGTCCAAGGCAGCGCTGCCCTTCCCATACGCAGGACCATCAGCTCTCCCTGACCTGTCATGGCTGATGGAAGAGGGTGCAGAATTGGGGGTAGGGGGGCACAGGCCCCTGCCAGCTGCTTGTTTTTCTGGTGCCTAAGGCTGAGCTGACCCAGATGTACCCGCTGCAGAGCCCAAGCTGAGAGGCTGAGGAGGGCATGGCTCAGTGGGGTCAGAACTCCAGTGTGGGGAACCTCACTGGTTTCAGACATGGAACTCAACCCGATGGGAGGGCAGGGGTGAGCGCCAGGGCAGGGACTGATCCAATCTGCATGGAGAGGAGGTGGCCAGGGGCAGCGTGCAGGGCACAACTGTCCATGTTGGAGGGGCCACAGAGTGGGGGTTGGGAGGTGTCTGTTTGCATATAAAGCGAAATAGACCCAGGTGCCCTGCTCACGAGAGCTTCCCGCTGCAGGGGGCTTGCGCGGGAGGGCAGGCAGTGTGGCTACTGCCCAACCTGTCCAGGCCCTAGAAATGTACCCTCCAGGGATGTGCAGGGACCCCATTGCTCCTGGGAAGTCCGGGGGGTGGATCTCTGGCCCTCGATCCCTTGCTGGTGAGTGCTGTGAATTAGTTCTCTGTATCAAAGTCCAGGTTGAGTAACTACTGCAACCTGGCGTCAGTATCACAGACCCCCGCCCCTTGCAGCCTGTTAGAGCCCCAGCAGCTTGCTATGCGACTGGTGCCTCCTGCCGCCTGGCCCTAGGAGAGCCGTGCGTGGCGGGGTTCAGTTCCCCACTGCTGTGTGTGAAGTTTTACATGTCAGATCTGCCCCGAAGCATTGTAAGCTCTTCAGCACAGGGCCTTTGAGTCTGCACTTCACCCACAGAGAACATTTAATCCAAAATCTTTGCAGGTTGAGAAGGGCCCTCAGCTTCTGCTCTCCTCACCCTCCCCACTGCAATCCCGGCTTCCGGCCCTAGGAGCAGGAGCAGATTGTCCTGCAGTATGTGCTGGGAGGGCTGGCAAGGCCCCTGGCATCGCCCCAAGGCTGGGAGCTGTGGCTGAAATGAACCGAATTTGGCCCTTGGGCCCTGTGACAGAAGGAGCATCTGTGTCATCATCTCCAGGTGGTAGCTGTTGCTGGCCAGGGGTCTGCTTGGCCTCTCCAAGACAGAGGGGTGGGCAAAGAGCTCCTTGTTCTCCTGCCCCTTGGGCAGGCTCAGACGGGGCAAAGATGGCTCTGGGAGGTGAGACATTGCAGCTGGTGGGCGTGTGTCTGACGGGATACCTTGTCTCCATCTCCCAGTGATGCTCGTTGGCCTGCTGAGATACGCCCATGTCATTGAGTGCTGCGGGCCGTCCCTCCTCAACACCCTGGGGCTGGCAGCAGGCTGGATCTGTGCCGCCGGCCTCACCATGGTTGGCAACTTTCAGGTAAGACTCCTCCTCTGGGGGGAGGGAACAGATGGGGGCTATGGGAAGCCAGCGCAGGGTTCTAGTTCAGCTGCAGGCAGAGGGATCCCAGGGGCCCAGTCGTGTGCAGAAAACCTCCTTATTGAAGCTCTTGGGGCATTTTGATCCACTCACAAATCGGTTGCGTTTGGCCTGTCAAATTAAATATCCTGTATTCCCTTCCCTGTGCTCCTATTAACCCTGCAGCGTGTTAAAGCCGAAGGAGCAGTATGCACCATGCTCATCACCACACTCATTCCCACCGCTGCTCAGTGTGGTTACTTATTGCCTGTCACTCACCCTACAAGGCTGAACCCAGGCCGAAGCGCGCTGTCTCCCAGCACTTGTGTTTGGTGTTTCCAGCATCACAGAGGAGTATTTAGGATCAACCCCCCATTTTCATTAATTTTTTCACTTCATTCAAGTAAATTTCCTTTCCTCTTAGGCTCTGGAATTCACCTTCGTTTGCTCACTCCTAATGGGCCCAGACTAAGCTGCCAGTCTCCATTTAACTCTCATCTTGTAAAGTAAATATTTGTGGAATAACATGGCCCTGCGAGCTCTGATCTTGTCACCAAAACCTGTCTAGCAAAGCCCGCCAGCCAGCCAGGGGCTGCAGCAGGAGCTGGCTCAGGCAGTTGTTCTGCATTTCAAATTTCAGTCTGCATGTTGCATTGACATGCTGGCTTAGCATTTACTGTGGACATGGAAATAGCGAGGATTCATCTGCGCTGAGCAAGATTGGGTGAGCAGGTGCTGAGAGACCCCATCTCGCTGTATGCGCCAGCGTTCCCAGATTGGACATTGATACCAAGATCCATGTAGGCCTCCTGTTCCCGGTGGGAATCTAGAGCCTAGAAACCAGGGTTTGATCTTGTGTGAAGGAGACTTGCCTTGATGTTAGCAAACCTGCTGCCTTCCTGCGAGAACCACTGAGGGCTGCCTCTGGACCCTAGGGGTGTGCCCGTAGGGGCAGGTTTGTAAAATTTTTGGTCGGTCCCAGGAGTTTTGGGGCAAAGAGGAAGAGCCCCTGGTACTCGAGAGTTAGGGGGATGGGTCTCCTCAGGTAGGCAGGCAAGACAGCGGGGCAGCTGGGCCAAATCTGAGTGGGGCTGGGGCCCTGTGCGCAGGGTTGCTGGAACAATTTCTATAGTAGGGGTGCTGACAGCCATTGAACCAAACCTTAAACTGAGGTGGGCAATAATTTTTGCAGGGAGGCCACTCCACGAATTTTGGTAAGTCATCATGGGTCACGCATTTCTACTATATTAATGGAGGGAGTCTGGGGTCTGGGAGGGAGTTTGGTGCAGGAGAGGGTGAGGGGCGTGGGCTCTGGGAGGGAGTTTGGGTGCAAGAGGGGGTTCTGACTTGGGGCAGGGGGTTGGGGTGCGGGAGAAGGGGTGCAAGGTGCAGGCTCTGGCCAAGAGGTGCTTACCATAGGCAGCTCCCGGCCAGCGGTGCAGCAGGGCTCAGGCTGACTACCTGCCTGCTGTGGCCCCACACCGCTCCCAGAAGCGGCTGCGGCTGACTGCTGTTGACACATCTCTGCGCGCCCCTTGGCGGCAGGAGGGCAGTGGGTCTCTGTGCGCTGCCTGCGCCTACAAACACCGCTCCGCAGCTCCCATTGGCCGGTTTCTGGCCAATGGGAGCTGTGAGGATGGTGCTGGGGACAGGGACAGCATGCAGAGCTGCCTCCCACCCCTGCCAGGGGCCGCAGAGATGTGCCAGCAGCAGCCTGCTGCTTCTGGGAGCTGTGTGGGGCTGCAACAGGCAGGCAGGCAGTCTGCCTGAGCCCTACTACACCGTGGCCTGGATTTTGCCTACCCTGCTGTAAACCCTGTATGTGATGGAAGCCAGCACTCCTAGTTCCAGCCCCTATGCCTGTGCACCAGGTCACAATGTTAGTCAAATCTGGGGCAGTCGGGAAGGTCACCTGGGCCCACTCCTTAGCAAAATCCTGGTTGCGCTCCTGGCTCCAACATGTAACCTGGCACTTATGGGTATGTCTCCTTCCAGCTTTGTCACAGGGTCATCAGAGATATTCTGCGGGCTTGAGGCCAGAGCAGCCCCTTCCTTGCCCCTGGGTTGGATTGCTTTGCGCTAGGGATGTTCGCATAGCCACAGTCCAAGGTTCCTTCCCTTCGGATTGTGTCACTAACACAATATTTGGTGCCCCTGTGTCCTGGACTCTGGGGTTTTCCATCAGACACGGGGCAGATAAGATGACCTGGATGAGTGGATGCCGTCACCAGGTCAGTTCCAGCTGTCAGATCAGCGGGGGCTATCCCACTGTGCTCATCAACTTCCCCCCGCTTGATGGGCTTGTGTAATCTGGCATCGGAGGGCAGAGACCATGCAGAGAAACTGCTTCCCTGCAGTGCACTCTGGAGTTGAAAGCTAGCAGAGGGAGAGAGGCGCAGGCAGGAAAGAGAAGGCCTCTCTTCAGCTGATGGCTCTTCCAGATGTCAAGAGCTGCAGAGGGGAAGGCTCTTGCACCAGGCAGAGGAGGCTGATGCCAGATGAGTAGGGCAGGAGTTCTGTGAGGTTGGCTAGGAAGGGTTGTAACGGTCAGCACCCTGAAGTGTCTGGGGAGCCAGGGGCAGGGTCTTGGGATTTGCTCTGCTCTGCATCCGCAAGAAAGTGCATGGCAGGCGGGTGCTGCCCATGTGGGAGCCTGGTGAGCTGGGACTCACGGGAGCTGATGCCATAAGGCAGCGCAGGGGGTGGGTGCAAGGAAACCCAGACTGCAAAGCAGTTGGCAGCGCAGGGAAAAACGCTTGGCAAAGCAGTCTGCTCCCGGAGGGCCTGATCCTGTGAGCAGCTGAGCCAATGGGAGTCAAGAGCGCTCAGCACCTGTCTAGGAAATGGCTCTGAATTGTGACTTGGATCGTAGGTGCATGGCTTGGGTGTGATGGGATCTGCTCCCTCCAGCTTTGGGTGGGGGTGTAAAGTGCTTTACCTGGAATCAGCATTGTCTGTGTGCAGCCGGAGGCTAGGCTGCCCTAAGTCCTCCGTGCTCAGCTTTGTGGGCACGCTCACAGCGTGGTTCACGCGAGCTCATCCTTGTGAACTGGCAGGCGTTCGGGAGTTCCAGGCGACGGGGGCAGACTGCACCAAAATCAGCCTGAGGATGCGGTGCCAGCTAATGCCCTGGATCAGAGACCAGAGCCTGGTGTGGGGAAGGAAGACTGTGGAGGCAACGTGCCCAACTCTTGGAGTGGGCAACCCCTTCCTTGTCCCGCCTGAACCCAGCCATGGACTAGCCAGCTTCAACCCACTCTGTGGGGAGCCCTATCCCCTGGGCTGAGTTATGGAGAGCTTTAGCTGGGGGCAAGGAATTTTCCCCCACCCCAGAAACAAATGACCCAATGCCAGGGTTTCCAGTCTGAGCGGGAGGGGGGAGGAAGTTAATGGGTTAATCACTGTCCGAGGAGTAAAGGTGGCCTAGGCCCTGGGGGATGAGCCCCTAGATTTGGAGTCAGGAGACCAGGGTTCAGTTTCCTGCTCTACCAGACTCTGTGCACAACTTTGGGCAAGTCACTTAGCCTCTGTGTGCCTCAGTTTCTCCATCTGTAATGTGGTGGTAATGGCACTGCCCTGTCTCCCAGGGAGCCATGAGGTTGGATGAATAATTGCGAGGTGCCCAGATCCTGAGGGCTGTGTGGAACCTAGCTTGGCTCCCATGGGGTTAGCTGAGATTCTCCCCTCAGCTTCAATTCCCAGCCAGATGTCACTGGGGCTCCTGGGTTTGTGCATGGCGGGGACGCCAAGCCTCTGGGCTCTGTCAGTGGCTCTCCCCCCATCAGAAGAGCAAAGCAGATGAATCACAGATGTTTTTGTTCTCCCTCCAGCGCCCGCCAAGGGTGGATATTTGCTCCTCTCGAAGTGATGCCAGGAAACGTGTCTGGGCAGACGCTGCTTTCTAGTGGTGTCTGCTTTTCTCTGCCCACATCAGGCCATCCTGAGGGAGGGGGATGTTTACCTACAGGCAAGAATAGGCTCGCCTTGGCCACCCTCAAAACCTCGTGGGGGATGCTGGGCTGGCACTAGGTCTCTGGGCACCCCCAGCTCTGCGATGGGCTGCTGGGCCATTCGTAACCAGTCGCCTGCCTAGAGCACCCAGCTTCTCTCCTTTCCCTTATGTGATAGGTTCTGGCTTCACTGCCCAGGAGGCTGCTGTGGATGCTGTATTCCAAGGGCACAGCTCAGCTGGCTGCATTGCCCCGACCCTGGCCCCAGCCTTGCTCTAACTCACTCCTTGCATCAAGGCAGCCAGCCAAATTCACTGTGTGTGTCTGAGCCTTCTGGGCAGCCATAGAGCCAGCCTGGGAACAGCTGGGAACATGCAGCGAGTGACATGGGGCCCCCTTCCTGCGGGAATGCTGCCCTGCCACACCAAAGACTAACCCGCTGAAACCGTATAAACATGGATTCCCTTCCAGGACAGAGGACAGTACTTGGCCAAACCTGTTCCATGTCCCCCTGCTGAATCCATTGTCAGTCTGGCCTCATCTCCGAGTGCTCTCTGGGGAATCCTCGGATCTCACCGTGGGGACCCAAACAGCTCTGCCTATGTGTGAGACCTGCTCCCAGGTAGAGGGAGAGCTCTTTCTCTTCCTCGCCCTCCTTGTGGTGGTTTAGACCTTAAGCCTCATGTTAGAATCCGGGGGAGAATGTATCTGAAATCAGGTGCCAGATGCCCCTGAGGTTCTAATTATGCAGCTGCTCATATGGCAGTCCTGGGATCCTAACTCTCCGGTTAGAAAGGGTGCATGTGAGTGACATCTGATGCAGGGCACCCCAAGCCAGAGAGGGATGTGTGTGAGAGACAGAAATCTGATTAGGGGTTAGAACCCAAACTCTAGGGTTAGAAAGAGGATGGGCAGAGTGCTGGGAACTGTAGCATCTGGGCGACGGAGCGGAGTGGGACTCTGTGCCCTGACCTGGTTGTTTCTGTCTCCCAGGTGGACTATGCCAAAGTGCTGCATTACATTGGCGCAGGTGTGGCATTTCCTACCAGCATGCTCTTTGTGTTCCTGCAGTCGGTTCTGACTTATCGCATGGCGAAAACCAGGGGCCACTACTGGACCGGTCACTTGCGCAGCATCCTCTCCGCTCTGGCGTTCATCACCCTTGTCTTCAGTATCCTTTCCTTGGCAATAGCATGTGGGTAAGAAATGTGCAGCTGGGGTGTGTGAAAACAAATTGCCAGTGCTGGCAGCTCTGCGGGCTGGGCAACAAATCCAATGGCTCAGACTGTACCTAGGGAAAGTCGTTACTGGCGTCTGCACTGCTCGGAGCAGCCCCCTGGACTGAGCACCGTGTCTGTTATACAGACGCCATCCTCCAAAAGCTGTCCAATTGCAGGGAGAAATAGTAGCAGCAGGGGGCCTGGGCAAGGGAGCGGGACCTTGGCTGCTGAGATTAGAAATGGGACAGAGAGTTGAGGCGGGGCAGTGGTCTGGGGAGGGTGCTCTAGACAGCTGCAGAGAAGAAGGGTCTCCTGACTGAGGTGAGCTGGAGTAAAGGAGAGGGAGGCTGGTGCTCGCTGAGTGGAGGGAAGGCAGAAGTCGGTGGCCCACACACTAGGTTTTACTGGCTGAAGGAAGACTTGAGCCTGGGTGTGGCATAGCGCTCACCCCTTGGGCAGCGGGATTCGGTGGCTTGTTTCAGCACTCCTGGAAAGTGCATCCCTTGCTATGAGTCCCCCTGGCCCTGCTGCTGACAGTTTGTAGCTTTCAAGGAAACAAGCTTTCTGAGCTCTCTTGAGTTCCAGTCTAGCTGGTAGCAGGGGCAAGCATCTAAGGGGCTGGATTTAGGCTCCAGGCTCCTTGTAAGTGTAGGTTCAGATCTTGCCACTGCCAAGTCACAACCTTTTTTCCATCAGACAGTAAGTTCTCGGGGGCAGGGAGTGTCTTTGGGTTCTGTGGTTGTACAGCACCTAGCGCCGGGGGGTCCTGGAGCCTACAGATCCTAGGTGCTACTGTAACACAAATAACAGGCGGCTGCAGTGTTTTGAGCCCACAGCCCTGGGTAAGCCAGCCCACTGCAATGTTATTTACTAACCATCCAGGTTTAAAAGAGGGAGCTGGGCAGAGCTATAAATGTGTTCTGTGCAAACACAGGAGCAAACCCAGCGGGGTCACTGAATGGGAGCCGTGCGGTGAGGGGAAAGGTGAGGTGGAATTGGTTAAACTAAGGCCCTTCGTGGGCAGCTAAATTAACAGGCGAGGTTTATAAAGAGAGCGGTAGGAGGGGTGTCTGGGGGAGAAGAAGGGAATATTGTGTTAGCTGGAAGAAAGGCCCCTAGTGTCTGGGCTGACACAGCAGAGGGTTATTTGGACTGAGGTCACGGATGACATAGGAACCAAGGTGATGGTCCTGTGCAGCTCGAGAGCCCTTGGGCAGGATGGCAGGAGAGCCCAGGAGATGCCAGTGCAGATACAAGAGCTCAGAGGGCACTCTGATGATGCTGCTGTGCCGAGTAGGAGAAGAGTTGTTTAGAAGCGCGGGCTGGGTGCATGGTGGCGGTGATTGTAATGCGTTTCCTGATGCAGCACACTGGAGACAGCCCGTTGCTGCAGAAGCTATTATAGATGGGATGGGTGGGAAGGAGGCAGGCATGAGCTGTGAGCATCTAGGATTCAGTGATAGTCATGTGGGGCTGGAAGTGCAGAGGAGGATTTGTATGAAGGGCAAGGATGCAGAATACTGAATGCTGGGGACCATGAAGTGGAGTGTTGGCTGGGTAAGTGGGACACATTCCCAATGCCTAGGGGGAGGTTGTGATCCAAGCCCCACATCAGTAAACTCCAGGACAGTGAAAGGGCAACAGAAACCAGTGTGGCTGAGCAGGGAGATGCCAGGGATTGAAGGAACAGGCAGGGGCGTATAAGAACACGAGAGGAGGGTTGGAGCCAGCACCAGGCACTGTGGTGGCTGGCGCACTCTGTGAATACCTGGCAGAGAGGAGAGCAGAAACATGGCAAGAGCAGTTGGATTGGGCTCCTGGGGCACAGGCCCTGGTGCGAGTGACGTGTAGTCGTGACCTTCTGCTGGCTGATTGGCGAGTTCAGTGCCAATAGCTGTGTGGCCTCAGCAGCCAAAAGGCATAAAACCACCATGACTGAGGCCTGTAGCCCAGAGCTGGACAGGGCTCTGCAGGGCCGATTCCCCTCCCAGCCTAGAGGTTGGTCCCTTAGGAGAAAAGTTGCAGTCCATGGGAGATATTCTGAGGGATGCTTGCGCTGGGGTTGGAAGGAATGCAAAGGAAATAACCAGCTAGATAAGAGTAAGGGATTTCCCTAGGATCGCATGTCCTAGAAGGAACTGAGGGAGAACTTCCATCCAGTTTCTGGGAAGGCCCTTCCATTTTATTTTCCAAGATGGTGTAGATCTGCCCAAACCAGGCATCAGATTTCCATGTACAGATGAATGGATAAAGGAAAGCCATGGAATAAGCACAGTAACTCCTCACTTAATGTAGTTATGTTCTTGAAAAATGTGACTTTATGCAAAATAGTGTTTATGGGGAAATTGGATTAGCTTAAAATTCATGTAAATGGGGGGGGTTAGGTTACAGGAACATTTTTTCACCAGACAAAAGACATTATATACATATACAATATAAGTTTTAAACAATTTTAAACAAACAGTTTAATATTGTACACAGCAATGATGATTGTGAAGCTTGGTTGAGGGGGTGGAGTAATGGTGGGCTCTTTCCCAGGGAATGCCTTGCTGCTAAATGATGAACCAGCATCAGCTGAGCCCTCAACAGTTAATACGCTGTTGTCAATGTAGACTTACACTCTACAAGGCAGCATGGACTGAGGCAGGAGGGAGGAAACATGATAGATGCAGGGCAGTAGCTGCAAACACTTCCCTGCAAAAACTGAACAGGGTGATGAGCCCAAGCTATGCAGCTGGAACACACCCCTCCCTTCTCCTGACAGCACATGCAGGGCTGCACAGGTGCTGACTTTCCAAAGTGCTGGGGGGTGCGTGCATGAGTGAGAGAGATGTACATTGCCCCTTTAAGCATGCACAGCTCACTCCAAGTACATTGCCCTTTTAAGCAGATCAGACAGGAAGCAACAGCTTCCAGCAAGCTCCCTCCTTTCTGTCCCTCTCCTCCCCTTTGTGGAGAGCGGGTATGAAGGGGTGGGGGGGGGCAGAGGCAGGAGCAGCTCAAAGGCAGAGGGCAGGGTAGGAGTCGCACAGCAGTGGGTGGGTGGATGGGGCACCTGAACTGCTGCTGGGCAGCTGCCGAGCCACATACCTTATGGGGAATTTAGGGGAGCTGATGCGGGGTGGGGGGCTGCCGGCCCCCCTGATTCTAATCCCCACAAGGAGGGGCTGCTCTTCCAGAGAATCCTGAAAGCGGTGGACAAAGCAGGCAGCTGCCAAAGGATGTTATAAGGGAGCACTGCACAACTTTAAACGAGCTTGTTCCCTAATAGATCAGCAACAAAACAATGTTAACGGGGCCAATGTTAAGTGAGGAGTTACTGTAGTCAAAGAGGAGGCTGGGAGCAGTCAGAGCTGGAAAGCAGTTTGGAGTGTAGTATGCAGAGCAGAGGTGCACAGTCCTAAAATGAAGGAGCTGAGTTCCCCAGAGAGCTGCAGGCCAAGGCAGGGGAAAGGGGTCCCAGGGCAGGAGATGGTAGGTTGTAATGAGTGGTTCTCATACAGGAGTGTGGGCAAGAAACAGGCTGGAGATTTCAATAAGTCCTAAGGGTGTTGGGCACCCAGCTGCCCCTGAAACTCAGTGGGATGTGAGTGCTGGATTCCCATGGGCTCCTTTGAAAATGGCTGGGCAGGAGATGGAGAGTGTCCTTGCTGGGGAGGGAGGGGATTGACAGATGGGGGTGGGGTAAATGGTGGTAGAGGCAGCATGGGGACTTGGTGGGCTGGCCCTGCCCTGATGGGTATTCCCTGAAGTGGATGAGATTAGCAAGCTGGAATACATTGCCTAGGAAAGTTGTGGAATCTCCATCTCTGGAGATATTTAAGAGTAGGTTAGATAAATATCTATTAGGGATGGTCTAGACAGTATTTGGTCCTGCCATGAGGGCAGGGGACTGGACTCGACCTCTCGAGGTCCCTTTCAGTCCTAGAGTCTATGAGTCTGGACTCTTGGCACAGGGCCCACCCTTGCGCCTTGCATACCAAGCACCCTTCGTGACAACAGACTTTGTGCTGGAGGATCACACTGGGATGATCATTAACCCCCCAGTATCCATGAGAGCTCTGTTCCGCCCTGGAGACTGTTTACATTGGGTCTGGCCTTGCAGCTCATGAGTTTATATTCAACCTGCTGGGATGGCTCCCTGCAAACTCACTCCAAAAGGCCACTTCTCGTTCCAGATCAGCACCTCTGTAAGCTGCCCCAGCAATAGCTAACAGACCAAGGGGCAGAGAGAGAGACAGGCTGCCTCAGCCACAGCGACCACCCTGCCCTGCTTGTGAGGAGCTGAGGGTCCCTGTGGCTGTGTTACTACTCATGCTCACCAGCAGCGGCATCCAGTCTAGGGCCTGCTTCTGCTCCTGCTGACGTTAAAATGGGAGTTCTGCGGCTGATTTCAGTGGGAGCAGGATTGGGTCCCAGCTGTAAGCTAAGGATCAGCCCTGTTGTTGGCAGACCCCTCCTGGGGCAGTGGGACTGGCACGGGGTGGCAGTGTTCAGGGTTGTACACTTTGCTCTGGGCTGGTAGATCCCTCCTGGGGCAGTGAGATTGGCACTGGGGGGGTTCAGGGCTTTATCCCTTACCCTGGGGCTGGCAGATCCCTCCTGGGGCAGTGGGACTGGCTCTTGGGCGTTCAGGGCTTTATCCCTGCCCTGGGGTTGGCACTGGAGGGGGTTCAGGGCTGTACCCCCTGCCCTGGGCTGCCAGACCCCTCATGGAGGCAGGCCTAGCATTTGGGGTCAGGTAATTCCCTGTATCCAGGAGCAATGCTCCGTTCCCCATGGAGGCTCTCAGTACATCTCTCATTGACTCAGCCCAGCCTCACATGTCTCGGGGAGTTGCCGGCCCCCCTTTCCCTGGCTGCCCGCTGGAGAAGGAGAGAGATGCTGGTGCCTCTTGCTGTGGGTTGCTGGTTTCCTTGACTCTGGCGCCCCCAGGTGGCGTGTTCTTCGTCCAGGAGAGTTTTGTGCTGCAGCACGTGGCCGCTCTGTGCGAATGGATTTTCATCATAAATGTCCTTGTCTTCTACGGCACCTTCACTTTTGAGTTCGGAGCCATCTCCACAGACACGTTCCTGGTGCTTCTGAAAGCCAGCCAGGCTCCCAAGAGCTACAAATCCGACAGCAGCACAGCCAGCACGCCGCACGGCCACAGCCACTCCGAGGGCCTGGCCATGGTCTGAGGGGACCTGACCTCGTCCCTGGAGAGCTGGGACTGGCAGATCAGCCAGACCAAAAATCCAGACATTGCCAGTGATTCTCTTGCCTTGAACATATCCAGGAACCAAAGTGCCTCCAATTTGGGGGGGAGTCCCCTTCTGACTCATGCAGACAATACACTAAGAACATCTGGACCTGCAGCCCCAGTGCCTTTCAGGGGCTTTTTACCTCCCATCAAAGAGCTCTCCCTGCAGGAGCAGAGAGATGCTAAAAGGGGATAGCGGGGAGGGGCAGGGAGTAAATGGGACTCTGAGGTGGAAGCAGGATTAAGGTACTTGGTGCTCTAGAAGTCCTAGGGTTACCCTTCCTTGATGGTGAGACAAAGAGACAATCCAAGCATGAGCTGCCCTTACAGAGAGACGTTTAGCGTGGCCTGTGGGCTGGGTTTGGGGTGGGGAGTCTGCCCCCTTATAAATATATGGAGATCTACCTATCTCATAGAGCTGGAAGGGATCCTAAAAGGTCAGCGAGTCCAGCCCCCTGCGTTCACTAGCAGGGCCAAGTACTGATTTTGTCCCAGATCCCTAAATGGCCCCCTCAAGGATTGAACTCAGAACACTGGGTTTAGCAGGCCAATGCTCAAATCACTGAGCTATCCCTCAGAGTAAGAAAGCACCTTGTCCCTCAGGGAGAGGAGGTAGGGGCACAGATGCTTATGCCTTTGAAGGGGTGGAGGAGAAAATGACTTGTTCTGTAGGGAGGAAGATGGGAGAGGTGGCAGCAGGGAGGGGGGCATGGGGAAGGCAGAGGGGCTGCCCTCTGGGGACCATGGTTGGCACGAGATGGCAAAATCAGAATTTTTTGCTGAGCCACCAGAGTCCTCTGGGGTAGCTAGGCCTGTCAAAGAGACTGCAAACCCCGCTCTTCTGGTTAGCTAGCTCAGGAGCAGTGGGAGTGCTTATTGTAGAACAGTACCTGATCTCACCGGGCTGATCAAGGGTGACCAGATGGTTGGAGCCAAAAGGCAAGATGCCTCTCTTTTCCCAGCAGGGTTAAGTCATGCTGGCACATCTGGCTGTGAACAAAGTCTAAGTGACTATGGCAAAGATGAAATCTGTAGCAGTCTAGGTCTTTTATAGTAGACCCCAGTCCTATGGGCCCACGTGGCCAGTGCTTACCTGGCTGAGCTGGTGCGTGATGGCTACACAGGAGGGCCATGGAGAAAGCAATCCATGTGCCAGCCACTCCAGAGTGGCAGCACTTTAATTTCAAGGAAGTCCCTATTTCCATGGGCTCTTCTCAGGAATGCCCCCCTTGTACTGACCTGCTTCCTGCTTGTTCCCAGCCCAGAGCTGGTGCAGCTTTTTGTCCTGTGTTTTTATAGCACCTAGCCACAGTGCGGTCCTGGGCTGAGTTGAGTTCCTAGGTGCTGTCAGATGATAAACAGTAAGTTAGAGGTTTGAAGCTGCAGTGTGGGCATGCCTGAATTCTTTCCACAATCTTCACCTTCTTCCCTCAGGTCTGCATATGTTTAAAGAGTTCTTTGCATTAAGTAGTGCCCCAAGGCCGCAGTGTGCTAGGTGCTGTGCAGATACAAAGGCCCTGTGCTGAAGAGCTTACAGTGCTTCAGGCCAGATCTGACATAAAACTTCACACACCTGGAGGTTAGTGCTCGGAGGAGAGGAGGACTTTATCCCACAGCTCTCCTGCACCTCTCTCACTATTGAGGCATTCAGGGTACTTTGCTTCTCATTAGTGAATTCAGCCTCCCAGCCTCTCTGAAGGTGGATTATTATAATCATTCCCCTGTTACAGGGGAGGGAAATGGAGCAGAGGCTTCCCCAGTGTAAGCCTATGGCAGATCCAGCTGCGACTCTTAGCACAAGACTAGCCTTCCTCTACTGCCTATACCTTATAAAGTGCCTTGAGCACATTGTAAAATGTTTAAAAACACTGAGGATGTGATTGAAAACTGCATGCTCCATACAGGGATGCTTTTTTGCCTTCATTACGTGTAGACCAATGCCATCTCTTCCAAGGGAGGATGAGTGGATCCTAACCTAACTCAGGACATGAACAAAGTCAGCCAGTCCTATCAAGTGTATGTCATCTGGTCTCCTTACCAGACCACAAGAGGAGGGCTGATGGGGGTGAATCTTAGATGTGTATGAGTGTGAATGTAACGGATGTGTATTTTTTCCCTCTTGACAGGGGAGTTTGCTGCTGCTGCTGTGTGTGTTAATGGGGCTCTGCTTCCTGATTTGCCCACCTCTCAAAGGGAATTGCCCTGTATATTCACCAGGCATGTGGTTCAGAGTGGAGTGCGAGGAATATTTGATATGTAATATATGGAAAATATATGTGGAAAAATCAATTTGCAATAATAAAATGGAAAACCAGCCAGATGTGAAGAGTTCACTTTCTTCCCAGGAGGAACAGCACTGGTGGCCTGAACATAGTGTAAGCGGGGGAATGGTCCCACTATTGTGGGGAACTTTCCTGGCTTCTGCACTACCCTGGTGAAGTGAGCTAGCGAAAGGATCTGAGTCCTCACTCCCACTTCCTTTACCCAGAGGCCTCCCTGCCCTTGAGGACTCCCCTTCCACTCTCCTGTCTGGCAGAGTCCTCATAACCCTGACAAGGCTGGGCCCAGGATTCCTGGGGGGCTTGACTCCCCAACCCTGCTGTGGTCACCCAGGACAGGGGCTAGGGTGTCCCCACTCTGCGGAACCCTCTCTGCACTGGGCACCTCCCTGACCCACTGATTATTCCATACAATTTAAAGCAAATACAAGTTGTTTAATAATTTAATTTTAAAAAAGAATAAGGAAAAATGGGAAAGGTTACAGGAAAACACATCACCCTGCTCTGTGGCAGGGAACATTACAGTGTCCTTGGACATGAAGGCAGTTCATAGTCTGTTCCTTGTAGGTCCCAGGCCTCCGTCTCAGGCCCTGGCTGTGCTGCAGGGACGCTGTGGGTTGGACACCTGCAATGGTGGTTATCACACACCTCCAGGCTTTGGGTGGTGGGACCCTTCTTCCCAGCAGCAGCCGCTCATCAGGTTAAAAACCACCTCCCAGCCTGGCCTGCAAGGACCTTGGCTGGGGGTGTCTTTTTGTACTGGGCCCTTTGCCCAAGGTCCCCACCTTGGCTGGCCCTAGTTGCTCACCACACCTGGCTCTATGGCTGCAGCTCTGCTCCCAGCACAGGATCTGCTCTCCCTGGGCTGTCTCTGGCTCTGTGGCTGCAGCTCTGGCCCCTCTGGGGGCTTGTCTACATCACAAAGTTGCAGCGCTGGTGAGGGGGTTACAGCGCTGCAACTTAGGAGGTGTACACATCTGCAGGGCATCACCAGCGCTGCAACTCCCTGTTTGCAGCGCTGGCCGTACTCCCGTTTTGTCTCGGGTGTAGAGGATCCAGCGCTGGTGATCCAGCGCTGGTAATCAAGTGTAGACACTTACCAGCGCTTTTCTTGACCTCCGTGGAATAAGCAGGTATCCCAGCATACCTGAGGAAGCCTCTGGTAATCAAGCAGGTCTCCTTCCCCGGTTTGCTCTCGCGTTCCCCGAACCCCCGAGCAAGCAGGTCTCCTTCCCTGCGGTTTGCTTTCGCGTTCCCCGAACCCCCGTGCAAGCAGGTCTCCTTCTCTGCGGTTTGCTCTCGCGTTCCCCGAACCCCCGAGCAAGCAGGTCTCCTTCCCTGCGGTTTGCAGGGGGGTTCGGGGAACGTGAGAGCAAACCGCGGCGAAGCTGGTCTCCTTCCCCGGTTTGCTCTCGCATTCCCCGAACCCCCCTTGAAGCCGCCCAACAGCACTGCAGTGTGGCCACATCTAACACCACTTGCAGCGCTGGTTGCTGTAAGTGTGGCCACTCTGCAGCGCTGGCCCTATATAGCTTTACTAATACAGCTGTAACAACCAGCGCTGTAAAATTGTAGATGTAGACATACCCACGATCTGGTACAGCTCTGCTCTCCAGCTCAGCTTGTGCCCCTGCCTTCTCCTTAGCTCAGCCCCACTCTGTCTGACCCAGGCAATTCCAGCTCACACAGAGGATGGGACCCACCCTGGCCTTCTGTCTCCCTGATTAGCCTGCCCACCCTGTGAATCAGGTTGACCTGGAGCATTGGCCTCTCCCTGTTGTTCCTGGAGACTGTTAGTTTCAGGGTCCTGATTTCCCATCTACCCTTCCCCTTTTAGTACTGGGAGCTAGCCAACCAAAATGCCCTCACTGAATGTTAGTAAAGGGGCAACAGTTCCCTTACAAGAGCAAGTACCCAAATCTCTATGGCAATAGTTCTGAACTGTGGCCAGTGGCTCTCTCAGCCCCTGCTGGATAGGGATCTGGCTCAGTTCTGTTTCCAGTAGCATTTAAGAGTGAGCTTTTTCCAAACACTGTGCATGAGTCCCAGGGAAAGACTGTAAATCCCACCACAAATATGTCATTTTCCTGGTACTCCCTTTCCATGTGGCTGTCCCAGGGACGTTGTTTGATCATTCTGGGCCCTGCCATGGTGAAGGGGAGGGGCAATGTTTGGGTGACAGTCTGTTCGGGTGCGGCCTGTGATCTGCAGGTCCTTCTCCTGAGGCCTCAGCTTCCTGCCCAGGCGCTGGGCTCTGGGGCACTCTGCGACCTAGGGAAGACGCTGCAGTTCTGCTCCCTTTGTGCCCGGTGCGTGGAAGGGTGGAGGCGGCACGCAGGTCCTGGCTGAGTGGTGCGGGGCATCGCCAGCTTTGCTCCCCGTCCCCCGAGGACACCTGGCTGGTGGCCCACCCGAGCCGTGCAGGGAGAGGGGAATTTCACTACCCTCCCGGAAAGGGGGCAGAGTTCAGGCAGGGGCAGTTGGCTCAGGCTGCAGGAGTCCCAAGTCCGGAGTGGCCTCTTCCCGTGAAACCAGCCGTGCTCCCAGCAGCCCTGCAGCCAGGGGAACGCCTGCCCTTGGGCTCCACGCTTCACTGCTCGGCCCCCAGCTCAGCTGCAACCCCACTCGGCGGCCCGCGCACCCCGGAACGCGAGTGGGGTCGGGGAAGGGGAGGCCCCGCCCCGGCTGGTCCCGTGGCGCAGGAGGCGGGCTCCGGAATGCCCGGGAGGCGGGGGCAGAGACGGGACTTTCCTGGGTCAGTTGGGGTGAGTAGGTGCTGAAGCCGGAGGGTGAGTCCGCGGGGCTTGGGTCCGGGTCCGGGTCTGGCTCCGGCGAGGGGGGTCAGGGTGCTGGACTGATGCCTGGGGCAGGTGTGTGTGCAGAGGTTGTTGGGGGTCAGGGTGGAGTGTGTATCAGGGTGCTGGTTTGGTACCTGCATGCGGGGGAGAGAGGAGGGTCAGGGTGTTGGTTTGGCACCTGGATCAGGTGTGTGTGTCTAGGGGTCAGGGTGTAGTGGATCATAGTGCTGGGCTGGTGTCTGCATGGTGGGGGGAGTGCTAGTGGTCAGGGTGGATCAGGGTGCTGGCCTGGCACCTGGGCCGGGGTTGTGTGTTTGGGGGGGGTGTGCTAGGGGTCAGGATGGGGGGGGGGTTGGATCAGGATGCTGATTTGGTACCTGCATGGTGGGGTGCAAGGGGTCAGAGTTGGTGGATCAGGGTGCTGGCCTAGCACATGGGGCAGGTGTTGTGTGTGTATGGGGAGTTCCAGGGGTCAGGATGGGGTGGATCCTGGTGCTGGTTTGGTACCTGCATGGTGGGCTGCGAAGGTACTAGGGGTCAGGGTAGGGTGGCTCAGGGTGCTGATCTAGCACATGGGGGCAGGGGTTGTATGTGAAGGGGTTGTTGGGGTTCAGAGTGGGGTGTGGGAGTGGATCAGGATGCTGGCTTGGCATCGGGGTAGGGTTGGGGGCATTTTGGGGGTCAGGTGACTAGTTTGGCATGTTGAGGAGGGGAGGGGTGCAGATTACTTTTGGATTCTTTTCTTCATTTCCAGCTGTTGTCCAAGCATGTAACAAATTCCTTTTGTTGTGGTCTCTTTCCTGGCCAGTTAGTTGGCAGCCCTGCCTTTCACTTCCACTGCCGTCATGCCTCTGTGTGTTCCGTGTTCTAGCTAAATTTGCTTCCTCCCAGAGTCCTCTCTCTCCACGCACTCTGTGTCACAGTAAGAAGCATTTCTTTTTCTCCATCTCTTTCCTCACTCTGGATGCAGGCTCCTCCCTCTCCCAGTTCGCACTGGCCTTTGTGCCTAGTCCTCTGTTCACTGAGCCTGTATTTGCTGAAGATCTGCCTGTGTCCTCTATGTTCTACTGTGCTAAGCTATTGGCTAGTGTTAACCTCTGGTTAGTGCCTGTGACAGACCAGATTGGGGGCCCAGCAGTACAGTGTAGGGTTTTGTTTCCTTGGGAATCTTAGGTCTGACTTGATTTTGTCTAGGGTTCTGTGCATGTCTGGCCTTGAGTTGGATTGCCGGCTCTTTTGTGCTGGAGGTTGATAGTGTTGACATTGCTCTGCACAGTGTCTGGTGAAACGCCATTGTGAGGTCCTGCATTGATTCTATTAGCGATTCCAGGCCAAATGGGGTCAATTCACAAGTAGAAAGAATGGTTTTCTGTCTGCCAGCCCTGCAAACTCAGCCCGGGCTCTGAGAGCCATGCTGGGATCTTTCCAGCTCATGTATCAAAGGGATCTGCCAGTACACCTGTGGGGCCCTGTTGGTCTCGATGGACAAGCACAAGTCTAGCTAACTGGAGTTCAGTGCTCAGATCTCCCTCCTGTAGCTGTGTTGGCTCTGCAGGGAAGGCAGCAAAGGCAGGCTTGTGTTCCCCAGCGTTGTGCCAGCACCCTCTTGTGCTGTGCAGCAGGGGGGTTAGGTAGGGTGCATGTGCCTGCTTTGATTGTGTTTACACCAGAAGTGGAGGCCCCCTTTGTGTGCGCTGACAAGCTAACCCTAGTTCTGCCCTCGTTGGAAGGGTTCCTGCGTGCAAAGGATTTGCAGAATTGCACATGTAGAGGTGGGGATTTGTCCTATCCAGTCAGTTGCTATCAAGGTTGGGGTCCAAGAGTGGAATGGGGTGAATTATGAAGAGTCTTTCTAGGGCTGATTGTAGGTGTCTAGTGATCACTTAGGGGCAGGGATCAGAGGGGTAGCCATGTTAGTCTGGATCTGTAAAAGCAGCAAAGAATCCTGTGGCACCTTATAGACTAACAGACGTTTAGGAGCATGAGCTTTCGTGAGTGAATACCCACCGACGAAGTGGGTATTCACTCACGAAAGCTCATGCTCCTAAACGTCTGTTAGTCTATAAGGTGCCAGAGGATTCTTTGCTTCTTTTAGGGGCAGGGAGGCTCACGGTGCTTTGTCCTGCCTTGTTGGGAGGTGTGTGTCATTTGGGCTGGTGAAGTAGAACTTCATCTTGTGGTGGTGGCGGCTTCTGGGCTTGCTCTGGAAGTTCCTCACATTTTCATCTCAATGGACTCGAAGGTCCTGTGTCACCCTAGGTCTGGGGCATGCCTGGATCCCTTATCAGGCCCTCCTGGGTGGGCCAGGGTGACAATGCAGCATGTCTAGAAAGCAGTTTATCTCTGAGTCTTTCAGTGGCAGGCTTGCATTTGGGATTGAGAAGAGCTTGGGGAGGCTGCAGGTGGATTGGCTTGAGAAGGTTTGAGGGACTCCACTCCTGTCTCTCCCCTGGTTTCAAGGCATCTGGTGTCTGTCTTTAGCAGTCCTGTGGCGGATGGATTGGTACATGGCTTTAATTGTGGTCCTATGTTATGTCTCTGATCACATGTTGTAACAATTGAAAGTATAGCCTGGGGTGCCAGACTGCTTCTCAGGTCGCTGAGCCTGTGGTTTGCAAGGGGGCGCAATCTGAGCCAGTGACTTGCCCTGGGTTTTTGAGGCCAGAAGTCCCTCTCCTTGAAAGGGGTAGAATGTCCATCCTTCTCTTCAAGTGAATCGCTTCTGGAACCACACTGGTTGGGGCAGGAGGGTTGGACGGGGGGCGTGCAGTGCCCTTGGTAGCTGGTGGGGAGAAACATCCCAAACTTATCAGCCCAGCAAACCCTTCACGGAGAGTGGCTGAAATTTGTGACTGGGATATCTTGTGGATGACCTGAAAATGGAACAGTCCTGGAGAATTCTGGACAGGTGGTAACTTGGCAGGATGCTGGGTCTAGGGAAACGAAGGAGCTGCCTGGGATGGGGCAGGGAGAGCTGTGATAAACTCCAGGGATGGCATGGCTGAGGGTGGTAAACCCTGGTGATCATACACATGGGCGGGTGGGCTTGGGGTGAATGCATCATCCACATGCCATAGGGATTAGCCGAGAGGCAGAGCTGAAGTAGGAAGAGATGAGGGAAACGTCATTTATAACGTATCAGAGGGATAGCCGTGTTAGTCTGGATCTGTAATCCATGCAACAAACCTCGATGCCAATTCTGCCCACATATCTACACCAGCGACGACATCACAGGACCTAACCAGATCAGCCACACCATCACCGGTTCATTCACCTGCATGTCCACCAATGTAATATACGCCATCATATGCCAGCAGTGCCCCTCTGCTATGTACATCAGCCAAACTGGACAGTCGCTACGGAAAAGGATAAACGGACACAAATCAGATATTAGGAATGGCAATATACAAAAACCTGTAGGAGAACACTTCAACCTCCTTGGCCACACTATAGCAGACCTTAAGGTGGCCATCCTGCAGCAAAAAAACTTTAGGACCAGACTTCAAAGAGAAACTGCTGAGCTTCAGTTCATCTGCAAATTTGACACCATCAGCTCATGATTAAACAAAGACTATGAATGGCTTGCCAATTACAGAACCAGTTTCTCCTCCCTTGGTTTTCACACCTCAGCTGCTAGAACAGGGCCTCATCCTCCCTGATTGAACTATCTCATTATCTCTAGCTTGCCTGCATATATATACCTGCCCCTGGAAATTTCCACTACATGCATCTGACGAAGTGGGTATTCACCTATGAAAGCTCATGCTCCAAATCGTCTGTTAGTCTATAAGGTGCCACAGGACTCTTTGCGTCACTTATAACATGAGTTCTCGATGCTCTCCCTTCTCTAGGGCCCCTTTGTGCCCAAAGAGCTGTACAAGCTCCAGTGAAGAACAGTCACTGCCCATGAGGGAATAACCCCTTGTGGACCTGCCCCTCCCCCTCGGTGGTCTTTCAGGGAGATGGGCTTCGTGCAATGGCCTTGGTTAGTGTACTGCAGGGGTTGGCAACCTTTCAGAAGTGGGGTGCCGAGTCTTCATTTATTCACTCTAATTTAAGGTTTCGCGTGCCAGTAATACATTTTAATGTTTTTAGAAAGTTTCTTTCTATAAGTCTATAATATATCACTAAACTATTGTTGTATGTAAAGTAAATAAGGTTTTTAAAATGTTTAAGAAGCTTCATTTAAAATTAAATTAAAGTGCAGAGCCCCCCCGACTGCTGGCCAGAACCCAGGCAGCGTGAGTGCCACTGAAAATCAGCTAGCGTGCTGCCTTTGGCACCCGTGCCATAGGTTGCCTACCCCGGTGTACTGCATCGGGGGAGGGAGTGGTCTGTGACTGCACTGAGGAGGGGTAAATGACCGTGCATCTTCCTAGGGGGTGGTGAAAAAGCTGGGGAGTTACTACACTGGGAGGCTAGGTGGAGAAGGGGGCTGTGATTCTTCCCAGGAGCAGTGAGTTGAGATTCACTAATGGTTACAAGTAAGGTCTGTGCCAGAGGTTTGACAGACTCCACTAGACAACAGGGCAGAGGAGGAGATTCATAATTGCAACGTGCTGCAGCCTTCGCTGGACAAGCTACTAGAGCTTAATGCGCTGAGAGCTTGTCCACACTACCGCAGGATTGGTGGACAGCAATTGATCCAGCAGGATTCGATTTATCGCGTCTAGTATAGATGCGATAAATCGACCGCTGAGTGCTCTCCCGTCGACTCCAGTACTCCACCAGAACAAGAAGCACAAGTGAAGTCGATGGGAGAGTGTGAGCTGTCGACTTGCGACAGCAAAGACACCGCGTTAAGTAGATCTAAGTGTGTCGACTTCAGCTACGCTAGTCACATAACTGAAGTTGTGTATCTTAGGTTGACCCCGCGTGGTAGTGTAGACAAGCCCTGAGAGTGAGAAGGAAAGGGCAGGAACCAAGGAAGAAGCAGGCTGATATGAGAGAAGGGTGTAAACCGAGCGTGGTGCTAGGAGCCTGTGTTCTCAGCCTGGCTTTAACAGCTGCTTCTCTGTGGCCTCAGGCAACTCAAGGCAGCGGCGGCTCCAGGCACCAGCACGCCAAGCACGTGCTTGGGGCAGCAAGCCACGGGGGGCGCTCTGCCGGTCTCCACGAGGGCAGCAGGCAGGTTGCCTTCGGCAGCATGCCTGCGGAGGGTCCGCTGCTCCCGCGGCTTCAGCGGACCTCCCGCAGGCGTGACACCGAATCCGTGAGACTGGGGATCTCCCACAGTTAAGCTGCTGAAGGCTTCGACTTCCCTGCTCACTGAAAGGGTTTAATACTACCCAATCCCATAGGAGGATTGCAAGTTCATTCTTTGTTTGTAACCTTGTATGCTTTGAATCTAGAGAGAGCTGTCTACTTGCTAAGGACTCATAGTAAAGGTACTGTTCCTAGTCCCCAGGAATGCATGCCAGTCGGCAGGCTTGGATGGAGTCACCCTGGAGGGCTGCAGGGACTAGCTCGAGCAGTATTGACGCCACTGGTGACTTGTAAACACATGGAGGGTGAATGAAGTTCCAGGGATGGGGAAACGGCAACCCCAGAGCCAGTGGTCCAAGAAATTGGGGTGTGGGGGGATTGAGCGTAGTGGGGAGAACAGATAATGGAACAAACTGTTTTAATAAGTCAATGAACAAAACTGTTGATTTATAAGTAAAATAATTGGAGGATTAAAAAGTAGGCAGCCTGGATTTGTCAGAACAAATGTAACTTCTGTCTGTGACTGGACGGAGAATTTAGGGAATGCTTTAGACACAGTGAATGTCAGCTGTAATCAGGTCCCCTTGAATGCTCCTATGGCGAGGGGAGTGTTTGGCTCCTCTGAGGTAGAGGGCTTTCATCTCCTTTTTGTCAGGTCAGGGGATCTCTCTTTGCCACATTTTCATGGTAAAATGATATTCTTCTTTGAGTGCTGGTCCCTATGGGTATTCGCGATAGGGTTGCCCATGTGCTCCATGCACCCATGACCGGAAGAGTGATCACTAGCAGTGTTTGTGCCCTGCACATTGTCATGCACTGAACCGAGGGCATAAGGGGTGCTATGGACTGCCTGCCTTTCCAGTTCTTTCTGCCACTCATGGCTCAAGATGGAACTCCAACAACTGTCCGCAGCTTCTCTAGCATTCGTGCCTCTTCCCAGCCTACTGTTTGTATGGGTGACGAGCATAGAGAGTGCTCAGAAGAATTCCAGTCCATCCTCAGTAACAGCAGAAAGCTGTCCATGAGAAAATGCTATGCCGTGAAGTGGAAGAGATTATCAAGCTGGTGTCAGCACCGCCACAAAGCTCCATGGGATGCTGATATTTCTACCATCTTGAGGTATCGCCTCTCCTTGAAATCTTTGGATTTACCCATTAGCTCATTGCATGCACACCTGGCAGCGATCAATGCTTTCCATATTCCCATAGAAAACTGCTCGAAATTCTCCCATCTTACAACCATGAGATTTCTGAGAGGTCTTGTCAGAACCTTCCCTCCAGTATTCGCACCAGCTCCTAACTGGGACATTAACCTAGTGCTCCTGGCTCTTATGAATCTGCCATTTGAGCCATTGGCCTCCTGCTCCCTTCTTTGTCTATCCCTGAAAATAGCCTTCCCAGTGGTAATCACTAGGAGAGCAGGAGAACTTGCAGCTCATATGAACTTGTTTGTAGGGAAAGAACAAGTTAAAAATTACTTAGACAAGTTATATGTCTTCAAGTCACCAGGGCCTGATGAAATGCATCCTAGAAGGAACTGACAGAGGCAATATCTCAGCCATTAGTGATTGTCTTTGAAAAGTCATGGAAGACGGGTGAGATTCCAATAGACTGGAAAAGGGCGAATATCGTGCCAATCAATAAAAAGGAGAATAAGGACAACCTGGGGAATTACAGACCAGTCAGCTTAACTTCTGTACCCGGAAAGATAATGGAGCAAATAATCTAGCAATCACCTTGCAAACACCTAGATGATATTAAGGTGATAAGTAACAGTCAGCATGGATTTGTCAAGAACAAATTTTGTCAAACCAACCTGATCGCTTTCTTTGACATGTTAACAAGCCTTGTCGTTAGGGGTAAGCAGTAGATGTGGTCTGTCTTGATTTTAGTAAGACTTTGGATACTGTCTCACATGACCTTCTCATAAACAAATTAGGGAAACACAACCGAGATGGAGCTACTATAAACTGGGTGCATAACTGGTTGGAAAACATTCCCAGAGAGTAATCATCAGTGGTTCACCGTCAAGCTGGAAGGGCATAACGTGTGGGGTCCCACAGGGATCAGTTCTGGGTCCAGTTTTATTCAATATCTTCATCAGTGATTTAGATAATGGCATAGAGAGTACACTTATAAAGTTTGCAGACGATACCAAGCTGGAAGGGGTTGCAAGTGCTTTGGAGGATAGGATTAAAATTCAGAATAATCTGAATGGTCTGAAGTAAATAGGATGAAATTCAACAGGGACAAATGCAAAGTACTCCGGTAAGGAAGGAACAATCAGTTGCGCAATTTCTGTAGAGTGGGAAATGGGAAATGACTGCCTAGGAAGGAGTACTGCAGAAAGGGATCTGGGGATCATAGTGGATCACAAGCTAAACATGAGTCAACAGTGTAACACTGTTGTAAAACAAGGGAACATCATTCTAGGATGTATTAGCAGGAGGGTTGTAAGCAAGACACAAGAAGTAATTCTTCTGCTCTACTCCGTGCTGATTAGGCCTCAACTGGAGTATTGTGTTCAGTTCTGGGTGCCACTTTTCAGGAAAGATATGGGCAAACTGGAGAAAGTCCAGAGAAGAGCAACAAAAATGATTAAAGGTCTAGAAAACATGACCTCTGAGGGAAGGTTGAAAAAATTGGGTTTGTTTAGTCTAGAGAAGAGAAGACTGAGTGGGGACATAACAGTTTTCAAGTACATAAAAAGTTGTTACAAGGTGAAGGGAGAATAATTGTTCTCTCTTAGCTCTGAGGATAGGACGAGAAGCAATGGGCTTAAACTGCAGCAAAGGTGGTTTAGGTTGGACATTAGGAAAAACTTCCTAGAAGTTAAACACTGGAATAAATTGCCTAGGGCAGAGGTTCTCAAACTGTGGTCCACGGACCACCAGTAATCCGTGAGCTCCATTCAGGTGGTCTGCAGCTAATTCCCTCTAAGGTGCACGCCTGGGTGGCTGCACACAAGAGACTGAAGGGCCATCCACCAAATTAGTGGAACCGCGCAGGTGTGGCTCCACTAGTTAGGTGCCTGTGACCTGGAGAAGACGCGCATGTAAGATAAGGTGGTGGCCTTGAGGGGGGTAGGTGGGATGAGACAGTGGGTGAGAAGGGGCAGTGGGGGGAACGTGCAGGGCTGCGGTGGCGAGAGAAAAAGGCAACTTTCCCCAGCTCCAGGGCTGTGGCTGCCAGAGAGAGATAGTCCTCCTTCCCAGCCCCAGCTCGAGGGCTGCCGCAGCAGGGGAGAGAGTGAGACACTCCCTCCTTCTCAGCCCCAGCCCGCCTTCCCAGCCCCAGCTCAGGGGCTGCTGCGGTGGGGTAGAGAAGACCCATCCATCACATTAGAAAGCTAAGACTATTGATATTAAAATATGAGTTGTGCACTTTTATTTGTAGAACAAAAAAAGTTCATTATTTTTTTTTATATAGCTCTGTTATCCAAAGCACTTTACAATAGTTAGCTAATGGTACAAACAACATTTGGAAAGATCATTAAGTGGTCCACCAAGACCCTCAGCAATTTTCAAGTCATCCTTGAAAAAAAAAGTTTT
Organism: Gopherus evgoodei; assembly: GCF_007399415.2. NCBI lineage: Eukaryota > Metazoa > Chordata > Testudines > Testudinidae > Gopherus > Gopherus evgoodei. The sequence goes on from NC_044328.1 coordinate 73,291,682, forward strand.
GAGAATCAGTGGCCTAGGGAGGTTGTGGAATCTCCGTCATTGGAGAGTTTTAAGAGCAGGTTAGACAAACACCTGTTAGGGATGGTCTATAATACTTAGCCCCTGCATGCAAGGTGGTACTGAACTAGAAGACCTTTTGCGGTTCCTTCCAGTCTTACAATTCTATGATTCTATAATGGACTCTCTATGGTATTCCATATGGATTAAAGTGTCCCTATGGGTACATCCTACATTCATCCCAAAGATTCCCTCTGAATTCCACCTGAATCAGTCCATCCATCTGCTGGTATTCTACCAGAAACCTCATGCCACCCAGGAAGTCCCTCTATGCAGGGGACTAGACCAGATGACCTCTCAAGGTCCCTTCCAGTCCTACAATTCTATGATTCTACATTGGGAAACTTCATTTCTGGGATGTTTGGCACAGCGGTCTTCAAACCCTTGTCCTCAGTGAGTACCTATGGGGAGCACACATCCTAGAGAACTCCAGTTACTATAAAATAAATAGCCTTCCCTTTCCCATGAAAAACATTGAACGCAGTCGTTCTTGGTGTCCAAGTAGAATCCTGTCGGGTCGGCGCTGCCCCTGTGCTTGCTGTTAGTTATTGCATGAACTCTTCGAAGGACAGAATAGAGGGCCAGCCAGGTGAATCTGTGCAGTAGATGAGGGTAGGGTGAAAATACAGCAGGATGCTGATAAATAAGACATGACCTGAGATCAGGGATATGACATCCAGTAAAGATAAATCGTGAGGAGGGGTAAGATGCACAGATAGGAGAGGAATAGCTAGTTCTACGCATACGTCGGGTACTTCAGCAATGGATCTGGGACTGCACATCATCCCCTGGGTGTTCGTCTCTGAAACATCCATCCTTGTAGCCTCTGGGCGCTCTTACGGTATACATCTCGTGCATGAGATGCATTCCACTCCCTCCTGGAAAATGATAAGCTGTATGAGTCAGCATGTTGAGAAGCTGCTGCAAAAATAATACCTGGGATACTGGGTCATATTTATATGAGCTGAAAGCATGAAACAGTTAATCAGCTTTACTTGGCTCTGGCAGGCCCTTAATTGGAGCTGTCTGGTTTTGGACAGTCAGAGCAGCAATTGCTGAGCTATCCTGCAGAGAGTGCTATGTGGCTGTCGTGCTCTCACTCTCCCAAGGGGCTCCAGGCGCTTGCTCTATCCATGCAAAATAGGCCAGGGAAATGAAATTCTTCTGGCAAGTTTGATGTTGTAGCTGTCGGCACCTGTATCGCACCCAGAACTCAGTAGCTGGACTCCTTGCTCTCTGCATCCTCCATGCGTCAAGGAGCTCGCCACAGCCTCGAAATGTATATCTTATAGGAGGGAAAATGTCACTTTGCGGGTGTATAGGGAGGGAAATTGCTTACAAAGGATAGTAACTAGATAGTGTATGTCTGGGGAGCTGAGACTAGGGGATCAAGGACAGGAGATGACACATCAGATACAATATGGAAAAGGATGCTGCTCCAGGCTGCGTATTGTCTTCTGGTTTTGTAGTCTCTTCCATCCTGAAGGAATCCAAAGTGCTTCCACAGGCTGCATCACTGAAATGCAACCATTTCTGGGGGGTAGTACAGTAGCCCTACACTTGCTTTCTGTAGAATAGCAAATCAAAGTCTCTGGCCTTATCTTCAAGAAGCACCATGGCCTGGGCCCAAGGTATCTAAAAGAGCATAAAGTGCTGGATGAAGATTGTGGTTGACAGCTTGGCTCCTCTGGCACAGTGGAACTCTCTATGATAAGAGTAAAGCTCATCTGTGCAGGAGCCAGACTTTTCCCAAGGTTGGCCCAAGACTGTGGAACAAACTCCCTCGGGATCTAAGGACCATCCCAGACCCCCCCACCTTCTGCTCCAAGAGCCAGGTGTGTTTCTTTGACCTGCCTTCACACATGTATTGCTCCATGTTAGAGTAGATGATAAAATATTCCAAAAGAACACTCCACGGCACACAACCACATGACTGATGTTAGTCACGTCACTCAATGCACTGCTAGAATAAAACAACGGATGGGGGAAATCCATTTTGCCCAAGGACATTGGTGCAACCCACCCACTATCCTTTATGAAAATGCCAGCAATCCTTTAATGTCCACAGAGCACAGACAGCCTAACAGAAAGGGTCTATGGATCAGGCAGTCAAGTCTGTTATGATGGGCTGGTCTAGATCTGACTTGCTGGAGATTGTCTCCCCCAATTCCAGAGCAAGGAGAGGGGGTGCCATAATATGCTGTCCATGCTCTGGTCACAAGCTGCTGTTGAGCAATGGCTGAGTCCCAGGCTTGCTTTGTGATGCTGGAGTCTGCCTGCAGCCAAACAGCCCTGATCCTTCTCAGACTCCTAATTGCATCCCCAGAGGTTTCTACAGAGCTCCCCTCCCCATTTAACAGCATGTCTTTGTAGTGCTTCCCTGCGACATGACTAGCTGGTTGGACTGTGGAAGAGTTTGGCAAGGCACGTAGACTCGGGAGTGAAATGCAGCTGCAAGGCCCCACCGTGGCCATGCATGCAGGGCAGCCTGTGGTTAGACCTTGAGCAGAGGGAAAATCTCCTTGAAAACTTTTTCCTCCCTTTGACTTCTGAAGAAAATGAGTCACTGACTGTGCAATCCCCTTCCTTCCCCTCACTCTCCCCCACACACCCAAAATCCCCAGAGTGAGACCTGTTAGCAGCCAGTGATTCAGAAATTCATGGTATGAGAGCACTGAAGAATCAGAAACATGCCGCTATTGCTGCATGGTGGGGAGAAACCAATCTGGAAAAGGACTAGCTGGTGCTGAAGGCTCCACTCTGATACTGGCCCACATCCGTAGTACCACTTTCTGGCCATTCACATTTCTGTCCTGTGGGCAGGACTTGAGCCCTGTGGCTAGCAGTGGCAGCAGAAGCCAAGGGCTGAGCGGGCCATGGAGACAAACTCTTTCCCCACCCTGCTGAGGGAGGGGAGACTCACTGGCACAGGGTGGGGGGGAAGTTTGCCCCACTGCTGCTCCGACTGTGCCTATTCTAGGTTTAGACTGAAACCCTCTGTTTTCAGCCCTGCACTCTTCAGCAGCACTGACTTGCTGTTAACACTCCCTCTTCCATGGCTGGTTTAGATGTGACCAGTTTTGAGTGTCTCAACTCCGACTGTCCAGTACTGTAGCAGGGGCTGAGTGCCTGCTTCCCAGAGGGAGAGGGACCTCACTGCAGGCTGGATGCATCCCCACAGAAGCCATTCTGCTGCTATATCTGGAGGGTGGGGCGAGATGGGAAAGTGCTGCCTCCCCGCACTGTTCTCTGGGCATCTGGCTGGGTCAGAACATCAGTGCTTGAGGGTTGGGGGCAAGGAGCTGTGGAGATCTGTGCTCGGATCCCCAGATGGGGGAACAGAAGGCAGCAACTGGTGTTGGGAGTTATCCTTCAGCCCTCTGTGACTGGAGGGGGAATCAGGAGCTGTTACGGGTGTTGTGTCTGAAGTGAAAGGACAACCAGGACCTCGCTTGAAAGAGGACTGGCAGTGGTGGACTGTCTCAGTGCTTAGAGTGGGGTGAGGGGGGACAGTGGCAGTGGTGCGAAGGATGGGGCCGTGGGTGAGTGGCTCTGGAGCAAGGCCACTTTTTGGGTATGGGGAGCAGTGTCAGTTAGCTCTGAGCACAGAGGGTGTTTTATCCATGTGAAGCTACTGACAGCAGATCTCGGGGAGGTGGGAGAAGATTTGAGCTGCACCTCCCCTCCTCCCACCTTGAGCTCAAAGTCAGTTGCACGTACACCGGGCTGGTTTGAGATCTGTTCTTCGCAGTCTGGTGTTGCATTGCCTTGCAAAGGTTTCTGTCTTTGGAGGGGCAGTTCCTGGGGAAGGGACGTGTGGAGTTGGATGTAGCTTGGCATCAGAAGGTGTTATCCCTGTTGCCTTTCATCTCCAAGGATCCCAAAACACTTGACAAGCTCGCCACCTCTGAAATGCAGCCATTTCTGGGATGGAGAGGTCTGCCAGCTGGAACATAGCATGCTGCACACCAGCAGGAGGGAAGAGGGGACTTAGGTGGAGGAGGCAGGGGCAAACCCATGACGCTATAGAAAAGGCCATGGAATCTTTGCTGGACTCTGCGGCAGAGCCTGGTGCTGGGATAGCTACTCAGAGCAGAAGCGAGAGTTGGCAGTGGGGAAAGCAGGCAGCCTGCTGGAGTTTCCGGCCTAGGGCAGGGCCAATCCCATCTCTGTCTCTCTGCAGAGCCCTTGGAGTGACTGACTGATTGTGAATCTCTTGTGCTTGAGGTGTAAACTCCCTCTGTTTCAGAAGGGTAGGAAATGGTTTGCATAGCTCTCCCCAGCACCACCTCCTGGGAGTCACATAGCAAGCCTGGCAGCATTGCAGCAAGCTGGCTACTCTTTTGGACTGGCACCTGACTAAGGGGTGTGTGTGTGTGGAGGGGCTCAGACTGTGTGTGTGTGGAGGTATCCACAGACTCTGGGATGTGTGCAGAGGAGTCGATGTTCCGAACTAGCATGCGACTAAGGTAGGGAGTGTGTGTGCGCATGCAGGGGCTCAGATTGTGCATGGAGGAGAGTCAGTGTGTGGATAGTGTAAACAGTGGAGTGGCGTTCGGTGTGTATGTGGGGTGAGGGGTAACTGAAGGGGTGAGTTGCAGCATGTTGTGAATAGGGCCGGGTGCGAGGAGTCGGGGAATGGTGCTTTTTTGTGTGTCAGGGGAAAGAGTTTTAGGGCAGCGTGTGTCGGGGTCCGAGGAGTCTATGTGTGCAGGGGTTAGTGTATGTGGTGTAGGAAGAGTTGAGGTGTATGTGTAGGAAGGCTGGGGGCATGTGTGTATAGAGGGTGTGGAAGGAGCCTTTCTGGCTGAGGAGTGGGGGAAGTTAGAGGGGTGGCTGGCGGTTGGGTTTGGGAGGTACTGGGGAGTTGGTGGGGTGCTGGGGGGTCAATAGAAGGAGTTGGCAGGGGCAGGCAGTGAGGAGTCCAGTGGTCTGGCTGGAGGGCAGAGGGCGTTAGTGGGCACAGGACAAGGGGGCCTGGCTGGGGGGCCGGGAGTGCCCGGGGTAGTGGCCTCATGGGCTGGGCAGTTGGGAGTCCAGGGGGCGCCATGGGTCTGGCTGGGGGGGAGAGGGAGTTAGTGGGGGTTAGGGGCCCGGGAATGGTCAGGGGATTGGCCCCTCAGGGTGGGGGGAGTTAGCCAGGTACCAGGGGGTGGTCCCGCGGGGCGTGGGGAGTTAGCCGGCGTCGGCCAGGCCGGGGCACCGGGAGCGGCCGGGGGAGGGGCCCCGCGGGGCGGGGGCAGGTGGCCCGGGTCGGGGCACCGAGAGCGGCCGGGGGAGGGGCCCCGCGGGGCGGGGGCAGGTGGCCCGGGTCGGGGCACCGAGAGCGGCCGGGGGAGGGGCCCCGCGGGGCGGGGGGAGGTGGCCCGGGTCGGGGCACCGGGAGCGGCCGGGGGAGGGGCCCCGCGGGGCGGGGGGAGGTGGCCCGGGTCGGGGCACCGGGAGCGGCTGGGGGAGGGGCCCCGCGGGGCGGGGGCGGGCCGGCGGACCGGTGACGCGCGGGCCCGTCATTTCCAGCCCCGGGCTGGATTTCTAGGGACTTTCCGGGCGGCGCGGCCCCAACTTTCCTGCCCCCCCCGTTCCCCGCCGGCCCGCTCAGCGCTCCCCTCTCTCGCAGGCCCGGCCCAGGCCCCGCAGTGCAGCCCGGCTCCGCCATGGACGAGCCCTACAACGCGGTGAGTCCCGGCCGTCCCCCCACCTCCCCCCCGTGCTGGGGCTGTTCAGCCCTGGGGCTCCCGCTTGGGCCCGCTCTGGGGTGGGGGGGCTCGGGAGAGGGTCTCACTTGAGCCAGCTCTGGGGGGAGGGTCGGCTCTGGGTTGGGGGCTGGGGCTTGGTGGGAGGGTCTCGCTTTGGCTGGCTCTGGGGTGGGTATTGGGGTGTGGCCCTCAAATGGGCTGCATTTGGGTTGGGGGTGGCACTTCTGTGCCGTGCTCATGGAAGGGGGTCCCCCCTCTTGTTCTGCCATGTGGGGGTGCACCCTAGGTGCTAGCAGGGTCTCACTCTCTGCTCTCCTCATCTCCTTCTCCATGAAGTGTCTGGATGGGATCGACTATGACGACTTCCAGTTCAGCTCCCACATGATGGAGCAGAAGGAGCCGCTGATGGAGACTGGTAAGGTCCTGGCCACCCAGTGCTCGCTTAGGGCGACAGCGGCTGTGCGTGTGTGTCAGGGAGCTGCCTCATTCCAGGCGCCTCACCCAAGACACAGAGCGCAAGGAGCACAGGGAGAGGGGAATTCCCGAGAAGCTGGCTCACATCAAATCGTTTCTTGGCCTGACCAGGATCTTGGGTCAGAGTGACAGGGTGTGAATTCTGCTGGGAGCAGCAGGAATTCCCCACTCTGCTGTGGGGAGCCTGCTGTACCTGGCTGGCTGCAGTCTCACGCATGGGATCAGCCTGCAATCAGTTCCCTGGGGGTCTCCATCCCTTCCTATGTGATCTTAGGGCTCTTGTGAGTGGGAAGACCTAGTCTGTCTCCCTCCCTCCTCAGCACGGCTCTTACCCCCCATTAATGCTGCTTCCAGAAACACTGTTACCTCACAGATGCTATGGGACCCCTCCCTGGCTCTGCTGTAGCGCACGGGTGAACTGACTTCACCTCCAGCATTGACCCTGCCTCCCCTTCTTTTCTCTCCCTTTCGGCCACTGTCGGTGGGTTTTAGACCATTGACACCCACATGCAGATAAATGCATTTTTCACTTGGTGTCTTTCCTTTCTCTTCTCCAGCTGAAGGTCCGTATCTCATCATCATCGAGCAGCCAAAACAGGTGAGGACTCTGTGGACCATCTCTCCCTGGGTAGCTGTGAGCTCCCCATAGGCAGCATCTCCTCACTTGTTCCGCACAGCGCCCCTTCCTAGAAGAACCTGGGGTGGGAGCAGCTGTGAGTTCCCCTGGCCAGTGCTCTCATTCAGTCCCCCCAGTGCTCAGTAATGTGTGTATTAGGTTGGTAACTCGACTGTCTGCAGCATGAAATTCAGGTTTTTCCCCTGATTGCTCAGTGTGTTGGGGCTCTTTGGCTGAGTGACTCTGCAGTGCAGTGACCTGATGTTCTGGTTCTGCAGCGCGGGTTCCGGTTCCGGTACGGCTGTGAAGGCCCCTCACATGGTGGGCTTCCTGGAGCATCCAGCGAGAAGGGACGCAAGACTTATCCCACTGTCAAGGTGAGTGTCATGCATGCAGGAGATGGTGCTGCTCTGCACGGCTGTGGGTATCTGGGGTTACCCGCAGCACCTTGTCTGCATGTGCAGAGGTGACTGCTCTGGGGCCTTGAGGAGGCATGTGAGTCTCCATGAAGATATGAATAAAGCCCTGTATGTTCACAGTGCTGAGGACAGGACTTGTTCCTGCCACGAGGGGCTTGCAAGAGTTCTGGGAGAAGTTGAGGGGGAGTGTGGCCCCAGGGGAGCCGTCAGCCAGAGACAGTGCTGCAACGGAGCAGGGTGGTGACCCCAGGGATAGAATGCCATGCGGAGCGGGTGGAGGTTGCAGCCTGTGCACCACTCTCCCACGCCTGCCAGGGAGAAACGCTCTGGTTTCCTCTCACACCCCTTCTCCCATCAGATCTGCAACTACGGAGGTGTGGCACGGATCGAGGTAGACTTGGTGACCCACAGTGACCCTCCACGAGTGCATGCTCACAGCCTGGTGGGGAAGCAGTGCAACGAGGCTGGCAATTGCATCGTGACCGTGGGACCTAAGGACATGACAGCACAGTACGTACTGGTGCCTAGGGCTGGGGAAGGCTTGCTTGGGCACCTGGCCAGAGGCCGGTCTGTGACTGAGTGGGTACCAGGTGGTGTTAGTGTTACTCTGATGTGCTGAGCAGATAGAGCAACTGTCCTCTGCACCACTCCATCCCTATGGGATCTCCTCTGGCTCTTAGCTTGGCATCCTCTGCAGGTGTCCTGATGGCTAGCAGACAGTAATATATTCCATGGACTTCACTTCTCATGCTTTGCACTAAGCAGCCCTTGAGTCCCAGCCCTCTGCTTTCTAGCCAGTGCCTTGTTCACCTTCACAAATGCCTAGCCCACGTGGAAAGGGCTTATCCGCTAATCCGTCGCGTGAAACTCTCTGGCAAGCCTTGTGCCATTGCCGAAGCAGGCAGAGCTCATAGCTGGCTGTAGCGAGTGGGGGACACCGTGAAAGAGTGAACTAATGCGCAAGAAACCCACCCCTGTGGGGGAGGGATGACTCTTTCTCTGAGGACAGCAGTTCTGTTTTGAACAGCAGGTGAATCACAGAGCACTAGTGAAAGTCCTGTAAAAGCGGTGAGATTGTTAGGAAGGTGCGTGAACTCTGCTACAGAGTCTTTCCTCACAGCTGGGCCAAGGCAGGGGCTATATGTGTGGTTCTCTTGAACATTAAGCTTATTGGTCTCTAGCCCTAGGAACTTTCATTAAAAATCCAGCTCATGGCTTGTCTACAGTCTACCTGCACTAGCCTGTGCCCTGTTGACACAAGTTAACATTTCTTAGAGTGCTTTGATCTGCTCCTCTTTGAATCAGAACTAGATTAAAGCACACTAGTAGACTGGACACGGACAGTTAGACCTGCAGTAGGCTAGTGTGGGTTAGATTCAGATACCTTTGCCTGACTCGATTTGCATGCCCCCCAAATCAGTGCTGTGTCCTCATACTTGCCAGGAGTGTCACTCGCAGGCCTGCTTGTCTAATCTCCACACCAGGTAAAGCTACTGACTGTCTGGCCTTTCCCTAGAATGCCACTGTCTGTGCATCGTCATCAGACTGACCCTTTACCAACTGCTGTGGATGTCTTCTGCATCAAAGCTTCCTTGAATAGCCAACTCCTTGCTCCCTAAATCTTCCACCCTGCCCTGAACCCAGTGACTACCCAGTGCTTTTCCTCCCTTTGTCTTTAGCTTTGTTTCAGTGACTGGCATCCACCTCTCCCCCCTCCTGCTATAGCTGGTGGGCAGACAGCGCGCAATCAACCTGAGGAACTCCTTGCCTGAGGAGGCTGTGAAGGCTAGGACTATAACAGGGTTTAAAAGAGAACGAGATAAATTCATGGAGGTTAAGTCCATTAATGGCTGTTAGCCAGGATGTGTAAGGAATGGTGTCCCTAGCCTCTGTTTGTCAGAGGTTGGAGATGGATGGCAGGAGAGAGATCACTTGATCATTGCCTGTTAGGTTCACTCCCTCTGGGGCACCTGGCATTGGCCACTGTTGGTAGACAAGATGTTGGGCTGGATGGACCCTTGGTCTGGCCCAGTATGCCTGTTCTTATGTTCTTCCCCACTCTCCTGTGCTCGCTGTCTGATTGGGCCTTGGGATTCACTCTCTCAGATTCAACAACCTTGGGGTGCTCCACGTGACCAAGAAGAACATGATGGAGATCATGAAAGACAAGTTGAAGCAGCAGAAGATACGCAATAGAAATCAGGCGCTGACAGGTGAGGGCTCTTCCATGGTGGAGCCAGCTGCTCTGGGCACAGCAGCAAGGAAGGGTGCCCAGTAGGTCTGAGAGCCGAATTGGAGGCGGGGGGGGGAGAGGCGGGCATGGGTCTGTCATATGTTGCTAGGAGGGAAGGGCTGTGGAATCAAGGTGGGGGGACCTAGACATGGGTTGTAGAGGGTCTTGTGACTCTGGGGATCTGGAGTGAGCCTGACCCCTTGCACAGTGTGCAGGGGAGCTGCATAAACTTGGGGGTGGGCTGATATAGCCTGCAGGAGGGATGCACTGGTGTAGGCTGTGTGCTGGTGTTGGGGAGGGAGGGCTCTGGGAGCTCTGAGCCAGAGTCCTTTCCCGTTGCCAGGCAGTCTGTAACCGAGACTTCTGCTCCCTCTCTCATGCAGAGTCTGAGCTGCGGGAGATTGAAGTGGAGGCAAAGGAGTTGAAGAAGGTGATGGACCTGAGCATTGTGCGCCTCCGTTTCACCGCCTATCTCCGTGACAGCAACGGAAACTTCACACTGCCCCTGAACCCTGTCATCTCAGACCCGATCCATGACAGCAGTAAGTGCAGGCACTGGCCAGACCCAAGGGCACCTGCCGTTGCTCTGAGCTGCGGTGGATTTAACGTGCCCAGCTCCTCCTGAAGGGAAAGATGCTGCACATGTACCTGGAACCCCCTTGGTCTAGAACTCATTGTGGGCTCTGCTCAACCCAGCTCCCCTCTCACAATGCAGGGAGTGGCCAGTAGGAGATGTGGCCTCCTCAGGGCACGTCCTTGCTGGGCCCTGAACTTGCCTATGGGGTGGCTGCCAGGGAAGGGTCTGTCCTTGTTGGGAACCCTCATTTGGCAGCTTGATGGGGCATTTCCCCTGAACCCACTGATGTGAACTAAGGGGTATTTCCCCTGGGCTGTGTTGCCAGTCGGTGGGCTCGATTGTGGCAAGTGGGTGCCTGTTCTTGCCATAACCCCTGCCAGGAGCAAGGAGCTGCCCTGTGGGGCATGCTGGGGGAAGGGAGGATGGCAGATGAGTCACAGATCAGGGACTTTGCCATGACTCATGTGTGACTCTTTGGAGATTTCCCTGACATTCTCTCCCTGTTCCCACCCCTCCCCACTGCATTACTGCCGTGCATCCCCAGGACTGGGCAGTGCCTCTGTGGCTGCGCTCTAAATGCTTTCCTGCTCCACAGAGTCACCTGGGGCTTCCAACCTGAAGATCTCCCGGATGGATAAGACAGCTGGCTCGGTGCGGGGAGGGGATGAGGTCTACTTGCTGTGCGATAAAGTTCAGAAAGGTAAGGAGCCTGCCAGCAGCCAGTTGGGTCTTTTACTGTCATTCCCCTCCAAAACCCACCTGGGCGTGCTTATGTGCTGCTCCTTGGGGGTGGGTGGGGGGAGAGCAAGTTGTCATGTGGGGTCTCAGGGTCTCTCAGCACCCCGTGTTTTGGTAGGAGGCTCTGAGGGTTAGCAGGAACTCCCTCCTTCCCGTCTGGGTAAGCCTTTTTTGGAGTCAGACTGGCTGGACAGCAGGCTGAGTCTTGGTTCAATGGCCAGGTTGGTGGTGGTGGGAGGGTGAACTGAGAGAAGCTGGAGGCAGAGGCAGTGGGGGAAGATACATGTGTCTCTGGCCTGGCCTTCTGGGGAGTAGGGGGTGCAGCCTGAGATGGATTGGGTTGTAAGGAGAAAGCCCATCCGAATCATATTGTTATTTAACATAACCCTACGACGGGCATACCTCTGCCCCATGCCCCTGTGAGCACCACGTCTCCAAGACCTGTGTTACTTGGAGCCATTTTCGTTCATCCTTGCTGAAGCTTGTTGCTCTGGGGCTGGTGTTTGGGGTCAGAGCCGTATTGTGCCTCACGCTTGGGGAGACAGAGAAGGATAAGGATAGTGGCTGATTCTAAGGCAGCTGTGGGAGAGCAGAAGGAGGCAGGGTCCTTGCGCTGTGTGAGAGGAGTCAGGCAGACTGGGCACTGCTGGAGCCCCCGTGGTAACTGCCCCGCTCTCCCCCACAGATGACATTGAGGTGCGGTTCTACGAGGATGATGAGAATGGCTGGCAGGCCTTCGGGGACTTCTCCCCTACGGATGTTCACAAGCAGGTGCAGTGGGCAGGATGGGGGCAGGGCTACTGTATGGGTGGAGAGTGGGGGAAGGGCCCTGTGCCACCCGAGTGGCATGAGGGTTTTGGCATGGGCAGCACCCGGTTCTGCCAGCTGGGGATGTGCTATTGCCAGGGTGGTGGGATCCTAGGGGTGGCCAGGCTGTACTACTGGGGTTGCTATGGGGAATGTGGGGCTGTGAAGGTGGCACCAGTGCATAACTCCCTCTCCTGGGTTGCCTGCAGTATGCCATCGTCTTCCGCACTCCGCCCTACCACAAGCCCAAGATCGACCGCCCCGTCACTGTCTTCCTGCAGCTGAAGCGGAAACGTGGGGGGGACGTGAGCGACTCCAAGCAGTTTACCTACTACCCAGTGGTGGAAGGTGAGTGGTGCTCGGCGCGGGGCTCTTCAGGTTGACTTGACTCAGCTCGGAGCCGCTATCTGCCTGCAGTGAGCCCCAAGAAGGAGCCTGCGGCTGCCAGAAAAGTGCTGTCCCAGCACAGGTTGGGCTGGGTCCTGGCTCTGATCCTCCCCCATGTGTCTTACTTGCAGATAAGGAGGAGGTGGAGAGGAAGCGGAAGAAGGTGCTGCCTCAGTTCCCCCAGCACTTTGGTGGGGGCTCGCACATGGGAGGGGCCGGCGGGGGAAGCAGTGGCTTTGGCTCTGGCGGAGGTGAGTTGAGCTGTTCCCCGCTGTGGGGAGCTATGGCATGGCAAGTTACTCATCCCAGGCTGGCCTGGGAGACCCCAACCCTCCTGATCTGCCTCAGAGCCAGCAGCAGCAATATGGGGTGTGGGGGAGCTGGCATTCCCCCAGATCCTGCCTTTGTCACAGCTCTTTCCCTCTTGGTCCGCAGGCGGGAATCTAAACTATCCATACTCCTCGGGGCTGACTTACAACAACATCTACTCGTCTGGCCCCCACCCCGTGGGCGGCTACCAAGGGGGGGTGCAGATGACCAGGGCCACCAACATGGAAGAGGAGGGGGATGGCAAGCACCTGCCTGGGGAGACTGGGAAGCAGCCCAGTCCGCCAGAGGAGAGCCACCGTCAGGAGTTGCATTACCACGGTATGGTGGGTGGGGAGACGGCGAGGGAAGGGCTGATCCCCGGGCTGGGTTGAAAGAGGGGTCTGAGGCACAGTGTGTGTGGTGGGGTGGGGCAGAATGCAGGACTAGCAATTCCAGTTAGGTGGTGGAACTTGTTGATCCATGAGCTGTCTGTCCAGGGGCCAATTCCCGGCTTTGCTTTCCAGCCCAGCTCTGCAGCATGAGGATGCTGGCTCTGGCTCAGCGCAGCGCCCATGCCCTGCTGAACTACTCGGTCACTGCTGACCCACGCATGCTGCTGGCCGTGCAGCGGCACCTGGCCGCATCCCAGGATGAGAACGGAGACACGTGAGTCCTCAGGGAACGGGGATTGGGGGCTTGAGGACAGCACCAGCTGTGGAGGGCTCTGGTTTTGTGGGAGTGGGGCTTGTGCTGGAGCTGTGCTCTTACAGCTTTTGCGCAATCCTTTCCACTCCACCCCTGGAGACTCCCAAATGGACCCTGCTCCCTGGGGATGGGCAGACCCAGCTCTGGCCAGGACTCTACAGAGCCCTGCTCTGGCATATGGGGTCTAGGCTGAGCCAGCTAGCTCCCTCTCCCCCAAGAGCAGATGTCTCTCTCCAGCGGCTCCGCGTTGCTTCGTAGCGTCGAGCCAGCTCCCTTTTTGGCCCAGGAAGCCAAAGCTCCTTCCATGCAGGGCATGGGGCCAGGTCATGTGGAATTCATTCCCCCCTAGAGTGGGGTAAGGCCATGGATGGTGGCTCAGGGCTCCATAGGGTGCAGGACCCCATGCAGCCTCACACTGATGGTCACTGGGAGCAGGGATCTGCTGGGAAGGCCAGAATGGAGGGAGAGCGGGAAGTGAGTTTGGGGCTGGGGCCCGCCTGGGGCGGAGGCATGCATGTGGACTGGGCAGCACAGTGCGGGCTCACCGCAGTGAACAGCCGCTGAAATGCTGCTCTGAGCTCGCCATCCCTCCTTGCCTGCAGGCCTTTGCATCTCGCCATCATCCACGAGCAGACAACTGTGATTGAGCAGCTGATCCAGGTTGTCCTCAGCATCCCCAACCAGCAGATCATCAACGTGGCCAACCACTTGCAGCAGGTACAGTGACACCATCTGCTCCCAGGGGCCCCACCTGCGCTGCCCAAGGCATCTTCCAGGATTCCTGCCTTTCTCTGGCTGTTGAAGGGCTGTTGTGATCCTCTAGCTGGAGCCATCCTCTTCCTATCCCTCTGCTCGCAGAGCATGACCCCACGCTGCCCAGGCCATGCCAGATCCTGCCAGAGTCCTGGCTTGCCAGTGCCGGGAGCCCTTCCTCCAGCTCCAGCTGGCTGCCTCTGGGTGCATCCCCCAGGGTAGGCGGGCGCCTTGGTCTGTAAACCACGTATCCTGAGTTGGGATGCAGCACTGCCCCCTCGCTGGAGGGAGATTAGGCCGTGGTGTTGTTGTGTCTGGAAGGTGCTAGTGTGGTGGGAAGGTTCGGGTCTCCTGCTATGAGAGCAAAGGGAGTGGGGCTGTCTGTTTGAGAGTATCCTGCTGGCTCTTGGCCCCTCGGTGAGCTGGCTGTCTCCTGTCTCCCTCCCAGACTCCCTTGCACCTGGCAGTGATCACCAAGCAGCACCAGGTGGTGGGGTTACTGCTGCAGGCCCATGCGGACCCCACTCTGCTGGATCGCTATGGCAACTCACTGCTGCACCTGGCGCTCCAGACGGGTGATGAGGCCATGCTGAGGACGCTGCTGGGGCACTTGGGCTCCGCCATCCCCTGTCTGCTCAGCACGCCCAATTACCATGGTGAGAGGGGACCCCGGGCAGGGAGAGCTAGGGGATGGGATGGTACTGAGCCAAGGGCAGACTGGCTCTCAGCAGGGCTCTGCCTCCCTATGGGCCGGATTTCCAAGAAAGGGCTGGAATCCCCAAAGCTGGCCTGTATCCTGTAGGTCACTAGTTCAAATCCAGGCTTAGTGGCCTGTGTGAAATGAGACAGGGAGGGTCCCAGAAGCCCCCCCCCCCCACACCACCACCACCACCTCGCAGAAGTCACCTGCCCTGGTACATGAGCCTCCAAGCCCTTGGTGGCCATGTATCTGTGTTGCTAAAGGCCCTTGCCAGTGTGGGCCAGAATCTGAACTCCCCTGCAGGGCAGGGCTCGGGGAAGCTTGCCCTGCTGGGGCTCCAGGTGGAGCTGGGGGAACACATCCTCCTTGTGGGGTGAGTTGAGAGGCTAAAACTTGCTCCATGTTCCAGGCCTGCTCCCTGTGCACCTGGCTGTGAGGGTGAAGAGCCTGGCCTGCTTGGACCTGCTGGTGAGGATGGGAGCGGACGTGAATGCTGTGGAGCGGCAGGGCGGCCGGACGCCCCTGCACCTGGCCGTGGAGATGGAGAACCTCAACGTGGTCGGCCACCTGGTGAAGAAGGTACAGGGCAGGGAGCCCTCCGGATCCGGGGTGTCCGGGAGTGTGTGGGGGTGGGGGTCAGGGTCAAGGTTCCCAGCTCTGGTCTGCCTCGGGGCTGGGCTCTTGGGACAGGAGTGGCAGGTTCTTTGGTCGGGCTTCAGGGGGGCCCATCGGATTGGTGTGGGATTGGGCAGGGGTTTAGAATTGCCCCTGACCATCTAACATTGGTTCGGTTGGTTTCTGTTAGAGCCTGTATGTGGTTACAGTACACAGGCTGGGGTGCAAGGAGGCCTGCCTGTGGGGCATGTGGCTGCCTGGCCCTGCTGTGTGGGGCAGGGCTTGTGCCTGTCCTTGGGCTCTCTGCTGCCCAGAGAGCACACTGCTACTGCTGAGACTGGCAGCCTGTGTTTCCCCCATGGTGCTGCGACCGGCATGCAGGGGCTGCATCTCTTCTTGGTGTGTCGCTGCTGCCTTTTCTTCATTGGTTCTTGCATTTCTCTGTAGCTGGGAGCTGATGTCAATGCTCGGACATTTGCTGGAAACACCCCTCTGCACCTGGCTGCAGGCCTGGGCTCCCCGATCCTCACCAAAATGCTCATCAAAGCAGGTAGCTTCTCTCAGCTCCCCTGGGGCTGGCAATCCCAGCAGCCCTTGTTGTTGCCTGCTAGACCTGTAGCGCCAGGAGCTATGCTAGGTGGTTCTCAGCATAAGGAGGCAGGCTCTTTCCTGGTGCCCCAGTGTCTGGCCCTCCCACCAAGACTAGCCTCCAGAGGAGGGGGCAGGGCTAATGAGTGGGCTCTCTGCTTGTGGTACTGGCCCAGCCAGTGAGAGGTGGCAGATGGAGGGCAGCTGAGGTACAGACAGAAATGATAACTCCAGCAGAGGGTGGCCTCTGATGCTGTAACCTCCTTCCTCTGCATATGCTGGGCCAGGCCAGTTGCCCTGAATCCTGGCCCAAGGAGAGGGATGTGAAATGGAAGCCGAAGCCTGCAAATCCAGGCTGGCTAACAGGGGCACTGAGGAGTGCATGTGAACGACCCTCCCTGGACTGAATCCGTGCCCCCCCCGGTGGAGATAGGCGAATTGAAGGAGGTATGGGTGCTGGGATCTGAGCCAGCCGCAGCCTGGGCAGGTGGGAGGGGCCATACCCTCTTCCGGGTACCGTGCTCTCTGGGCTCTGACCTCACTTTGTCTGCAGGAGGGGACATCCTCTGTGAGAATGATGAGCCGGTGAGGTCGTCCTCTTCCGAAGCCAGCAGCGACACAGACAGTGGGCCCGAGGATCAGGAGACAGGCATGGAGCTGGGAGAGTCAGACACAGAGCACACAGATACCAGTAGCGCTGCTGAGCACAGAAGCAGGGAGCCTGGCACCCGGGGTACAAAGCAGCGCCGGAGACACACACCGTTTGACTTAACCAGGAGCCACAAGGTACAGAACACTGGGGTTAAACCAGAGGAACTGGAGTCTCAAAAGCATGTGTTGGCTCTGGGGAGGGAGCTGCCCTGCGAGGGAGCGGTGGGTCCCAGAGCACTGGTTGGCCATGTGAGTCTGGCAGCTCTGCCATCCCTCCAGCTGCTGAATCCCATCAAAAGAAGCTAAAGGACACGTTTTGCTCTTCTGTGGCAGGTGTTGGCATCACGGTGCTGTGTGGGGTGGGGTCCCAGAGTAACTCCTGGGATGCGGGGCTCGCTATGGGATGAGCTTGCGATGCTAGATGTGAGGGATGTGGGGCTCTGGGGGCTGGTCTGACCAGAGGTCTGGTGAGGCCAGTGCCAGGCTTCAAGGCGGGTGTTGGGCTCTGTAAGGGCCAGTGCAGGAATGCTGGCCCCCAGCCAGTGGCTGCTTCCCAACCTGAAGGCTGGACCTGCATCTTGTCTAGTATTGGGTGTTTCTGTTGCCCAGGCCACCTGGGGGCCCTGCTCAGTCCTTGGTTTCCATGGCAGCCTTGGGCTGGTGGTGAGGAGAGGAGTGTTTGCCCTCCAGGCTTCTCTGTACTGCAGCTCCTTGAACCTGCAGCTCTGGCAGGGTGGGGTTCCAGGAGCTTCTCCTGGGCCTGTGGTGCTGTCAGGGGCCAGCAGAGCAGCAGCATGTGGGCTCACTCCCTGCCCCTGCTCTCCCCACTCCCTGCATGTTCTCTGGAGAGTGCTGGGAGCCCCGGCTCTGCTGGGGGAGCCTGGCCTGCACTTGTGAACCCAGTGAGGGAATGAGGGGAACAGGCTGTGGGGATGCTCTCGGGATACGGCTCAGACATCTTGTATGTCTCTCTCCCAGGTGCGGGAGATCTTGCTGCGTGCTTCGCTGCAGGGCCCAGAGTCGGAGCAGCCTGCTGCCCCCAGGCCAGGTGAGCAGGGGTCCCCCTCGTCACACCCCTCCCTTCTGAGGGCTGAGCATACTGGAATGGCAGTGACAGCCCATCTCTGGGACGGAGGCAGTGTCTGGGCAGGGCTGGGCCCATCAATGGGCTGATGTGTTTTCCCCCATCTAGGGACCATCCTGTCACTCGACAGCAACACCCTGCAGGGCCTGGAGCAGTTACTGAATCAGGACCGCAGCGGCTCAGACTGGACTGAGCTGGCCCAGAGACTCGGCCTGCGCAGCCTGGTGGAGACGTACAAGGACACGGCCTCCCCCAGCGGGAGCCTCCTGCTCAGTTACGAGGTGAGTCCCCCCTGCAGGGAACCCCCCTCCTCTCCTTGGCCCCTTGCCAAGCCCACTCTCACTTCCTTCTCTCTCCAGCTTGCTGGTGGCAGCCTGGGGGGCTTGCTGGAGGCACTGGACTCCATGGGGCTCAGTGAGGGAGTGAGGATGCTTCGCAAAGCAGAGACGGCCGACAAGCTGCAAAGCACAGGTAAGGGCTGGGACAGGCCTGGGAGGCAGTGGAGCGCACCTGGTGCCTCAGCCCTCTCCCTAGGGCTGGCACACAGGAGGGGCCCTTGTCACCATGCTGGCTCTTTGCTTTTCAGAGCTCAAGGAGGACAGTGCCTATGGGAGCCAGTCAGTGGAAGAGGAGCAGCCGCCGGCCCCACCACTGAAGCTGCACCCGCTGCCCTCTGCAGAGCTGCTGGGAGAGACCCCCCACAGCCAGCAGCAGCAGGTGCACTGACCTGCCAGTGCCTCCCTCTGGCCCCGGGGTAGCCCGGCTGTGACTGACACTTTGGAGGGGAGGAGCTGCGGCAGGCTCGGAGCCCCTGCACCGAATACAAGTGCCTCTTGGCCCCCGAGTGGGCTGCCCGTGCCTCTTTGACTCTCCTCTGGCAGGGCTGGCCGCAGCCTGGCAGGCCCTGATGTGCGGCACCCAGCCCCCTCTCTGCTCTTATTTAAAGATCCCTCATCAAGTTTCTTGGTTTAGTTAAATAAAGGGTGCGATTCCCAGAATGTTTGCACTGTGTCTCCAGTGTCCTGCTGAGAGCACCCTACCCAACTGCAGAGGTGTTCTGAGCACTGGGAGCTAGGGGCTGCGTGCTGCTAGGGTCACATCAGCCCTACCTTTGTCCTTTGTCCTCACCCCTTCTTTTAAGCATAGTTCTCTGCTCCTGCCACTGATTCCCTGTCAGCCTGGTTGAGTCACTTTGCCCCTGCCTCAGTTTCTCCACTGGTTGTGGAGATAAGGGCCTTCCCATGGTCTGCCTGCACCATCACAGCATGGCGGGGAGAGGCAGTGGCCCTGTACCACTCCTGCCACTGACCTGTGACCCAGGCCAAGTCACAGTGCTGCTCTGCATGAGGCAGGATTGAGAACTTGTCTGACAGGGAGGCCTTGGCTCAGTGCTCCTAGTGCAGGGGAAGAACTGACTCCAGCCCAGCAGCTTAAGAGCAGGTTTTACTTCAGTAACTGATGGAAGAAGCTGTACAAAGATTTTTTGCAATAGACTCGAAAGAGCAGAATAAAAAGAGAGAGACATTCGCAGTCGGGGTGGAGGGCAGCAGCTGTCCTGTTGCCATTGACCAAGGTCCCTGGGTAGGTGCAGTCCTGTTAGCCCCTGGATTGCCTGCTGGCTGAACCTGCACCCTTGTGCTATGGCTCAGCCCTGAGCTGCAGTTGACCATGCACTGATCTAGCCCCCTGCTGGGGACAGGATCCCCTTTGCCCCCAGCCCCAGGCATGATGCTGGGATGGTCAGCTGCAGCCTGGGCCATGAATGTAGCAGGTGAGCTCTTGGGCTAGAGCTCATACTGCTCCCCTCATGGGAGAGGAACCTCCAGTAACCAAAACAAGCTGGGGGAAAAGCTCCTCTTAGCTCTGGCTTGGTTCCTAGGCTGTCCTGGCCCTTCCCTTGCTATTCTTCCGGGGGTCAGGGATGGCCAAGGCCCTTTAATGCTGGAAAAAACTTGTGAGAGGGAGGGCCTGGGTGTGCTGTTCAGGGGCACCAGCTCCAGAGCTGCAGCCTCTGAGCCCTTTCACGTGAGAGGTAGAGGAGGCAGGACTGGCATAGCCCCTCCAGCAGAGGAGCCTTCAGGTGAAGTGGCCAGCAGGCACAGGTTGAATTCCAGCTTTCAAAATAACCCTGCTCTTCCCCCCCAACCCACGCCATGCCCCGAGCCAGTCCAGCTAGGGAATGGGGAAAGCCACCCGTGTCGCTTGTCCACAGTGATCTGCACTACGATGAGCCGAAGGGGCACTGTGTGCTCATGAGACACACCCTGGCCCCTCGTTATGGCTTCATGGCTGAGCCAGGGGTTCCTTAGCATCCTCCTTCCCTGCACCTTACTGCTGCAGCCAGCGCTGGAACGCTAGACTTGGCTGGTGGTTGTTTCCTGTGCCCCAGGGCAACACCACCTCAGTGTGGGAGGGCAGGTGCCAGCTGCTGCCTAAGGGGCACAAGCCAATCCAGTGTCTTGAGTGCTGTGCAGAACTAGCCAGCTCCTCTGCAACATAGAAAACTAGTGCTAGGCTAGTGGCTGTAGGTGGGGCTGGGCCTCCGCTCCCCACAGTCACAAAAAAACCTGCAGCAGCTCTAGGAAACAAACGCCTTGGAGGGAAAAACCTCCTGTAAGTCAGCTCAGTCAGGTACTAAAAAGTGCAAAACTGTATCACAAAAACGTTCAAAACCGTAAGAAACCAGCAGATGGGAGGGTGACATCACAGGAGCAGCCAGGGCTCTGCCCATCTGGCGGCTTTAAAGAAACTAGCCCCTGGGTGGCCAGGGCTGCGGTGATGCTGTATAAAAGGGCCCCCCTTGGGTTGTCTCCCCGAGTCTGTCTGTCCTAGAAACCATGGTGGAGAGCCATGGGGCCTGAGCAGGAGAGAGCGCTGCTTTGCTTTTTACACTGAAGAATTTAGCTCAGTGGTTGGTTTTTGGTTATTCTCCCCCCCTCAGGAAACCTGCACCCAGTTCCCAGGGAATTTGGAGGGGGGGTAAGTCTTGTAGTGTGAGCCCCGTGGGCAGGGGCTGGAGACGGCACTGCACAGCATCTGTATCCAATGGTGTCGGTGGAGGGCTCTGGTTCCATGCTGAGCTGGCATGGGCTGGTGCTGGTGGCTGGGTGAGAGCTGTCAGCCCCATGGCTTGTGCCCATGAAGGATGAAGTCATGCAGATTCTTGGTGGCAGGGGCCCGTCTGGGAAGGAGCTGTCCCTCTAGGATTTCTGCAAGTTGCTGGTGGGCTGGCGGCTGCTGCGCTCCGAGATGTTGCGCTTGACCTTGGTGCCTGTGCTAGGTGGCTCCAGGTTGAGGGAGGGGCTGGAGCGGGATTTTTTGAGGCTGTCCTCCTCGCTGATGGCTGCATCGAACAGCGTGGCCTCGAAGGCCGCCAGGTCCTCGGAGCCGGCTTTCAGCTTGGCACGCAGCAGCATGGCATAGGTGCCGTAGCGTGTTTTCTGCAGGCAAGCAGAGGAGAGTGGGTGAGAGGCACTGAGTGCAGCCTCACTGCTGGGACCTGGAGCTGGCTCTCTGCCTTAGTGGGCGAAGCAGCCAGGTGCTTCTCATCAGCATTTCATACTGGCCTGAAAACGCAATGAAACGGCCCACCCCTGCCTGCTAGCCTGGGCCCTGGCCCTAGCTGGGTTTGCACTGCGGCCCTGCTGCTGCCTCACTGATCCCGGGGGGAGGGAGGGAGGAGAAGGAGCTGGGTGCCAGCAATAGGTGCCTAGGAGTCTTAGTGTTGCTTGTGCTGAGCCAATTCTCCCCCTTTGTGGGGACTGGAAGCTGGGGCAGGGAGTGGGGGGGGGCAGGACTGAGGTATTTGGATGGTGCGAGCTGGCAGGTGGGTCTGTGGGCAGGGAAGGGAGGAGGGCTCTGAAGCAGCCCCATGGCATGTTCCCTGTTCTTACTGAGCTGTTCCCATTGCTCAGCCTGTTGATTCCCCCAGGCAGTGAGATGTCTCAGCAGCCCCTGAGCAGCGACTGGGGGTGCTGATGAGCTGGCTGGAGTGGGGATGGTAGGCAGAGCCAGAGAGCGGGGCCACTGCCAGTGGAAGGGCAGAGGGCTACCCCCAGCAGGTGGGTGCCCAGCTCACCTCGAACTCCAGGTACTCCTCCTTCTGCTTCAGTTCCTCGTACTCCTTGCCCTTCACCTTCTTCTCAGGCAGCGAGGAGCGATGCTCCACCAGCTCTGCCGACATGGCCTTGAACTTGGACTCCTGGCACTTCATCTGCTCTTCCTGGGGCCCAGCAGGACTGTGTTAGTGGCTGTTCCCGAGCAGCCCCTGCTCGCAGCACCCACCCACCCACGCCCTGCTGGGGGAGCCCTGGCCACACCCCACTGCGCTCTTGCCCAGGACTTCAGCTGGGCACTGTACCACTTGGCTGTGGTGACTGGCATGCTGGATTAGCCTAAGGGCCCAGTGAGGCCCAGATCCTGTCTCTGAACGTCTGGTAGCAGAACCCCTGCAGGGGGCACTTAGAGGATAACCTGCCCCAAGAAATGCTTCGCCCAACCCCCACCAGTCCAGTTCCTGCCATGAAGGCTTATCTCCCTTCCAAAATTAGGTTCTTTTACTAGCCTGGGACTGGGCTGAATTTCCCACCTTTTGATTTCATTCAGTGTCCCTTGTTTGCGTGCTGTGAGCCAGGCGGAGCAGAAACTCCTGCTCTACCTGCGCTGGACCGAGTCAGGATCCCTGCAGCCCTCTCTCCTAAGGCCACAATCCCGCGCTTTCCCTCCGAGAGCAGCCAGGCCCTTGCTCCTTCTCTGAGCCCCTCCTGTTCCCTGCTGGAGACTGCACAGTTGCTCTGCGGTGTGGCATTATCTGTACAAAGAGGCCCAGGCTTTGAGCACAGCAGTGCGCTGAGCAGAGGTCTGTACTGAGCTGTCCCCAGGCACAGCCCGGTCCCTTTCCCGAGCTGACAATTAATTTGCACAGCTGCTCCAACTTACTCCCTTCTACCTTACCCCTCTATGGTGCACTGTTTGGCATGGCAATGTTGAATTTCTCCTGCTGTTGTGTGTTGGCCCCTCTTCAGCCCTCCTTAGTGCTGCTCCTGCAGCCCCCACCCCTAACACAGTGAGCTGGCTTGTGCCCTGTTACCTGGGACAGTCGGGTGGTAGAGCTGGGCAGCAAGGGTCGGCTGAACTTCTTCTGGGACCCGATGGCTGCGGGGAACTGGGGAGCAGAGAACATGGCTGCCACCACGTTGATGCGTGTGATCCAGGAGTGCATCTGTTCTGTATTCCTGTTGGGGAAATGCCAAAGCACTGAGCCATGGGCCCAAAGCTGCATCCTCCCTACCCACCCCCCTCCAGGGATCGTGCCAGCCCCAAGGCTGGAGCCCTGGGAACAGAGCAAGTGCCCTACCGGAACAGGCCCAATGGGCCTCCTAGGCCAGCATCTGCCCATGGACCATGGTAGTGGCAGCTGGCTTCTATTGATGCGAGCGTGCTGGCCAAGTGGCAGGGGCACTCCCTACACTGCGGTGGTGGGGGGGGCCTGGCAAAGGAGAGCTCTCCTCACTTTGCCCGTTCTTCCAGGAGAAGCAGTCATGGGATTGAAAAGCGGAATGCTGCCCTCAGGCCCACTCCCAGCCTTGGGGGTGGTGTTAGATGGGTAACGCTTGCCCAGTGCGATGTCTGTAGCTGATGCCCCTCAGCACCGTCTGCCTGGCCTGTGCAGCCAGGAGCTCCCGCGGTGGCCTGGGTTACTCACTGGGCCTGGAACAGAAAAACCCGCCACTCAGCTGTCCTGAGGTAGAAGACGTTCGGTCTCTTGCTGTAGTCGGATGCTCGCGTGGCTAGAGCGTGGTGGATGCTGATGGCGTTCTTCAGCTCCTCCTCTGCCAGGGGCTTCCCAGGCTTATATTCCTCCTGTAAGGCCAGGCTCTGGTTACAAATGAGTCCTGCTCCTCACAGCTTGTCTGGGTGCCGGGATCCTGCTCTAGCAGGATGCGGGGAGCTACAGTGGCCCTTGCCACTCCTTCTAGGAGCTCACCAGCACCAGCCGCAACAGTGCTAGGGCATCAAGACTGCTCCCAGGGCCCACATTTGGTGCATACCAACCTGCCATGAGCTGGCTGTGTCCGTGTGTTCCCCTGGGGGAGGACTGCATGTATGACTGGCCTATGGGAGTCCATTCCTTATGCTGCTAGCCCAGTGCAGGGGCATTACTGCTGCAAGCAAACGCTGCAGTCTCAGGCAGGAGGCCAGCTTGGAGGCTGGCATGTCACTTCTCCACCAGAACTCTGCTGTAACACAGTCCTATTCTGCAAGGGTCATAGCGCTAACACCTTCCTTGAAGCAGCAGCGCTGCTGCCTTGGCCGGGGATGGCTCACTCTGCCCTGGGCCAAAGGCTCACAGCTAGTGCCTGGTGTCATGGTGCTTAAATGGATGCTATCTCTAGACAGCAGCAAGGATCCTTCCAACCGATCTGTCTATCAGGGTCCCACGCAGGGCCGGCGCTTCCCTTTAGGTGACCTAGGCAGTCGCTTAGGGTGCTAGGATTTGGGGGGGGGGATGCATTTTGCCACCCTTGGTGGCAATTCGGTGGCGGGGGGGTCCTTTTTGCCGGCAATTCTGCGGCAGGTCCTTCACTCGCTCCGGGACCTACCGCCAAAGTGCCCCGAAGACCGGGAGCTGTGGAAGGACCCCCCCCCCGCCGCAGAATTGCCACCAACAACTGGGAGCACGGAAGGACCCCCGCCTAGAGTGCCAAAAACCCTGGCGCCGCTCCTGGAACCACAACCCACCAGGGTAATGGGGGCAGGGGCAGAAGTCCAGACTGGCCCCCTGGGATTCAGCTGCCTGGCCTGAGTTCAAGCCCTGCCCTGGGGTCACCAGGTGGGCAGCGATCTCGCTACACCGTACCTTCTGCAGATAGAGGATCATTCCCTTCAGAATGGCGTGGAAGGTCTTCCAGCCTCTCTTTCCTCTGGGGGCTGGCAAGGGAGAGAGAAGCAGAGTCAGTGGAAAGTCAATGCCAAGTGCGATGTGATACAGCGTGCTCTGCCAGCGTGAACGTCAGCCCACCCAGGGGATGGGCAGCTCTCCAGCGGAACTCACTCCCCACAGTACACCTGAGCTGTGCCCTCTGTGAGGGTCAGCAGCTGGCACTGCTGTGGGGGGAGGGTCTTGTGTGCTGCCCCCCCCGGGGCCAGAGGCTGCTGCCAGGCAGCCAGGGCATGGTTCAGTGCGCTCCTTGCTGTGTTTAACCACGGTGCTAGCCGCTCAGAGGAAGCAGAGGCAGGCAGCATTTCCTGCCAGGCACTGCTACGCCCAGCAGCAGATGCAGAAAATCCGGCCAGGTTCTAATCAGATCAAGGAGGCATCAACAGGCCTTGGATTAGAGAGGATTGGGCAGTGGAAAGGTAGCATGTTCTGCGGCTCCCAGCCAACTGGATCTCTCTGGATAGCTCTGTCACTGCAGAACTGGGTGGCTCCCTTTGCTGCCCCCGCCCTGTCCCTGAGCTAGATTTAATCATCATTGCAACAAGAGAGCAGCCCCCATCCAGTGTGAACCCAGAGGGGGGGCTCTGGCTGCTTCCTCCCCCATCCCCCAGGGGTCCAGGCCTGATTAGCACCTTGGAAAGAGGCACAGCAAAGTCCTGTTAAAAGGGGGCGAGCTGAGCTATTCACTAATATCCCTAGCTCTCTTCCCTACCCCCGCCTCCTTCCGCACACAGCTAAGGCAGGGTGGGGGAAGGGTCTCTCCTGCAACCAGCCCTGCACCTAGCTGCCTTTCCCCCCACCGCCAGGGTGGCGATGACGCTACTATAGAGCACACTAATGCTATCTCCCAATGGAAGAGAGCCATGCAGCCCCAGCGCCCCCGCAGGTCAGGCCCTCTCGTCTGCTCCTCCCAGCACAGGTACCACAGCTGCTCCTGTTACCTCCGCTGCTGCTTTAATCTCTGTGGGGGTTCCCGCTGCAGGTGGCTGGGGCGGGCTCAGCAGAGATGCTGGAAGTGCAGGGACAAAAATGAATACCAAATGGAGTCCTTACTCGCTAAAAGGCCCCTGTCCCCCGGGAGCACGGCACGTGGGCGTGTGCAGGAGCTGCAGTCAACAGTGTGGCAGGAAGCAGCGATTTGGAGGGCCTGGCTTGTGTATTTGAACGTTCAGCTGTAATTTTACATGACCGCAGCTTTTTAAATGGACCCACTAAACAGTGGGAGGGGACTGAAGAGGGGTCGGGGCGTGAGCTGGTTCTGAGACAGGCCTTGTCCCAACCAACACCCCCTCGCCATGAGGATGCAGAGTGGCACTGCACCACTGGTCCCACTGTAACCCTAGTGACTGCAAGGGAGTGGCTCCCCATTGAGAACTGGCTCTGCCCTTAGCATACCCCAGCCCCGCCCCCAGACACCTACTCTTCTTGCAGTCGGAGTCCGCATGGCTCTTGCGCACCAGCAGGCCGTACTTGTAGGTGGCGATGCTGGGGTCCTGCGAGAAGTCCAGGAAGGGGTTACTGCAGCTGCTGATGCGCTTGATGGATTTGGGGTTGGGGTCAGCCAGCTCAGAGAGGGACTTCCTCAGCTCCTCCTCATCGCTGTGGGCACAGACGTTGCAGAGGTTAGTGGTACCAGGGCTGGCCAACACGCCACCCAGCACTCTAGCTAGGCCATGCCAAATGGGGTGGGTGGGGGAGGCCATTCAAATCACCTCTGGAGAGACACTAACAGCCCCCTCCATGCCCCAGGCCCCTTCACTGCTCTGCCAGTCTGGTGGCTCTTGCACCAAGTCTCTCCCAGGTTGGGGGCTCGGTTAGGCCAGTCTCGAGCTGGGCATGGGAGCCTGCCGGCTCCTTGGCAGCCAGTGCTCAACTTTGGCTAAAGCAGGAGAATTTGCTGGCAACAGGGCCAGGCTGGGGCCTGCTGCGCAGGGAAGGGCCAGTGTCCTAGCACTGCAGAGGCCAGCTTGGCTCACGTCCACCTCTGATAGTAAGGAGGGCACAGAGCCCCAGAGAGAAACTTCAGCCTTGGCTCTGACACCTTCAGGGGAGCAGGGGGCAACACAGAGCCCTGGCCCACTGTGGGCTTGGTTGAGGAGGCACTGGGTCCCCAGACGGCTAAGCGCCCAGTTAGGAACCTAGCCATAGGCCTGGGGAGGGGCTGCGGGACATCATGAGCCAGCCCCGCAGATCCCTTCAACCCCGTGGGCTGGGGCGCGGGGGGGAGAGGGGCAGGAAGGGGAGTGCATGTGTGGGCGGGAGGCGGGCACATGGAAGGCAGCTGACAGCCAGCTGGCGAGGGAGGTGGGCCCCTGTTCACATGCTCGCAGCCTGTGAATCATGCTCCCTGCTGGGCTCTGGACTCCTTGGTGTCGCTCTCCCAGTGCAAAGATGTGGGAGACCCGCTCTGCCACCTCCCCTCTTCCTCACAAACACAGCGCTGCTAATTAAACCCCTCGGCAGCTGCTGGCCGTCTCCATGACAGCTGCGTCGGCTCAGAACTGGGATTACGTGAGCTCCCAGTGACACGGCTGCTGCCGGTTATGAGGATGGGCAGCTGTGGGAGAGGGGCATGGCCCCTCCATTGAACTGGCTGCATGGGCACTAGGACCCTACCCTGAGCCCCTCCCAACCCTGGGAAAAAGGTGGCCATCTCCCTGTCACAGCCATCACTCCTTGCCCCTCCCCCAATCCTATAGCC
This sequence comes from Gopherus evgoodei, assembly GCF_007399415.2. Taxonomy (NCBI): domain Eukaryota; kingdom Metazoa; phylum Chordata; order Testudines; family Testudinidae; genus Gopherus; species Gopherus evgoodei. Next base: position 73,318,732 of record NC_044328.1, read on the forward strand.
TCAGCCCGCTGCTCCCTGCTCCTCTCTGGTTCCTCTCTTCCAGGCACCAGGTAAGGGGCTGGGCCACAGCCAGGGCAGGCCACCGGCAGACTGGCAAGAGGGGATGGCCTTGGGAACTGGCTCTAGCCAGCCCCCCCCGGCACCAGGCCAGTTCTGCAGGTGCAAGGCCCCCACTCGGCTGCACAGACTCCACCCCCCCACCCGCCCAGGCTGGCAGCTCTGCAAATCTCGCTCCCTAGTCTACCCCTCAGCTACACTGTGCAGACTTGGTCAGGGCTACCCCCCCATTTAGCCTGGATGAGCCTCTTTCCCCCGTTATGCCCAAGCAGACCCTCAATGGCTCTCATCTTATACAGGCCTTGTCCCTCTTGGCCTGGTCCAGCAGTCTGTGCTACTCTCTGCCATGAGCGACCCAGTGTAGATCCGGGCAGGGGAGGGGGAAATCCCACTGCCCCCCCAACACATGGTCAGCTCACAAGCCGCCTAGCCTACACTGGTGGATAGCGGGGCTATTCCACCACCCTGGTTAAAGCTGTGTAAATCCTGCCTCAGCTACGCCCCCACTGCTACTGCCTACAGAGATCCTACTCCACCCCTCAAGCCTGCCGAGATCCTGCCCAGGTTAGTTCCCTCTTTGGGCCTTCCTGGCTCTCCCCAGTCCCTGAGCTAGTCCTCCCAGGTGTTAGCTGAGCCTAGTCTGACTTGCTTTGCTATACAGCTTCCAGCTGGGTGAAAAGCTGGGACCCTTCCTATCCCCGCTTTGGACAGCCCAAATCTAGTCTATGTTCAATTCCCCTCATTGCTTTTTGCTGCCCTATCAGGCCCCTCTGTACATCACTCCTGTTCCTGGGCAGTGAGTTCTCCAGCACACACAGCAGCTGCGCTCTTCCTCACCTAGGTCGGAGCCAGAGCCCCGAGAGCTCATGCAGAATCTTCTGATGGACTTTGCCTCCAGAAGGGGCCAAAGCCCAGCAATCTGCCCTCTAGGTCACACCTGCCACACACACCCCTCCCCCCACAGCTGGCCTGGCCCACAGGGAGAGGTGGGGATGGTTTGGAGCCTATGAGCAAAGCTATGCGGAGTGAAACTAGCGGCTGAAGGATTCATCGGATGGGGGCCATGTGTCCGCACTGCCTGGAGCTCTCAGGCCAGATCCCCCGCAAGCCCCATCTAGCCAGTGAGAGAGGCTGGCCCATGGCCGGGGCGCTACTCACATGGCCCACTGCAACTTCTCATTCTTGATGGAGCTGTACAGAGCCTAGGGAGACAAGAGAACAATGGTCAGCAGGGCCAATGCTTGCCACGCTACCCTGAGTGGGGCTCGTCGCTCCATCCTCACTGGCATCTACAGGGGTGGGGCAGTTGAAGGTAGGTATGGGTGTATCCCTGAGGCCAGAAGGGGGACGGGTGAGGATGAGGGAGTTGTGTTGTTTTCTTCACAAGCCAAAGCAGCCGCGTCGCCCTCCCGAATGTGCGGGACAGGGCAGTGCCAGTGACGTGCTGGGACCGGCCAATGGGAAGCGGGGAGGTGGAGTGGGAAACTCCCTGCCTGGAACTGGGGGGGTGGGGGCTGTAAGGAGGGATGGGCGGCTCTGAGGCTCAGGCAAGAAGCAGGGCTGTGAATGAGGGAGTGCTGGAGAGGCCCTGGGGACCAGCAAAGGGACAAGTGGGGCCAGGCCAAGCGAGGAGTGGGCAGAAATCCCATCCAGCAGGAAGGGTGAGCTGTGGAAGGCTAGGAAAATGAAGGCAGCTGCCATTGGACAAGCACAGGGTGCAAACAGAACGGGAAAGCTGGGGACCGCCTGCACCCCAGCACCTCTCTCTGGACAGCGGGGAAAACTGTACATTGAACAAACCCAGCAGCCGCAAGTTGGGGAGGAGAAAACAGTGGCGAGCCGAGGTTCTGTAATGCCTTCTCTGCACCGCAGGGTGTTCTAATAAAGGGGTTACACACAGGGGCTGGTAGGCAGCATGGGACTGGGAGTAAACAAACTCTCTGGGGAAAATGCAGCTAGTGAAGCTGCCTGAATCCTCTTGGGAAGCGGCCTGGCAAAGAGCTGGGGAGCGGGGGATGGAAAGAAGAGGTACAAGCAGCAGGCTCAGAAGCAGGGGGAAGCGACAGTGCACTATAGGGATGGATCATGCACACTGGCCACACCTCCTTTTTGTAAGCCACACCCACTGCTTGGCCCCTCACCAGAGTGGGGCATGCTGCTGCTGCGTCCCTAGTGCTCTGTGAGCAGTGACAGAGTCTCACACACATACACACACGAGTTTCAGGGGAACAGGTACCTTCTCCTTGGCTGCCCAGCCCACGTTACTGCTAGGGTAGCACCTACTGATCAGGCCTGGTGCCATGCCAGATTTTGCCACAGATTCACTGTGTAGCCATGGACAGCTCTCTTCCCCTGCACCGCCCCATCTGTACCATGGTGCACTGACCTACTTGGGAGGGTGGTGGTGAGGCCTAATTAATGTTTTGCGAGCGCTCTGAAGATGAAAACCACTACAGTTGTGCCAAGGCCGACTCCACTGGGCTTTCCCTCCTCCTTATGGCTTGCGTTCTTCTCAAAACTCGCTGGCCCAGATGTTCAAAGTTTGGGGCCCACATTCGCATGCATGTCCCTGGCCAGACCTATGCAAGTAGCCGTATGGGACACTGATATTGTGGCAGCACCCCGAGGCCCCAATCAGGACTGCAACCCCTATTGCACTAGGCACTATACAAGCAGAAAAGATCCAAACCCTGCCCTGCAGGCACCATGGCAAACCCCAGTCCTGAGCCAGGCCTCCCTAAATACTCAGCTTGGGCACTCATATATGCACATGGCCAGCGCAGTGCACACCGCCCGCATGCACCATAGCGAGGGAGGCCCTTTGGGGCAGAGACTGTCTCTCTCTTCTGTGTTTTAACACACGGCACAATGCGGTCCTGGGCTGTGATGGGGGTTCCCGGGTGCCACTGCAATGCAAATTATGACTCATGACAGTTGGGGCAACAAAGGCTCCTCCTGGCCTTGCAGGTCCTGTACCTTTTCTGGTATCCCTATCCACAGATTTTGGGCTGTGCAGTAATGCCTACTTGGGCTGTGACAACCTCCCAGCTCCTGCCCTGAGCCTGGTGGGGCCTCGGCAGGACTTCAAGAGCTCACCAAGTTGTGGCAGGCCTGGGGGGAGGGATGACTCACCCCCACCTCCCTGAGTCAGCTGTGAATCAATGCCCCTGAATGGTGTTGCGGAAGGCACCGTGATGCTGTTGTTCAGATATGCATATTAAAGATCTGAGTGCATTTTCTGCGCAGTATGGATGTGAATGTTAGGGCCAAATTCCAATCTGGTTAGCTAACATTCTGCCTCCCTAAGCTTCACTTCTGGCCCCAACTCTTCGGGAGCATTGCCGATGAAGAATCCATGCTGGTGTCTGCATTTCACTGGGAAAGACACACTTCATATACAGAGAGATTCATTTCTACAAGGCCAAAGCCTCAAGTCCTCCTTCAGTTTTTACTCAGGTTCAAGCCCCCTGATTCAGCCAGCATTTGGACTATGTAAAATCTGAGTATGGATTTCAGGGTTTGGGCTAATGGTTGGGAGCCTTGGGGCTGAACGGCTCTACAGAAAAGTATGTAATTGTCCTTCCAGCCCATCTTCACACAGCCTGAACAGCAGACACCATTCAGCCAGTCATTTATAATGTGGAAGGAGAACAGACAGAGTTGCACTACCATGGGAAGGTACCTGGAATACTTGTCTGGGGCTCTGTCCCCACTGGCATCCTTGCGGGGCCAGGCCAAAGCCGGCCCTGTCCAAGCAAGGTGCACTGAGCTCACAGAAGTTCATCTAGGAAGGCCCAGGCTTGAAGGCCGTTCTTTACTGGCCAATGGCTTTGCTGGTGAAATCAATGCAGGTTTGATTTTTTTGGAGGAGGTCAGAAGCCACCCCCATCGCACCTCTGAGAGAAGCTCTATGTAGACGGAGAATTGAACCCAGCCTTGGTAGGAAAGACATTCCCCAAGACTAGGATCATGTTCATATGGACCTGGGCCCAACCACCCGCAGTGCTCTAGAAAAGTTCAGATCTGGTCACACCCTTTGCAGCTGTGGCTCATGGCTATTATCATGTGATTGAGAAGCTGAGGTACACTAAGCAGCCATCTGCTGGAATTTTGGCAGCAAGACAACTGAAGGAGTGCAAGGTACAGTGCCAGACTGAAGGAGGAGAATCCAGTCACAGAGGGGCAGGGAGAAGCAGACCTAGCTATCGAAAGAAAGGAGCTGATGGCAATGAATCTGCCATAGGTAAGGAGGGGAAAGGCACCTCATCCAGTGCTGCAGTATTGAGTTGAGAGATACTAAAAACTCTGGAGAGAAACAACAAAGAGATTTGGAAAAAGCACAAAAAGGAGACCAGGAGTACAGCAGGTGCCTGCAAAGCTCCATACAAGGTGTAGGGAAATGTAACATGGGCAAGAAAGGTGCACTGAGAGGGAGTGGAATGCGAACTCAGGTAGTTGATGGCACAGCAATGCCAAGAGATCAAGCGATGGAGGAAGTGAGATACATATCAACTAACCAGGAAGCATTCTGGGTAAATTCATCCAGCCGGAGATTTGAAATGTCTTGGAGATGACTGGGGATGCTCTGACCACAGCCCTCTAAAGGGCTGATGAGAGGACTTCTGCTCCAGAAGAGGCAGCAGAGCAACAGCTGTGCCCTGAAAACTCAGAACAAGATGGACATATGTACAGCTCTGGAGAACAGCCCAGCAGAGCTGAATTGTGCAACAGTCGGGGCTCCAGGACAGTCTGTGAACACTTCAAAGGACTAACAGCTTTGTGGATTCAGAAGGAACGGCTCTGTTACATGCACTGCATGCATCACAAGGAGCTGCTGAGCCAGAGTAAGTGCATGATAGGGGAGGCGTGGCAGCCTGGTGAATTTGGCTGGGGAAGACCAGGAGCTCTGCAAGTAGAGAGGATGGAAAGGCATACAGCATTGCCGTCCCATGCAATTAGGGAACATTAACAAACAGGAGTGCTTGGGACACCAGGACAGGAATAGAAGTTTTTCACCTTCACTGAAATCCTGCCATTACTAGAATAAAAGCTGCCCCCAGCTGACAGCTGCCTGGTGTCCAGTAGGAAATGAATCTGGGGGGGTCTCAGTCCAAGCCCAAAGATTTGTGGTGGACCACAACTGGTGTCCTGGTTTCCCTGCTCTCCCAGTGTGTCCTGCTGCCTGTCTGTACATTCTTTCAAGCAAGGATTTGGGCAGGGCTGAGCCCATTGCTGGGGCTTCAAGAATCACTCCTAACTCCCTTTGTTGGCTGTCTCAGCAGAGGACAGGAGACTGAACTCCCAGCCCATGCCTGGGGGGAAGAGGGGGACAGTCCCTTCAGGGAAGAGATAGCAGGGGTGAAACTTGCCTTGTGGCTATCCAGGCTGTACCTGTTCTGGGGATAGACTGAGGGCTCCAGTCCAGCTCTAAACTCCTCCACAAAAGGAAGTTTTTGGTGGTGCTGACCCTTTAACTGGTTGAGGCTTCAAGGTTTTGCCTTCTGGCAGGTGCTATTAATCAGTCGAGGCTGAATTCTGCTTTGCTTTGTGCCCTGGATGGAAGGGGAGTGTGTGATGAGAGGGAGAGAGGACATGCTGCTGTGCGTATAAACAGGGCACTGCTGGTTATTGGCTCACATTTGTCTTCGCCCTGCCCCTGCAGTGAGGGATAAGTCCATGCCCTGTGGCTATAGGGAGTTGTGGCATCGGTATAGGGTATGAGCTCACTGTAGCAGCAGGCAGAGGGGGAATATGGGCTGGGAGGGGGACAGCTCTTACCCTGACACTGATACACATGCAGGGAGAGAATCTGGCTGTCCTGCCCCCTGGTTTCTTCCTATTGCTATCACTGGCCCACAACTGTGGGAAGCTTTTCTGCCGCAAGTGCCCTAGGGTAAAGCCATCTGTGCACAGGAACAGAGAGTTTCTGCACAGCTCTCTCAGCCACAGATCTCAGCGCACTTTACATTTTACAGACAGGGAACTGGTCCCATCACAGGGAGCAGGCAGAGAGGGGCACTGAAACCAGGGCTTCAATTCTTCCACCAGACACTTGGCTAGTGCATGAATCAATGCAGCTGAAAGAGAGAATTAACCCCTTTCTGGGCCTAGGAGATTGGTCACACAGGTCTCCTACTCGGAGAAGGCTCAAATAGCCTATGATTTAGTATGATGATGTCTGAGCTCAGGAACATGCCACAGGTTTCTAAGCCTTTTTGAGGCCAGAGCCCTATTGGACCATCAGCATCCCTAACAGTCAAAGCCATTGCCTATTTTGCAAAGATGTCACAGTGACACAGCACCCTCCCTGCAAAGATTCCTCTTGGTCTCTGTACCCAGGGGCATCTCAGGATGAGAGTTCAACCCTGGGCTTTTCCCATCTCCACCTTCACAAGAACCTGAGTCAGCTGTGGGCTACATTGCAAGGTGCCTCCCTAAGCCACCAAGAGCCCTTTGCATGCAGTCCTTGGCTTTGCTAAGCTGAAGAGAACTGCAGTATTGGTTCAGTGTGAGCCACCCTCTGTCCAGAGATTTGGAGGGTGCGGGGGCCTCTCTCATCTCTACCTGCCATGGCCTGTCAGCTCTCTTCTTGACACCCCTCATTCCACCTTCAGTCCATTCCCTTATTCATGTTCACCGAGAGGCCTTGCACATGCTATACAATACTGATCTGTTGGTGTGAGAAATCCTGGCTCTCCTCTGCAGCAGCTGGGGAACCACCAACCCTATTCCAAGCTTGTTTCCCTTCTGCTCCCCATGCTACTGGCATCTCAGTGGGGGGAAATATATTCTTCCTCCACCCCATGTGAACATACATGGGTACACACATATGCAGCAGATGTGTGTAAATGTGGCTTGGGACAGCATGCATGGTCCCATCCTGCCACACTTCATCCCCCTCCCCTCCGTGCCATGAGGTGTCCATGGCTCCCAACCTGCAGTGGCCGCAATGCTAGCTGTCATACTAGCATCAGCTTTTGAAGAGGGCTAGGAATTGCATCCCCATCCCAATGCTCCCAGGACCCTTCCCCTTCTAGTGCCTTGATCCTGCAGGCTGCAACATCAGCAGCGTGTAGGAGGCAAAGAGCGGAGGATTTCTGTGCCAGGTGGCCCAAGTGCGTGGTTACATCTCAGTGTGTCACAACGTGACGCGGATGCAGCCTGCCCCAGTGCTGTGTTGTGCTATGATGGGATGTGTCATTGCTAGGCCATGCTCATGGTGGGATCTCCCCCTCTTCTTCCCCTCCTTGGGCCAGCTTGGCACTATTATGGTGGCTGATGCTTTGTAGGAAGACTTCTCCCCCTGCTGCTGTCTTTGGCAAGGGGCAGTGCCTCTTTGCTCCTCCTCACCCAGCATGCCCTTGTACCAGAGTCCAGGACTAAACTCAAAGGAGCACATCCCCTAAGCAGGTGTAAATTGGGCTAGCTCCACTGAAATCAATGCTGATTTACATCAGGCAAGCACCTGGCCCCAAATCTCCCTCTCTGCCCCTAGCGGGCTAAGGAAACCTACCCACCTTTCCAGACCAAATTTCAGGTTGCACAGGAACCTGAACCCCACCCCCCCATCCTGTTGAGCCCATGGTGGGCTCTCTCCCCATTCTTCCTGCCACATAGGGGTTCTGAATGGCGTGATGCACCTGGGTCTAAGACTAAGACTGGAGGAACAGTCCTGCGTACCCTGGCCCTGATCTGGCTTGCAGGGTGTTTTAAAGAGAAGACGGTTGTCAAGCCAGTGTGAGGCTGCACAGAGTGGTGCAATGTCACACTGTCGTTACATAGAGCCACGAGACTGGCACTGCCAGGAGGCCAGGCCTGGATCTCAACCCCCCGTCTCTGCACTAGATGGGTGAGCAGGTTTTGAAGTGCACCCCATGCCTTTCTGTTTCCAACTGCAGCCACTGGGGAGGCCCCCCAGCCTGCTCGGGAAGGGAGTTGAAAAGAAAGGCGAGTCCCAAGAGGCCCGACTCAGATTTAAGGAAGACTGGAGCTTTCATCTGATGGTGGCACAGAACTGCCTTTAGGTTAGATCGGCTCCAGCGCTGCAGGCTGGGCTCTGCTGTCAAGTCTGGGGATCATTAAAACCCTGTTGTGTCCCTCTTGCACCAAGCAAGGGTGGGTGCGCTCTTGGCTTCTCGCTGCCTGCCCTGCGCATACCCCGCTGTGTACCGGCTGGGGCTGAGCGCAGGGGGCTGTCCGTGCGCAGGGTGCGAGCGCACGACGATGGGTGTGTGGCTGTGATGGAGGGGCGCACACAGGACCGAAGCGCGCGCACCTTTCTCCCGGGGGAGGGGAGACACAGACAAGTCTGAGCTGCCGTTTCCAGGGGGTTCAAGCTTTCTCTGCCCCCGGGTGGGGAGCGGGCCCCCGCCGCCAACCCACGCCCGAAGGCGGCCCCCACCCCAGCCCGAACTCTCCCCCGGGAGCCGGCGGCGGCCCGTGCCCCCAGCCCTTACCGGTTTCTTCTTCCTGCGGCTCTGCAGGCGGCTGACCACCAGGTCGGTGTAGAGCACGGGCTTGAGCGTGCGGGAGCGCTGGGGCCAGCCGTAGCAGAAGGTCTCCATGCCCCGGTAATTCCGGCCGTAGCGCACGGAGCACATGGAGCGGGACCGCATGCGCCCGGCGCTGCTGTTGATGCTGTTCACGCCGATCATCTTGCCGGCCGCAATGGCCCCCGGGCAGCCGGCCGGCGCGGGGCTGGGCTCGCCAGCAGCCTGTTGAAGCGGCCCTGGCTGCGCGCCGCCAAGGAGCGCGCTCCGTGCCGCAGCCGCAGGCCGTGCGCGCAATGGCGAGGGCGCTCGGCTGGCAGGGGAGCGCAATTCCCTCGCAGCAGCCAGCCAATGGCTCCCCGACCAGGCGCTGGGGCTGGGGGGAGCCGGCACGCTCAGGGACGCAGGGAGCTAACGACGGAGGGGCCCCGGCAGCGGGGAAAGGGGAGCGCAGCCAGCCGATGGTGGGGAGAGGAGACGGGCAATGGGGGAGCGTCAGAGGAATGAGAAGGGAGGAGGCAGATACGGGGAGCGGGGGGAGAGGGAGGAGGCTGGACGAGAGGGAGTGATGGGGGAATGGGGGAGAGGAAGGAATGGGACTGAGGGAGAGGAAGGTGGAAGAGATGGAGGGGTCAGGAAGAGCACGGGGGAGGTGGGGTGTGAACAAAGGAGACGATGGGTCTGGAGAGGAGGAGGGGAGGGAAAAGCTGGAGCGAGTGGACACTTCCTGTTAGGCTACAAGGCCAGGCCCCCCTGGTGAAGCCAGATGGCACAAGTTAGGGAGGTGCCACGCACCAGAAGTGGCTGCACACCAGGGGTGAGAGAGGTGCCCCCAAGCTGGAAAGTGCCATATCCTTTCGGATGAACAGCTCTAGGAATGGGGTTGTCCTTCTTCAGCGTGGTGCGGCTGGTGTCCAAGTCCTGGCCCGAAACCTTGTGATTGCAGGGGTTTGTGGAGGCCTGGAATTTTCAGAAAGTCTTATATGTGGAGTAATGTCTCCTCTTTCTGGGTGTCTCTCTCCAGGGAGGGCATTCAGCAAGCCTGGCACTCACCCCCCATGATCAGAGCCAGTGAGGATTGTCATCATGCTGTCCAAGCTTTACGGCGCCACTTCAGAGAGAAGATGCCATCTGAGGCAGGGTGATTATCCATGACACTGACACGCTTGGCTCTTAAAGGTCAGGCCTTAAGACACGTGGGCAGGCCCTTGTGTACCCAAGGGCTTGGACATGATGCATTGGTGGCTAGCGATGAGCTTGAGCTAGCAGCAGCCAGGCACTTCAGGCTGCCCCCGCCTCGGCTGCTCGGTTCAGCTGGCCCTACTGCTCTTCTCACACTGCTGCTCCACGCAGAGATTAGCCAGCGTTTGCCACCAAAGATGGTGCCTGGCACACTGACCATGGCAGGGGCCACAGTGGGTCCAATCGTAAGTACTTACACTAGGATTTTCAAAGGGAGCATGCCACTCGACTCCCATGGAATTTCAACGGGAGTTAAGCTGTTAACTCCCCCACGTGCCTTTGAAAATCCCTCCTTAACTTCTGTGGGGAAGGGGGGTTGGCCACACCGGCCTGAAACAGGCAATGGCAAAGCCTATGAAGTGTGTCCCTTCTCACTCAGAGGGAGGGATGAGGTCAGGAGGAGATGGGGAGACCCAGGTTGGCAGATGTAACCAGGGATTTTTGCCAGGCTCAACTTGAGATGCCTTAAAAGGGCATCTGCTGAGCACTTGCCTTCTGAAAACTGGGCACTAGTCATTTGGATGTCCCCGCCGGAGCCCTTATGCAATACTATACAGGGCATGTCTAGCCATACTTTTTGTACAGCACCAGTTACTGCGATATCTAGACACTAAAATATATTGACCAAAAAAGGGCATAACATTCCAACTCAGTGCAAGCACCACGCCTTCTTTCCCAGGTTCAGTCACTTGCCTTGACCTTTATATTATACAGATACATGGTGTCAACTCCTGTCATCGCTGTGATCAGTACTGGCCTTTGCTCACAAGGGCCGCAGGCGAAAACATTCTCATCACATCTAGAAGGACGAGCTATCATTTAGCCAGCACCGACCACAGCCCTGGGTCTCATTTCTGCACCTCCAAGGAGGATAATCACAGTCCCACCATGGAGCTCACAGCTTCTGCTCCTAGCCTGCACTGCTAAACAAGCTTACTCAGCAACAACCAGCCTCTTTTAAGTTCTCTTCTCTCTACCTGCATACCATGCTACCATTGGCGTTGATCTCACAAGCCCAGCAGGGTCAGGACAAGCCTAGGGGTAACGAAGGCTGCTCCCTGAAGGTGGGTGGTGATTTAGTGTGTGTGTGTGTGTGGGGGGTGTCCTTGTGAGTCAGCACTAAATCACTGCTTCAGCTACACTACTGCTGGCTGGCTTCCAGGTGAGACGTAAGACTGAAGCCCTTGTCACTGAGTGCTAGGTCCTCAAAGGTATTTGGGTGCCTAACTCCCATGGCACTAGCCTCTATTTCTTGGCCAACTACATATATGAGCAAACAAGTTCTGGCTCCTTCAATCCCCCCTGCAGTTTTAATTGGCTAAGGTACTCTGCTTCACTTCCTGGTCTAAACTGTTGTTGTGGTTAAACAGCTGCCACATTCCACCCCAGAGGGGCTGCAATTCAGTGGTGGGTGATGTGATTCATTTTAAATATAGAGAGAAATACAGCAAGCAGGAGAGTGTCTCATTTGAGTGTTTGCGGATGCAGCTCTTTGGCAGAACCCCTACACACAGGCACAATATCAGGAGCTAGAGCTTGTCATGTCTCTGTTCTGCTCTCAGCGGCTTGTATAGGGGGCTTATGACAGGCTTCTAGGCCTCTCTGGATCCACTGTGAGAACTGACTTAACCAGACTGGAGGGATCAAGGAAATGGCTCTGATCGCCCATTAGGATGCTTGTAATGCTGAAGGGATTATACAGGCTCTTGGGAATTCTATGCTGGAGAGCTTCAGGTTGGAGCTGACAGCCAGGGCAGGGCAGGGAATCCAAAATACATGAGCCCAGTCCGACAGGGCCCAAGCAGCACCCCCTAGCCCATTGGAGACCTTTGGAACAGTGAACAAAACACTTCAAATGGCTGCACCAGCTGTGTCCCTCGATTAGCGAAAGGCTTCTGCCATTTTTCTGCACAGTAGCTAGTGCTCCCATAGCCGAGGGTCACTTACACATTACCATGATCACACCCTGGGAGGTGGAGATTTTCAGCTGCATGTTGCAGATGAGGAAACAAGCACAGAGGGTCTAAAGGCCATATTTCACCATCGGTGTCATGCAGGCAAGTGCCATTGATTTCAGTGTGCGCTGAGCGCACGTAGCCAAGGTGACTGGGCTCAGGCCTGCATCCAGCTGCCTGCACTCAAAGGGAGCAGGGAATCTGCCCAGCATAGGGGGGCACATCTGGGATAGGAGCATAGCCAGGGCATTTCTGCACTTCATCAATCCCCAGCAGGCAGATGGCCCCATGGGGCCACAGCCAGCTGGGCACACTTCAGAGCAGCTGCCAGCCTCCTATCTAGCTACAAAGAACTCCCCATCTCAATTGTACAGAAGAGGTACTTGGCACAATTGACCACACGACCACCCTTCCTCCCATGGTAAGGAAAACTAACACCCAAGAGGCATGGAGAACATTGGTGGGCTGGCGGAACCACTGGCGAAGGATAGGAAATAGATGTAATGAAGAGCAGCTGCTTCTTGTGCAGAGATGCTAAGAGCTGTTCTCCGGGGAGTCTGTATGAAGGTGGATGTTATGTAATCCATGTCAGTGAGGAGGGGGCCAGCAAGAAGGGGGAATTTCCCACCGAGACATGTTTGGCATACTGAACACTAGAGAAGACTGCAGGAGACTGGGGGAACCAGACAGCACCTGACTGCAGATGTCATTGAGCACATGGCAAAAGTAAACATTGTCCACTGATGGGCTTTGGCCACATGGATCCTCTGCGGGCTGCGGGAGAGAGTATGCTAGTAGAATTAGTGAGAGGGAGGGCAAAGAGTTTTGTGGTTAAGCTCAGCTCTGGGAATCAGGGTTTTCTTCCCACCTCCTCAAACACTTTCTATGCAACTTTGGGTACTTTATCTCCCTATGCTTCTGTTCCTGAGTTGTACAATGATGCTCCTTGCCTCCCCTACATGGGATGCAAGTGGCTCATGAGACTTCATTAATGTTTTTAAGGTGCTTTGAGTGCGGATGGCAGGAACTATGGCCATGCAAAGGGTCATTCATACAATTACCAAACAACGCTGTGACTCACTTTGGAGTGCTAGGATGTGGTTTGCCTCACTCACACCACAGGCAAAGGCTTCGGGAAAGGGGAACTAAAGGCTGAGCAAGCAGATCAGTAACTTGAGGAGCAAATCCATCTCAGACTGTTTTGTTCAAGGACTAATGGCCACTGGAGACTCAGGGACTTCAGGGCTCAAGTCAATCACCAGGGAACCCAAACATTTCAAAACATGGAAATGCAGAGTTGAGCTCACTGAGGTTGAGGCCAGACAGCCTCACCAGATCAAGTAATCTGACATCCTGTACATCACAGGCCACCACCACCATCACCAGACCAAACACACAACCAGATTTAGACCAATTCTAGAAATTCCATCATTCCGGCTTTGTTTCTTTTGTAGTTACTGTGTAAACTGTGTTGGTTTGGGCTCAAGAACTCTTTCCTAAGGAGTCTCAAGTCTATGGCTTACATTTTGAGAAAGTGGGTTATTACAATTTGGCACCACAGCGTATTGGCTTATCATGGGTTTCAGGTCTCCATTGTGGCTAGGCTGGCTGTGGTCAATGCTCCTCATATCAGTGAATGGCCCACAGCAACAAAAGGCCCAGTCCCATGAGGACAAGGAGAGGGGACTGAAGGCTTACTGATTGCCTAAGAAGGAATTGGTTAAGTAGGAGGTGTTTTTTGGGGGAGGGCAGGGGTAGTGTATCAGTAAAGGAGGCTGGAGATGGCACACCCATAGACTGCTATGGATGAGAGTAAAGCATTTGAGTTTATGTGGTTATATACTTGTGTCCTCTTATATGGATAGCACAGTTTGAGTTTATTTTCTCTGGTGATTTGAAAGGGGGCAGAGTTAAGGTGGTTTTGTGTCCCTGAACTGTGACTTTCCATGCTTTCAAATGTTTGGGTTTTTTGTAAGTTTAAACTTGATTTTTCACTTCTTGCCTAACAGGTGGTAACATTCGTGCATGGCTCTCCACCTCTGAAGTTACTGTTACATATTGTCAATCTTCACCTTAACAAACTTTTTGTCTGTGAATTTTCTTAGTTTTTATGAGCATTTTAAGATGGGAGTGTGGCACGTGTGGAGCTTGAGGAGGCTGTTCTCCAACTTCTTGCTGAGTTCCCTGCGGTCTGCAAGAAAGAAGCCCCATAGTACAGACGGTAACTGCTGCTTGTCATGCTGATTACAGCTCACTGTTACCATGTGCTTCACCCCATGTGGCGGCTCCACCTGATCTCTCTCTCCTCTTATACCCAGGACTTGTCTATACAGAGTTCCATTCTGAGCTATGATCTACTGCTCTTTGGTGCAGGCATCATCATGATGTACATGTACATGTGTACAGCACCTAGCTACTGCCCTACAAATAATAAGGAGGTATGCAGAAGACAGGGGATCCCTTCTAAGGGAAGGAGGCAATGGGGAGAATAGGGGCTCCTGGGGTAAGGGAGTGCAGAACTCCCCTCTCTCTGTGGACCTTCAGATGCCCACGCGATGGGAGACAACACTAGCTACCTTAGGAAGTGGACCAGAGTGCCACCCAATTAACTGCACCAACTTCCTGGTGTTGGATCGGAGGATCTTCTGAGGACCCTCCCCAATGCCCTCTCCCTGCAGACATTAGGGGCATGTCAAGACCCTCTGTCAATGCCTTAGCAAGCTTCAAAAAGCTCCTCAGAGGTCAGCCAGCCCTTCCTTTCCTCTGCAAACCCAGTGTGTTCCTGGTGAGCTATAATTAGACAGGCAGCTGTGCGACAAGGCTAACTAGGCTCCTTGGTCTCCAGACAGCCCTACGCCACTGTGTCAGAGAGCTGATGAGCATACGTAGGCTAGTTGGAAGCTACCAGGCTAACAATGCTCTCAGTGACCCGGGGCACTTGCGAGGGGCCTACTGGGGCATGCAGTGGTGGCAGCCCAACAAGCCCCCACACGCTTGCAGGAGTCTGGAGGGGACTGGTGTCCCAGGGAGCCTCCGCTGGTCTGTGGAGTGGAATGTCCCACTTATGCCCATTCTCCACTCCTTTCCATCACCCCCTTTGCCCCTCAGCTCTCTGGCACTGGCCAGAATTTTTCTCTACTGCCCTCAAGCGCTGTGCTCTTCTCTCACCCCACACTTCTGCCCGCCAGCCTCCTACTACCCTCAGGAAGCAAGCACCTCTGCTGGTACATGGGTTGTGAATGCACCCGGGAGTGGGGAGGTGGGGGCAGCAGTACTGTCAGCTTTCCCTCCTATCCCTGCTAGTTCCTGCCTGAACTCCCATGCACTTCATTTCAAACATCTTCTGCTCCCTGTTCCCAAGCGAGAGGCTGGAGAAAAGTGGCAGAAGCATGGTCTGACTGTAGTGAGCTCTGCTTTTTAATACCTCTTTATTTAAAAGCAGCTTGTCTGGGGCCCTTCATCTGTGGTGGAAACAGTCGCTTTTCATCAGCGACGAACCTCCCCGCTGCTCAATTACACGCAGAGGTCTTAGCTCAGCAGGGGAAAGGGCTAGATCCTCTGGGCCAGATCCTTAACTGCTATAAATCAGCATCCCTTTTTAAAGCCCAGCCATTGTTTCTGTTATTGCTCAGACCCAAATGCTGCATCCCAGCTGTGTTCGCACCACAGCCAGCTAGAGAAAAGCCATCCCTGTCCTTGGTGTGGGGTCTGGTGCCTCAGATCACATTGCAAACCAAGATCCTGACTCACAAGGGATTAAAAGCTGTTTGTATTGTGCCTTAACATGGTGGCTTAGCATTTACTATTTCCATGCCTACAGTAATGATCTAGGCTAAGCAGATGCGGGGGTGGGGGGGAAAGGAGGAAGCTGAGGGACCCCAGACTTTGCAACAGTTCCCAGATTTGACATTCACCCCCCTAAGCCATACACACCACCCATCCTGGGCAGGAGTCCAGGGCTTGGAAATCAATCTGGGAGTAGACCCTCCCTGCTGCCCTTACCCATTAGGCTTTATGGCTCGCTGTCACATCGGCTGTAGCCCTGCGAGATCAGTGCCCCTTTCACCGGCCCTGCATCACAGCTCGCTTGCGTCTCTGAAATCTTGGTGTTTCACATTTGTTTTCCCTTGATACAAATCAGCTGTGTTTTCCAAGGCTGTTCTTTCTGGTCTCTGCTTAGCTAGTTCTGTGTTCATGGGAGGGACGGCTCACAATCTACTGAGATGCCAAAAGAAGCTTCTCTCTAACATTACACTTTAAAGACAAAATTGGCCTGGTTCTGATCTAACTTGGGCCAGTTTACACCTGTGTAACTTCCTGGACATGAATGGCGTCAAGCCTGATTACCAGTGGGGTAATTGATGGAACTGGCTGAGGCTCTGGTCACAGTACAGAGCAAGCCTGAGTAAACAGCCCTGCCTAGCCCCAGCTAGACACCAAGAGAATGAGGCATTTGGACTGCAAGCGTGGAGATGGGGGACCATGCAGCCCCGAGTGGGGAACAGGATCAGGCAGCCCTGGGGTGACCCATAGTGGAGAGTTCTTGAATGTTGTCCAGCACGATGTTTGCAGAGCATGCCCTATGCCAGCTGCACAGTACCCCAGAGCACACAAGATGTGGGATCAGCAGGCTGGGAGCCAGGCATGTGCAGTTTGGAACCACTGAGCAATCCAGGAAAGGTCAAAAACAGAACTGGGCAGAATCAACAAGAGTTCCTCCCCATTATTAACTCTTCACCAATCTATCTACCAGTACTAGCACCCCTGGAACGCTGCAGCATCAGCCTTTCCTGCTTCTCTGGTGCTTTCTAGCTGCCACTCTCAAAGCATTGCACAGGTCACTATAGTAATCTCCATCTTACCAATGGGGAAACTGAGGCACGGGGACATGGGGGCCGCACCCTGGTTCAATGGCATAGCATCTAGGCCTCCTGCTTCCCAGGCTCATGTGTTAGTCACAAGGTCATCCTGGCTCCTGCTAGCCCTTGGGGGACAGTAAGGCTTTCAGCAGGCTGACGCTGCCTAGCACAGCCGCCAGACAGGAGCACTTCAACAGCATACACGTGGGCTGATGTCTTGGCCCCCGCCTGTGCCTGCGCCAGTTACCATGAGACCCATGTACTCAGACCGCTTGCACAGGTGAGGCAGTTAGAGGAAGGCTGAGCTGCATGTCAGGGTCAGCCCCTGTGCCGTAGGGCACGTCGCCCCAAGGACTGGAGCTGCACAGCATGGGGTGCACACTCATGCTACCACTGAGCCGATGGGGCTGAGGAGCAGCCGCTCAGAGATGCAGGTGCCTTTTGGCTTGGTTTGGTTCCTTCGGCTCAATCCTAATTGCAGCATAAGCTTCGGCAGCACCCTAGACACATCCAGGGCTCAGTGAGGAGCTGAGGTCAGTGGAGACAGCCTGCAAGGGGCAGGAACAGTGCGGTGCTGGTGGCTCAGGGCCCAGGATGGGAGAGTGACGGGAGGCTGTTCTTTCCCACACAACAGCTTAGTCACGAGAGCTATGTGACTCCCTGCGGAGTCGGTGCGAATGCTCCCAGGTGGAGGCGGCCAGCTTCCTTCCACACTGTGAGTCAGCCCTGCAGAAGCCATCTCGAGCTGCTGTCACCATCGCCCTGTCATGGCCTGGTGCAATCACCATCAAATCGCTGCCACCTCCCCCTCCCCCACCACCTCCTGCAGCCTGGCATCTCTGCCACCAGCACCACAGCAGGCTCTGCCTGGCAGCTTGCCACCGCTAACTCCACTGCCCTCCCCGGGCACCTCCCATCTGTTGACGTCAAGGTGTTTCACAGTCGTCCCCAGATTCAGCCTCACAGCACCATGCTCAGTGTCTCTATGTCACATAGCAAGTAAGTGCTGGGAATTCCTGGCTGCCTCACCTCTGCTTTAACCAGTAGACCATCCCGCCTCCTGGTGCTGCTGCTGCGCACAGTGCCAGCAGCACCCCATCGCTGCTCGTTGTGGTCACGCTCTTTGGGAGGATGGAGGGCCCCAGGGAGCCGAGCTTGGATTTGGATCCACAAAAGCGAGGGCAGTGGAGCTCAGCCAGGCCAGCAGTGAGGGGAAACTATACCTGTCACACTTCATGGGCTTGGAGAGAGAGTGCACCCCCCCGCCCCACCCGCCCATGTTCATGTAGGTCATCAGCTCTTGGGACCCTCACCCCCACACTCCCATTCTGAGATAGCTGGGCACAGCAGCCCTTTACTGAGCCACCTCCAGAACAACCCCAACAGACAGAGACATGCTGGGCCAACACAGCTGGCAGGGCTCTAGATCAGAGGTGGGCAAACTTTTTGGCCTGAGGGCCACATCTGCGTATGGAAATTGTATGGCGAGCCATGAATGCTCACAAAACTGGGGATTGGGGTGCGGAAGTGGATGAGGGCTCCGGCTGGGGGTGCGGGCTCAGGGGTAGGGCCAAAAATGAGTTCAGGGTATGGGAGGGGGTGCCGAGCTGGGGCAGCAGGGGGGTCTGACTGGGGATGTGGGCTCTGGGGTGGGGCTGGAGATGAGGGGTTGAGGGTGCAGAAGCATGCTCTGGGCTGGGACTGAGGGGTTTGGAGGGCATGAGGGAGGATCAGGGCTGGGGCGGGAGACGGGGCACGGAGTGGGGGTGAGGGGGACAGGCTCTGGGCGGTGCTTCCTTCAAGCAGCTCCCCAAAGCAGCGGCATGTCCTCCTCCAGCTCCTACACAGAGGGGCAGCCAGGCGGCTCTGTGTGCTGCCCCATCCGCAGGTGCCACCCCTGCAGCTCCCATTGGCCGTTGTTCCAGGCCAATGGGAGCTGCAGGGGCAGCACTTGGGGCAGGGGCAGCATGTGGAGTCCCTGGCTGCCCCTAAGCATAGGAGTCAGGGGCTGGACATGCCGCTGCTTCCGGGAGCTGCACAGCACTACGGCACTTGCAGAGCGGGGCTAGCCCCTGACCCCGCTCTCCAGCTGGAGTGCCACAGCAGGGAAAGCCCTGGACCCTGCTCCCTGGCAGGAGCTCGAGGGCCAGATTAAAACGTCTGAAGGGCTGTAGTTTGCCCACCCCTGCTCTAGATGGATGCCTAGCTCCGGGGGCAGAACAGAGAGGTACAACACAGAGGGCCTATGCCTCTTCCGCTGACTGCTAGGGATGGTGCATTTGCAGTGCTCTGCCCCGGTGCATGGCCAGGGAGAGGGTTCCACCTGAGTGTGCCAGCCAGGCCCTAGGGGATCCTTTACTAGAAAGTGCATGAGAGCAGTTTTCTAAGAGGGATCCCAGCTTTAACTCCAGCCGGCCTGGCTCAGCTGGGGAGACTGATCTGAGTTACCTTGAGCAGCTCCTTGGGGAAATCACTCCCTCCGTTGAGGCCTTCCAGGTTCCCAATGAAGTCAGAGCAGGACATTCTCTTCCCGATGTTCTGGGGGTGACAGGGGCAGAGAAATGTGGCTGGTTACCTTTGGGGAGTGGGAGCAGCAGCTGGCCAGAGAGACCCCCTGCACCATAGTGGTAGGACAGCCAAGCATTACAGAGCAGTACTGCCTGGATCTCATGGAAGGCCACTTGGAGACGTGGAGAACACAGCCCCCTTTGCCAAGGGTCAAGGAGCTTTAAAAAGCCATTCCTGTCAAAATTCAGAGCCTCAATCTCCTCCCTTGTCTTCCTCACCCCTCCTTCCCACTCCTCTTTTCTCCTCAGCCCCATCTCGGCTTGCTGCTGCTTTGCCAATGCCCTTCTCTCTCCTGCAACCTTTTCTATCCGCTCATCACGCCTTCTCTACTCTTCGTTGCTTCTCCTTCCCATCCCCTTAATGCCTGCACACAGCTAATGGGCTGGCTCCCACATACGCCAGGTGCCTTCTGCTCACATGCAGTCAGACAATGGCCACTTTGCCCCTCCCAGATGAGAAGACACCTAGTGGAGGAGCAGAGCAGGCAGGGCGCTGGAGCTCGCAGGTACTCACATGCCCATGGAGGTCTGTGTTTAAGAGCATCAGGGCACAGGTCAGTGTGTGAACTCCGTCTGTAGCACAAGCACAAGAAAGGTGATCAGAGCCCCCCTGAAGCACCCCTCTGCATGTGGCTGTTCACTTATCCATGCCTCCAGACATGGGTCGCCTGATTGATGGATAGGTGATTGATTGCTGTTTGTTTCCCATGTGTTTCCCTCCAGCACAAAGGTTGGGCACTGGAGAAGGTGCTGACCTGGATACAGCTTCAGAGACACTCCCAGCCCAACACAAATCCATGCCCCTTGTCCGTGCAGCTCAAGGCGCATAGCATGGGCAGTACTCAGCTCTGGGCACCACTCAGATCAGCTGTGCAGGCTGAAGTTCCATTTAATTCTATTGTGTGGTCCTGGCCCCAAAACAGCTGCACTTGATGGGATTTTGCACAGCTGCTTTGGGGTCAGGACCACACAATAGAGGAGCAGTGAAGCCAGAATTAATGCTACAGAACCGTGTCACCTTTGACATGGCATCCGGCACTCAACCAGTCCTAAATCTCCATCTACATGGAGCTGACTCAAGGTTGATTCAAGGTGAGGACATGCAGGCATGCGGTGGTGAATTAAGTCAAGAAAGAAACAAGGATGTAAAAAGTCCAGATGAAATAATGAGATCTGGGAAACTGCTGGTGGCCACTTGAGCATCTGGTTACCCTGGCTACTTCTCTTTGAAAGTCCTTGCTGTCCTGAGTCACGGGACTTGGACATCCAAGGACACAGTTACACTTAGAGTAGCTCCTTTCTCTCTCCTGGTGATGATCTACTACAGAGTTACAAGTGGCGAGTGTCCTAACTGTGCATGTCTAGGCCATAATGTGTCTGGCTTTCAGTGAAGACTTATCTCTGAATTTCCTAAGTTTACACCATTTAGTTGGGAATAATTACAACATCTTTGTGATTTATCTGTCTGTAAGGTACTGGCATATGCTCTCCGTCTTAACTCCAGCTTAACCTAGTTTTGGTCAGCGAATCTGCACCCAGGTTTACAAACACACACACAGCCACGTCCATATGGTAGCTCACCCTCAGAGGAGACAGCATTGGGGTTGCACTGATAATACCGTTGTGAAAAATGAGCCAGGACTCGCTCTCTCTCCTGAGTCTCCCCCATCAGGGCCAGCTCCTTCAGAAAGGACCTGAAGAAGAGTGGGTCATGCATCAAACCAAACACCACCTGCCCCACCCCACCCTGTCAAGGAGCAGGAGAATTGTCCTTTCTGTAAGTGACAGGAAAAACACCAGTGCGCGCAACTCTTACATTGTTATTTCATCTACTTGGAGGATTCCCCACCGAGCATGTGACCAGTCAGTCCCATGTGCACATCCCAGAACTCTACATCAGGCAGGAGCGTCTGCATGGGAACAGCGGCTGAACCCATCCCAGAACTGTCTAGGCTCGGAGACTGAGATTGTGGAAACTCAGCTGTGGCTGGAGGGGATCCAGAATCCATGACATCTCCCTCCACTACACTGTAAGGTTTGGTATGCTCCTCCCATGCTCATAGACACCAGCCCACATGATGGTCCTTGGGAAAAATTACATTTCTTGGGTAAGGGGAAAAATCTTCTTGAGAGGTGAATGGCTCTGCAACCATCTTTAGGTGCTGGGTCTAGGGCCAGCCTGTGGGGGGACCTTTTGCTCTAGATGGCCCGTGTTGCCGGGGTGCACATAGATTCTGATGGTGAATGGCCTCTAAAAACATACATGTCCCCATGAAAGATTCTGACCTGAGAGCCTGGTCCAGACTCATCCCAGTGAACACGAAGAATTTCAGATATTCCCCAGCCACCATCTTACTGAACTCATTACTGAAAGAGAGGGGAGAGAGAGTTGAATAGACCAGACCAGTGACAGTCCAGTATAGAGAGAGAGCGGGAGGGATGGAGATGGGGAGAGGGGGAACAGAGGAGATTTTAAGAACATAAGAACAGCCATACTGAGTCAGACAAAAGGTCCATCTAGCCCAGTAACCTGTCTTCCGACAGTGACCAATGCCAGGTATTTCAGAGGGAATGAACAGAACAGGTAGTCACCAAGCGATTTTAAAGCCCTTAGAACCACACCAGGAGACATGAGACAGGACAGTGGAAAGTGCGATGGGGGTGGGGACCCCCAATACAGTCTCCAGTTTTGCGGTGTATTGCACTGATCTCCAGAGGGCAATATTCTGAGTTCTCTGTGGAGCCTGAATGCAGTATGAACTTTGGGCATACGTGGCCTTTTAGATGTGGGTTGTGAGGAGCGCTCCCATGAGCTCCTGCTAAGGGCAGTCTGTCCTTGGGTGTGGCTCTCTTTCCTACCACTCTCTGCATGCTCCTATGCCCCTGTGGCAGCACCTATGCATGCAGCAGGCTGCTCTGTCTCCTCAGTGACCGAGCAGTGCCCTGGATGGACAGCCTCTCCTCATAATACCCACACGTACTTCTTCCCCAAATGGCGAGCCACATCTGCTTTTTTGAATCCGTCCAGGTTGTAGAGCCTCTTTGCCAGGCGCTTAGCAGCCTCAAGGTCGGCCTTGTGCCCGTTGGACAGCGTGTCTGTGCTGCCCAGCGCCAACTGCTCCGTGCTGTCCATCTCGGAGTCTGAGTCCAAGACCAGCTGACTCAGAGGATGGTCACTGCAACAAAAACAGAAGCCTCGGGTAAGTCTTGCAACAAAACTTTTTCCCCTGCATCCTGCTAAGGCACCTGGGCTCCTGACCCCAGGCGCGCCGTCCTTTCTGCAGCTCACTACCTGGCTCTCCACAGCTCTCTGAAGAGAGATGTCCCAGGAGACTTCAGCTCTAGACACCGCTACTAGGCCGCAGAACTGGCTAGAAGTACAAGGGGTGGGATCTGAGTGTTCCCCACTTTGATTTTGTTTGATGCCCAACCTAGAGTTTGGAGACAGAGCTGTAACTCTCAGTGACACATCATCTGACTGCACCAGGCTGTCTCCTGCCTTGGGGCCAAGGGGCCTTTCCTGTTAGGGAAAGGGATATAATTGAAGATTTGCTCTGTGTATATACCCTGCTCGCCAGCTGTGCAGTGTCTGACACATCCCCCGCTCTGAAAGAAGCCAGCCACACCTTGCTACAGGGACCCAGCTCCCACTGTGCCCTCTCTTCTCTTTCCCAATACCACTGCTTGCTCCCTCCCATCCTCTGCATCAGACTGGGACAAGCTGGACAATTTTAAATCCTTTTAGACTCCCAGAGCCAAATGTTCACAGATTCCCTGGAGAGACAAAGGTTCACCTAGCCCATGATTCCAGTTTAAGCAGGTGCACAAGGGTCCCGGCAGCCTGGTCAGTGGAGAGGACCAGTGGCAGCCAGGCTCAACAGAAAAACTAACCCATCATACTGTGGGAGACTGGGAGGGAGGAGGACTCCTCTGCAGAAGAAGCTCTCTCCAGAGATGCCTAGTCCAGGGCTCTCCCTTGGTTCTGAAAGGCCCCCTCCAGCCCCTTCTCCACTGATACAGAGCACGTTTCTCATTGCTCTGCTGACTCAGCCGTCTCCAGCCCTGTGGAGTTGAAACACAACTTTCAGAGCAGGGAGGAAATTCCCCCTCTGCCACGGGCAGGTGACACTGAAGTGGAGCCAGGCCCTTGAATGGGGAACTGGGGGTGCTGCTCAGCTGGTGTCCCAGAGAGCTGTGCCTGGGTGCAGCACCCCACAAGGAGCATGGAAATTGCATTGGTTTATAGCCACCACTGGCCCAGAGAGAGGACCCAAGATAGAAGAATTCTGGAGACTTTCCCTGCTGGACTGACTGGATCACAGTCACATGGCCTTCAGCTCAGCTTAACCCCTGAGTGCTGGCCTGGTGAGGCTCTAATAGTAGAACAGTGGTCCCCAACCTTTTCTGGGTGGCGGGCGCCGGACAACGAGCCACCAAGGACCGTGGCCGGCAGACAAGCATCCGCCGAAATGATGCTGAGAAGCGGCAACATCAAGAGGCGTTGCCGCTGAAATGCTTCCAAAAATCAGCAGCATTTCAAGGCGACGCCTCTTGGTGATGCTGCTTTTCGGCAGTGACACCTCTTGATGACGCCACATTTTGGCAGCATTTCGGCAGATGCTGGTCTGCTGGCCAGTATGCTGATGCACATAGATTCCCCGGCGGGCGCCATGGCGCCCACAGGCACCGCATTGGGGACCACTGTAGTAGAGTAATACCTAGCTCCTCTAGCTGTGCAGTGCTGTTGTAGCCCTGTCAGCCCTAGGCGATTAGTGGGACAAAGTGGGTGAGGTCATATCTTTTCTGGGACCAATATAAGCACCCCAGTAACCTCAGCCTTGTGCTGTGGATACATCAGCAGGTACT
Source organism: Gopherus evgoodei (assembly GCF_007399415.2). NCBI lineage: Eukaryota > Metazoa > Chordata > Testudines > Testudinidae > Gopherus > Gopherus evgoodei. Next base: position 73,342,767 of record NC_044328.1, read on the forward strand.
TTAATGGTGCTACCCCAGGGGTAAGTTTGGGACTATCCATAACACTGTACAAACTCGACTCTTTGGTTAGATGGCGCCAAGTTCTGCGAGCAGCCGCCCTCCTCTGCAGGGGGCAGGCCCAATCCCAGTCTCAGTGCAGAAGGCCCAGGGGAAAGCCCATATGCACCAACCAGGGAAGCTGCCAGTGCTGTGTGCGGTCCCCCAGCACCCACGTGGGTTCTGGGCCTTCCTCCAGGAGCTGCTGGTACTGAAAAGTCCCTCTTTGCCCTCTCCAATGCAGGCAGGTGCCCTAAAGGCACAATCTAGCTCTTAATCATATTCCTTATAATTGCTTGTGCTATTTTATCTGTGAAATTCTTCATGGCTTATGGAAATACTGTCCCCAGCCAAAGGACTATGGGCCAGTGAATTTTCACAGTTAAATGGGGTTTAGACAGGCCCATTTATACAGTCACGCACACAGAACAGAGCCACCAGCTCCTTGCACGCCCATCAAATGCTTCTTAGCCCACGTCCTCCCCTCCCCGTCCCTCCCTGCATATTGAAGGCATGCAACAAAGTGCCATTCATCCTCCAGGTCCCACAAAGCATGCATCCAATTTATGCAACAGGTTGATTGCAGGATCTTCATCCAGTGTGCAACACTCACCAATGTAAATGCCTTAATGGACATTTTAACTGGAACAAATTCCCTGCATTCCTAGGAAAGCAGTAGTTTATAATCCAGACCCGTATGCTGACTTCTTTACTTAGCACTTCTCATCCATTGATCTCAAAGCATTTTACAAAGGAAGGGCAATATTATTATCCACATATTACAGATGGGGAAACTGAGGCACAGAGGGAACACCAAAGATTAGCGCCTAGGTCTCCTAACCTGCAGTTCAGCGCCCAATCCTGTGTATGCTGCTTCCTGTACTACTTCACTCCTTGAGGCCTTAGACTGACATGTTAAAAGAGCTACTCTAGGGTTAGCCTTCAGATCAGACTGATCCAGAGACAGAGAAGTTCTCCCAATCAAAAGCATCCAGAATCCACTCAACACTGACCTCGTCCAGATTTGCTGGCAGCCCCATAATGTCCTAGACTGATTTATTTTTACAGTCCTCTAATTGACTTTTAAGAGGCCTCCTCTCCTGAGCCAGTTACAGAATCAGATCTCCTGCAGAGTCTGCTTCATCCACTAAGGACATAGACTCCTCTCCGCTCCACATGGCTCTAGTGCACTGTGCACATTGCATATGTGGAATTTGGGAAGCCAGCCAAGCACGCTCCACACAGGGGTCAAGTGCAGAGGATGGCAAAGAGCTCTCCTGAGTGCGAGGCGGGGGTGAGGGGAGGAGATTTAGAGGCGGATTTTGCTGCTTCTGAAACCATTGGCTTCCATTTTCCCCAACTCCCTAGTTTGGTTTTTGAACATGGTATGTAGTCTTGATATTTGAGTCAATGCGCCAAATTCAGCTCTGGTGTAAGCAGGTGTAACTCCCACTGAATTTTTTCCAATATCTGCCTGTGATTACAATAAGACCAGTGGCTAGGGCACTAGCCTGTGTTTTGACACACCTGGGGTCTATTGTTTCTCTATCACAGATTCCCTGTGTGAACCTGGCTGACTGCCTGTGCCTCAGTTTCCCCATTTGTAAAATGGCGATAATAGCATTTCCTTCCCTTTCAGGAGTGGTGGGGGATAAATACATTGATGATAGCACGGCACTACAATATGGATATCATAGATTAGAGTTTGTTTTCAACCCCAGTCTCATCTACTGTGGGCAAGTATTGCTGTTGGGAGCCACCTCTTCTAGCTAGATAACTCATAGCCAATCATGTCACAAACACATCAGGTGACTCCAGGGAGCCAAGTTTTAACTGATCCTAACAGCAAGCGAAGCCTGACTCTTTAAGGCAGCATCTACAAGCAGCTCGCAAATCACGTTCCAACTTGTTCCCGGCTGAAGGCCCTTTTTGTGCCTTCCGTCCACAATCTACTAAAAACTCACATCTCCCTTCCAGATTCTGTCCACTTGCTGCCAATGTGATGCTGCTTTTGCATTCTGTTAATGAACAATATCTCCACTGCGCTCCAAATAAGACAGGACATTTCGAGCCCAACTCAGAGAGGTTATGAGCTCTGTTGGGCCTCTCAAAGTGACCTCTTAACTACCTTCTCCAGACTGATTTTCTGGCTATATCTGAAGGCAAAATCTTGCATTGATCTTTATAATAATTTCTATCTTTCTCTCTCAAAGTCCACATCTCTCTCCAGGTTCTCCCATCTGCTTCTGACTGATAGGTGGGGTTCCCCTTTGCCACTTTAAACTGGTGTGCATGGATTAGCTAGTGTACTCCTGAAAGCTGTGTAGTATCTGAAATCCACCATCTCCAGCCTGCAATCCTGATTTCAGGCTCTAACTCAGCAGAACCTAGGGCAGAAGATAATATATCTGGCACTTAACATTTTAAGACAAAAATGAGCTGATTCATGCTCCAGGCTTTGAAATTAACTTTTTTTTCCCTAATGGCAGAGCTACTATACTAACTTTAAATTGGAAGCATCAGCCTTGACTCCTAAGTCCTCAAGTTTGGCTACACAGATGACAAGCCAAAATTCATCCCTCACCAAATCAAAGTCACTGATTTTTAAACAAAAGTGCCTTCAAGAAAGAAAACCAATAACCAAGTCTTTCAATCAGTGGAGACCAGAACAAAATGTGCATGGATGTGAGGGTCATAACCAAGGTGACTCCAGTTTCCCTGTGAATAATAATAAATGGAGATATACCAATCTCCTAGAACTGGAAGGGACCTTGAAAGGTCATTAAGTCCAGCCTCCTGCCTTCACTAACAGGACCAATTTTTGCCCTAGATCCCTAAGTGGCCCCCTCAAGGACTGAACTCACAACCCTGGGTTCAGCAGGCCAATACTCAAACCACTGAGCTATCCCTCCCTCCATCCCCAGTGATCTAAAACATCTCAAAGCAGTTTTTCAAACTACTTTTTCAAGCAGCACCTTTGTTTAGCTTGAAGAACTATTTAGCTCACATGTAAGTCTAACATAAAACCTTAACCAGAAGATTGGCCTGCACTTAAAAAATAATCAATCTAGTACTGTACAAGCATCTTCTGTAAGTCATTTCCAGACTGACCTGAAACCCCCCCACTATTCCAGTATGGCACTCCTCAGTCCCGACCAGGAGCCCCTGCTATGCCCCAGGCTCCTCAGAGCACACTGCTATTCCAGTCTGGGGTTGTGTTCTCAGCTCTGTTGCTGCATCTCAAGCCTAACCTGCCACAACCCCTCACCATTTCACTAACAGGTCAGTTCCTAGGATACCAGTTGTATAATACCACTTCCTGGTTTTTTTACAGCTGTTCTTGTGGAACCCAATTAATGTAATGCCACTTCCTGAACTCACTACAACTGTTGCCAGGGGACAAGGAAGCTTTTCATGCCACCTCCTACTCCTGTAGTCATGGGGACAGATTAACATTGTATTTTCTCCTGTTGCCTGCTACAGCTGTCACCTGGGGAAAGATTCCCGTTGTGCCACTTCCTATTCTCGTTGTAATAACTGGCAATGGTTCACACCCTGTGCGAGTTTATGTTTGTCCAGGGTGTGGGTGTTGTCTGCATGGAGTTGGCTTTCCTCCCACATGCTGTACAGCTGTGCGCTTCTAAGTCATGTTCTAAGGGGAACATTCATTCTGTTATTTCCCAGTCAGTCATTCAACACTCCAGCTGCCATTTCTCAACTGTCCCTCTCAAAATCCTGCTGTCAGCCCCTTCTAGTTGCTAAGCACTCTCTGCCTCCCTTTCCTTGTTGCCATAGCATCCCCTGTCAAGGTGGTTACAAGCAGACGGGAGCAGCTAGCTTCAGCCAGCCTTGGTTAGTAATCGGTGTTTTCTAATTAATTAAAATCACAAGTAGCTACAGCTCTCCATCCCAAATCTAGACACCCCTTACAACGTTTGATTTCTGAAGTAGCCTTCTGTCTTGCCACCAGTGAGTGCTTCATACTGGTATAAAGGCACCAACCAATTCCCTTGTTCATGCTACAATTCCCATCACTGGCATGAATTCATGTTGTGCTTTCTGTCCACACCAGAACACGCCCCACTCAGAATGACTGAAGCCCTGCCCCTTCCTACCAGGGAGTATGAGGTTCTCAGTCACTGGGTGTGTTTGGGACAGACTCAGTTTGGTCCTGTACAGCTCCAGTGTGCTTGAGTCTGGGAAGGAAAAAGGTGGTCGACCAGATAAATACAGAGCAAGCAGCATAAGGTTGGAGTGGTGTTTTCAGAGAACTCCGCACTCCTGGTGCTGTGCACATCAACTTGGGTTCCCCAAAGGTGAAGGACTGTCCAGGTCCCATCGCAGGACAGAAGGGGATCATCTCCAGGCCTTGTCCAACCACCTAGCACTCAGTCAGTATTAAGGACACAATCCTCCAGCCACTGTGTGCACAAAGCTCCCACTGACCAGAGTGGCACACACATGGGGTAGGATCTGGCCCATTTAAACTGGCTGAAGGATGTTCAGGAGGTTTCAGTGGAGGATGAGCAGGGCCAGGGCAGTTGGGTGAGGCTCCTGGCACTCAGGCTGGGAGTCACATTGTATTGTCCAGATTTGACAAAGTGGGGGATTTTCTTAGTGTTTTGCATGAATAATGTGTGAGTCTCAGTTTCCCCTGTGGGTGGTGTATTTAACGAGGTGCTGGCAGAGGGAGTTTGTTATTACCAAAGACCAGGTGTGACCTCACCTAGCAGCTGGGACCCCGGACAACTGCCTGGAGATAGGGGACTCTAGTGACCGGTGACCAAGAGGCCCACCCAGCTTGGCAGTCAGTTGGTTCTGGGCAGTGGGAGGACAAAGGGCTGAGGAGAGAGGATCCCGGTGACCTGACCAGCCAGTTCCAGCCAGAGGGGAACAAAGGAGGGAAGACAAAGGGCTCCAGTGACCTCTTCATCGAGCTGTTGTGGCTGGTGATATAGGATGATCGGCTGGAAGGAGGGGACTTCTGGACTAGGGTGAAAGAGCAGCCAGAGCCCACCTGGATGCAAGGGAGACTTAGATATACTGTGCTGAGGGAGGGTATCCCTGAGAATTTCCTATGCTGTGTTCAGATGCTCAATAAACCCTCCTGTTTTATGCTGGCTGAGAATCACTTCGGTCTAGAGATCAGGGTTGCATTATTCCCTGTGGGAATGGAGGCCCTGGGAGTCCAGAGTGAGCAGACTCCCTGAGGGAGCCCACGGGGAGATACAGGCCTGCTGGAGGCTCAGAGAGGTGCAGTTCCAGGAGGCAGAGGGGCTTACAGCTTAACCCCCGAGAGAGAGTGGACCCCTCAGAAGGGCTGTCACACTGAAGCGGCTTCCTCCCAGGGACTGTAGGGAGCTGAGACAGAGGAGGAGTCCTGTGAGTCCATGACAACTTGGTAGCAGAGGATGGTTGGTAGATGCACCCTGTAGACAGTTGGCTGCAAGCAGAGAGGCTCTGCAGTGAGTGGCTGCCAGAGATAAGACAAGAGGAATTGAAGGAACCAGCAAGGGAAGGGCCTAGAACCAGCTCCCTAAAAGGGACCTTGCACGTCTGTGCAGGGAGAGAGGGCTGAGTGTTGGGAGGCTCATCCAGGAGCAGCTGATTGCCTGGCTGGTAGACAATGACCAGTCCAAAGAGCAAGGGCCAGATCCCAGTGGGGCTCCCCACATGCCTAGAGAGCCTAGGAGTAGCAGGGTGGCAGTCGGGGCAGCAGCAGTGGGTCTATCAGACCCGGTTCCCTGGTCGGGAGGGGGACAGCCCAATCTGGGTTCCCTCCAGTGGAGGTGAAGAGATGGAAACGAGCTGAGAGTGAAGGAGCTGGAGGAGCAGAGGCTAGCAGGTTAGCAAACTGCTTGGAGCATCGGAAACAGGAACTGGAGTTGGAGGAGAGGCAGGCAAAGAAGACTTGCTATGGGGTAAGTGGGAAGCCTAAATTCCAAAGTGTGCCCCAGTGTAATGGGGGAAGGATATTGATGCCAACCTCACTGCCTGTGAGAAGACTTCTGATTCAAACTCAGCTGATCTTATGGATGAGCTCCGCTCTCTAACCCCTCCACCCCCACACTTGGTCCCAAATCCATAAAGATGTTCAGAATCTGGGGATTTAAAACGGTTCAAACAGGCATTACTGTTTAAGTTTGAATTGACCCGTGAAGCATGTAGAAAACATTTCCAGGATTATGCAAGACCCCAGGTGTCACCTACAAGGAGTTCACCACCCCACTGGGAGAATATCCCCACAAAAACACGTATAATCTGATGGGATTGGAGCAGCTGTCTAACATCTGCCATCCAGACCTTAAGATGTGGTTAGTGGACCACATATGCTGGCAAATGAGTTTATAAACAGTAGATCTGGAGTGGGAGGAGATTCAAGTTGGGGACTCAGAAGGGGAGTCACCCAGAGACCTCTCAGAGGTGGGACTTTAGGAAGCCAATGCAGGGGTTCCCACAAATGCCAGAATAGGCAGACACCCATATGGGACCCGAGGGATCTGGGATGTAATTACTGTAGGCAAAAGGACACAGGGTGGTGCAATGCCTAAAAACAAAGGAAATCTTGGCCCAAGAGAGCCCTCAAAGGGTTAACTTGGCAAAGGGAAGACAATCTGTAATACAGGCTCAGAGAGAAAAGCTCTATCCCTTCAGAGGAAGCAGTCACCCAGCCAGCTCCTGGGGGCAGAGCTGGCCAGGGAGGAGTGGCAGACAGGCTTCCACCCCAAGTCCAGCAGATAGGTCTTGTAATACACTCCTGGGCTCAGGCACCTCTGATACCTGGTGGGAGCAGAAGGTGGTGATCAACTGGGAGATATTCACGGGGTGGAGACATTCTGGAACCGAGAATTCTTGTCAGTGTGGTGCAACTCCACCAGATGCTGAGGGATTATATAAATTGGGTGAAGGTCTCAAATATAAAGCCATTCACCCTGCCTATGGCCCAGATTCCTGTGCAGACAGAGGAAGGATGGGGGGAGGGGAAAGGCTGGTAGCTGGGGTCTTTCAGCACATCAACTTTGATGTACCCTTGGATAACTGTGTCTCTTTCAGACAGGATCCAGACCCTGTAATGGTCAAAAAGCTGAACCCAGAGATAGGAAGGCGGAGAGGGCGAGAGCCAGTGTGCATGTGAACAGCCCGGCTGCCGGGGACGAGGGGATGTTCCCCTGGCTAGTAGCATAAAGGAAGATCTGTGAGGCTTGGGTTGCCTTCCTATCTGCAGCCAGATCCCTGGAGTTGAGCGTGACAGGCCGGTCCTGCATTGGGAAGAGGTGGCTTATGCTGGCTCTGATGCTATAACCAAAGCAGTGGGCTCGTTGCCTAGATGGGGGCTAAAGTGATGAAAGCCGAGGTGGTGGACCAAGATCCAGTAGTGCCCAATGCATACCTAACCCTGAAGGGGGTGATCAGACCCCGAGTTAAGGTCCTGTAGTGAAGATACATATGAAATGGGGGACCCAAAGCTGGCCCCAAAGAGGTTGGGGTGCATAATCAGCTACCTGTGGAGGTGCTGATGGGGGATGTATTGGAGACCTGGCCAGACAGCACCTTGGGTCTTGGCTGTAGCTAAGGGGGAGGGCGGGTGCTTGGCCTGGTACCAGCAATCTACCCAGCAGGGGGCGTGGAATCTCCAGTGGGAGGAGGCGAGTTATCAGGAACAGGGCTGAGACCAAGAAGTGTGGAAACTGAGGCACAGCCAATGAGGGCTGGGCCTGAACTCAGCAGCTGAACTTCAGACCAAGCAACAGAAGAACTCCTCCTTGAAAAAGCTGAGAGTCCTTATGGGCCCTGATGTTGCAAGACCCTGGGGAAGAACTGCAGGGAAAGATCCCTGTAAGAAAAGGGATCCACTACTGGGAAAACTGAACATTGTGGGATCGGGGGCAGCTGGTGGTTCACCAGAAGTATACCATGTCCCTCCCTCTAAACATCAGGGGGACCAGTGCACCAGGTGAGCGGGCTGCCCCAGAAATTTACAGCGGTCCGCCCTTTTGAATTGGTGTATGGAAGACCCTGGAACTTGAGAGACAAATGGGAGGGAAAGATTAACGGGAAACTGGTGGTGGTGGTGGAGGAGTACATTCCGGGGAAAGCTCATTGAGCCCATGGGCTTGGCCAGGAAGAACCTTGCCAGGGCCCATGTAGTAGAGAGAAAAACTGTGTGATCATGGGAGACTTTAATCTGAGAAACACACAGCTGGAAGTCTCATGCTGCCAGTAATAAAACATTCCTGGAATTTCTGAACATTACAGCTGACAATTTCCTAAGTCAAAAAGTGTTGCATCCAACATGGCAGAATTATATATTAGACCCCATCTTGACAGGTAAAGAGGAACTGATCACAGAACTGTTAGGTACAATGATCATGGACAATGGTCATAATGTGCAAATAGAATACAGTCCAGACCAGTAATTATATATATAATGCAGTGTTTCTCAAACTTAGGATGCCGCTTGTGTAGGGAAAGCCCCTGGTGGGCCGGGCTGGCTTGTTTACCTGCTGTGTCCACAGGTTCCTCCGATCGTGGCTCCCACTGGCCGTGGTTCACTGCTCCAGGCCAATGGGAGCGGCTGGAAGCAGTGTGGGCTGAGGGACATACTGGCTGCCGCTTCCAGCCGCTCCCATTGGCCTGGAGCAGCGAACCACGGCCAGTGGGAGCAGCAATCGCCCCAACCTGCGGATGGGGCAGGTAAACAAACTGGCCTGGCCCGCCAGGTGCTTTCCCTACACAAGCGGCATCCCAAGTTTGGGAAACACTGATCTAATGCTTTAAAAGAGCCAGTTTCACAAAGCTGCAAACAGTTATGTGCCAAATCAGCTGGGAGGAAGAACTGAATGGGAAAAACCTTTATGATAATTGGGACTTATTTAAAAAACCCTTTAATAGATGCCTGAAAAGCCACAATCAAGGAAGAAGGCCATATTGTTTAAAAAAACGACATGGTTTACAGGGGAACTGAAGGCAGCTATAAATAACAAAAAATGATAGATCACAAATGGAAGAAAGAGGAAGTTGATAATATAAATCAGAAGCTAGGAACTGTAGAAAATTGATAAGGGAAAAATCTGTCACTAGCAGAGTTAAGGAAAATAAGGATGAGTTTTTTTAAAGTATAGTAGGAACAAAAAGGCTCCTGACAGTGGAGGCTCCCCAGATGGAAATGGTAGAAATATCAGTAAAAATACAGAAAAGGCAAAAGTGTTCAATAAATATTTCTGTTCTGTACTTGGAAAAAACAGATGATATAGTCTCATCATAAGGTGATAAGACTCTTTGGATTTGTGCAAGATGGAACACCACCAACCGTGCTGCCTAGTGAGCAAGCAGGGGTATGGCAGGTCAACTCCCAGTTGCAAATATCATCCTGTCCTTCAATGCCCCTTGAAGGGTTTCCAGTCTTTCCCTTTAGCACGGGGACTTAGCGGAGTCTGGGCGCTCAAACGGTCAGGGTCTTCCCCATCTGGGTTCTTCCCCAAGGTGAAGACTCCTGTTGTTCTCATGTCTTCTTGGAATGGGTAGGGAAGCACTGCCCTCTCCACTGGGCTCCGGTCCAGGGCCCATTGATGGGAAGTTACGCTCTGTACCTTGGGGTGCTAATCAGCACTGTCCCCCAACCACTTCCTACACAAGTCTCCTTTTCCCCACAGTGTAAATCAAAAAGTCTCAAGTAAAGTCTCTGACTTGCACAATCAGTCCTCTGCCTCTTTTTTGTAGGTTTGCTCAAGTCTCTGGCAATGAGCTCCTGAGCCGTACTTCTCCCAAGAATTCAGAGCAGCTATCTGCTCCCTTCCATTGCCTGCCTCCTTCTGAGCTGCTCTGTTTCCCCTTTCAAGCCCCTCTTCCAGCTTGTGCAGGCTTTGCAGGTGTGGTTGTGAGGAGGTTGCCTGGTCCCGGAGCTTTTCCTTAACACCTTGCACTTCAGTGTGGGGTTTGTACGCGTCATCATACCATTCCACTAGTATTTCACAAGGATGTTAAACAGCAGCTACTAAGGTTAGACGTTTTAACATCAGCAGGTCCAGACAACTTGCACCCAAGAGTTATAAAAGAGCTGACCGAGGAGCAAACTAGATCATTAATATTGATTTTCAATATGTCTTGGAACATTGGGGAAGTTCCAGAAGACACAAAGAAAGCCAATGTTGTGCCAATATCTAAAAAGGGTAAATGGGATGCCTCAGATAATTATAAGCCTGTCAGTCTGACATCAATCCCACGCAAGATAATGGAACAGTTGATATGAGACTTGAGTAATAAACAGTTAAAATAGGGTAACATAATTACAGTAATACCAATCAACATGGGTTTATGGAAAATAGATCCTTTCAAACTAATTTGATTTTTTTAATGAGATTACAAGTTTGGTTGATAAAGCTAATAGTGTTGATGTAATATACTTAGACTCCTGTAAGGTATTAGACTTGGTACCACACAACATTTTGAGTAAAATTCTAGAACAATATAAAATTTAGTCCACATTAAATTGATTAAAAGCTGTCTGATAGATCTCAAAATGTAATTATAGACATGGAACCATAATTGAATGGTTGTGTTTCCAGTGGGATCCTGCAGAGATTGGCTCTTGGCCCTACACTATTTAACATTTTTATTAATGACTTGGAAAAACAAAATAATCACTGACGAAGTTTGCAGATGACATGAAAATTTAGGGAGTGGTAAACAACAAGAGGACAGGTCGCTGGTATAGCACGAGCTGCATTACTTGGTAACCTGGGCACAATCAAACAACATGTGTTTTAATATGGCTAAATGTAAATGTATCCATCTAGGAACAAAGAACACAGGCCAGACTCACGGGAAGGGTGAGGGGAACGGACTCTGTCCTGGGAAGCAGTGGTACTAAAAAATACTGGAGGGTTGTGGTAGATAGTCAGTTGAACATGAGCTCCCAGTGTGACACTGTGGCAAAAGAGGCTAATGTGATCCTTGGATGCACAAACAAGGGAATCTTGAGTAGGAGCAGAGAGATTATTTCACCTCTGTGTTTTGCTCTGATGCAGCTGCTGCTGGAATACTACGTCCAGTTCTGGTGTGCACAATTCAAGAAGGATGTACATAAATTGTAGACAATTCAGAAAAGATCCATAGGAATGATTAAAGGATTAGAAAACCTGCCTTAGAGTGACAGACTCAAGGGGCTTAATCTATTTAGCTGAATCAAGAGAAGGTTAAGGGGGGGACTTGATCAAGGCTATAAGTACCTACATGAGGAGCACAGATTTAACAAATATCAGAGGGTAGCCGTGTTAGTCTGGATCTGTAAAAGCAGCAAAGAATCCTGTGGCACCTTATAGACTAACAGACGTTTTGGTGCATGAGCTTTCGTGGGTGAATACCCACTTCCTCAGATGCATGTAATGGAAATATCCAGGGGCAGGTATATATATATATATATATATATATATATATATATATATATATATATATATATATGTGTGCTAGCAAGCAAGCTAGAGATAACGAGGTCAGTTCAATCAGGGAGGATGAGGCCCTGTTCTAGCAGTTGAGGTGTGAAAACCAAGAGAGGAAAAACTGGTTCTGTAATTGGCAAGCCATTCACAGTCTTTGTTCAATCCTGAGCTGATGGTGTCAAATTTGCAGAGGAACTGAAGCTCAGCAGTTTCTCTTTGAAGTCTGGTCCTGAAGTTTTTTTGCTGCAGGATGGCCACCTTAAGGTCTGCTATAGTGTGGCCAGGGAGGTTGAAGTGCTCTCCTACAGGTTTTTGTATATTGCCATTCCTAATGTCTGATTTGTGTCCATTTATCCTTTTCCGTAGGTTTTCACACCTCAACTGCTAGAACAGGGCCTCATCCTCCCTGATTGAACTGACCTCGTTATCTCTAGCTTCCTTGCTAGCACACATATATATAGCTGCCCCTGGATATTTCCATTACATGCATCTGAGGAAGTGGGTATTCACCCACGAAAGCTCATGCTCCAAAACGTCTGTTAGTCTATAAGGTGCCACAGGATTCTTTGCTGCTTTTACAGATTTAACAAAGGGCTCTTCAAGCTAGCAGAGAAAGGTAGAACACGATCCAATGGCTGGAAGTTGAAGCTAGACAAATTCACACTGGAAATAAGATATACATTTTTAACAGTGAGGGGAATTAACCTTTAGAACAATTTACCAATGTGGTGAATTCTGCATCCCTGACAATTTTTAAATCATGATTGCTTTTTTACTACAATATCTGCTCCAGGAATTATTTTTGGGGAAAATCTCTGGCCTGTGCTATACAGGAGGTCATGCAGTCATAGGGCTTAAGGCCAGAATTGACCACCAGATCATCTAGTCTGACTTCCTCTATATCACAGGCCACCAGCACCTCCCAGCACCCACGCACTAAACTCAATACCTGAAATTAGGCCAAAATGGTACAGCCCTGAGGAGACTCAACTATTACGTTCCACAGACAGATAATAGGAAGGACCAAGGTGCACCAGTGCCTGAAGCCCCCACAGTGGCAGAGAAATGATTACATGAGATACATCCAAATAATCCTGGCATGTGACTCACTCAGAGGAAGGCAAAGGCCAAGGCAAAGGAAAAAACAAAAACCTAAGGTCACTGCCAATCTCTATGCCATGAGATTGCCAATTTCTATGCTGGAGAAAAATTCCTTCCAGACCCTACATGTGGTGATCAGTTGGACTCTGGGCATGTGGGCAGGAACGAGCCAGTCAAGCACATGAGAGACAGAATACCTCACCCCAGCTCACCTAGTGTCCCACCTCCGGCCACGCTGGAGGATGCTTCAGAGGAAGGTGTAGCAAAACCCTCCCATAATACATTGCTCCTTCTTTACCCCTACAAGTGGATTGCTTTATAAGCTGGATGCACGCAAACAATATGTATTTTAAATATAGCCAGCTGTACATCTAGGAGCAAAGAATGCAGGCCACACTTACATGGTGAGGGACTCTATCCTGGGAAGCAGTGACTCTGGAAAAATATTTGGGGCTCATGATGGATAAGCAGCTGCACATGAGCTTCGAGGGCAATGCTGTAGCCAAAAGGACTTGATCCTTGGCTATCAAGTAGGTGTATAGTTTGTGTTACCTTTGTATTTGGCACTGCTGGAATACTGTGTCCAGACCTCAGTTCAAGAAGGATGCTGATAAATTGGAGAGGGTTCAGAGAAGAGCCATGAGAATGATTGAAGGATTAAAAAACCTGCCTTACAGTCATAGACTTCAGGAGCTCCATTTACTTAGCTTAACAAAGAGAAGGTTAAGGGGTGACTTGATCACAATTTATAGACTTCTACATAGGGATAGAGCATAAATCCTGTGGGCTGGCCTCTGTAGTTCCTGCACCAGCCATCACAAGGGTGTTAGATGGCTTTGGAGTGAGCCTGTAACTCTCTGGCTTGGGCCTCAGTGAGGAAGAGCTTCTGAGGCTCCTAGACTCTATTAGGGCAGTAATGGAGCCTTCTCCTTTGAGCCCCAGCCTCCATCCTCTTCTTCCTCCTTGCACTGATTTGTCCAAGTACTCGCTGTGATAGGAGATGGATTGCTCCTCTGCCTGCGGGTGGCCGGACTGCTTTGCCAGTGGTGTCTTGTAGATACACCTCCCCTCTGTAATTCTCAGGCTCTGGCTCCACGGTGACATATCTGGCTTATGCCCAGGTCACAGGGTGTGTGTGGTCATGCAAGTGACTGTGCTGTATGGAGGGTGCTCACACTGAGATTGAGAAGAGGTGGGGGTGTCTCTCTCTAGGGAGCTCCCAGGTTGAATCAGATGTCTCATGGGAAGCCAATGTCCCACATGGAGGACTGGAGCTGAGCATAGGTGGTGAATGATGGCTTGGCCACCTGCAGTAAGGCCGCCTCCTGTGTCTGCTGTTCACCCAGCATGTGTCATATCCTCATGGCCCATATCAGGGTAACAAGCCTTGTGGATAGGGGGGAAGTGGTAGATGTGGTATATCTTGACTTTAGTAAGGCTTTTGATACTGTCTCGCATGATCTTCTCATAAACAAACTAGGGAAATACAACCTAGATGGAGCTACTACAAGGTGGGTGCATAACTGGTTGCAAAATTATTCTCAGAAAGTAGTTATCAGTGGTTCACAGTCCTGCTGGAAGGGCATAACGAGTGGGATCCCACAGGGATCGGTTCTGGGTCTGGTTCTGTTCAATATCTTCATCAATTATTTAGATAATGGCATAGAGAGTACACTTATAAAGTTTGCAGACGATACCAAGCTGGGAGGGATTGTAAGTGCCTTGGTGGATAGGATTAAAATTCAAAATGATGTGGACAAACTGGAGAAATGTCCTGAAGTAAATAGGATGAAATTCAGTAAGGACAAATGCAAAGTACTTCACTTAGGAAGGAACATTCAGTTGCACACATATAAAATGGGAAATGACTGTCTAGGAAGCAGTACTGCAGACAGGGATCTGGAGGTCATAGTGGATCACAAACTAAATATGATGCAACAGTGTAACACTGTTGCAAAAAAAGCAAACATCATTCTGGGATGGATTAGCAGTATTGTAAACAAAACACGAGAAGTAATTCTTCCGCTCTATTCCGTGCTGATTAGGTCTTAACTGGAGTATTTGTCCAGTTCTGGGCGCCACATTTCAAGAAAGATGTGGACAAATTGGAGAAAGTCCAGAGAAGAGCAATAAAAATGATTAAAGGTCTAGAAAACAAGACTCATGAGAGAAGATTGAAAAAACTGTGTTTGTTTAGTCTGGAGAAGAGATGACTGAGAGGGGACATGTTAACAGTTTTCAAGTACATAAAAGATTGTTACAAGGAGGAGGGAGAAAAATTGTTTTTCTTAACCTCTGAGGACAGGACAAGGAGCAATGGGCTTAAATTGCAGCAAGGGCAGTTTAGGTTGGACATTAGGAAAAACGTCTTAACTGTCATGATGGTTAAGCACTGGACTAAATTGCCTAGGGAGGTTGTGGAATCTCCATCATTGGGGATTTTTAAGAGCAGGTTGGACAAACACCTTTCAGGAATGGTCAAGATAAAACTTAGTCCTGTCTTGAGTGCAGGGGACTGGACTGGGTGACCTCTCTAGGTCCCTTCCAGTTCTATCATTCTATGAAAGCAGAAGGGCCAATACAGCAGCATGCCGGCTCCTATGACACCAGGGACCAGAAGAGGGATCTTGGCTCATTGGGAAGGGTGCCTGGGACTGGGACAGGCCTGTGAGATCATGAACCAGCTGAAGGTGAGTCATGTGCTGGTGCGGCCCAATCAGATGACTGTACCATGTCGACACAATGAAGCCACATGGTGACAGGGAGCAGTTGGTGCTGGTTATGTGTGGGTGGGGGGGGGGGTGGGAATCCCCTGGTGGATCTCTTCCCTGAGGCAGGAGTCAGCCTCCCGCTGGAATCAATCCCCTTCTCAGGCCAGCTAACCCTTGCCCAACAAGCAGCTGCTCTCCAGCCTGGGCTCACTAAAAGCTGTCCACGGGGGGGAGGGGAGACAAAAATAACACACCCACCAGGTGTTCCCCATTCACAGTCACTGGGAAAATATCCCAGGACCTGGAGATAGAGGACAGTGACATGTTGGTTCTATGGGTGATCCAGCTAACCACCAGCCCTGGGCCTCTCCCGTGGCGCTGATCCATCCTTCTTGGGGACCAATCAGACTTTGTGTGTATTGGAATCTCGGTGCTGTCACCATGTCCAGTGAATGCCCCATGTCTAGGGCTAACAAGTTCCTAATCAAGTTTGGCAGGGGGTGGGAGTGCTTACCTCACTGGGATATCACCAAAGGCTACTGGCTGGTACCTTTGGACCCAGATGCTGGGTTGGAATCTGCTCTCATCACCCCTATGAGACTCTTTGGGATCCTAGTCCTACCTATCAGCCTCAAGGCAGCACCTGCCACCTCCCAGTGCCTGGGGAATCCGTTACTGAGAGGGGTGGAGGACTGTGCCCGGGCAAGCATAAATAATATTGGTGTCTTCAGGCCAACCTGGGAGGACCATGTGTCCCAGGTGAAGAGGGGGCTGAGACACCTCCAGGATGCTGAACGACTACAGAAGACAAAAAGGGTAAGGTGGGGATGGCAGAAGTGTCATAGTTGGGCCACTAGGTGGGAAGCGGCCATAAAAAAGCTGAGCCTGTCAAGGTGGATGGGATCAGAGACTGGTCCATTCCTCAAACCAAAAGACAGGCCCAGGTCTCTAATGGGATGGCAGGGTACTACTGGAGGTTTGTACCCCACTATGGCTGTGTAAGAAGGGCAAGCCAGACAAGGAAGTCTGGATCAAGCAGTGTCAGAGGGCACTCTGTGTGTTGAAGGCGGCTCTAATCCAGGAGCCAGTCCTGGTAAACCCAGACTTGGATAAATTCAGACTTGGACAAGCCTTCAGGGTGTCCACAGATGCTTCAGATGCAGAGCAGGGCTGCACCAACTGAAAGGGGCTAATGCCAAGCCCTAAGATGGAGTCTGATCCTCCAGGGTTATGAGATGGACATGATCCATGTTGATAAAGGTTCAATTGTGCTAGCCAATGCTTTGTCCCAGAGAGGGGTACCTGAACTTCCCCAGGTCACTGGCTCGATTGACTCCATTCAGTTCAGACCTGAAGCGGGGAGAGATGTGACGAAATGGGGGATTTTCTTAGTGTTTTGCATGAATACTGTGTGGATCATAGTTTCTGGTGTGGTGTGTTTAACAAGACGGTGGGAGAGGGAGTTTGTTGTTACAGAGGACGATGTGTGACCTCATCTAGTAGCCGTGACTCCAGACAACTGCCTGGAGATGGGGGGCCCTAGCAACAGGTGACAGGGTGACCAAGACGCCCACCCCAGCTTGGCAGTCTGGCCAGTTCTGGCCAGTGGAACAACAATGGGCTGCAGAGAGAGGACCCTGATGACCTGACTAGCCAGTTCCAGCCAGAGGGGAACAAAGGACAGAAGACAGAGGGCTCCAGCGACCTGTTTACTTGGGAAGGAAGACAAAGGACAGGGGAGGAGCTGTTGTGGCTGGTGATATAGGCCAGGGGTTCTCAAACTTTGTTGCACCCCGACTCCCTTCTGACAACAAAAATCACTACACAATCCCAAGGGCAGGGCCAAAACCAAAGGGCTTCAGCCCGTCTGGGATAAGAGAGATTCCCGACAAAGAGCCCCAGGCAGGGACAGGCCTGTAACCTGAGACCCACCACCCAGGGCTGAAGCCCTCAGGCTTCAGCTTCAGTCTGGACAGCGAGGCTCAGGCTTCGGCTTCACTCCCAGCAAGTCTAATGCCAGCCCTGGCAACCCCATTAAAATGGGATCGGGACCCACTTTGGGGGTCCTGACCCACAGTTTGAGAACCGCTGATATAGGGTGATCGGCTAGAAGGAGAGGGCGGGGGGGGGAGGGCTTCTGGACTGGGGCAAGAGAGCTGCCAGAACCCACCTGGATGCAGGAGAGACCTAGATGGACTACGCTGAGGGGTGCTAGGTCTGAGGCCCTGAGAGTTTCCCATGCTGTGTTCGGACGTTCAATAAACACTTCTGTTTTACGCTGGCTGAGAGTCACGGCAGTTTAGAGATCAGGGTTGCATTATTCCCTGTGGGAGTGGACTCCCGGAGGGGGGCCTTGGCGAGAGACAGGCATGCTGAAAGCTCAGAGAGGTGCGGTTCCAGGAGGGAAAGGGGCGTATGGCTTTACCCCCCAGAGTGGACCCCAAGAAGGGCTGTCGCATTGAAGGGTGTTCCTCCCAGGAATCGTACGGAACTGAGAGACAGCAGGAGTCCTGTGAGTCTGTGACACCATACAACAATAGAACCCTAAAGGTGCACGCACCATGGACCTGCAGATTTACACCAAGCATGCATGCAGCAGGGGGTGGAGGGTGCCATGGGGGCTCCCATGGGGGTAGGGGAGTACATCTGGAGGCTCACACCGAGAGGAGATAACACCAGATGACTTGGTAGGATGTAGGGTGACCAGATGTCCTGATTTTATAGAGACGGTCCCAATTTTGGGGTCTTATTCTTATATAGATTCCTATTACCCCCCACCCCCTGTACCAATTTTTCACATTTGCGGTCTGGTCACCCTAGAAGGACGTGTTGGGGGGGCAGGACAAAGGCCCACCTTGAGTGCCCACCCTAGGAAGGGGTGGGACATGCAGCAGAAGTCACATGTCAGAGTGGCTCACCCGAGGAGCCAGGCACAGGGCACATGTCGGAGGCACATGCACGTGCAGGCAGCTGAGTCTTACCATGGTGTTTGTGAGAAGCAATACGAACAAGCTGTGTGCGCCTATGTGAGCGCCTCCTGCACATGCTGGTGGTATAGGGCCCACCAGAAAGGCAGCACCATGCTACCAAGCTGGCAGAGTGCAGCACCTTCATGTAGCTCTGAGGCTGTCTCCAACTCACTGCCACCAGCAGCTCCTCCTGCCAAGAGTTCTCAGCCGGCCAGGCAGCCATCTGCTCTGCTCTACGTCCAGCTAAGTGGGGAGACAGCAGAGTGGCATTGGCTCAGGAAACGGGCACTTCCCCCAGCTGGGACACGGCATTGCGGGCCTTCCTATGTGACCCTCCTTCTAGCACAGAATGGCTCATGTCCACCTACCCAGCCTCATCTCACCAGGCACAGCTGAAGGGGGATGTTCTCCTGGGCACGGCTCAGCCAACATCCCAGCTGAGGGAGGTTCAGAAATGCTGACGACACTCCAGCCCTTCCCTTCCCAAGCCATGCCTCCATCTTCCTCTCCACCAGCAACTCCTGCAGACTTTGCTCTCCAGCTCAGCAGGGCTGTTCCTTGCGGTGGAACATGGCTGGCATGGGATCAGTGCTGGGGTCTGACTCTGTTCTGGAATCTGAGATGCACCTGCAAGGACAGGGGCTCATTACTCTCACGCATTGGTCAGAGGTTAGGTAGGGCTGGCTCACGCTGCAATCAAGCTCACTCCTCTCTGGCCCTTCCAGTGCTGATGCTAAGAACATGAGGGGCCAGATCTTCAGCTGGTGTAAGTCAGCAAGGGAGCACTGCTGATTTACAGAGCCCAAGATCCAGTCTAGATTAGCATCAGGATTGAAAGGGCCAGAGGGGAGCTAACCTCTGGTCGGCATGAGACACATATAAGCCGCTCTGCAGGTGCATCTCTGCCCCAAATCCCAAATCAGGGTCCTCACAGAGAAGTGTCCCTTCTCTCCTGGGGCGGGGCAAGGCCTCCCTTCTCCTCTGACCTGCTCCCTAGCATCCCTGGCCCAGCCCCCACCTCCCATGGTACAGCAAGCTCTTGTCAGATGTATGCAGAGATGCCCCCTGTGAATAATGAGAGCCACCACAAGGATTGGTGTTCCCTCCACAAACCAGTTCCCAGGGCAGCTAGGCACCAGGGGCCTCAGAGTTGGTGTACTTACCAGATAGCTTTGGTGGAGAATCTGAGAGACGTGGACCATATGGCAGGGGGCATCTGAATCTAGTGACATCTGGATCTCAGAGCTTGGGGCCTGGTACAAGGAGTGGGGAGGTGGAGGGGGGAGAAATGAAAGATGCTGTGGACCCCCTCCCAGCTGGGGTCTCTGGCACTGACCCCAGCTGACTGAAGCAGTTCTTCAATTCTGAGCTTTACGATCAACAGCAGCCAGTCTGACAGCAAGAGCTGATCGCAGGGGAAAACTAGGTCCTCAGCCCTTGCTAGGGATAGGGTTCTCCTGCATGACTAGCCACACCTGACTGCATGCTAGTGCAGGGACAGAGGCCATGCCACTCCGCCACTGCCAAGAGTGAGCATGGCTCTACGCCTAGCTTTTCATCTCTCCCAAGCCAGAGTCCAGCCCAGCAGACCAGTCCCTGAATGGATTTTAGATTACCCTGGACTGGGGTCTAGTCCCCACCCAGTGGCCTCAGCTAGCAAGCCCAGGCTCTCCAGTAGTGCTTACCATGGTGGGTTCTGCCCTAAGGCCTAGGTCAGAACCCAGCTAGGCCAGTGCTTGGTCCCAGAGCGTTGCCATGGTTCCCTGCTCCTGGGGCAGCACCCTGATTCCAGCCCAGCTCTCCTGTGCTCCAGAGGCCCTGTCTAATGCTCTCCCTCCAGCCTGCACACCCAGCCCTCGCCTCCTCCCCTTCATTGCCCTCCCGGGATCCAGGTGCTCCTCCCCTCCCCCCCCTTTGCCTCTGCCTTGGCCTGCTGGCTCCCTCTCTTCCCCATCTTCTCCCATGCAGCCTCCAGGTCAGCCCATCTCCCCTCCCTATGTGTGTGGCCATCTGGGCCTCTCTCATGCTCTCTGCTCTCCCCACCCCCAGCTCACTTACTAGGGTGGGTTGTTATCTTGTTTGTTCTGTGTAATTCTCGCTCTCACCAGGTGAGCCCCTCGCTTGGTCTCCCTGTGCATGCAGCTCACTCTGCCCGCCTCACCCTCCCGGCCTCAGTGCTTGTGTGCTTTTCTCTGTCTAGCCCTGTGTCCAAGGGGTGGGGGGTAGGAAGGTGTCTTTACTGCTTAGTGCGCCCATTCTGGGTGTCAGTCTCTCCCTGTGTGTGACTGACTACAAGTATCTCTGTGGAGGGGTCAGAGTGTGCACACACATGCATCTGAGTGTGTCCGTTCCCACACATTATGTCTGAGCGCTCCTGTCTGTGACTGTGTGTCACTAACCTTCCCTGTCCCCGAGTACGTGTCTGTTGTGTGTGTCACTCTCTCTCCCCCTTCTGGAGATGTCTGTCACACATGCGTGTGCTCACAGACACACCCTGTTGTGACATCCTGAATCAGACGCTTGCAATCTCCTGAGGAATCCTATTGCCATTCTCTGACCTTGCTGCCTCCAGACAGCACCACTGCTGAGGAAGTTCCTGCTGCCCTTCAGTTCTCGACCTAGAAACACCCCAGTGACTGGAACTGTGTGCTGGGATCCAGTAGCCAAGTGCAGGCCCCTTGGGCAGCCACAAGCCCCTGCTTCCTGAGTCCCTCTGGAGCAACTGGGCCTCGGGAGCCAACAGAAAGCTGCTCTCCCTGGCTCCTAGCAGGTTTCATAGACTGGAGACTTTTCCATGGAGTGGACGCCTTCTCCGTCCTCCAAACTCAAGGCAACATTGTCTGCCCTAGATCAGATACCCTAACCCTAACCCTAACCCTGGTTAGCACACAAACAGAGCTGAACTGAGGATGGCAGCTGACGCCTGGAGAGGGTCCAGAGAAGAGCAACGAGAATGATTAAAGGTCTTGAGAACATGACCTATGAAGGAAGGCTGAGGGAATTGGGTTTGTTTAGTTTGGAAAAGAGAAGACTGAGAGGGGACATGATAGCAGTTTTCAGGTATCCAAAAGGGTGTCATCAGGAGGAGGGAGAAAACTTGTTCACCTTAGCCTCCAATGATAGAACAAGAAGCAATGGGCTTAAACTGCAGCAAGGGAGATTTAGGTTGGACATTAGGAAAAAGTTCCTAACTGTCAGGGTAGTTAAACACTGGAATAGATTGCCTAGGGAAGTTGTGGAATCTCCATCTCTGGAGGTATTTAAGAGTAGGTTAGATAAATGTCTATTAGGGATGGTCTAGACAGTATTTGGTCCTGCCATGACGGCAGGGGACTGGACTCGATGACCTCTCGAGGTCCCTTCCAATCCTAGAGTCTATGGGTCTATGAGTCTTTGCCCAGAGGGGGCCCTGCTGAGCCCGCGGCCCCCTGCTCCAGTACAAGCATGCAGTCCACGGATGAGATCAGGGTCCTGGACCGCTGCAGAGCTTGCACCCTTGATTCTCCTCATGCCACATCCAGCCCCTTCTGCCAGGAGACTCCAATCCTCTGACAGGGAGCAGCAATTGGTACAACCTGCCTCCTAGTTTTGAGAAGCCAACTCCTCCCTCACCCAATTCCACACAGTGGTACAGTTGATTCCTCGCTTTGGAGACAGGCTACAGCACATCCACCTGCTATACACCCTGGGCAGGATCCAGCCCAACACTGGGGAGACTCTCGGCCCCCTAGGCCCTGGCACACCACTCATTAGATTAGCAGGTGGCAGCAGTGTGACCATGTCCCCGTCCTCCCCTACACCACTCCTCCCATAACTGCCCCCTGTACCCATTACCTCACCCTCCTCCTACCACTCATCATCAGCCTGCTCCAACCACCCCCAACCTACCATCACACCATCCTCTCATCCTGTATCTATCCTCCAGCCACCCCTAACCCCATCACCCTGCCCTTCTCCTCCCTCCAGCACACCCATCACACCATCCGCTTATCCTGTATCTATCCTTCTGCCATCCCCAATCTATTACCCTGCCTTCCCCGACCTCATCACCCCACTCCCCTCCAACTACCCCACACCCCCATCACCTCCCCATCCTCCAACCACCCATCATCACCCTGCTCCAACCACCCCCAACCCACTATCACACCATCCTCTCATCCTTTATCTATCCTCCAGCCACTTCCGACCTATCACCCTGCCTTCCCTGACCCCATCACCCCACCCTCCTCCAACCACCCACTGCACCCAGACACCCAGCTCCAACCACCCCAACACCTATATCCTGTCACCTTCCTCCAACGTTCTTCTTCTCCCACCCTGGTGCCCCTCTCCCCAGCTCCCGCCTTGTCCCAGCCTCCTTCAAACATTGCTGCCACACTCCCATCCTCAAACTCTCCTGCTGCTTACCTCAGCCCCCTCCTGCTCCCTTCACTCCCCAAGCTGCCCCCCTCTCTGCTTCCCCTTCTTCCTGTTCCCTACTGTCACACCATCCCACTCTGTTCCCCAGCTCTTCACCCTCCAACCCCCTATCTCTGCACACATCCTCTCGCCCATGGCCCTTTTCATCGCTGCAATGGCTTGCATCTCTCTCTCTTACTGCTGAGAACCCCACACTGGGCCCAGCGTCCCACAGAGCCAGCTAACCAGCCTGCCCAGTGAGTGCCCTGGAGAAAACAGTCCTGCACTGGCTTCTGGGAGGGAGAGGTCTGGTCCCCTAACTGTCCCAATATTTAAAGGGACCTCAATGCATGCACACGACTGAATTTACTCCCACAACCCTCGCACTTCTTGGGCATGCTGTTTGCATGCCCTCATGCACTAGCAAAGGCTGTGTCCTCCTCTGCATTGGTGGTGGCATCATCCCTGGGAGCTTGCTGGCCCTCTTACCAGTGCCATGGCATAGTGTCCATAGTCATCCACCAGCCCCCTGCCAGGGGAAGCCCAGCCTGTGACATCTCCATGACCATTCTCTCCCAGGTTTCTGTCCACAGCTGATTCTCCCTAGCCAGGCTTCTAGGATTCTGCCCATCACCGCAGCATCTGACTCCCCTCTCCCTGCCCAGCTGCTGCTTCCTCGGAATGCTTTCCTGCCTGCCCTTCTTTACATCAGGCCTCATCTCGCTTCAGCCGATGCCCCAAATTTGCCCGGTCCCTCTGGCATGTGGCTCTATCGCCTCCTTCTGTGGTGTCGTTATACAATTAGTGTGATTAGTGCCAGCTCTCCGTTCCCCTCAGTGTCATTAAGGAAAGCAATCCAGAACACCGGGCCCTTGGAAAGGTCAAGCAGAATCCTGTCTGTGGCACAGGCCTGAGCCCAGCATCAGAGGTATAGCACCAGGGGTCAGACCCGCTAGGTAGCAGACCAGAGCCCCTGCAATACAGCACTGAACTGTGGGGTTTGGGACTAGACACATCTCTTACATGGCATGCTGTTTATATCTATGTGGGTTCAGTCCCCAGGGATCTCCAGCCTCTGCATATGGGAGGAGCCAGAAGCTCTGGCATGGCATGTATGGTATTAGTATCACTCAGCCAGGACCCTGGGTTCCCAGACTTCCCATCACACCAGGGGGCACTGCAAAGCCCTGGGATCTTGAACACTAATTGCAAATACTGACTAACACTGCCTTGCTCAATCCCCCGCCCCCCTGCCTCCTGTTGCCATGGCAGCCACAGCTCCAGTCTCTCCATCTCTCCAGCACAATGTCTTGTCTGCTCTTGGCAAGCAGCTCCGTCCAACTGGAGCATTCTCCCCAAAACCAGCTCCCCACCTGCAAGGATGGGATGGGGCACACTGTCCCCCACCCCATCATGTAGAAGGACTACCTCTACCCTGCCCCCCCACACCCCACTGCATGGACTGATACACTGTATCCTGCTCCCCCAAGAGGGGAGCAAAAAACGGTTACCCACCTTTTAGTAACTGTTGTTCTTCGAGATGTGCTGTTCATGTCCATTCAAAGTAGGTGTGCGCGCGCCGTGTGCACGCCAGCCAGAAGATTTTCCCCTAGCAGCGTCCGTAGGGTCGGCCCTGGCGCCCCCTGGAGTGGCGCCACTATGGCGCCCTATAAAGGGGCCCACCGACCCTCCACCCCCTCAGTTCTTGCCGGCACTCCGACAGAGGGGCAGGAGGGTGGGTGTTGGAATGGACATGAACAACACATCTCGAAGAACAATAGTTACTAAAAGGTGGGTAACCATTTTTTCTTCTTCGAGTGGTTGTTCATGTCCATTCAAAGTAGGTGACTCACAAGCCTAACCTTAGGAGGTGGGGTCGGAGATCACTGCTGACTGGAGTACTGCGCAACCAAAGGCTGCATCATCCCCAGCCTGGTGCGCGAGGGCACAGTGAGACGAGAACGTGTGGATGGAGGACAACGTGGCTGCTCTACAAATCTCCTGAGTTGGAACCTGAGCCAGGAACGCTGCAGAGGAGGCCTGCGCCCTAATGGAGTGGGCCGTGACCAGAGGGACATGAGTCTTAGCTATATGATAGCATTCCCGGATACAAGTCACGATCCACGAAGAGCTTCGCTGAGAGGAGACCGGGAGCCCCTTCATCCTTTCTGCCACTGCGACAAAGAGTTGGGTTGAGCATCTGAACGGCTTGGTATGCCTTCTGTAAAAGGCCAAGGCCCTGCGGACGTCCAGGGAGTGTAGCCTCCACTCTTCGCTGGAGGCGTGTGGTTTCAGATAAAACATTGGGAGAAAGATATCTTGGCCCATGTGGAACTGTAAAACGACCTTGGGTAGGAAAGCTGGATGAGGTCTTAGTTGGACCTTGTCCTTGTAGAAGACTGTGTACGGGGGCTCAGATGTTAATGCTCAAAGCTCCGACACCCGTTGGGCCGAGGTTATCGCCACCAGGAAGGCGGTCTTGTACAACAGGTACAGCAGGGAGCATGAAGCCAGAGGCTTGAAGGGAAGCCCCGAGAGAAAAGAGAGGACCAGATTCAGGCCCCAAGCAGGGGTTGGCTGACGCACATGCGGGAAGAGCCTGTCCATACCCTTGAGGAAATGCCCAACCAGCGGATTCACAAATACCGAGGCACCCCCCTCTCCCAGATGAAAAGCAGATATGGCCGCCAAGTGATCGCGAATGGAGGAAAGGGAGAGGCCCAATTGTCTTAGGTGAAGCAAATAGTCAAGGACAGCTGGAATTGGTACCCCCAGCGGGTCGAGACCCCGCTGACCTGACCATATGGAGAAGCGCTTCCATTTAGCCAGGTAGATGGCCCTAGTTGACGGCTTCCTGCCTGACCTGCTGGGAGCACTGCAACTCCACCGGGTTCAGCCATGGAGCATCCACGCTGTGAGGTGAAGGGATTCGAGGTTTGGATGGTGGAGGGAGCCCCAGTTCTGCATGATCAGGTCCGGGAGGAGGGGCAACGTAAGGGCACCTGAACGGACATGTGCAGGAGTGATGTGTACCAATGCTGGCACGGTCATGCCGGAGCTATCAGGATTATCCTGGCGTGATCCCTGCGAACCTTTAAAAGCACCCTGTGTATCGGGAGAATGGAGGGAAGGCGTAGAGCAGACCGTCCTCCCATGGCTGAAGGAAAGCGTCCGACAGAGACCCCCGACTGTGGCCCAGGAGGGAGCAAAACCGTTGGCACTTCCTGTTTTCCCTTGAAGCAAACAGGTCTAACCGGGGAAAGCCCCAGAGCTGGAAAATTGAGAGCATCACATCCCATCGGAGGGACCACTTGTGACCCTGGAACAAGCGGTTGAGGGTGTCCCCCAAACCATTCTGCTCCCCCGGAAGATAGAACGCCGTCAGATGAGTGGCATTGTGAACGCAGAAATCCCACAGCGCAAGGGCTTCCCTGCGGGTGACTCACAAGCAGCAGGGCCCTCCCTGTTTGTTGCTATAAAAGACTGCCACCGTGTTGTCTGAAAGGACTGAAACACACCTGCCAGCCAGGTGAGACCAGAAGGTCAAACACGCCAGGCGGACTGCTCTCAGCTCCCTGACATTGATATGCAACTGGAGGTCCTCTGGTGACCACAAGCCCTGCGTCCTGAGGCGTCCCAGGTGCACTCCCCAACCTCGATCCGAGGCCACTGTCACCAGGGAGAGGGAGGGCTGCGGGGCAGCAAAGGGGACACCAGGGCTGTCCTTAGCCATAGGCAGAACAGGCAGCCGCCTAGTGCACTACTAGGTCTGGGGGCACCGCTCTGCTGGGAGCCTGGACAGACGGGAAGCAGTGGAGCATGTAAGAGCAGGGCTTCTGGGTCCTAGAGAGAGATGAATGCAGCACAGTCTGAGGGAGGGAATTGGCTGCTGGGGTCTCTGGGAAGGGGTGGGGGAAGGAACTCACCTGCAGGGTGACCAGATGCCCCAATTTTATAGGGCCAGTCCCGATTTTTGGGTCTTTTTCTTATATAGGCTCCTATTCCCCCCCACCATTTGCTGTCTGGTCACCCTAGGTGGGGGTAATTGGTACCTAAATAAGACAAAGCCCCAAATATCGGGACTGGCCCTATAAAATCAGGAAATCTGGATCTGGTCACCCTAGCTGGGGAGTACGTCTCTCCCCCGGGCTGGCAGTGATCCATCTCATCTGGGGGGAAATGCACAGGGCAGGATGAGCTGCTGTGGCTCCATGGGTGCCCCGTCCCTGAGATCAGATGCTGTGCTAACTTCACCATGGTCCGTTGGGCTGGCGGTGGTGCCCATTGGCGTGTGATCGGACCTGAGGTTTTGCTGCTGCTCTTGCCACTCTGCACCCCAAGAGGTGGATTTTGGGGTCCTGCGGTTTTCCACCTATCTCCTCCTCTACTGCAGCTGTTGGACCAGCAGGCTGGGGGGTGAGCCAAGCATGAAAGCAGTACTGTGTTGCCATTTAGATTGTCATTTAACAAATTTGTTCGACAAAAATGCTTGCTAACACCAGACGAAGGACCGTGGCAATGAACGAGCATCTGCCGAAATGCCGCCAAAATTCGGCAGCATTTCAGCAGCGACGCCTCTGGATGACGCTGCTTATCGGCGGCAAGTGGCATCATCCAGAGGTGTCGCCGCCGAAATGCCGCCAAATTTCAGTGGCATTTCGGCAGATGCTTGTCCACTGGTCAGTACGCAGGTGCACTGAGAGGCCCCTGTGGGCGCCATGGCATCTGCAGGCACCTCATTGGGGACCCCTGATTTAGAGAGCCTCCTGAAGCATGGCAATTGTTTTGATTTAAATGGAGTTGAGCTGTATGAAGAATTGAGTACACTGTCATCAGTGTTGCCACATGCAAAATCGATAATGGACATTGTACAGTTTACTCATACCAGCAAGCTTGTTGATATATATCCTAATGTGTACATTGCCATTCGTATTCTACTGACAATTCCTGTAATAGGAGCATCAGAAGAACAGAATTTCTCAAAACTAAAGCTCATTAAAAACTATCGCCGCTCTACAAGGAGTCAGGAACACTTGACTGGTCTTGCTATTCTTGCAATCAAACAAGACATCACGTTGTCTTTGTCATACAATGACATTATTCCTGATTTTGCAGCCAAAAAACCCAGAAAGATTGCTTTTAATTAAAGCTAATCCTTGTTTCAATACTTCTTCATAGAAATTTCCAATAAAATGTTGAGAAATTAAAAAAATTATATTATTTGCATCACTCTGTCAAATCAGAATTTTTTCTATAGTGCTGCTTCTTTAGTGCTAGTCCATCAGCATTACAGTGGCTTCACTACGTTCAACTGGTTTTAATAACATGCATGTGGCAAGTTTTCCAATAGTGTAAGCTTATGTTTGTGTTGCTAAGAGCAAGACAGGATCAGGGGCACCAGTTTAATAATCCCGCCTAGGGCACCATAAATCCTAAAGACGGTTCTGGGGGACACCCATGCAGACTTCCCGCGGATCGAGCCACCACAGTAGCGAGCTCAGCACCAAGCGGGGAACGGACACCACTGAGTCCAGGGGGTCCCTGCCTGGGCGATAAACTGTCACCAGCCAGGACTGCAGCGGGCGAAGCCGGAGTCTGGCATGGACCATCACATAGGTGCATGCTGCCATGTGACCCAGCAGCCGGAGGCAAACTCGTGCCGTGGTGACCAGGGTGCAGTGCAGTCTGAGGAGGAGCTCGGAGATTGCACGGAACCTGGACTCCAGCAGATACGCTTTGGCGCGTGTGGAGTCGAGAACCGCTCCTATGAATTCTATTTGTTGCGTCGGAGACAGGGTGGATTTGGCTTCGTTCAAGAGGAGGCCAAGATCGAGAAAGGTCCACCTGATGAAGCACACCTGGGTCTCTACCTGCTCCTTGGAGTGGCCCTTTATGAGCCAATCATCCAGATAGGGGAATATCTGGATGCCCCGCCTGCGCAGGAAGGCCGCCACGACTGCCATGCACTTCGTGAAGACCCTGGGAGCAGCTGACAGGCTGAACGGGAGCACCGTGAACTGCAGATGGACGTCGGCCACGACGAACCTGAGGTACCAACGGTGCCGTGGAATTATGGCAATGTGGAAATAGGCGTCCTTTAAGTCGAGGGCAGCATATCAATCTCCTGGATCCAGGGAGGGGATGATTGAGGACAGGGAGACTATGCGGAACTTGAGTTTCCTCACAAACTTGTTCAGTCGCCGCAAGTCTAGGATGGGTCTCAGGCCCCCTTTTGCCTTCGGTATGAGAAAACACCGGGAGTAGAAGCCTTTGCCCCTGAGCTCCCGCAGGACTTCCTCCACTGCCCCTGCCTTCGTGAGGGACTTCACTTCTTGAATTAGAAGTTGCTTGTGAGAAGGGTCCCTGAAGAGGGACGAGGAGGGAGGTTGGTGGGACTGATGGGAGGAGAACTGGATAGTATATCCCCTCTCTACCGTGCGGAGCACCCATTTGTCCGACGTAATTCGGGACCAGGCACGGTAGAAGTGGGACAGACGCGACCCAAAGGTAGGGGTGGAAGGATCCAGAGTCTCGATTGGTAGGTCGCCCTTGACCGTATCATCAAATAGGGGGTCGAGGCCCAGATGCTGGTCTCGATTGGCCAGACGCCTGGCCGGAGGGGTGGCGCTGGTGACGCCTCCTGCCATTTCTGCCCCACCTGCGCCTCAGCTCCTGGCAAGTCTGTGGCTGGTATGGGCGAGGGGCTGCCTGCGGCCTAAATTGTCTGCGCTGGGTAGTGGGGGTATGCAAGCCCAGCAAGTGAAGCGTGGCCCTCGAGTCCTTTAAGCTATGGAGACATTTGTCCATTTTCTCCGAAAATGGCATCTGCCCTTCGAAGGGGAGGTCTTGAATCGTCTGCTGGACCTCATAGGGCAGGCCCGAGACCTGGAACCAGGCCCCCCATCACATGACCAGGCCTGTGGCCAGGGTGCGCGAGGCTGAGTCCACCACATCTAAGGTGGCCTGGAGGGAGGCTCGAGAGATCAGTTTGCCCTCCTCCACTAGGGCTGAAAACTCTGATCTCGAGTCCTGGGGAAGGAGCTCCGCAGACTTCGACATGGCCAAACACATGTTGTGGCCATATCGGCTTACTACAGCCTGTTGATTGGCAATGCGGAGTTGGAGTTCCCTCGTGGAGTATACCTTTCTACCAAAGAGCTCAAGTCTTTTTGCGTCCCTGCTCTTCGGTGTTGACCCCTGAAACCCTTGATGCTCCCGCTAGTTAGCCGCATCTACTACCAGGGAGTCCGAGGAAGGGTGGGTGTACAGGTGTTCATGCCTTTAGAGGGGACGAAGTAGCACCGCTCTGTCCTCTTGGCGGTAGGGGCCAATGAGGCTGTTTGCCATAAGGTGCAGGACATATCAGCTATAGTCTTTATCAGTGGGAGGGCCACCCTGGATGGCCCTGAGGGGGACGGAATGTCCACTACAGGGTCCGCGTCCACCTCGATCTCCTCCGCTTGGATTGGGAGGCTTTGAGCTGCTCGCCGAAGCAATTGTTGGAGGATTCGGGTGTCCTCTAGGGCTGGTGCCACAGCCGTGCCTGAGACCGCCTCGTCCGGGGAGGAGGACGAGGAGATTACATGGAGCGGCCCTTCCTC
Source organism: Gopherus evgoodei (assembly GCF_007399415.2). Taxonomy (NCBI): domain Eukaryota; kingdom Metazoa; phylum Chordata; order Testudines; family Testudinidae; genus Gopherus; species Gopherus evgoodei. Next base: position 73,373,021 of record NC_044328.1, read on the forward strand.
CGGTGCATGCGGCCCTTCGGGGACCTGCGGTACACTGTATTGAGTTTGTGGTGCCGGTTCCGAGTCTAAATGTGGCACCGCGGCCGGTACCGGGGTTGCCAGTGAGCGACTTGGCGTATCATGCAGTGCCGGCGGAGCCTGAACGAAAGCCAGTGCTGGTGCCGCTGCCCGGTTAGGGGGTGCTGAACTTGACGATGGCACACCCCTGCCCAGCGACGGTGCCGGTGGGGGAGGCAGCTGTGCCAGGGCCACCGATGTCGAGGACACCGAAGCCGACCGTGACCGAGGGCCAAATGCCTGGCCTACCAACTGATGGTAGGCCAGGGAGTCCAAAACAGCCACTGCGAGGGCGGCTGCCATTGTTGCTGCCACTGCGGGTAACGTTGGTGGCTCACCCCCAACACTGATCTCCTGCTCCGCAAGCAGCTGGAGCGATAGGAGTCTGCCTCTGAGTCTGAGGTCTCTGAGTACGAGGACCTGGGGGGAGCAGCGCCCGGTGCCAAAGGAGAGCGGTGCCGAGGCAGCAGGGAGCCTCTCATCTGGTCCTGTGCCACCTTCACAGTGCAGTGCAGGGAGGGAGGCGATAGCATGGCTGGCTTGCCTCTAGATTGCACTGGTGGATGGGCCACAGTAGGCAACTCCCTACGATGTGAGGAGGCCGGTGCCTGGAGACCCATTAGGCCTGAGGCCTCCTCAAATGCCTCTGGCATCAATGGGGGGGGATGTCTCAGCTGAGGTCTGGGGAATTGGGCTGGTCCGGACTCGACCGCCCTCTCTGTGGTGCGGAAGTCGACGGAACTGCCGAGGGCTGCAGCCTAGCCTGTCCGCTTAAACCTGCGGACAGTGTCGGCCTCGGATCCTGGTGGGTTGACCGATCCCTCACCGGTTTCCTTCTCTTGGTGGGCACCAGCAAAGGTGAGCGGTGCTGCACTGAGGCCAACTTCCTATGATCCAACTCCGTCCAGTGCCGGGTTTTCGACAACTTGGGCTGGGCCCTAAGTCCTGATGCCGGTGCCGGAGCACTCTGCACCGAGGACGACTTGCTTGGCCCTGCCTCGGCCGGTTCTGGGTCTCAGGGTGGTCGTAGGTCTGCCTCCTTCAGGAGGACTCTAAGTCTTTGAGCCCTGTCCTTAAGAGTTCGCAGGCGAAAGCCTCTACAGATAGAGCACCGGTCCTTTTGGTGGCTCTCTCTGAGGCACCTCAAACACGAAGAGGTCACCCTTAGGCATGAATTTCCCGCAGTTCTCGCAGAGTCTGAACCTGGGGGACCCGGGCATGCCCCAGAGAGGGACGAAGACTCTGGGGAGGGGGACCCGCTAACTACGAAAACTATCTACAAAGATCTAACTAACTATAAAATAACTGACTACACAGACTTAATAGTAAGGATAGGACACTGCCAAAATGCTACACAAGAGAAGTTCCAGCTAGCCGTCACCGGCGGTAAGAAGGAACTGAGGGGGTGGAGGGTCGGCAGGCCCCTTTATAGGGTGCCGTAGTGGCACCACTCCAGGGGGCGCCAGGGCCGACCCTATGGACGCTGCTAGGGGAAAATCTTCTGGCTGGCGTGCATGCGGTGCGCGCACACCTACTTTGAATGGACATGAACAACCACTCGAAGAAGAACACCATATAACTGGGAATGCCCCCCCACCAGGCACAGCCCCTTAGCCCAGAATGGGAAGGGCCACGGATGCCCTTGTCTCCTGCCTTGGACAGGGCGAGAGCCTGTAACGGTCCACACACTGCAGGCAGAGTGGGATCTGCTCTCACCCACAAACCCCGCCAGACCTGTCACATCCCCCACCCTGGCTCCATGGGGCAGGGATGCTGTGTAGCACTCTGTGTCTATGCAGGGGTGGGACTGCCTCCACACATGCAGGATGAGGAACCAACCCCTCTACCTTGAATCCCGGCCCTGGACAGTAGAGAACTCTCATTAACTGGATCCTCTGCTGGGGAAGGGGAAGAGGCCCACTGGCACTTAACTGGGGCTGGCACCTCATACAGAAGGGGGGCATGAGCAGAGGAGACCAGCACCTCACTCTATAATCTGCAGGGTGGCTGCCTGGCTGCACATTTACAAACATGAAGCGCCACCTACTGGGGAAGAGGGAGAACAGGACAGCAAGTTGGTTCAGTGCAACACTGAAGGGGGAAAGGAAATCGAGAGCTTGGGGAAGTTACTGTGCAGCAAGCCAGATTGTAGATCTACGGCGCGCCAGCCTGTGGCAAGTTGGTGCACTGTGAAGTCATGCCCTGGCTTGCCATGCAGTAATTTGCCCTCGAAACAAGCCCCCAAGCAACTGCAGTTAAATAGAAATAGATCTAACCATCAGAGGCTAGATCCAGATTGGGAACAGGATTGTCCCAGAGTTCAAGCCTTTTTGCACTGAGGGTTTTGGCTTAGGCCCATCTCTTCTCCTTGTGGATCACCTGAGATCAAAATGTCTTGATATTCAAAGGGGTTTATAACTCACCGGGACACTGGAAAAGGCTCAGAGGCTTGAATGCAGCTGCAGAATCTGCTACGTTACCAGTTTACACTATCCAGGCAAGCCTCCCAGCTTGGTGAGGAGCTGGTAGTTCATCTAATGATCACCACTTTTCAAGTCTTAGGGCCAAGCCTTGAGGATCACTCTGGTTCACAGAGCGAGGCGACAAGTATCAGAGGGTAGCCGTGTTAGTCTGGATCTGTAAAAGCAGCAAAGAATCCTGTGGCACCTTATAGACTAACAGACGTTTTGGAGCATGAGCTTTCGTGGGTGAATACCCACTTCCTCAGATGCATGTGAGCGAGGTGAGTGACCCAAACAGGCAGACACTGGAACATTATTTGCACTAACCACACTACAAATCTATCCACCAACAGCCTAAATATAGTAATGAGAGCAGAGAGAACCCACTGTTCCATCAGCACTGAAGCTGCAAACTCATGGCCTACAGAGCTAATCCACACTGGACCCAAGCACCAGCCACTGCAAGCAGCTCTCATCCAATGTCAGAATACAACAGCTGGCTAAGAGAGGAACTCACTGAGGCAGTACTATTAAATCTAGCTGGATGGCATTAGCCACTCCATCACACATGATGATGCACTTCTTTGGGATACTCAAGCCACCCTCTATGGATAGATCTATGCTCTTCTTAGTCATTCTTCCCTGGCTTTCAGTAGCTGTATTCACTAACAGAAATTATCAATGTCTTCTGCAGGGTAGCCAGGCTTACAACTTCCCTGAAGAACGCATTAATCCACTTCTGAAAGCTTGAGGCAGAAGAATTTTCCCATTATTGTCCTGGATGCAGCCTCCCATTCCTGGGCAAAATCACTGGGGAAGTGGTGGAAACCATGCTCCAACACGGGGACCTACCAACATCCTAGATGCTTGGCCAGTGGGCTTCAGGCCAAGACACAGCATGGAGACAAGCCTAGTGGCACAAATAATTATCTTTAGCAGGCAATGGACAGAGGTGACATCTCAATGGTCACGGTACTTGGCCTCTGCAGCTTATGACATAGCTGATCACAATGTACTGCAGAGCTGTTAACATGACACAGCTGGTGTAGATGCAGCATTGTGATGGCTACAGTCATTCCTCTCCAAAAGGACCCAAAGAGAAGTAATGGATAACTATTTCCCTTCCCATAGAGCCCTCAGCAAAGAGTCCTACAGGGATTTATCCTGACCCTGCTTCTTTTCAATATCTATGTGAGACTATTTAAAGAGGCAGTGAAATGTCGAAGACTGCTGCCAGCAAAACCTGGATGCAGCACAGCAGCACATCATCATTTCTAAAGATGCAGCCAACAGCATCGCAAGGATATCACAATGCCTGAAGAAGATCAGCATCTAGATGAAAAGCAGCTGGCTCAAAGCCAATGGGGGTAAGACTGAAGGGGAAAAGACTTCGAAGAACTGGTCCAGGCATTCTCCTCCCCGACCACTGTGGGAATCTGGCCCCATTCATTAAAGTGGCTGGAAGCTTTGGGGTCCTGTTCAACTTGGCAAGTGGCCTAGAAAACAAGATAACATCAGCGATGGAAAAAGCCTTTTTTCTACCTTCAGCTTGCTCGGAAATGCTGCCCCTTCCTCCTAGAGGAATGCCCGGCCATAGCGATCTATCCAGGTGTTGGGTTAGTGTAACTAACTGTATCTGGGTTGGTAGGCAGCCACTGGGGAGACTCCAGCCCATGCAGAATGCAGCAGCAGGATCCTCAACAGGATGGGCTGCCCTCTCATTTCTACATTCCACTCCTCTCACTGGCTCCCAGTTCAAGGTCCTAGTCCTGATTGTCAGGGTTGGCAAGACACCAAGTCCCAGCTACATCTGCAACCACATCTCCATTCCACCAGGAATGAAGTGATTCTCTAGGATAATGCAGCTCACTAAGCCCAGGAGGAGACATGTGAGAGCTGGAGTCAAATTGCTCTTGGTCAAAGGGGTTTGGCTGTGGAAGAAGTTTGGAAAGAAAGAGACTAATTTGGAGTCAGGGCACCCTGCAATAGCCTCCTCTTTGACAAAGCTTTCCATTGGACTTTATCCAGCTTGGCTTAACAGTGAAATCTTCGGTGAACTTAAACACAAAAAGGAAGCTTACAAGAAGTGGAAACTTGGATAGATGACTAGGGAGGAGTATAAAAATACTGCTCGAACATGCAGGGGTGTAATCAGGAAGGCCAAAACACAACTGAAGTTTCTACAGGTATGTTAGCGACAAGAAAAAGGTTAGGGAAAATGAGGGACCCTTAATGAATCGAGGAGACAATTTGTGACAGACGATGTGGAAAAAGCTGAAGTACTCAATGCTTTTTTGCCTCCATCTTCACAAACAAGGTCAGCTCCCAGACTGCTGTCCTGGGCAACACAGTATGAGCAGCCCTCAGTGGTGAAAGAACAGGTTAAGGACTACTTAGAAAAGCTGGACATGCACAAGTCCATGGGTCCAGATCTAACGCATCCAAGGGTGCTGAGGGAATTGGCTGATGTGATTTCAGAGTGATTGGTCATTATCTTTGAAAACTCGTGGCAATTGGGGGAGGTCCCGGACAATTGGAAAAAGGCAAATATAGTGCCCATCTTTTAAAAAGGGAAGAAGGAGAACCTGGGGAACTACAGATCAGTCAGCCTCACCTCAGTCCCTGGAAAAATCATGGAGCAAGTCCTCAAGGAAACCATTTTGAAGTGCTTGGAGGAAAGGAAAGTGATCAGGAACAGTCAACATGGATTCATCAAGGGCAAGTCATGCCTGACCAACTTGATTGCCTTCTGTGACGTGATAACTGGCTCTGTGGATATGGGGAAAGTGGTGGACGTGATGTATCTTGACTTTAGCAAAACTTTTGATTCCATCTCCCACAGCATTCTTGCTAGCAAGTTAAAAAACATATGGATTGGATGAATAGACTATACAGTGGACAGAAAGCTGGCTAGATTGTCGGGCTCAATGGGTAGTGATCAATGGCTCGATGTCTAGAAGTATCAAGAGGGGTATCTCAGTGGTCAGTCCTGGGGCCAGTTTTTTTCAACATCTTTATTAATAATCTGGATGATAGGATGGATTGCACCCTCAGCAAGTTCACAGATGACACTAAACTGGGGGGAGATGTAGATACACTGGATGGTAGGGATAGGGCCCAGAGTGACTGGATTGGGCCAAAAGAAATCTGATGAGATTCAACAAGGACAAGTGCAGAGGCCTGCACTTAGGACAGAAGAATCCCATGCCCTGCTACAGACTGGGGACCAACTGGCTAAGAAGCAATTCTGCAGAAAAGGACCTGGGGATTACAGTGGATGAGAAGCTGGATATGAGTCAGCAGTGTACCCTTGTTGCCAAGAAGGCTAACGGCATATTGGGCTGCGTTAGTAGCAGCATTGCCAGCAGATTGAGGGAAGTGATTATTCCCCTCCATTCAGCATTGGTGAGGCCACATCTGGAGTATTGCATCCAGTTTTGTCCCCTCTCCCCCCCCACTACAGAAAGGATGTGGACAAATTGGAGCAAGTCCAGTGGAGGGCAACAAAAATGATTAGGGGGCTGCAGCACATGACTTACGAGGAGAGGCTGAGGAAACTGGGCTTGTTTAGTCTGCAGAAAAGAAGAATGAGGGGGGATTTGATAGCAGCCTTCAAGTACCTGAAGGGGGGTTCCAAAAAGTATGGAGCTCGGCTGTTCTCAGTAGTGGCAGATGACAGAACAAGGAGAAATGGTCTCAAGTTGCAGTGGGGGAGGTCTAGGTTGGATATTAGGAAACACTATGGCACTTAGTGGTTGGTGAAGCACTGGAATGGGTTACCTAGGGAGGTGGAGGAATCTCCATCCTTATAGGTTTTTAAGGCCCAGCTTCACAAAGCCCTGGCTGGGATGATTTAGTTGGGGATTGGTCCTGCTTTGAGCAGGGGGTTGGACTAGATGACCTCCTGAGATCTCTTCCAATCCTAATCTTCTATGATTCTATGATATGCTCTGGAAGAGATGTGTGATTGAGCAGCAAAGTGCTGACTGCATCTGCACAAGAGCTCCACAGTGGAGGTAGCGATGGAGCTGTCAAGAGATAGGAAGCAACTGGGACACTGAGGCCACAGACACTTGGGTTGTAAGACCCTATGACACCCAAAGAATGAGGGTGTTGCACAACTATGGGGTCAGTACAACTAGTGCAACTGTGTTCAGAACCTCTTAAGTGCTCGCTGACAGTAAAATGGCTGGAGAGGTTTGCATGGGTGAGGGACACAGAGACAAGTATCAGATCAGACTCCCTCTGCCCAACTGCTTACCAGTCCCTTTGAAAAATCTCTGCTATGCCACTTCTACCTGTCAGATGCCTACCCCCAGCCTTCCTTGCCTGTCTCCCCTCTCCTCTCGCCCCTTCCTGCTGGGTTGGATCATGGTTGTAACGGCCCTGGGCTGCAAGATAACTGGGTACGACTCACCCATTGTCAAACTAAACTCAGCCCTTAAATCTGGGATGATTATGGACTAGAGATTGCCCTCGACCCCAGCTGCTCTGTGCTGCTCCGAAGGTGGACAGAAGCTGGGTAGCTGCTTATCTGATGTAGTGTCTCCATAGCTGCTCCTGGCCCTGGGGGAAGGGTGAGGGCCAGGGCACCCTTGTGCTCCAGCTGCTCCTTGGGCTGCTTTACCTTACACCAAGGACCAGAATCCAGGGATTCCAAAGACGGTGTAGTCGTCTCCTCCCGCTGGAGCCAGGCCATGTGCAGCTTGGGCACAGCACACAATCTGTGCTTTATGGTTTTCCATAGATATCTGAGCCTTGTTTACAATGAGGAGCATGGGGCAGACAGACAGACATGGTCCGGTTACCAGCGGGCATCACTGACCATCACTTCCACTGGCAGAAAGTATGGCAGACCCCTCACTCAGCATGATTTAGCTGTGATACAGTGAAAGGTCAGCAGGCAGCACTTCTGCCCCTCCCTAGCTGCGTTCCTGCAGCACAGGCCTCAATCCTGCTTGGGACCTTGCACGGGGCTGCTTAGTACTTTGCCAAGTGACTGCCCCAGGCCCCTCCATACAGCTTAAGATTCCTACCTTGGGCCTCTTGTTTCTTACTCTCCTGCTTGGAGCTGGTGTCCTTTAAGTCCAGAAGCAGGACATGACGTGGAGACAGCAGATCCATTCCCACTCTTGGTTACACCCATTGGGACCCCCCTGAATGTAACAGGCTGTGTAGAGGTCAGTGGGAGCAGGATTGAGCCCAGTGTCACTAGAAAAATGAAACTTCCCCCATGTGGAGTTGGTGTCAAAGCTGGCAACAGAGCCACAGAGCACTAGCTCCAGAGCAAGACACCCTGGCATAAGGCATTGCCACAACACCGAGGGTCCCCGACGAGATGGGATCTCTGGGTGAGGAGACAGAAGTAAGAGCCCTGAGGCTGCTGAGAAAAATCAAGAGTCATATAGCTAACACCTGGTCTACACTAGAAATGAAGTCGGTAGAACCACATTGCAAAGGGGTTTGAAAAATCCACCCCCCTGAGCAATGCAGTTAAGTCAACCTGAGCCCTGGTCTAGACGGCGCTAGGTTAATGGATTACCTACGCTGACAGGAGAACTCCTCCTGTCGGCATAGGTAGTGTCTGCACTGAAGCACTCCAGTGGTGCAGCTGCACCGCAGCAGCATTTTAAGTATAGACAAGTCCTGAGAGACAAAACTCCAGGGGAAAGGCCAGACAGACCAAGAGCCCTGGAGAGCCCAGGAATACTGGAAGAAACTGCATGGAGATGAGAAGGCAGGAAGCAGATGGGTGGGAGGGAGGAATCCCAGAGGGATACAGAGAAACTCCATTGGCCCTGGAAGTCCTCATGAGGGAGTAGTTATACCGGAGAGAAACACGTCAGGCAGCACAAGCTGCAGAACCAAAGACAAATGGTCTCCACACCTCTCTGGGTGAAGAGCTTCCTGCAGAGGGCTCTTGAGCAACTGTGGCAGACACAGGCAGAGCACTAAGAGCTCTCCAGAAGTTTGGCCCTCCAGCAGAGCACTGACAGGCCAAAGGAATGCTGTGCTGGAGAGCAGCTGAGAGCCAGCGTTTCTCCACACAGCCCTACAGCAGACTCTATTGCTGCACAATATGCTGAGGTGGATCTTTGCAAAAGGCAATCCATTTCTGCCTCACACCTCCCCCTGGGCGTCCCAGAGTGCACCGTCTGTATGCTGGAAGCAGGCAGTGCAGAGCAAACCACAGAAATTGATTCAGCATGTGGCAGCATTGCCCCCTTGGTAGCTATTAAGAAAACAAACAGCACTTAGACTAACTAACCTCAACAAGAGAGAAGTGGTAGAAGATTGGTGTGGCTTTAGCATAGACTTGGGAGCCAGGAATTCCCAGCTCTGATACCAACTCATCACGCAATCTTGGGGGTAAATCTCATCTCTTCTCTGTGCCTAGTTCCCCAGCTGTGAAGAGGATGATACTGACACTGGGTGCTGTGTTAGTCAACATGTGTACGGTGCTTTAATGATATGCTCTGACACACTGTTAAAGGGGAAAACAGGAAGCTATGACTCCAGTAACTGCCCTCTAGTCACCTGCCCTCACGAGTTGAAATGAAAACACCACTGGCAATTTAGCTTCCCCATCTCCTAAAAGATGGGCCCCAGAGGAGAACCCCTGAGCAACCAGAACCAACTCCTGGTCAAGAACAGCCCATAAACGGACATCACCTTTCCCCCTAGATGGGCTGGGGATCATGTCACTGACTGCAGTCACCACTACGTAATGCCCACTGCCCAACAGCACCGCTCATGTGGTCCTTCCCTGAGCCCCAGAGGGAGTGCGTGGGAAAGCAAGGAGCGTGGATTCCTTCATCCATAATAGCTCTGGATAACTTCCTCCCCCGCACATTTCCTGCTGGCCCAGCTCTGCCCTGATCCTCTCGTGACACATGCTCATGAAAGCTGGGAATAGGTTATGCTAAGAAGCTACTTGGGGATGCAGGGAGGTTTGGTGGTCCAGAGTGGGGGTCAGGTCCAGGAAGCTGCTGACACAGGAGTGTGAGATTCTGGCTGCTGAGCGGACAAGCCGTTGCTTGTCAGCAGGGAGGGGTGTGGTGGTAGCAGGAGGTCTGTACAGCTGGGATGCAGGCTGTTGCTCTGAGTCTTATCACAGGCTTTGGATAGGCCCCTCTGCCACAATACCTGCAGGACCATTCTATGATAGCAATCATTGCAGCCAAAGGGATGAAGATCCCAGCAGACCCGGGCCTCCTGCTTCCCAGCTCGAGTAGCCTTGGTTCCCTTTGTAACTCAGCATCAGGGATATCTCATGACGCTGCAGGGGGGGAGGAGACCACAAGAACCCCCAGCCAGACCACAACAACTGCAGTGACATCACAAAGGCCTCTTGCAGCCAGCCAGCTAATGGCACAGGGCCTGTGCCAGCCCGCCACGAACCGTGTCCATCCGGGGAGCTTAGAGGGAGACAATTTGCTCTTAGTAGAGTTGTTTTACCCTGTGAATCCCTCTGCCTGAGCCCCTGGATGTTCCCTCCAAGCGTGAGTTCGGCATTCTGAATGGCCCCCCATCCCAGATGCTCTGACCTGGGTTTGAGTCAACTGACTAACCCAGGCAGGCTGCACGCCTGTTTCGGGTGGGCACACACATCCTGCCTTCAACGGCTCTGATGGAGGTAGCTTGGGTCACTCACCTTACGATGGAGGCCAGGGGTAGTCCAAAGCTGTCCTCCGAGCAGCAGGGGCTGTGAAAGCCATTCTTCCCCCTTCTCCCCTGCTCCTCTTCTCTCTCGGTCCAGGGGGCATCGGTGGCAGAGCTGGTTCCAGAATCTGGCTCCAGGTGGGCCAGAGGGGCAAAATTCTGCTCAATCAGCTTGGCGCTGTCTCGGATCTGGTCCTGTATTTCTGGGGTGAGGGTTGGGAGGTCAAAGGTGAAATAAGTACCACGGGTTTGGGCTGGGGAAGAGAGGACGTCAATGGAATCTAGGCTGGTGTAGGATGTCCCCTTGGCTCGATGGGACTCCATGATGCTCTCGAAATGCTTGCTGAAAGAGTCCATCCCATCCTTGGAGAGGCTGTGTCCTAGGAGGAAGGGCACTGGTGACTTGAGCAGGCCCTGTTCATCTCTGTCCATGATCCTGGTGGTGGGGGGAGAGAGAAGGAACAGCTGGTCAGTGAGAAGCATAGAACGGCGCACTCCTTGCCCTCTGCTAGCCCATCAGTTCTAAATTCATCTGCTACTGAGACCGATAACTGGGAAGGATGGCATCTCCTCAGAACCGATACAGGACCATAACCCACTGGGGAGCCAGGTTATGGGGAAAAAGTCTGGCCAGTCAGATAGGACATTGCACACACTAAGTGCTCTGGATGCACATGCCAATTTAATACAGCACAGACTTTGTTCCCCACCAGGAGCTCATCTACAAAGACCAACGACTCCACTACTGCAATCAGACTTGGTGTGTTGGCTCAGGCAGTAAATGCTCATTCTTTTAGACACAGAGGTCCTGGGTTCAGAACCCACTGAGGACCCAGCCCTGTACCCCACGATCAGGTCTGTATTGGGATACAAAGCCTTTCTCCCCTAAGTCACTGGTTTGAACCCAGTCTAGATCAGAAGTGATCAAAAGCCATTACAATTTGACAGCATGGGCTGTTAAATGAGGTAGACTACAGCCAGCCAATCAAATTGAGCATGGAGCAGTAAGCAGCTTTCCAGGAAAATGAACACAAATCCACTTCATTCATAAAAGTACAAATAGAATCCTAAAACTCCTCTCAGCTGGTATGCTGCCATCAGTTTAATAAAGTAAAGGGAAATTACTTTAGGCCATGCTGGTTTCCAGTTGGCTAGAACACAGGAAAATGTATCCAATGTATCCAATCAGAAAACATTCAATCCCACTGCTGCGTTATTGGACATCATGAACACATCTTCATTCAGAGGACTTGAAAAACTCATTGTCTAAACACCTGCTGTCTCATTGACTGAATGCTATTAACTGCTCAAAACACAACTCTGGTAATCTCACTAGGCCAACCTCTCCATGACTTCAGGGGGGGTTGCCTAAGCAAGGCAGTAGGTAAAGAGGGGAGAAACCCAACCTCAGATACAATATTCTCCACTTCTGTTGTGTAGTGTTACTTGGGTGCTCAAACGTCCACCACGTTCCATCCCATGGTTGGCTGCGTTTCAGCAGTGGGTGAAATGACTGCTCTACATGGTAAAAATCAGTCTATTATATTTGATGGAGGCCTTTGTTTCCCCCCAAGAAGAAAGATGCCATAGAAATGTAAATTCCCTATCATTATAATTCAGGAAGCGTACTATTAAATCAATTTAACAATGGCTGGATCATTTGTCATTAGAGTCCATCTGGAGTCCCATGTGCTGTACCAGAGGCCGAGGATTATTGCTGTGAATGGGATGCAGCGTAGGGCAGCAGGACAGAAGAATATCCATTAAGGGAGCTGGTGCAGATTATCACTGGAAAGCAGAGGTCAGAGAGGTGACCTAGGCCAGGTTGGTTATGAAATAACAGATGGGCCAGACGGGGATGGTTCCCACACTCTGTTGGGGATCAGAGCAGAGGAGCACCATCTCAGCAAGAGAGAACTGCAGGACAGGGGTAACAGACATGGGGGAAGAAGACGGGAGCAGAGCATAGATTGTAATTGGGCTCCTGTGCAGAAGTACGGACAAGAAACAAATCGTTTCCAGATGCCAGTCACATGTGCTAGGGCAAGAGACACAGAGAATCCTTTCCAGAAGGGGAAGGGATCATGGGAGAGGGGAAGGAGGTAAAGGACAGTAGGGACGGCACTGCTTCTGGAGGGTCTTCTCTGTGCTCCTGCCTCGTTAGTGGTCCATACTGACAGCTACAGGCCCACTGAACTAGCAGGATGCAAACTCTCACTGCTGTTATTGTCCCAACCATATCCACTTCAAGGTGTAATTACACGAGGGAAGAGAGCTGCGGCTTCAGCATCCCCAGCACTGTCAGCAGCATCCAGCTGGGGCCTTCCCCAGCTGCTGTATCTCAGCATGCCCTTTCCTGGGACAGCACATGATCTCCAGCTGGAGTCCACCACAGATTCAGAGGCAGCACACAGTCCCAAGACTGCCTCCTGCTTTGTATGCAGCTCCTCTGCTAAGACAGACAGTCAAGAGCCTACTTCACCTTTTATTGCAGCTCTTCTCTACACCACAGTCAACGGATTTTTTTCCACAAGGCCCCCCATCCCCTCCATCCTGCCAGAGGCAGTGCTGGTTAATTCTGCCATTTAGCACCTACACTTTGAACTGATCCTTGGTCCCAGGCTAATTAGGAGTATATTTATTGTCACAAAAATCAGGCCTCTGGCTCATTGTTGCTACTCTGCTGTAGTTTGAAGTTACTAGCAATTGTTTTTTGTAAGCAATTCTCACCAATTTGCTGTCCTCTTCCTTTAGCAGATACTTAATAAAAATACACAGGAGTGAACTCACTGGACTATTCACTCCCCTTCATTATGGGCCAGAGAAATCAACAGGGTCACTTGTAAAATAAGGTGTAAGGTATCCAGAATCTGGCCCCGATCATCACATGTACAGATTTCAATGGAAGTTAGGCACCGAGATATCCTTTAGGAATTGGGTGTCTGTGACTTGGTTTCCCATCACTGGGGCTCTGATTCAGCAAAGCATTTAAGCAAATGCTGAAGTCTCCTTGGAGCCAGTGTAATCATGTGTTTCTAGTTAAGTGTGCTTAAGTGTTTTGCAGAACCAACGCTTGCACCTGTTTTTAATTCATAGGACTCTGCCTCTCACCCTGTAGTTATTTACTGTCCTTAAAGCGAGGCTCTACTCCCCGGAGTGGCTCTCTGAACATAGCATTATGGGGCTTCATGAGTATTGGGTCTCAGTCATTTCCAGAGCAAACCTGCTCCATGTGCAAGTAAAAGATGGTTTCCTCACTGACTGCCAGTCCTGTAAACTCACCTGGGATCTGAGTCTAGCTGGGACTCCCCTTCACACCCCATCAATAATGCTGATGGTTCTGCAGGCCAAATTCTGCCCTTGGCCACAAGTGTGCAACCCCACATGAGGTTTGCACAGGTGCAACTGATTGGAACATAGCAAACAATTCTGAGGCAGAGCAGAGTAGAATCCAGCTCCCTCTTTTAACTGGGAGCATGCCTGCACTGTGGGCAAAGATGTGACTGCAGCATGGAAGAGTTAGCTTTGATTTAACTAGCTCTAATAACAACAGCAGTGAAGTCAGGGTAGCTCGGGCAGCAGCATGGCTAGCTACTTTGGGTCCCTCTTTGTTGGCAGTGCTGCATCTACACTGGGGGTTTTGTGTACATAGTGATGTTACTATGGGGTGTTTCCACACCCCTGACCGACGTAGCTATCCCGGTATAAGCTTTCAGCATAGACCAGGCCGCAGGTTTGTCATTACAGTCAGCGAGCTGAAGATCCCCTGGGAGTAAGAAGGTGCCCTTTCTCCAGTCACTTTTCGTCTCTGGTTAGCTTGTGCTTTTCTTTTCCCTTTGCTGACCAGCCTGCTGTTAGCCATGTGCTCCTGGTTCTGGCATTTGTCATCCCCCAAGGAAAGTCCCCTCTATTGTGACAATCAGTGTAACTACTCCAGTATCGTTAAAGCAGTACAACTTGTGTGTGTAGACAAGGCCTCACTATGCTAGCAGATTTGGAAACTTGAATCTCTTAACAGACAAGGTCTTGGTTCCCTCTCTGATCGGGAGGCCCATCACATAACCCTACAGTACTGGTACATTACTGGCGGGCCATGGAAGAATAAGGCAGTCAGCGCGGCATGGTGATATCCACATGCTAGGAGTGATAGATTGAGTGATCCATGCAAGAGAAAATGCAGCTGGGTGGTATGATTCCACATTGGCCCAACAGGGGAGCTGTTTGTTCTGGCTCCCATCACATTAGAAGAGCTATTCAACTGTAGGGAAAAGAGTGGGGCTGGGGCTCAAAAGAAGAGGGAGCAGCTGTGGTGTGTTTTCACTGTGCGATGACTAATGCATGAGCTGCCCGCTGTGAAGACACAGTGAGACAAGATATCGTAGTTTCACCACAGGTAGACTAGATGAGCCCGTTCCTGTTGTGTGTGTAGTGCTCTCCTCATCTTGCAACAAACACTACAAGTGCCTTGGCTCCACTTAGGATTTTCCTGCAAGATAACTATCCCCTTGCTGCACCACAGCCTCCCTCGGCCAGGTGTTCAGCACAGCGAGGCTGCCATCCTCTGCCAGGGCCTGCTCAGTGCATGCAGAATGGCTGTCCTCCCTTACTGTGACCAGAAAGATGATTCCTTGATAAGGGGAGTAGACAGTCTGCTCCTTCCTGAGATCCACCTGTGACAACGCTGCCTCACCGGAGACACAGAAAGGCAAGCCCAGAAGTCCCCCAGAATACCTTGACATTGCAGCCTACAGTTTGCTGTAGGACAGGTCTCCAAGTCCTAAGTCTTTGTCTGAACTGGAGTCCTGGACCCCAGAGCCACTCACATCTGATCACATGCGGCTCATGGAGAGCAACGGCATATATAGCTCCTGATGAGACACAGTGGGCCACAACTGGCTGGCTATCTCCATTGGTCTCCCGTCTCCAGCCAGGATCCTCACCCAACGGGCAGTGACCAGCCATTCAGGTCAATGGGAAATGTTCCACTGACTTCAATGGCCTTTGGATCAGGCTCCAAGCCCTAGCCACTTCATGATCCGTCTCTCCATGCTCTCCTGGTGTGGCATTCATCCCAGCGCACCTGTCCCTTCCCTCATCCTACCATTACCCTACTCACGGTGTTCTCCATGCCTCGCTATCATCCCATGCTGTCCCTTCAGAAAGCATTTTGTGTTAATAAGTAATACGTGCAGGCAAACAATTATACCTGGCTTGCTCTTTCTATTGAGAACTCTCTCCATCTCAAAAAACTTTGCAATCTCATGCCCTAGCTATGCATAGAAAGTTGCTCATCTAGTACTGAAATGCAGACCCCTTGGGGTGGAGCATGGCAACTGTTGGACAACGCACAGCAACAGTATGCTTAGGACAGGTGGTGAAGGACACTAACGCCCAGCTGAAAAAGCTGAGGGGGAATTTAGGGAGGCAGAACATAGTTATCCTGGTTGGAATTTGACCCTTACTTGCTAGAAGGGCCTTAGGGTCTCTGATCACCCCAAGTGACCTTAGTCCTAGGTCTCCAGTAGCTCCCACAGCACAGCACCTCCTGCTGACTTACCAGTACCACTGGCTTTCTTTAGCAGTTTCCCACCTGAGTGCATCACTCAATAATTTCCCTATCCCATTCATTCCCTCTGAACCACCTGGCATTGGCCACTATTGGAAGACAGGATGCTGGGCTAGACAGACCATTGGTCTGACTCAGTATGGCTGTTCTTATGAGTGCTGGCCAGTCCAATCCTCCTTAGCTTGTGGTACTGGACAGGACCCCAACCCAATGTGAGGATGCTCTACACAAATACACTGAATTGTACAGGTCACATGTGTCCGCAGTGTACTTGAGAGATGATGGAGAACAGAGCAGTCCACCGCAACGCACCATCTCACTCCCCCTCAGCAAACCTCACCTCCTGCCTCTGTTCTCCTGCCTCGTTGCCTCAAACACTTCATCATCCTCATCCATCTCTTCACCCTGCATCCCATTCCTCAGACACTTCCCATCCTGCTCTCCCCTGTGCTGGGGAAAGGGGTCCTCTGGCACGCTGTTCCTTCTCCCCAAGGTTCCCGTGACACTCGGATTGCTCTCGCTGTCCTTCTGGCTCTCGATGGCCGAATCCCCTTCGTCCTTCTCAGCCAGGATATCATCAATGTTGGTCTCGCGATAGCATCGCAGCGGCACTGAGTCCAGATCTGTCTCTGAATACTTCACCGTCCTCCTTATGATGCCAGTTTCACAGGATCCTGGCTTCTTACTGCCTGCAGGAACCATCTCTATTTCCACCTCGACATGACACAAGCTGCGCTCCGCCATTGGCTTTGCTGGTTCTGGTGGCAGCTGGTGGCTGGGCTTCTGCAGGGGTTTTGCCAGTGACGGAGACTCAAGAGGTGTCTGGGGGGAGGCGCCTGGAACAGAGAGATCCCAGAGTGTTTACATACAAGCAGCTGTAACCTCGTTCTAAGAGCAACCCAGCCTACACTTCAAATGAGGGAGTTGCACCTGAGAAATGCAGAGTGACGCATTTTGCAGCTGCGACGTATGAACACCTCTAGCCTAGTTCAACCTGGAGCGGCAACATAACCGGGCCCAGAGAAGGGATGAATCCAGAGGGACAAAGGTAAGAAGGGAGGTACTGGGGCAGTTTCCAAAAGAATCACCACCTCTGCCAGCGTGTCTGAGTGTTTGGGGTGGTTAGACGTACCCAGAGCTGTACAGGTGGGGCCCACACCATGCTGGCCTACCCAAACTAGGTTTTTAATCTTGAAGCCCTCCTCAAACAGGAAACCAAGAGCTGCATCCAGCCACCCAGAGTCAGCACGGATGGATTTGCTGACACCACAGTGGCGCTTAGGGGTTTGAACAAACAGACTCTGATGGCAGTAGAGCCACTGGCCTCAGAGGGATGAGGGCCTGGCCATTTTGAGCCTGGATTTTATTAGATATGCCCAAGATGCAGAATTTGCATCCAGCTTTCCAAACTCCCCATCATAAGGCTTGGGGAGGGAGGGCTTGGTTTTGGGATGGGTTTGGTTGGACCAGGACAAGGAAAAGGCCAGCCAGAGTATTTGGATCTGGATTTAGCAAGCAAATGTCAGTCGCAGTGGAAGGTGAGGCTGTCCCTCCTTCCCACCCCTAATCATGAGGGACCCGTTACCCATCTTCGGAGAGTCCACTGAGCCATAGAAGAATTCCCACTTGGCCTTGGCAATGCGCTGGGCATGGGCTGAGCTCTCCCGGGAACATGCCCACGAGCCCCCCTGCAGGAATGAAAGAACATGTCAGCTGAGAGCCTCCCAGGGGGGAAAAGGACAGGGGTGGGAAAGCAGGTATGTGGCCTCTGAAGGCGAGGGCCCAGCTCTCCCTCAGAGACACACTGTGCAGTACCTGGTTGTGGGGCTCCATGCCCAAGGGGTTGCACAGGAGCGCTGAGATGTGCTCGGATGGTGTCCCCAGCCCATTGGAGAGGGAGCTGAAGAGGCAGTTGGTGTTCAGAGCATGGGGGAGTCCTGCTGCCCTTCCATTGCCCGGACTCAGAGAGGGCTGCTTGCCCACAGGAGAGCGGCTACTGGCCAGGAACGGATCTGAAGCAAAGACCTCCAGCTTCAGCTTCCGACTGAGGTGCTCCTGGATTGGGCTGTTCTGGGCGGATGGGGGGCACGTGCCTCCAGGAGGCCCCCTCACAGAGCCACAGGTGGGTGGCCAGGCTGTCAGCCGCAGGCTCTCGCTTATGCCCTGCCTGGTGCCTGGGGAAGGCTGGCTTTGCATGGCAGGGCAGGAGCTCCCCTCTTTGCTGGAACTGCAGCGGACGGCCTCCCCGAACTCCAAGCTGCGGCTCAGGCCGTGGGGGCTTGGCCCGTTCTCCCTGCTGGGCTCACCCAATGGGAGGCCATTGAGGGTTTTCACGCTGGCCTTTTCGATGAAGCGGAACGTCACCACAGAGCTCTGCCCCTCGGGTGCTGGGGCCACCAGCGGGCTGCGGCTACCTGGGGAGGACAGCAAGGAGCTTTGCCTGCTTCTCAGCGGGGTGCATGGCGCTGTCACCCTCCCAGAGCTTGGGCAGTTGCTGTTGCCAAAGAGGCCAGCATCTGGTGCCTTGCGGATTAAGGAGCCGGTGCTGTTATACATGCCCAGCTGACACCGCTGGGCCTCAGGAACCAGGCTCTTTTGCAGTAACTGGATCCTGCCCGTGCTGAGATTGGGTGTGAGGCAGCACTGCGGGCTGGAGGCAGCGGACTCCATGCTCTTGGTGGCAGGCAGCCAGGGTCTCTGATCCAGGTTGCGGGTGAACCGCGGGGGTGATACGGCGAAGTCTCCTTCGGGGCGGAAGTGCACGACTCCCCCTGCCTGGGCCATTGAGGAGGAGGAATCAGGTTTGAAGCCAAAAGGGCTGTGGCAGGGAGAAGGAGCTTTTCCAACACCCGTGAGCCAAGAGCTCCACCAGAGGGCGACGCATCCTTACGCGGCCCTGAAACAAAGGAAAAAGCAGCAAGTTAGGGCAAAAATACAATCAGAGACACAGAAAAGGGAAAGATACAGACTGGACCAAGGCCCAGCACTATCCTAAGCCACCAAGGCTCCTCGGCTCCCCACACAGGGATTGCGCTGGTGTAAGTGAAGGCAGAATTTAGCCCAGCTGGTGTACGAAGAGAGAGAGAAAACAGGGCTACAGTCTCAGAACTGGCCATCTAAATGGCATAATGAGGGAGGGCTTGAAGTGGCCTGAAAAAAGTGGGGGGCAGAAGAGGGAGAATCTATCATTTTCTATAAATTAAAGTAACATCACGCCTGCTTGTCCCCCTGCCCCCATCAGTTTTGGCCCCAAGTCTGTTCTGCCCTCCCAGCCCCACCTCTGCTCCTCTCGCATCTCTGGGGCTCTTCCCCCCATCACTCAGGCCTGGGGGAGCTGCAGGA
Source organism: Gopherus evgoodei (assembly GCF_007399415.2). NCBI lineage: Eukaryota > Metazoa > Chordata > Testudines > Testudinidae > Gopherus > Gopherus evgoodei. The sequence goes on from NC_044328.1 coordinate 73,392,110, forward strand.
AAGCTACCTATCCCCCTCCCACAGGCTGGGTGTTGCAGAGGGAAGGAGGGAGCAGCAGAAGCACCACCCACTTACTCCCAGGAGCAAGGGGGAAGCCGGGAGCGGAGCCACCTTGAGAGGCCAGGCTTCTGTGAGAATGCAGCTGGCTCCCGAGGACATAGCTCCGCCTACCTGCTGCAGGAGCCCTGAGTGGCTATTCTTCCCCAGGGTAAAGCTGACACCTGGCCCCTCAGCAACACGGTTGGAATTGTAGGCATTTCTTTTGCCCACTGAGCAGCCCCTCTGGATCAGGCACACTTTAAGCCTGGCAACTAGAGGCCTGTCTCTAATGCACGACTTGCATGTGCAGAGAGCCACCGAGGTGAGCAATGACCTCATCTGCATGCACAACAGAGCTTGGCAGCCCTGAAAATCAGAGGGAGAGTTAAAAGACACAGAAAGGACATGTGCATGCACGGTGTGTATGCGTGAGCAGCCCCAAGAGGAGAATCTGGCCCTTCGTGTATCAGGCAAACAGTGTGAAAAAAAGAGAGAGAGAGAGTGAGAGTTGGGCATGTGGCTTGATCATCCCATTCAGTGCCAGTGTAACTGGCCCTGGGAAACTGCCCCTAAGGCCAGCAGTGGGATGCTGTCCAAGTACCCAGGGTGGAGAGCACATGCCAGGGAGGTTAGTAGTCCTCTCCCAGCCCCTCCCTTTGGTGCAGGAACCACCAGGTCCAGGAACAACGCTGCCACAGGACTCTACATCCTTTACAGGGAAGGAGTTGTGAGCCCCAGCCCTGCTCTTCCAGCATTCACCATCACCTGCTCAGCAGGAAGCCACTTAGCATTCAGTAAGGACTAAGTTACATCAGGAAAGTCCAAGCTCTCATCCCCTCTCCATCTCTCTTCCAAAGTTGGTAAGAGCAACAGGGACATCATGACAACACAGGTAGCTTGTTTCAAGGCAGTGGATGCCTGATGCTGCTGACATCTCCCCTTTCTGCTGGTCTCAACCCTGTCCATTATTGTTGTCACTTATTTCTGTTGTTGTTCCACCCACTACCCCAGGAAGTGGCTCTGATCTGGCTCTAGCCATACCTAGGATTCAACCAGGTCACAGTTCCTGAAGGCTTGCAACAGGCTTGCCCTTCCCAAGGCATCTGATGACCTAGACAAGCATCCCTCCATTCAGCTAATCCCATCCACAATCGACTACCTCACCTATCACAGTCCAAACTGGGAGGAAGTCTCCTAGGAAACAAAGCAGACATAAGAAACCAGCTTGCAGACATCTCACATCTGCACAGGACCTTTCCCTTGGCACAGGCCAGAGGCAGCCAGCACAAAGCAACACAAATTAAATCGATGCTGATCAGTGCAAGAGCTGCCAACAGACAATACACAATCTCTTCAGAGATGAAACACCTATATGGCCTGTAATATCTGATATTGCAAGCCTCGTGCTAACCCATCTCATCTCTGCGGGATACTTGGTGCACTGCAGACCCAGACAGGACAAGACAGCAGGAAGCTCTCCATTAGTCTTCTCTGCAAACTTCAAATCCATGAGAGGTCCCTCAGGTGAGACAAGTTCATCAAGTTCACTCATCTGACAATAGAAAGCAGAGCCAAAACAAACAGATTTTATGCACAGACTAAAAGATTTATCAAGGAGCTCATGGATGGCTTGTTGGCAACAGTGATGAAATACCCTGGACTCTTCATCCTGGGGTACTTCAGCAGGCATGCTGAGAAGCCCAAAAACTCATCTTCCCACACGCTTCCCTAGGACTCTCCTTGGTCATCTCTGGTTCCACCTGCACAGCCAGCCACACCCTGGACTTGATCTTTGGCCTAGAGGGCAATACTGAGGCCATCACAATCCAGCCACTGTGTTGGACAGACCATCACATTGCTAAGCCAGCTCCCAGGCAACAAAAGAGATCCAGGAACCTGAGGCCACCATGTGAACTCCTAGACTCTGCCAAATTCCAAAGCCTGCTTAAGGACAGCGGCACAGGGAGAGAAGCCGCGGATCTGGTGAATCGATGTAATTGATGAAAAGAGATGGGTGGGAAATTGAGTGCCAATAGCAGAACCTGAAAGCTGATACAGACAGGAGGAAATATAATACATTCCTCCAAGATACACTGAAGCTGTATTATAAGACAAGAGAACCTATCAGCTGCCACATCCCACCCCAAATCAGAACCGAGTACCAAGCCCCCTACCCACGTAAAAGAGTTTATACAATGTTCCAATAACTTGTAACAACAAATGTTAATGGGAAAGTGCAAGAAAACCAGACAGAAAAATGGAATTAGTATAAACCAAAAAGGCCACGTTGCTGTAATCCAAGGACAGTGGAAATTATGCTTGTTAAAAACAGACAAGATGGAGCCGGAAATTAAGCAACCAAAATAGGCATGTCGGCTATTCGGCCAAATTGGTAGACAAAATAATGAGGGGGTGGGCTATTCCACCCAGTCCTCCCTTTCTGAAGAAAGATTTTTGGGAAGGAAGAACATTTAAAAGAACAACAAGGGAGAACCCTCAGGGAGAACAAACACAGGCTACTGGAGTGAGCTTCACCATCATGGCTGCCAACCCCATCATCTCCTGGGACCTTCTTCGTCCTAAACTTGAGGGATGCCCTGACCAGACAGGCCAGAGAGAGGGACCCACATGACATCACCACCCCTACCAGTTCCAGTTGAATGCCAACCACCACCGGGGATGAAAGGACTTTAGCTTCAGCAGCATAAGAACGGCCACACTGGGTCAGACCAAAGGTCCATCCAGCCCAGTATCCTGTCTACCAATAGTGACCAATGCCAGGTGTCCCAGAGGGAGTGAACCTAACATGTAATGATCAAGTGATCTCTCTCCTGCCATCCACCTCCACCCTCTGACAAACAGAGGCTAGGGACACCATTCCTTACCCATCCTGGCTAATAGCCATTAATGGACTTAACCTTCATGAATTTCTCTTGTTCTCTTTTAAACCCTGTTATGGTCCTAGCCTTCACAGCCTTCTGAGGCAAGGAGTTCAACAGGTTGACTGTGAGCTGTGTGAAAAAGAACTTCCTTTGTTTTAAACCTGCTGCCCATTAATTTCATTTGGTAGCCCCTAGTTCTTATATTATGGGAACAAGTAAATAACTTTTCCTTATTCACTTTCTCCACACCACTCATGATTTTATATACCTCTATCATATCCCCCCTTAGTCTCCTCTTTTCCAAGCTGAAAAGTCCTAGCCTCTTTAATCTCTCCTTATATGGGACCTGTTCCAAACCCCTAATCATTTTAGTTGCCCTTCTCTGAACCTTTTCTAATGCCAGTATAGCTTTTTTGGGTGGCGTAGCAACAGCAGCGCCACCCATCTCAACTACCCACTTCTCTTTTCCCCAGGACAGCTATTACCATCTTTGATACTGTTAGGCCTGAATAAAGATATAGCAGACAAAACCAGGTATGCCAACCTGACCAAAGTCAGGCTAACAGAGGTTTGTGGGTAATCCCTGAGTGGAAAATACTGAGAAGCAGCAGCATGTCTCACAAGCGCTGGGAAAAAGTGAGATAAAAGAGAAGCTGCATTCCTGGCATAGTACCAGATGTGCTGTGTTCGGGCAGCTCCTTCGAAGAATTAATAAGAGCCCTAGTTTCCCAGCCTCCTTGTTTTCACTCCCTGGTTTTGTTCTTTGTTTGTTTTTAACTCCCCTACATTTCTAACTTTAGGCATGCATGTATACTAAAGGTGTCTAGTTTCTAGTTGTTAGAAGAAGGGGGTGGGTTGCTCCAGTGAATAATTTATGACGCGACGGAACTGTCTATATAGGCTTATACTAAGATGTAAGAGGGGGCTGGTTCTCTCTGGAGACGAGCTGCTCTCTATTGATGCGTGCACTTGTCAATAAAGAGCTTTTGATCGGACCTTGCTGGTGTTGCCTGTCTCTCTTGCGGTCAGACAACGAACTTTGCCGTCGGGGTTAGAGTCCCTGACATCTTTGGCGACTCCGCCGGGACCCGTCTGACTCTCCGGCGGGGGATCGGACCCTGAGGCAACGCAGCGCGCATCCTCCAGTTTAGAGGAGCCTTGCCTGGTGATCTGATCTCTGCGTTGGCGATAAGGCGTGTTCTGTGAACCAGCTGAAGCTCGTAGAAATCCAGCAACGTCCACCTACCCTTTGAGTAGGGTCCAGGTTGTCGGGGTTAGAGTCCCTGACAACTTAGGTCTGGGTTAGAGTCCCAGTCCAGGTCTGGGTTAGAGTCCCAGTCCAGGTTTGCGCAGGATCCAAGTTGTCTGGGTTAGAGTCCCAGCCTGGGTTTGAGTCCCAGTCCAGGTGTTCAAGTCCCTGGAGAGGTAAGCAAGCGCTCGACGCGGGGAGGTGGGGGTTAGAGTCCCTTTACCTCGACCTGGGAAAGAGGGGTTAGAGTCCCTTCATTAAAATGGGACAAGTTGGCAATAAGTGCCCGGGGGACGCCCCATTGTCTCTGATACTTAGAGATTGGAAAAAGATTTCTGAGACAGCTGGTCTAATTAAATTTAAGATGAGAAATCTGTGGTGGATCCAATGGCCGTCATTTACCTTTCATTTGTCCCCGACTAGAGACTGGCCGGAGGGTGAAACCTTTTCCACAGATAGGATGAACTCCTTAAGGGATATTTTGGTTGATCTTAGGCCGGGACAAATGGATTACTTGTTTGTATGGTATAATTATGAACCCATGGAGGGATGGGTAGCTTTTGAAGCTGTTTGTATGGAGAGCTCTTGTAAAAAAAAATCCCCCACCATATGCCCCAGAGCCGCACCGGGAGGAGGACAATTTTGTTCCTGTTTTTCCCCACCTGATGGAGTGCAAAGATTCAAAAGCAGGTTAGGGACAGTTCAGGGACAGAGGAGAATCAAGGGGGAGCTCAGAGTGATGGTCCCTCATCTTCAGAAGAATCAGGCAGCCTCACCCCCTCTGTGCAGCCTCCAGCCAGCCTTTTGCAAACTTGGTCAGGGACTGCTTTTCAAACACCCCCAATATTACAGCAGCCCTCGTCCTTGCCCTTGTGGACCCCCACTAGGTTACTTAACTCCATGAGGGAGAATGTTTCTGAGACACCCCTGATATGACAAGCCTCGTTGAGAACTTATCTGTTTCTACTGGTTGCTGGGGAACATGAGATGGTTTTACCCATATCCTGTTTGCAACTTCAAATTTGTTTAACTGGCAGTGCACTATGCCTCACTTATGAGACAATCCTGAGGCAGTGGAAAGAATGTTCTGCACAATCTTTTTCACTCATGTGCCCACTTGGGCAAATGTAAAGCAGTTATTAGATACTCTCATGACAAAAGATGAAAGACAAAAAGTAAAAGAAAAATCTGCAGCTCATTTGAATGCACCTTGGCTAATTACTGACCCTAACTGGAATCCCAATAATCCAGCTCAAAAGACAAAGTTGGATGGATTTTTAAAAGCTGTTTTGAATGGTATTAGAGATGCAGGGGAGGCTACTCCAAATTGGAGCAAGGTGACTGCTTGTGTTCAGCATCCAGATAAGCACCTCTCTGACTTTTGTGCTCGACTGATTTGTGAAGTTAAAAAGCATGGAAATTTAAATCCTGAAACTGATCATGAAAAGGAGATGGTTAAAATGGTTTTCATGTCACAATGTGCAAAGGATATTGCAAAGAGATTTAGAGAGCATCCAGATGGTACGCAAGGGAAAAGTTTGTCTAAAGTAGTTAGCATTGCTACTAGAATGTTTAATGGGAAAGAGAAAAAGAAAGAAAAAGACATAAGGAACGGGTTAATTTAAAAATCATCTTGGTCCCGGGATGGAAGGAGGGGGTTGCTCTGCGTTCAGGGTCAGGAATCGGCGCGGACTGTGCTTGGTGCAGGGAGGGGCTGCTTTCGGCCCCAGCTGGCTGTGAAGGAAAAAATATAGACAGAGGCGAAGCAAAGGAAATACAAGTTACAGAACTAAAATTACATTTGCAAAGCTTAACTGTCCAGTAAGATCCAACAGAGTGCCTTTGTGACCCTGGAGTCGGTGTGGCTTGGTGACACCAAAGAAGCCACAGGCAGCCGACCTGGACTGGAATCTCTGAAAGAGACGCCACAGGAGATTCCAGGGTGTAAGAGAACAGCCCTCCCAAGAGAAGAAGCATATTGGAAATTCTGGACGAGCTGTAAACAGGATAATCTCCCTTCCACCTCTCCCCCTCCTCTGAACATTATACACAGAAGTGGCCAGTCTGAACGTACGTGTGAGAGTATGAAAGGAGCTTCGGGCTTGGGGCATTAATATTTTCCTGAGTGATGTGGGAGCGTTCCCAACACTCTCCGTTGTTGTTTTATTATTTTATTAATGAAGCTTTAAAATTCAGTTATATGGTGTGTTTTCTTTATCTTCCCCCAACGATCCTGTAGTGTCAGCCTGATCACCTGACACGAGGGATAGATTGGTAACAGAAATTTGTCACAGTTTGGTGAGCAATTAAGAAGAGGGGAGCCCTGCAGAATTTATACCATCTATTTGTTTTACCCTTGTTATTTTGTGTTTGCTTTGCTTGGTACTGTTGGTGTTATATGCTGAGAACTGCATGAGTAAAAGTGAGTCCTAATAGGATAAGGAAACACTATCTGGTTCTGGTTCTGTTCTATTTAACCAGTTACTGTTGTTTTTTTTTTGCTCTGTTCATTTGGGTGTTAGGAGTGTGGGCGGAACTGAACCTCTCGTTCATAATTCCTCGGAGTGGAAGCCATGTGTGCGAGAGAGCTCTGAGGTGGAATTGAGATCCTTCTGTCCCATCCCCTGTAGCGGTCAGTGTATAGAAGTGGGAAAGTCTGGCTTAGACTGTAATTCCCTCTGCTCTCTGTGTAATTCTCTTTTCTGTTTAAGTGTCAAACAGATGAATGAGTCTCTGGGTAAACCCTCTAAGAATAGTCCTTTAACTTATATGTTAAGTAAATGGCCTTTGCCCAATGGGCCATGTGTCTTCGTCCAGGTGGCAAGCCTCATGAAGGAGGACTCGGGTAGTTTTGTAAGTAAGAATGTCTAAGGCAAGAGACCAGGAGGGGTGGGGGCTAGTTGAGAAGCCCACCCTCCTAGCTAAACTGGTAGTGGAATAAGTTGGTGCCTATGGAAGGACAGTTCAGTGAGAAAAGCAAGATCGGGCCCAGGCGGGCAGGCAACAGACAGAGAGATTGGAAAACAGGTTGGAAAATGTTGAGGATGTAGTGGAAGGAAGGAGTAAGTAAGTGTAAGCCTGGGGATTTCAGATACCCAGGACTTACTTGGAATGGTGATTTGAGTTAATAAAAGTGGCTGTTGGGAGACAAGCAAGTGATTTAAGGGAGAGTAAGAAGTTAACTCTGTAGTTGCTGAAGAAAACAGCAGTTGAACTTTGTAAAAATGCTAAAGAGGAAAGTTCTTGGTGTCTTTGAAATGTTTGTAAATAAATTGAGGCAAAGAAATTGTTAATTGCAATCATTTAGAATTTAGTTAAATTAGCTGAAGAATGTATATAGTGCTATGTAATTGAAATTTTATTAGGCTGTAAGGGCACTATAAGTAGTGATGTTTTCTTTCAGTGTTTGAAAGCAACAGTTAAAAGTAAAAAGCAAGCCAGAAAGCATCTGTATTAATGCAAATTATCTAACTGATAAGGTAGGAGCCACTGAAACCTGGGCTACCTATAAAACACATAAAATATGGGATAAATCCTCTGTTTTTCCTGAAATCAACAAGGGTATTTGTCTATTTTAAGCAATGATTGACTGCCCAGAAGGGGTAGACCTCTGTTTTTTTTTGTCTTTCAGATAATCAGAGAAAACTGATGCCAGCTGAACAGCATTCAACGTACCATGCATTTACTGGCACAATAGGAATTATGTTTTGTGTTCTATGTTCTGTCTTGTGGTGTTTGTCTTGTGGCCAGAATTGTTGTGTTTAGTGTTTTCATGGGATGGTCTGGTTTGGAATCAGGCAAAAAAAGGTTAAATTAAAATGCACATACTTGTTTTGTTCAACTTGGAATACAAAGTGTTTAAATAAATCAGGACAATGTGATATATTAAAGTCTAATGTATTTCCTTAAGTAAGAAAAAGAAACTTCATTGGCCAAATTGTTAATTGCAAAAATTGTTGTTAAAATTTGCATACCAACAGTCTTTAAAAGCAAAGACATGAAAAGTTAACCCACTCCCCATATTGTACATGGGATCCTTCTGGCTACCTCAGATTTCTAGCCAGAGGGCTGGGGATGGTGGGAAGCTATTGGACTACAGGTTGTATTAAGTGAACTCCTCAAAGTGGGTGTGCTTGTCCTGGCCTGTTGCTCCAAAGTTCTGTAATAAAGTTATTTTAGTGAAAGGGTATATGTGGCATACATTAAATAATAAGACTAATGTACTGTATAATGACAATGCGTAGGTGTTCATTGTTGGGAAAAAGGTGTATAAGTAAAAAGTGAAAGTTTCCTTTGCAGGTTAAAAGAAGCCAAGAAGGAAAGAAGGACAAAGAACAGAATGAATTAACTGAAAAAATAAAATAAAATAAAATAGCAAGCTCAGGCTATAGATAAGACACTGACTCCATTCAAGGACACTGCTCACAGTTAAGACTTGGTTAACAACCAGGAAAAGGAGAGCTTGAATTTGCCCATGCAGCTATGAGATCTGAAAAACACTGCCAGGCACTAATGAAATGTGTTAAGTTTCTTTTCTCACAGGTAAGGAATCACTACCCAAAGACCCTAGCAGCCCTGCCACTCCTTACAACCAGGAGACGGGATTGATGTAAAGGTCCACCAACGAAAGACTGCCTTGGCTCCATGCTGGAAAGGCCCTTAAGTCCTGATGACTACCAGCACCGCTGTAAAGTGCCAAAGACTGACTGTTTGGACTCATGATTCTCACTGCAAAAAAAACCCCTCCAACTCGGGAGAATTCTCCTACTGATGATTAGCCTACTTCTCCTTCTAGCTCCACTGTGTCTTCTGGACAGTAGGGAAAAAGTACAAAGTGACGTGCTAATAACCTCTCCCTTGTCCACCGACAGATCTATTGTGCCTTTGAATTTTTCTACAAAAAGCAAAGCCATTACAGGGTTATGTGCTAGTAACCTCTGCCCTATATGATGCTGCACCACGACTGATTTGGGAAAGAAGAAGAAACACTCACTCCACTGAAATTGCCAAAGTCCAGGAATTCCTGACTAGAAAGGACATTAAGAACTGACCCTGGTGAAGAAACAAAGAATTGTACACTGGCAGAAAAAATTTGTGGGACCCATGCTTGGGAATGTGGTATTGATTGGATTTTGGGGTTTATTCTACAGGCTGTGCCCTGTGTTCTGGATAAATTCTTCAGCATGTATTGGATTTTAAATAACAAGTACCCGAAGAGTTTGTTCTGCCACTGGAAATTTTACCGGTATTGAAACCATTCCAGTGACTAATAATGTAACCCCCTCCTATGCTATTAATGTCAATGCCTTTTAAAAGTACCTAAAATAGTTAAATAACAAATGTAATATAGTACTACACCAAGGAAAGATGGTATTAAATATCACTGAGGCTGGGAAGGCATTGCAGTGGGATCTAGTATGTTTGGAGATTCAGAATTTCCTGAATGACCAGCTAATGGCCATTCGGAGTGATCTTGAGTACCAAACTTGGCCCACTGCCCTTACAGAAACATCAGAAGTACCATCTGATCTGTGGTCATGAAGATATACTAAAGACTTTCTGGGTGAAAGTGTGAACATTTACAGTGCTCCTTCCAAGCATTTGGACCGGGGGGTGTGGGCTTCCACATACCAAATCCTGACGGGTCCATGGGGAGGATGCACATGAAACTGGATTATTCACCAAAACATCTGGGAAATTAGATCACTTGGTATACCTAACTGATTTATAGTCAGTGCCCCAATCCCTTAGTTGTCAGACAAACAGAATTCTACTCTTTTGTCCGTGCACTCATTCCTGGATTGTGGGTGGCTAAGATCAAGAGAGCAGTTGTAAATATTTCTGCAGAGCTTAAAAAAAACAGCTAATGCATTAATAGACGCTTTCCAAAAGTTGCAACGAAAAACTAATGAAGTAGCAAAAGTAACTTTGCAAAATAAACGTGTGCTAAATGCTATGAATGCTAAATTAGGGAGAAGCTTGTGCTCGCATCGGGGAAAAATGTTGCTTTTCTGTTAATCACTCTGGCTTAATTGACAAGGATTTACAAGCTATTAAGAATGTTGCTGTTGTTTTCCATGCTATATCTCTTGATCACACTTTTAGTTTTAAAGACCTCCACTCAGACCTTGGGTCATGGCTTACTAGCCTCCCCCGTACAATTGTTAAATGAATATGTGTCCCAAGAGTCCCATTATGGTCCTCTAGGGACAAAGGGGGGATTGTTAGGCCTGAATAAAGATATAGCAGACAAAACCAGGTATGCCAACCTGACCAAAGTCAGGCTAACAGAGGTTTGTGGGTAATCCCTGAGTGGAAAACACTGAGAAGCAGCAGCATGTCTCACAAGCGCTGGGAAAAAGTGAGATAAAAGAGAAGCTGCATTCCTGGCATAGTACCAGATGTGCTGTGTTCGGGCAGCTCCTTCGAAGAATTAATAAGAGCCCTAGTTTCCCAGCCTCCTTGTTTTCACTCCCTGGTTTTGTTCTTTGTTTGTTTTTAACTCCCCTACATTTCTAACTTTAGGCACGCATGTATACTAAAGGTGTCTAGTTTCTAGTTGTTAGAAGAAGGGGGTGGGTTGCTCCAGTGAATAATTTATGACGCGACGGAACTGTCTATATAGGCTTATACTAAGATGTAAGAGGGGGCTGGTTCTCTCTGGAGACGAGCTGCTCTCTATTGATGCGTGCACTTGTCAATAAAGAGCTTTTGATCGGACCTTGCTGGTGTTGCCTGTCTCTCTTGCAGTCAGACAACGAACTTTGCCGTCGGGGTTAGAGTCCCTGACAATACCATCTAAGAGATTGTCAACCCAAGGGTTTTTTTCTTCTTCTAAAACTCTCGCCAGCTACCAGGAAAGGGAACAAGAAATGTTAAAATTAAAGCTGGACTTAATACTTTACATTTCAAATGCTTTGCCGTTTTTTTCTTCTTTTCTGTATCTTTAATAAAAGGTTTAAAGAGTGTGCATCATGGTCCCGAGCTCTCTGTATACCCGGGCCTTGTTTAACATGATTTAATGTTTGACAGTGACTGGGTTACGTTAACACCTTAAGCCCATATATTCCATCTAAATTAATACAACAGCATCCGTCAATGAAAGGACTTAACCTTTACTCCCCATTCTAGCACATTTTGGGGGGTTTCTTTCACACTTCTTGATGTTGAATGGCCAGAATATGTGAGGAGAGTGTGTGTGGCGGGGAGAAGTGGTGGAGCAGACATGGGTTTGAAAGAGATTTCAAAATAGGCTGCCTTTTGGCACAGATGATAAATTCTAGAAGTGCAAAATTCTGGGCCCCCACATATACTAAAGCAGCAGGGCCAGCCTTTGGGGTGGACGGTCCAGGTGGCGGCCTAGAGCACCCTGCCAAAGAGGGCACCATGTGAAGGGTTTGCCTGAGTCCTACCTGACCTGCCAAGAGCCAGCTGGGCTAGTGGAGGCAGCAGGCAGGCAGACGAGCAGCAGTGTCTGGAGAAGGCAGAGGGACCCAAGCCGCTGAGGAGAAGTTAAACAACCATCCAGGTGACTTCTCTAGAGCAGGAGTGCCCCTCCTCCCCCCTGCTCCACTGCTGTGTGCAGCTGCCACTGCTGCTGTGTCCCCCTCCTCCGCAGTCTTCCCCTGGAGCCCCCTCCCCCCAGCCATTCTCTGCTGTGGGGGGGGGGTGGGGGGAGGTTGATGTCAGGGTGTCCCCCTCCCCCCACCTATGTACCCAGTCTCCATTGAGCTGACAGGACAGGGGCAATCTGCCTCTCTGGGTCCAGAGCTGCTGGTGTCTGAACAAGCTTTCAGGCACCTGATCCTGAGTGCTTTCTTAAAGAGACAGTGCACTCATACACTCACTCAGGTGCACACACACACTCCCCTCAACACACACATGCACACACTCCCTCTCTCACACGCTCCCCCAAGCACCAACACACACGCTGTCTCTCACATCCACACAATCTGTCACAAATATGCTCTCTCTTTTGCACTCTCTCTCTCTCTCATACACACAGTCTTCCCAACACACACAACACCAAACACTTCACCCACCCCTAGGGAGCTGTATGTGTGTGTGGTGGGGGGGAGCGAGGAGAGATGTCAGGGCTCCCTGCATCCAGGTCACTTTCCCCACCTGGGCTGTACTGTGAGGCATCAGGAGCTGCTGCTCTCCTGCCCTCTTCTTACACAGTCCAGCTGGGGAAAATGACCTGGATGCAGGGAGCCCTGACATCGCTCATCACAGCCCCCTAGGGGTGCATGGGGCAGAGGAGCAGCAATCCAGGGCGGGAGCAAGCAGTAATGCCAGCTGCTCCATACATCCAGGTCAGTTTCCCCACATGGGCACAGGAAGGGGGGTTGCAGGGCTTAAGGGGTGAAGGGGGTACAGTGCAGGGATTAGGGTGCAGGAGGGGAGCAGGGGTTAGGAGTGAAGGGATGTAGGGATATGGGGTGCAGGCAGGGAGTGCAGGGATTAGGGGTGAAGGAGGCACAGTGTAGGAGTTAGGGGTGAAGGGAGAGTGGGGAGCCTGGGGAGCCTATGGAGGCCAGGGGTAATGTTGGGGCGGGCACTTTGCCCATGGCCAAAATGCAAGTTCACTCAGGATGCCATTTTCCCTAAGGCCAGAAGGTTCTGACAGCCTGCACTATCTGCTCTAGAATAGCTCCAAAGAGTCCAAGGCCAGAAGCAACCATTGTGATCTTCCAGTCTGACCTACAGTATAGCACTGGCCAGAGAACTTGCCCAAAATAGTTCCTAGAGCAGAGCTTTTAGAAAAACAGCCAGTATGATTTAGAAATTGTCAGTGATGGAGAATCCATCACAACCATTGGTAAATTGTTCCCACAGTGAATTGCTCTCACTGTTGAAAAGTTACACCTCATTTCCAGTCTCAAGTTGTTTAGCTTCAACTTCCAGCCATTGGATCATGTTAGACCTTTCTCTGCTAGATTGAAGAGCCTGTTATTAAGTATTTTCTCCCCATATAGGTACTTCTAGATTGTAATCAAGTCACTCCTTAACGTTCTATTAAGCCAAACAGATTGACCTCCTTGAATTTATCACTATAAGGGAAGTTTTCTAATTCTTAAATATTCCCATGGCTCTTTTCTGAATCCTCTCCAATTCCTCCTGAATTGTGGATACCAGAACTGGACACAGGATTCCAGCATCAGTTGCACCAGTGCCAAATACAGAGGTAAAATAATCTCTCTCCTATTCAAGAGAATGATCATGGAGGCTTCATCTAAGACAGGGGTTGGCAACCTTTCAGAAGTGGTGTGCCGAGTTTTCATTTATTCACTCTAATTTAAGGTTTCACGTGCCAGTAATATATTTTAACATTTTTAGAAGGTCTCTTTCTATAAGTCCATAACATATAACTAAACTATTGTTGAATGTGAAGTAAATAAGGTTTTAAAATGTTTAAGAAGCTTCATTTAAAATTAAATTAAAATGCAGAGCCCTCCGGACCAGTGGCCAGGATTCAGGCAGTGTGAGTGCCAATGAAAATCAGCTCGCATGCCGCCTTTGGCGCAAGTGCCATAGGTCGCCTACCCCGATCTAAGACAAGTCATAAGAACTGTCTATGTATAGAAGTGCGGAGACATCAGAAAGGGAACAGGGACCAATTACTGTCTAGTCAAGATGGACAGAGCAATAGATAACAGGCTAGAAGTAACAGGCTCCAATTGAACCTGAAAAGTTTTGGTGAGCTAGCAAGCATGTTTATGGATCAAGTTCATCCTTGGGGTAATTCCACTGATGTTACAGGAGGAATTATTTGGGCCTACTGTAACTCTACACAGAGTTCAGCTATAGAACAAGTTGCCAAGGAGGGACTCATGATAATTGGTGGACCCCCATCTATCAGGATGAGATTCAAGAAAATCAACTCAATTCCACCGAGATGATGGGGGACAAACCAGATCTAACTCACTCAATTCTGTGGTCTGAAGATGCCAGGGAAGTTCACAAAATGGGTTGCCAATGTCGACTGAGAGCAGTCTACTGCTGAGCTTCAGTTCATTTGCAAATTTGACACCATCAGCTCAGGATTAAACAAAGACTGTAAATGGCTAGCCAACTAAAAAAGCAGTTTCTCCTCCCTTGGTGTTCACACCTCAACTGCTAGCAGAGGATCTCACCCTCTCTGACTGAACTAACCTCGTTAGCTCTAGACTGATTCTTGCCTGCATATTTATACCTGCCTCTGGAAATTTCCATTACATGCGTCTGATGAAGTGGGTATTCACCCACGAAAGCTCATGCTCCGATACATCTGTTAGTCTTAAAGGTGCCACAGGACTTTTTGCTGCTTTTTACAGATTCAGACTAACATGGCTACCCCCCTGATATTCCACACATGGAGTTATTCTGGAATAGCAAGTCCTCATATTCAACTGACTTTTCAAACCGCCCAGTCAAGCTGTGAACCGACTTCCGTCTAGCTCAAAGGGACACTGTAATAAATAGCAACCACAGATCAGTGTACAGATCATTACGTTGTTTACCTCCATCCTAGAAACATTCCCGTTAAGTGGATTTATTGGCTAGGAAGGACCCATTTTATTGTGTTAGGGGATGCATGGTGATATTCACAGCCCTCTCATTGTTACTATAATCCACCTCTTCTCCAACTCTCCTGGCCTCCTCAGGCCTGCTGATTTGAATATGTTGGACACGGACCACATATTAAATAATAAAAGAAACAGGGACAATGAGAGAAAATAGCTCATTCTACAAAGAAAGCCATTTAAAAGAACACTGTGCTTCATTAAAAGATGATGTTACCTACAGGCCACAGGGCAACAAAAGGCATACAATGCACACCAGAAAGACAAAGAAAGAAACCAGCATTCAGGAATGCTACCTACAGACGCTACCTGACACAACATACTGTGGTGGAAGACAGGAAAACAACCATCTTCCTGGGATATTACCATCAGGACACAACAACTGGCCAATACACATTGGGAAGACAGAGAATCCACCAACCTATGAACTTCTAGTCAGGCTATAGAGAACAAGCAGGTGTATTTTCTAAAGGGATTTTAAGAAGACCTGCTTAGATTCCACAACAATAGGCTTAGAAAAATCTAAGCTCACTAGAAGATGCCAGATGGAAGTTGCCCCTTCTTTGTACAAAGCAGTTTCTTTCTTGACAGAGAACTGGTTGATTCTACACCCAGTTCACTAGTACCCCACAACCATGAGGGTTTGTAGTCTAGAATTGGCCTTTGGCTATTACTCACTGGCTGGGGGCAGCAGGCACTCATGGACAGAGATTTCTGACAGAAGGGATAGCCACACAACAGGCAGGACAGTGTTTTCAGAAATTCAGAAGCGATCCCAGGGACCCACAGGCACTGTGCACCCCACACAGTCTCACACCAAGGAGGTACGGGATGCCCAGCTAACACTGAGCCTATGAAGCGCACCAGGACAGAAATGACTCTGAACCAGGTGGAGGGTTGAAAAGAGAGCACAGTTAGACGTTCACCGAGTGCTCACATTGGAAGGCATATTAAGAACCCTAATGAAGGGTCAAAATGCCCCAAATCCTTGATGCTCTTTTCCTTTTACCAGGGGTAGAGGATCCCTAAGTAGGCCAGCTCTGGCCTCCTATGGCCCATGGGGTAGCACCTGCACTCCATCTTAGCTCTCGAATTCAATTCCTTCTGAACAAATTTCAAATAACTGTAGTGTTCCCAGGCAGCAAGGACCTGAAACTCCATGGCCAAGGCTCCTAAATTCAAAGGCACTCCAGGCTGGCTGACTGGAGTTTCTGGGGCAGCTTCAGAACAATTAAAGTCTGAAGACTTTGACTGAATTAAAGAAGGAAGCAAATACTACTATCAGGACAGAATTCCTTGTGTAATTTCATCTGCTATTACATGCAATTCATTTTACTTGAATTTTCAATGTGATGCAGAGTTCAGTACCAGCAATGCCTGGGCACATCATACTGGTTGCCCTCGGGGAAGCTGGAAGTTTGAGTAGTTAGGCAGGGGGCGGATGGGGGGGTTGGATGTGTGTGGAAGGCAGCAGGAAGTTTCTGTTAAGGTAAACAGCAGTGAAGTAATTAATGCTAATATTTAAGTTTCAAAGTTACCCCCTCACTAAGATGTACAGGGAATTTTGCCCATTGCTCTCTGAGCTATTGTTTCAGGCTCTCTGCAAACTCAAGTAGGTGCCACCACATCAGTTTACCCTGGGTTCACGTCAGGAAGGTTTTCTTTCCCCAAAAGAGGTTTTGTTTTGTTTTGTTTTTAAATGAGAGATTAGCATTCACTGCCCAGTTCTGCAGCAAACCCTGCTACTACCAAAAGGCCTGCGAATATGCAGTAGCTCTTGAGCAAGATGTCCATGGCCTCAGCTCATCCTCACCCCAACACCCACCATGACAGGAGCTTTACTGATCAGTTCTAGAGCCGCATCCTGTCGAGCAGGAGGCCAATTACCCTCAAGCCACTGTGCTAGCCAAGGCATTTATTCCCAGCACCCTAGGCCCATGGCAGATCCTGTC